>NC_092633.1:49914471-50555658 GCF_039555335.1 Amphiura filiformis | reverse complement strand
TATTAAATGAAAACAAGCCCGCTATTCAGGATTTGACGGATTTTCTGAATAGCGGGTCTTCTGAGTAACGGGTCTTCTGAGTGGAACGGGTCTTCTGAGTATTTCGAATGGAAGTTACCCAATTGTCTATTCTATTTAAAACTTATACTCCCTTTGTGGAAGACTTTAGCTAAATCTTCCACAAGGGTAGTGTGGATTTTAAATGGAATAGCTCAATATTGTCAAGAAGTTGTTTTCCCGGTTTTAAAAGTTTTATGTTAAATAGGGATAGTCCCGATTTTTGGCGGGAAACCTCTTTTGTTCAGGACAAATTCTGATTGGTAGCCAAAGTCCTCTGGATTGATCAATCTTTTGTTCAGAGCAAAGCCTGATTGGTCACTGAAATCCTGTACCAATCGATTGGGGCTGTTCCGTTTTGTGTCCAAACTCCCTGGCCAGGTTGTTCGTGTTCATATTTTTTTTTATTCATGTACGGGAGCAAGTATATTGACGAATGTCCTTTCCTCTAAATATTGAGTCAGTGGAACTTGCCCTTTCACAAATAGGGAGGGTGTAAAGTGGAAGTAAGAGCGGCGAAATCGCCGTGACATCCGGTCTGAACCAGATCAGATCAGTTCTGTCGGGCCGTTCGTGGGCTAGAGACATGCGTCTGGTTTTGCTTAAAAATGTTTCAATTTGTTTTATAGGTTTTTCATCAAAATTTAGTGTGGAATAACTCCACCTTGAGAGTGAATTCCCTACACAAGTTTGGTCAAAATTTTAGCTCGACCAACGTCGAGAAAGCAAAAAAAATGTGTTTTAAAATATAAACACGTGTGAAATTTTGAGAAAACAAAATGGCGTCGAACATGTCCAAAGCCTTTCGCCATACAGAAGTGATGGTTTGGTAAGTGTCGTAAACCTTAAAATCTGTTCCACTGACTGACTGCCCCTCCATTTATCCATGTTTGAAAATATTATCAGAGATGTGTGAGGAATTATATTGGCGTTCTATTACGGGACACAAATAGAAAATGGGGAAAAATTGTTGTTGTTTTGCGAGAAACTCAGACACCGTTGCCTCAAATTTTAAAAAGTCCACGGCGTTGTGATATGCTGTGGCTTCTTCATTCGGTGATACCGAAAATTGATTTGCGCATATTTTGATTATTTGAATTGATTGATGTCATATTTTTGTTAAGCTTAAGAATTGCACTTTTTGTATTTGCCTCAAAATTTAAAAAAAAGTCCACGGCGTTTTGAATGCTGTGGCTTCTTTATTCGGAATTCCGAAAATTAATTTGTGTATTATTTGGATGTTCTGAATTGATTGGTGATATATTTTTGGTAAGATTAAGATTTGCACTTTTTGTATTTGTACCCTCCGCGGAAGCACATACAAATAATTTTGTGGTCATTTCGATGTGAAGTGACAATTTTGTTGGAAAATTAAGTTGCGCAATTCAATTTGAATAATCAACAATGTCATGATCGTCTTCATGAATGTTGGTGTCTGGTTTTCTCGAGAAACAAATTAACCTCGGGTGCTGAAAATTTTAGCACATGAGTTTGTGGCCGTCACAAAATTTGGGAGACGACAAAATGGTTTTATAAGCTTAAACTTTGTTTAAATTGAAAATTAATTGATGAATAATTTTCATTAATCAACTTTCATGACTTTCATCCAAATTTTTGAAAGGGAAATGATCGATTCAATTGATCGGTCGGGTTGATTGATTTTATTGAAAGGTATTTACCGATCACTTGATCGGATTGATTATTAGAAATTGATTGATCAATAATTTTTATTAATCAACTTTCATCCAAATTTTTGAAAGGGAAATGATCGATTAAATTGAACGGTCAGGTTGATTGATTTTATTGGAAAGGTATTTACCGATCACTTGATCGGATTGATTATTAGAAATTGATTGATCAATAATTTTTATTAATCAACTTTCATCCAAAATTTTGAAAGGGTGTTGGTCGGTGTATTTTATCGATCAGCACTGGGGTATTTAGGGTTTCACACTTGATCAGATTGATTATTGGAAATTGATTGATCAATAATTTTTATTAATCAACTTTCATCCAAAATTTTGAAAGGGTGTTGGTCGGTGCATTTTATCGATCAGCATTGGGGTATTTAGGGTTTCAAACTTGATCAGATTGATTATTAGAAATTGATTGATCAATAATTTTATTAATCAACTTTCATCCAAAATTTTGAAAGGGTGTTGGTCGGTGCATTTTATCGATCAGCATTGGGGTATTTAGGGTTTCAAACTTGATCAGATTGATTATTAGAAATTGATTGATCAATAATTTTTATTAATCAACTTTCATCCAAAATTTTGAAAGGGTGTTGGTCGGTGCATTTTATCGATCAGCACTGGGGTATTTAGGGTTTCACACTTGATCAGATTGATTATTAGAAATTGATTGATCGATAATTTTTATTAATCAACTTTCATCCAAAAATTTTGAAAGGGTGTTGGTCGGTGCATTTTATCGATCAGCACTTGGGGTATTTAGGGTTTCACAAATTGGTCAGTTATAATATTGACAAATTACTTGAAAAGTAATAAGCCGATTGATTAATCGGGAATTTATTTTTGTCTCGATTCATGTTGAATCGTTATTTTATGTCAGAAACAAATCTCAAATATTGTGTCCCTGGTTCCATTATACCAGAGAAATTGAATTTGCTATTTAAATTTATATTTATATTTATATTTTTGCAATTCAAAAATAATTAATAAATTTACTGAACTGTAAAACCTAGATTCAGGGTGAATTTATTTCGTCTCAAGGTCAAGAGTATAAATTAGGCACTTGATTCCCCTTCATATTTTTCAATTTTAAGGCCACGCTACCCACGGCCAGGGAATTGTCGGACTTCGTCGCAAGTCCGACTTTTATTCCAATTTTCCCAAACCCCTGGTCTGTGAAAGCCCGCTACTCAGAAAATACCCACTACTCAGAAAATATTTTCTGAGTAGCGGGCCTTCTGATTAACGGGATTTCTGATTAGCGGGTCTTCTGGTTAGCGGGTCAGATTAAATGAAAACAAGCCCGCTATTCAGGATTTGACGGATTTTCTGAATAGCGGGTCTTCTGAGTAACGGGTCTTCTGAGTGGAACGGGTCTTCTGAGTATTTCGAATGGAAGTTACCCAATTGTCTATTCTATTTAAAACTTATACTCCCTTTGTGGAAGACTTTAGCTAAATCTTCCACAAGGGTAGTGTGGATTTTAAATGGAATAGCTCAATATGCCACTGGTTTAAAAAAAATACAAGATGCCAGTTATATTCCGGTCTGAAACTATCAGACAATATTTTTAACATTAATAACATCACAAATTCGCAACAAACCCAAATTGTGAAAAAAATCACCCCGGGCAAATTTTTGGCTATTTCTCCATTTACCATCCTGCCCAAAAGTGTCTCCTTTTGACATGACACGTCACAAATGTCTATTCCGTGATTTGCTGAACAAAATATTTTTGACTGCATTACTTATACGATCAACAATTATCTATAGAATGATTTGATGAAATTATATAATTAGAATTCCATAATCTATACATAGATCAAATGTAATTAGTAAATGAGATACCGCACTAATTATGCGATACGTCATAGTTTATATAATTATACATTATACACTATGGACCACAAAAGCCTCATCCCCATGGCCTAGTTCAATAACCTTAATTAAATAATCATAGTGAAAAATTTGACCTCATGTTACGGAGTATGAGTTTTTGTACCCAAACTTTCAAAGGTCGTTCAATGAATGTACAGATGTATTGGGGTTAAAGAACTGTGCCCTGACAGATGAGCATGTTGTGGATCCTAGTGATACCGCATATAAATGGAAGTCTCGCTCCGTGATTCAGCCTACCGGCGCATCACTATCGAAAGGAATATAAATCAGTATTTTGTTTTATAGCATAAGTGACTTAAGGGATCTAAAATGAGCGTTTATTGCGTTTCGACAGTATTTTTGTGGGACATGAGAGCACCTCAGACCTATCGAATTGCATTCTGAATACGAAGCATGTCTTTCTGATATCAAATAATTTTCATTTTTGAAAATCACAATATAATACAAATTTTATGACAAATTATAAAAATTTGATATTTTTTCAAATTTTGATATATAACAGTCCTCGAAGTAAATTATATAAATCTAATGATATATTCTTAAAGTGTATGTAGCAGGAGGAAAAGCCGACGGTCAATTGAAAATTTTGACCTTTCATATTGAAGATATGGATTTTTTCCCAAAAAGACCTAATTTTTTTGGTGTTTTGGGAAAAAATCCATATCTTCAATACGAAAGGTCAAAATTTTCAATTGATCGTTGGCTTTTCATCCCACCTACATACACTTTAAGTATAAATCATCAGATTTATAAAGTTTACTTCAAGTACTGTTAAATATCAAAAATATCAATTTTAATGATTTGCCATAAAACGTGTATTAAATTGCGAATTTCAAAAAATCAAAATTATTTGATATCAGAAGGACATTCTTCGTATTCAGAATGCAATTCGATATGTCTGATGTGCTCTAATGTCCCAAAATAAATACTGTCCAAACGTTCATACCCCAGCCCTTAATTAATTATAATTAATATTTGCAATGTTTTTGTAAGATGCTGAGAACACTATATTTTATTTCAATATTCTCCACTGTGTCTTCAATTTTATTTGTTTTTTGGGCTAACCGAGTCTTCAAAAATCGGAAAATGTTCGAATCTGATTTTCCCAAAACTACATTTTCGCCCTATACGACATTATGCCAAATCAGCGACTATATACAAAAGTGACGATGCGATAGCCGCTACATTAATATTTTGGCGTCTAAAAAAGGCAAAAATTACAAAAGAAAAAATATATTAAAATATCCAACTAAATGTTTGTGTTTGTGTTAATAAGCAGAGTATTTTTCTCTACATGTCCTGGCTTGTGATTTTAGTTTTGTGATTTTGGATAGATGCAGATAAAATTAATATATTTTGATATTTTACTTGAACCATTTCAATGATGGTATTTCCAATATCTAATATAAAGACATAAAATGGACTTTTCTTCACACTCCTAAGTTAAGCCACGAACAATGTGATGGCCTCACCATGATCGTGTACACACTACAATAGTTACATGTTACCTATTAGTGCCCCCAAAGAGTATCCGAACACTTAAAACAAAAGGCATTTCTTAAAGACACTAAAACTAAATTTCAAAAGTGACAAAAATTTGCAAAGGCTTTTCCCTCTCGCAGATATTGATCACATCGTTCATTCGTTAGGCTTTATTGAACCCGTAACAAAAGGTAGCAAAAAAATCTCAATTTGTCACTTTGAAACTCGACCATTTGTTATTCAAATGAGTATAGCTTAAATTAATAAATTTCGGTTTTTATATAGCGCCTTTTTAGCAGATCTCGGAGGATCCAAAGCGCTTAGTGAAATAAAATCGCATTGTCCATCTATGGACTATTTTATTTTGCAATTTAGATTTAGTGTCTTTAAGGGAAGGGGTATGAACGTTTGGACAGTATTTATTGTGGGACATTAGAGCACATCAGACATATCGAATTGCATTATGAATACGAAGAATGGCCTTCTGATATCAAATAATTTTGATTTTTGAAATTCGCAACGTAATACACATTTTATGGCAAATCATTAAAATTGATATTTTTGATATTTAACAGTACTCGAAGTAAACTTTATAAATCTGATGCTTTCTACCTAAAGTGTATGTAGGTGGGATGAAAAGCCGACGATCAATTGAAAATTTTGACCTCTCGTATTGAAGATATGGATTTTTCCCCAAAACACCAAAAAATTAGGTCTTTTTGGGAAAAAATCCATATCTTCAATATGAAAGGTCTAAATTTTCAATTGATCGTCGGCTTTTCCTCCCAGCTACATACACTTTATGACTATATCATTAAATTTATAAAATTTACTTCGAGGACTGTTATATCTCCAAAATGTGAAAAATATCAAATTTTAATAATTTGTCATAAAATTTGTATTATATCGTGAATTTCATAAAATGAAAGTTATTTGATATCAGAAAGACATTCTTCGTATTCAGAATGCAATTCGATAGGTCTGATGTGCTCTCATGTCCCACAAAAAATGCTGTCAAAACGCTCATTCCAGTTCCCTTAAGGTTAAGGGTAGACTAGGTATTGTTGGTCGATGCAGACAAAATCAAAATCGATTTTCATTATCTAAATCAATATATTATTGAAAAATGACACTTTGATGTTTTGTTAAGTTCATTATACAAATCATATACTTTGAAAACTTGCTTGATATATTGTTGTTAATGAGTTATGTACGTTTTACAAAACTGTTGTTGTTTCAGCCCTCTTTACACCCGGTCTTTACAACATACTCAAGAACCACAGGACCTACAAAGGTATAGCTGTGATATTTGAAATCTACACACTCATTATGAAATGATCAATGCAATTTTTGTCAAAGCTCACTACCATTCGCAAGATGCTGTGCACTACCAAATCGCAACAGTTTAAAATAGTTGCTTAAAGAGATGGCTTTTGTTTTAAGTGTTCCGATACTTTTTGGGCGCAGTATATAGGCCTATACTAATTATGTACAACGGCATATGATAACAAATCGTGCAACTAAATAGCAAGGTTCATATTACTAGCTTTCACCACAAATTAAGAATGCATTTATATACATGCACGCGACATATCAACAACAAATGAATTTTAAAGCGTAACCGTATATTGTCTAATATGCACAATTACGTTCTTAGGACGGAAAACCTGTTGTCACGGCATTGGGTGTAAGGTTTGCTAAAAACAGAACGCAAAACACAATGCATGAGGGAAAAGACCCGGGCCACTGAAGTTACCGCGTAACCAGAAAAACGCGAACTAAGGGTCCTTTCCAGAAATGAGCGCGAATCCTGTTTAGGGGTCAAAAACGCCTGTTTTCAAGAAAGAGGGTTGTTTTAAAACTTCTGTTTTGGGGGTCATTTTAATGATCCCACTAGTTCACAAAGCGTGTTTCCGTGGCATGTTTTGCAATAGCATCACCCAACATAAATATTAGAAAATGATAAACAAAAACATGTAGGCCTATTATAAGGAAAATGAAAATTATTAATTTGCAATTCTATATGTATTATAAGGGTTTATCTTATCAAAAACCTGCAAGCTTGGTATTAAAGGGTGGTATGTTTCAAATACAATCCTGTTTAGAGGATAAAATTTGTTGCGAAATCGCGCTAAATTCCTGTTTAGGGGTAGGCTATTTTTGGTTAAAAGGGCAAATCCTGTTAAGGGTATGTTTTAAAAATCACTGGTCACGCATCTTTACTCTGTGAAACTCGAGCGCTCCTCCCCGGGAAAAAGACCGAAACAAACAGAAGTAACATCAACAACAACAACAACAATATCAACGAAGTATGAGCTGCGTGACTTCTCCCCTTTTGTATCATTGTCGCAATAGCCGCGCCAAGTCGTATTTGTATATCTTTTACTGATTGCATTTACTACGGAGGTCCGAGGGGTAGTTTTCAATATTAATTAAAGAAGTTGAGGCAAAACAGTTTAATCATCATGATATTGCTTTGTAGGAAGCACAGCGGCCATTTATCTCAAGCCGATGCCCAGGAACATGCAAAATAGCAATATAGACGAAATTCATTAGTCTGCTAGACAACTAATCAGCCAATTTATTACGCCGGCTCGTTCGTTCTCGTATATAGGATTGGCCATCTTATATAACAGCTTAAGGGAACTGGAATGAGCGTGTTGAGCGTTTCGACAGCATTTTTTGTGGGACATGAGAGCACCTCAGACCTATCGAATTGCATTCTGAATACGAAGAATGTCTTTCTGATATCAAATAATTTTCATTTTATGAAATTCACGATATAATACAAATTTTATGACAAATTATTAAAATTTGATATTTTTCACATTTTGGAGATATAACAGTCCTAGAAATAAATTTTATAAATCTAATGATATATTCTTAAAGTGTATGTAGCTGGGAGGAAAAGCCGACGATCAATTGAAAATTTTGACCTTTCATATTGAAGATATGGATTTTTTCCCAAAAGACCTAATTTTTTTGGGTGTTTTGGGGAAAAAATCCATATCTTCAATACGAAAGGTCAAAATTTTCAATTGATCGTCGGCTTTTCATCCCACCTACATACACTTTAAATAGAAATCATCAGATTTATAAAGTTTACTTCGAGTACTGTTAAATATCAAAAATATCAATTTTAATGATTTGCCATAAAATGTGTATTACATTGCGAATTTCAAAAATCAAAATTATTTGATATCAGAAGGCCATTCTTCGTATTCAGAATGCAATTCGATATGTCTGATGTGCTCTAATGTCCCACAATAAATACTGTCCAAACGTTCATACCCCACCCCTTAAGGAGAAGAAACATTATTTGTTGTTATTTTCATTTAACCTTTACTTTAAAGATGTTTATTCTCTATCAAAAACATACACATTTGTAGGCGGATTTTTTCAAATGCCGAAATGAAATGCGTGCAAATTGAAGTGGAATGAATTATAAAATATCCAGTATGTTGGACATATTTGGATTAAAACACTGGAGTTGGAGTCGAGTGAGGTATGAAGGACTTAAAGTAATGCTAGAAAGTTTGTTTGAACAGAAAAAACCCCGCAAAAATCAACCTTATCGCGTCTGGCCCCAAGGGGCCAGATGCATTTAGTGTCTGGATTAAATCCCCAGGGAGTTCCAGTGACACATTCTAGAAGTTATCTGTTATAACTCAGCTGAAGATGTGATCATTGATACTGAGACAGAGACTGAGGCAGAGATGGGATTTGACCGAAAAGCCTTTTATGACTCTTTAGGGTAAGGCGGCTTGTGGTGTCATAAATTTAGTAGGAAGAATTGTGGCCATAATAGGTTCATAGGTCAATGCTAGAAAGTACAATATAATAAATCAGAAGATTATATGAACATAGTCCTGTGTTGCCATAATATTAATGTATTACATTATATTGCTGTAATTTTGTAATAATGTTCCTCCAAACTTAATGATATATCCCAGGAATGATATGAAATAGTATAATTTGAAAAGCACGCTGGTAAAGTAATGCACTTCATTTCACAAAGTGATCATTGAAAGCAGAGATGGGTTTTGACCAGCCTAGATTTGATTTAATTAATTAATTAATTAATTAATTAATTAATTAATTAATTAATTAATTAATTAATATTTGCTTTAAACAAATTTTTTAAAACTTTGTGTTTTTTAAAAACACCAACAATAATTGGTGCTTTTACATTTCACATTAATATCAAACATGGTTAAAGAATATAGGCATCACAAACAGAGCATGCAAATGGACAAGGCCTACATGAATTCATTGTTTTCTTTTCTCTTAACTTTTGTTTGTTCACAAAGTTGGAAAAAATACCACAAAAGTAAGCCTTTAAACCTTACTATAATTGAAACTTTTCAAGAGGTCAGTCAAGGACAAGAAGGGCCCATAAATTTTCATTATTGTAGACAGTTTTCTTGTTCATTCATAACTGATTTAATGCACATAAAAATTCCTTTAAAAAAGGAAATGGGCTTACCAAAGAAAGGGCGCATGATGTAGGGTATTGTAAATGTTTGATATAAGTATATTGGAATCAGTGAACTGGGATAAACAAGCAAGCACATGTAATATTTTACGATTTGAAAAGGTGAGATTAAAACACATTTTTAAAAAGTCATGAGAATAAACTAGTACTTGGATCCTGATTCTTCCAGTCTGTTTCCATGACCACAACGCATGCAATCTTTTCTCTGGACCAGACGCATCCCTTTTTAAAGGGATTTTTATTTAAGTTAAAGTCAGTTTCAGAGCTGGTGCCTTTATCGTGCATTGTGTGCTCTCATTCAAAACTCGTACATGGTACCTCGTGGACAAATAATGAAATTGGGTATTGCAGCAAAAGGACTCATAAAAATTAAACGGTAGTTGTGATTCACTTCATTTTTTCACAGAAGGTGACTATTAAGTGTGGCATTTATAGAAACTTTCAATAATGGGAAAGTTCAACGTGGTTCTTACATAAATATCGATTTTTTGTTCTATTGCACTTTTTTTGACTCACCCTGTATTAGAAAATCATAAACAAAAACATGTATTATAAGGGTTTATTTTATCAAAAACCTGCAAGCTTGAAAAGGTGGTACCTTTCAGATAAAATCCTGCTTAAGGATATCCGGGAAGGATATCTTTCAGATACCTTTGTATCATTGTCGCAGTACCCGTGCCAAGTCGTATATTTGTATATCTTTACTGATTGCATTTACTACGGAGGTCCGAGGGGTAGTTTTCAATATTAATTAAAGAAGCTGAAGCAAAAAAGTTTAATCATCATGATATTGCTTTGTAGGAAGCACAGCGGCCATTTATCTCAAGCCGATGCCCAGGAACATGCAAAATAGCAATATAGACGAAATTCATTAGTCTGCTAGACAACTAATCAGCCAATTTATTACGCCGGCTCGTTCGTACTCGTATAGGATTGGCCATCGTATATAACTGCTTAATATATCATACTGTTTTAGTAGGCCTAATTTATTGTCATATCAAATATTTGTTTTGATTCAATGAATGAAATGGGCTATTCCAGATGAAATCCACACACCCCCTATGGACGACATGGCCTTAATTTCCCAAACAGGGGGTAGGGGGGATTTTGCTACTACAAGAGCGCACACCCTAGACATCCCACAAATAAACATCGCAACCAGGATCAGCTCCCCGAGTTTCGTACGGGTTACAACGAGACAATTAGTGCTCAGTAAGTTCCTTGTCCATGCAGGGGAATTTCAAGCTAATTCAATTGTCCACGAGATTATACTTGGCACCACCAGGGTTCGAACCCGTAACCTCTCGCACCATAGTCGAACGCCTTAACGATTGAGCTAACTTGACTGCTTTTAATAGGTAAAAGACTGGCTACGCCACTGTCCCTCGGCTTTGATGTCTATAGATGTGCCTTGTATCTGATTATAAACTTAATGCTATACGTCTTGTAAATATTACCATAAATTATTATCCTTCGGCGACAAGAACATTGCTTTCATAAAGCTGAAATGAATAAGTTAATGATTAATAAGGAAGTCTCCATGCATCCAAAATCACGGTGTGTTTATTCTATGCACAGTGTTCAATCTTTGTATGGGGATATTCTAATTTGCTTTCCTTTAAGGTGTTACTACACCCCCTGGCCAATTTTTGGCCAATTTTTGCATTTGTCTCAAAATTATAGCGCGTTAGTGACAAGTAAGATATGTATATTATAGGGGCAAGGACTTTAATTACTGTACTGGAAATTCAGCAACTCAAGGCAACTAGTTATTGATTTATTGATCAAATATTGGTTTTCCCTCATTTTTGACTGTAACTCCACAACTGTTGTCTGTGCTGAAATAAAATTTCCAGTGTAGTAGTTGTAGTCATTGCCCCTATAATATACATTATCTTACTTGTCACCAATACGCTATTTTTTTGAGAAAAATGCAAAAATAGGCACACATTTATCAAGGGATGTAATACCACCTTAAATATCAGCAATACGATTTAAATTATTGTCATTTTTGTCCAATTTGATGTCTCGTTTTCCAGCTATCTAACTGTCTTTGCTATGTAATGGCGCTAGTCTTGAGACAGCTAGCAATAGATATTTATACACACGTATTGTAAACTCAAATATCGCGAGTAAATGTGCCATAAAGCATGATAAGAAAATGAAGGTTTTGTATCATATAACATTTCGGAGGGGGGGGGGGCAATGAAAAACATGTCCTGGTTGCATCATTTTGACCCGGTATTATAGGCGGGATACCGTAGACTGTAACATCTAAAGCCTTCGAGCTTGCAAAAAAAATATATTAGGACAATCAATGTGCGCGCGCAAAAACGTAGTTCCACTATTTTGGCCCATGATTGGGGAAAACGGGCTCCTTGCCTCCTTTTCTTTCCCCTTGCCTTCCCGATTTTCTCTTTCATTTTTGTCAGGGGCACTTTTCTCTTTCATTTTTTGTCAGCACCCCTCGCTGGCTGCGCTACTGATTACCTCCTATCAAGCAGTGGTGTACGAGCCTAAATTTCTAGATATACCGAGTAATGATTGACCAAAAGTACGTTTTTTAAGGTTAGCAACTAATGCAAAAATAGGCACACATTTATCAAGGGATGTAATACCACCTTAAATATTAGCAATACGATTTAAATTTTTGTCATTTTTGTCCAATTTGATGTCTCGTTTTCCAGCTATCTAACTGTCTTTGCTATGTAATGGCGCTAGTCTTGAGACAGCTAGCAATAGATATTTATACACACGTATTGTAAACTCAAATATCGCGAGTAAATGTGCCATAAAGCATGATAAGAAAATGAAGGTTTTGTATCAGGCAAAATATAACATTTCGGAGGGGGGGGGGGGCAATGAAAAACATGTCCTGGTTGCATCATTTTGACCCGGTATTATAGGCGGGATACAGTAGACTGTAACATCTAAAGCCTTCGAGCTTGCAAAAAAAAAAATATTTGGACAATCAATGTGCGCGCACAAAAACGTAGTTCCACTATTTTGGCCCATGATTGGGGAAAACGGGCTCCTTGCCTCCTTTTCTTTCCCCTTGCCTTCCCGATTTTCTCTTTCATTTTTGTCAGAGGGGTACTTTTCTCTTTCATTTTTTTGTCAGCACCCCCTCGCTGGCTGCGCTACTGATTACCTCCTATCAAGCAGTGGTGTACGAGCCTAAATTTCTAGATATACCGTAATAATTGACCAAAAGTATGTTTTTTAAGGTTAGCAACTATTTTAAACTGTTGCGATTGGGTAGTTCACAACATCTTGTGAATGGTAGTGAGCTTTTGAATTGCATTGATCATTTCATAGCGAATGTGTAAAAGAATTCAAATATCACAGATATACTTTTGTAGGTCCTGTGATTCTTGAGTTATATGTTGTAAAGAGGACTGATACAACAACACTTTTGTAAAACGTACAAAACTCATTCATAACAATAAATCAAGCAAGTTTTCAAAGTATATGATTTGTAAAATGAACTTTTGCAAAACATCAAAGTGTTATTTTTTAATAATATATTGATTTAGATAATAAAAATCGGCTTTATTTGGCTACTTCGACCAACAATATAAAGTCTACCCTTAAACTGGCTCGATTAAAATACATTTTTAATACCTGGAATTTGTCGTTAGGTAAATATCATCTCACCTGTTAAATAATATAAAACTGATCGATCAGTTGTCCAGATACGTATAGTATCAACTGGGCTATGCCAGATTTTATAAACTTGTATTATTATTTTAATGATTTGGAAATCATAGTTTCAGTATTGCTGTTCATAATTATACTGAACAGCTGCATTCGACAGAACAACTCCGCGGAACTATCACATCTAACAATAATTGGGCTATTCCATCTAAAATCCACACTACCCCTGTGGAAGATTTTGGAAATATCTTCCACAGGGGTAGTATGAATTTCAAATGGAATTAGCGCATTAATCAACTCTATTTGAAACTCATCCAGCCTCTATGGAAGATTCAGGTTAAATCTTTCTCAGAGGGTGTATGATATTCAAATGGAACTGCTTAATGTGTTTATTCCATTTGAAAGTCATGCTCCCCCTGTGGAAGATATTTCCTAAATCCTCTACAGGTGTAGTGTGGATTTTAGATGGAATAGCCTAAGCCTCAGTGGCAGTTGAGATTGGATTAAGCATTTTCTGGTTGACTGTAAATTGTTCACTTGATTGCTGGGAGTGGCCTTCTTTTCCTTGCTCTTTATCTTCAAATCTGTTTCTCACTTCTCTTTCTATGATATAGGTTAACATGCTATACTTTTTAGACTGGCATGAGCATTTAGTTTGAGTCTAGCTTGGTCCCACCAGGATCCAAGTGTGTCTCCTCATGGAGAGACCGTAAACAATTAGGTAATAACCATAATAACGGTATACAGGGTGTTCCATACGAATGTGGTGATATTTTAAAATGTGTTCTCAACAATTAGTCATTGTTTATTATCAATTTTTAATAATTTGCCATAAAATTTGTATTATATCGCAAATTTCAAAAATTCAAAATTATTTGATATCAGAACCACATTCTTCGTATTCAGAATGCAATTCGATATATCTGATATGCTCTCATGTCCCACAAAAAGTACTGTGCAAACGTTGCTAGCCGTTCCCTTAAGATAGCTTTTGATATTTTGATAAAATATTTGGACATTTTTTTGTTGAAAACTATCATTAGATTATTAACGAATCAATATCAAAATATATGGTGTTATACGCAAAAATAAACCAATCAGTGTATGTTCATATACAAAATGTAATGAAATCGAAAATAAAATATATTATATATTTTGATTGCGACATATTGAAGTTTTCTGTATTTCAAATTGGTAGCGTACAGTAAAACCCGGAAAGACACAAATGGAATGAAAACACTGGCTATCTATTTGGCGAGTTGACATTATTATTATACTTAGGCCTATATTGCACAGTTCCTGATGCACCACATAAACATCTCAAAAAAAGTAACTAACCCCCTTAAATAATGACCATTATTCAAAAAAGGGCTATTGTATTACAAATCTGTAAAATGCGTTGGAAGCTGAATTTATTTCTGCGTATTTTGACACCTCATTTTGACACCTGGTGCACCACATAAACATCTCAAAAGAGTAACTAACCCCCTTAAATAATGACCATTATTCAAAAAGGGGCTATTGTATTACAAATCTGTAAAATGCGTTGGAAGCTGAATTTATTTCTGCGTATTTTGACACCTCATTTTGACACCTGGTACACCACATAAACATCTCAAAACAAGTAACTAACCCCCCTTAAATAATGACCATTATTCAAAAAGGGGCTATTGTATTACAAATCTGTAAAATGCGTTGGAAGCTGAATTTATTTCTGCGTATTTTGACACCTTATTTTATACGATAGCCCAGAAAACAATAAAACACGGGTCAATTTAATGTAGTAAGGTCCAGATTTGAAAGTTACACTTACATACAAATTTTTACAATACATAAACACTCAGATATCATTACACAGATTTCCTTCCATTACACTGAATACGAAATCATTACAATTTACTGCAACTTTGAAATCTTGGGTTACATTGATTTAAATGTACGCTGTGACGTCAATATTTAGTCCATTGCTGTAAATGAGGTGTCAAAATGTGCAGAAATATATTCTGCTTCCAACGCATTTTACAGATTTGTAATACAATCACCCGTTTTTGAATAATGGTCATTATTTAAGGGGGGTTAGTTACTCTTTTTGAGATGTTTATGATAATAAAATCAAATGGCAATGTGCAAATTGTCAAGACAAATAAAACAAAAAGATAAAAATATTGACTAGCCATCCATAATTTCATTTTGCATTGCCATTCAGGTGTATGTTTTTCATTTATTTCATGAATATCATAAAAGAGTACTGTGAATTATGAATAAATCATGACAATATCATATGAATATAAAGGAAAGTAACGGTGACGTGTTTTTGCAGTTTTGGCTTACCATAATATTCAGATTGCACTTTTTTCAAATGAATCATAATTAAAAGTAATGTTGACATATTTCTTCTCCATAATTAATTGCGTTGCTCATTATTAATATATGTTACAAGGAAGCAAGTTGTTTTAAAGGCCCATTCAGTGATTTACTCATCCGGAGGATCGTAAAAATTATCAAAATTCAGATTTTGGCAATATTGTTAGTGTCATTGATGTGCTAACATAGCCTGTTACTTGTCAAGCCGAAAGCCGTGTATTAAAGACAAACTAATTTGACACGAATCTTTAATTTCTTTACTTAAGTAGAGAAATTAGCTACATGTATTTGAATATGGCTTCAACTTTGTTAATACTGTTATTTTCTTGGGGTTTTTTTTGGCCAAATTTTTCATTTAAAAATACCTAATGACAGTTTGAATGACTTATCCTTTACTTTTAGGCAATTTATAAACAATTGTATTTTTATACATATTTATTTCAACTTTCTTTATACAGGGTAGCTCCTTCAGTGTAAAAGCACTGCTGTTCTTGGAGGCCCTGACATACATGTACAGGGTGTAATTTACTTAAATTCATATATTACACAAATATTACAAGAAAAATATACAATACCATTATAAAGAAATTACAAGAATCATGAAAAATTATATAAATATAAAGATGTCCAAAAATTGGTGTGAGGCATTTCTTTATTTCAGTGTCTAGGGATAATATAAATATATAAAATTATATAATTATAATTATCCCACTGGGATCACTGAATGGGCCTTTAATTGCGTTGCTCATTGCGTTGCTCATTATTTAATTAACAAGGAAGCAACGTGCGATTATATGTGTTAATGCAAGCTCGCTTACAATCAAGTCTTGTACTAACTCTTGATTTTTTCGAAAATGCATGTTTTAACTCTTTTTCAAAGAAATTAATAAAACAAACTTGTTCTTTTATCTCCAGTTAGTACTAAATGATTGATTATGATTGAGTAATGCTTCATTAAGCATGTTAAGCAGAATTATAGATATATTGTTTTAATCAAAAAAAAACCCCGTAGAGCTGTATTTTACTGGAATGGGGAGTAGGCCAAATCATTAACATGATTAATGTCATGATCTATTTAATTTGACCTGCTCCACGTATATTTCATTTCTTTAAAATGTTCCTCGTTTATTTCTTAAGGGGTGGGGTATGAATGTTTGGACAGTATTTATTGTGGGACATTAGAGCACATCAGACATATCGAATTGCATTCTGAATACGAAGAATGTCCTTCTGATATCAAATAATTTTGATTTTTGAAATTCGCAATGTAATGCACATTTTATGACAAATTATTAAAATTTGATATTTTTCACATTTTTTGATATATAACAGTCCTCGAAGTAAATTTTATAAATCTAATGATATATTCTAAAAGTGTATGTAGCTGGGAGGAAATGCCGACGATCAATTAAAAATTTTGACCTTTCATATTGAAGATATGGATTTTTTCCCAAAAGACCTAATTTATTTTGGTGTTTTGGGAAAAAAATCCATATCTTCAATACGAAAAATTTTCAATTGATCGTCGGCTTTTCATCCCACCTACATACAATTTAAGTATAAATCATCAGATTTATAAAGTTTACTTCGAGTATACTGTTAAATATCAAAATATCAATTTTAATCATTTGCCATAAAATGTGTATTACATTGCGAATTTCAAAAAATCAAAATTATTTGATATCAGAAGGACATTCTTCGTATTCAGAATGCAATTCGATATGTCTGATGGGCTCTCATGTCCCACAAAAATACTGTCGAAACGCTTAAAACGCTCATTCCAGATCCCTTAACAACACTGCATATTGCATAAGATGCGTGATACGTAATATGAGAATCGGATCAGGCTTTTTTTTTTAAACCACTTTTTTCTTAAATTGTATTTTAAACGTTAATTGACTATTCATCATTTATGCTTCTTTTCAGTTGAAATAAATGAGCCGACATATCTTTATGTTTCACAAATTTTAATTTGAGAAATTACTGATTCAGCACATTTCTGAAATCGGGATATAAAAATATTCAAACCAGATTGCTTGCATGAATATAATTATATTTTATGTAAGAATGTTCTCAAGACCTCGGTCACCCATATTTGCACCGTATTTTTTGTTGGACCTGAGAGCACATCAGGCACACCAAATTGAATACTAAAAACTAGGAATGTCCTTCTGATATCAAATAATTTAGATTTTTGAAATTGTGTATGTAGCTAGGATGAAAAACCGACCATCTTTTATGAAAATGTTGACGTTTCGTTTCATACATGAAGTTTACCAAAAGACCTAACATTTATATGTCTTTTTGGAAACTTCATGTATATCTTCAATACGAAAGGTCAAAATTTGCATATGATGGTCACATACACTTTACGTACATATTATTAGATTGATAAAGTTTACTTCGAGGACTTTTAAATGTCAAAAATGTCAATGTTTAATATATAATTTGCCATAAAAATTTTATTGTATCTCGAATTAAAAAAAAAAAATCAACATTATTTGATATCGGAAGGACATTCCTTGTATTCAGAATGCAAGTTGGTGTTTCAAAAAATGCAATTTGTATTCAGAATGTAATTTACTGTGCAAATGTAGATGACCGAGCCCTTAATTTTCTAAAGTTTATGCTGAACCGACTTATAAGTTATAGAGGAATAGATAGTAAACATCTCAAAAAAGGTAACTAACCCCCTTAAATAATAGCGATTGTATTACAAATCTGTAAAATGCGTTGGAAGCAGAATTTATTTCTGCACATTTTGACACATCATTTGTAGCAATTGACTAAATATTGACATCACATCGTACATTTAAATAAATGTAACCCAAGATTTGAAAGTTGCAGTAAATTCTATTGATTTGTATTCAGTATAATGGAAGGAAATCTGTGTAATGATATCTGAGTGTTTTTGTACTGCATTAAATTGACCGGTGTTTTATTGTTTTCTGGGCTATCGTATCAAATGAGGTGTCAAAATACGCAGAAATAAATTCTACTTCCAAGGCATTTTACAGATTTGTAATACAATAGCCCGTTTTTGAATAATGGCCATTGTTTAAGGGGGTTATTTTTTTTAGATGTTTATTTTGACTCTCTTTGGAAAACTAGACCATAAAACTGCTCGCGCTACAGATATTTATATTAAAAAAATAAAGAAATACCAGGCACCAAAAGCTTCATTAGCTATTCAACGTTTATAATTAACTGAGCAGCAAATCATGGCAAATAATATGATAATTATTCAACACTTGTGTTAAATTAGGCATGGGAATTAGTAATTAACTTTAATACAGAAACTATCAATCACATCAGTGTGAGAGGCTTCCAAGAGATAGATAATCAGCAAGCATGGTGAAAGCTGTGCTGTAAATTTCTAACTCCCATTCCACGAAAATGCAAAAGGAAATTGTTTGAATTAAAATAAAATTATTTTGTTTCAATTCTACCTAATTTGGAGTAAGCTTAGTGGAAGGTCCTTTTAAAAGGTCTAGTTGATGATCCTTTCAAAATCTTTAACAGGGGTAGTGTGGATTTTAAATGGAACAGCCCATTGCATTGACAACTGTATGGAGAGTTTAGTACAATGGGCTCTTCCGGAAATTAATGGCACTCCCTAATGAAGACATGTAAATTTTTACCATGTGCGGAATTCCCATGCATACCAAAATTTTATCCAAGAAAATAAATGGGAATTGCCATTTTGAAAAAAAAAATGCTTAAAAAAATTGGAAATTCCCAAGAAGACAGGCAAATTCTAGCCACATTTTTGGGAAATTCCCAAACCTAAAAAGGGTTATTTTTCTTGGGAATTCCCATGTCTTCTTTAGGGGGAGTGCCTTTAATTTCTGTAATCGCCGAATGAACGTATATGGTGTTTTTTGGTGTATAGGTATAATACCTATACACAAAAAACACCCTAAAATACACGTTTTTGACCCTTAATTAATAAATGTGGCTAACTATATGGAAATTTAACTTTGATTGCCATGCAGTTACTAGTAGTATTAAATGAATAATTATAATTGAGCTGTGTTTCATTTGGCAGAAGCTGATAATGTTTTTAATCTCATTTTCTGGAATGGGGAGTGGTTGCGTGAACACATATCGTTTACTCGTTTTGGGAATTATATAATTGTTGGTACCCTCGCCAAATGTGCGCTTCTCAATTCTCAAACAAATTAGTTGATTAGGGGGTTATTGTTTGATCTCTGTAAAATAAAATACACTGCAAAAAATATTTTACTCAACATTAAGTAAAATGGTCACAACTCAACAGTTGAGTAAAAAATTACTCAACATTGTGCTCAACTCAATAAATGAGTAAAAAATTACTCAATATTGAGCTCATATAGGTCCCAACCCAACTCAAAAAATGAGTAAAAAACTACTCAACATGAGCTCAACTTGATGTTGAGTAATTGTTTACTCATTTGTTGAGTTAGGACCTATATGAGCTCCATGTTGTGTAATTCTTTTACTCAACTGTTGAATTGTGACCTTTTACTCAATGTTGAGTAAAATATTTTGCAGTGTATCTATCTTTTTTTAAACATGTTTAAAGTGTGGGCATTTAACCTAATAATTATTATTCATGTATGATACATTTTATAAATCATAAAATCGATAAACATGACCATTTCTTTAACGTCATTAATATTCCAGAAAACCAAGTAGAAATTGAAAGTTTTATATACACTGTAAAAAATATTTTACTCAACACTGAGTAAAAAGGTCAGTCAGAGCTCAACAGTTGAGTAATCCATTACTCAACATTGAGCTCATATAGGTCACAACTCAACAAATGAGTAAAAAATTACTCAATGTTGAGTAATTTTTTACTCAACAGTTGAGTTGTGACCTTTAATGAGCTCAATGTTGAGTAATTTTTTACTCAACTGTTGAGCTGTGACCTTTTTTACTCAGTGTTGAGTAAAATATTTTTTACAGTGTATACAGTCATTCATGTGGAAGAGGTCAATTGTGTTATCAGAAATCGAGTACGATACGTGAATTCTATTTTCAAGTTGATAAAAGTCATCTTGTATTAAAGTAATATGGTCTTGAATACTTGAAATGACCACTAAAAGAACGGAGATAATATAATTTGCATATCCGCAAAGCTCCGCAACTGGACTCGAGCTTATACCTATGCTTTTATGATGACCTTCAGTGCCATTTATGCCATTACTATACCATTTAAAACATCCCCCGTATTATAGTCATGACGCAGTGAAGGTATACCGTATTATATTTGTGGGTTGTACAGACTTTTTAAACTGCCATTATCTGGAAAGCCATATTTCATCAGTATTTTAATGGAAAATGGAAGTTTTTATGGGCTATATAATTGCCTTAGTTGTTTTAATGCTTTGCAGTAGTTGTATTTTATATAGTTATCGCGTAGAAACAAATGGGTTGAATATGTTAAACTAGAGAAGATGAGAGGAAGAACTCGATCGACTCGAATTATGCTTTCTTAAGAGTACAAATACGTCTAGCATTTATCCGATGATTCTTGAAATAAGGTCTTTAAATTCATTAAAATAATAGTGGAATTTCACTTCTTAGGACAAAACCACACATAGGCCTACAGGGAAATGACATTCAATATAATGCCGAGGAATAGTGATAATGAAATGAGAACTACCTGCCGATTAGCCAAAATGAATATTGTGTCCAAATTCAAGATTTATAAGATCATCTGCAAATGCAAGTTTGACCATAAATAGTTTAAAGCCTAGTCATAATTGGCAATTGAAATGAGTATTCCAAGTTATCAACCAATCGGAAATGCTGTTAGATGATCGGTACTGTCCAGGGGTTACTCGACCAAATTGGATAACCAACGGACACAAAGAGCGTGCAAACCCATAATGATTTCCTCAGCATTTTAATTTAAAAAATAACTTTTTATGTACCATATTTGCCGTAGTTGATTTTAATGTTTTGATTGATTTTTCGTTTATTTAAAACATATAATGTTTATACATCGTATACCATACGTGTCTTTTATATATCTGATTGTATGCTTGATACTATACATCTTGTAAATATTGTAATAAATAAGCTATCCTTCGACGACAAGAACATTTGCATTGATAAACCAAATAAGTTGATGATTAATAAAAAGGTTTCATCCAAATCATGATGTGTTTGTTCTAGGCGAAACAGCTGGTCAAATGGGCTATTCCATTTATAATCCACACTACTGTACCCCTGTGGAAGATTTTGGAAATATCTTCCACAGGGGGAGTATGAATTTCAAATGGAATGAACACATTAGGCCTCTCCATTTGAAATTCACCCTCCCTCTGTTGAAGATTCAGGTTAAAACTTTCTTAGAGGGTGTATGAAATTGAAATGGAGATGCCGAATTCATACTCCCCCTGTGGAAGAAATTCCCAAAATCTTCCACAGGGGAGTGCGGATTTTAAATGGAATAGCCCAATGCTTTTAAGACTTTTGTTTTCAATAATTCTAATTTGCTTTCCTTTAAATATCAGATCAGCAATAAGATTTAAATTATCGTAATTTTGTCAAGTTTGATGTCTCGTTCGAGCTAAATGTCTTAGTATACATGGCGCTGGTTTTGAGACAGCAATAGATATTCATACACACGTATTGTAAACTCAAAATAATACAAATCACCTTTTACCCGAATTCACACGGATGCACAACAAAAATACACTGTTGATTAAGTTGACAAAATCTAAGTCTTTAATTAAAAGTAAAATATGATTGGTTCATGAACAATAAATGCACATACAATATAATCACACTTTAAAAGTATCATTACTTAACCAGCAGTCTTCTTCTTCTGGCTGGTACAATGTTCTGGCTGGTTGATATATATATCCTTTTTTGCTTATGCTGCGTAAATCACTCTTCAGCGAAGTCCATTGTACACTGCATTTATATATCCTTTGCATATAAAATCCTCGCACAGAAATGGTGCTGCTTTCTCCAAACACTCAACTCCTTGCGCAGGTCTCTAAACGCTTTTACTTCTTGCGCAGTTCTCCAAACACTCCAAAAACAAAGGCTTCTTCCTGCACTGCTCCACTTTATTGACAGATTTGTTATTTTATAAACCAGACTCCAGCAAGTCTTTCATACACTCAAAATCTCCTTCGTTTCTGTATTAAAATAGCACATTATTGGCTATGCAAACTGGTTCAAATGTACCTCCTTTTGAAGCAGAACGACGACCAACACACGTATATGGAGAGTCTACAATCTCTCTTCATATTCTGCCAAAATCAAACTCACTTGTTTTCCACTTCTGTACTCATCAAAAAACCCATGATCTATTAATAGACCATTATGTCACATTACAACACTTCCTGTGGTTATTCCCCATATGATGTCATATGCACTTTACAATATCGGAGATTCCCCTAATGGTGTAATACACTGAACATTATAGAGAGCAGGGGATTTTCCAACATTCCAACTTTAGATAGGATTCAAGTTTGTTTTGATCAACCTGATGCATCAGATGGATTTCCCCAAATATCTCACGAAGTTTCTTAGTTTTGTAAACAGAGATAAATAATCAACATCAATTACTCAGAGCACATCACACAAGTGACCCATATTGTGTGCGCACTATGGTAAGAAGAACATGAGAATATAGTACTGCTACACGTCCTGCAATACCATTTAACAATATTTATTCATTCATTCAATTGAATACACGTATCATATACGCGTTCACATACGTATAAGAAAAACCACTCCATAACCCCCTTAATAAGCACTAAACATGGAGAATATAATATTGTATGCCCTTTGTATTCAGGTAAATTTTGCGTAATATTTAATCTGCCTATTATAGTACGTAAGCTAATTGAGTACAGCGTTAATGTGTCACTGAGGCGGTATCTAATGACAAGTATACATCATCCATTATGTGATACTGACAACCTGGACCACGTCCATTACATATACCTTAATTGCTTGTCAAATACTATATCAATACATACAGCTTGGCGAACATGCTCAGGTTCAATACCATTATTTCTCTATACCGTAACACATTTGTCAATAGAAAAATAGGCAATTTTAAGCTTTTATTCTAAAAACACTTTTTGAAACCTTTCATTATATGTTGGTCGGATCTTGTTTAAGCAAGATAATTTGCAACACATTACTCGTTGACTGCCGATAAACGTCCCAATAAATCGGACTTAGTCACCGGTCAGTTCTCATGATAGATATCCATGGCTAACGATGGTTAACTATGAAAACATGTTAAAGGACATCAAGAAAATTTTCTAAGTTATTTATTTTGAGCTCTTTCGAGTATCGACGAGTAATGGATATATTCTGTAGATTTAGGTTTTGTCTGTGACTGCTAATGTGAGGCCGTCGTAGGTCGTACGTAGTCCTTCAAGGAGGACCACGCTCCATTTAGTACGATAGTCCACGCCGTCAGGCGTGGGTCCTTCTACATTGGACATATCCTTCCCGGAAAGTCGGGGAAATGTCAAACTGATTAATTGACGCCTACTGATTAGCTACTAATGATATTCAGCCAATCCGATTGACTGAATATCATCAATAGCTGTCAGTAGGTGTGGCTTGCCTACCTGCTACCAGAACACTAGCTTCTTGACACAAGTATTGCGTAACAAAATTGATTATTAATCCTCTTCAATTGCATATGTGTTAATGCTATTATAATACTCGATTTTCTTCTTACCCTCATCGTTCACTGACCTGTAGGTTGCACACAATTAGTTCCTTTTGTCATCACTACATTTAATATTGTCCTGGTTAACCACGATTTGTTACTATTTTTGTATAGAGGTTGTGCTTGAAATTATTGATTGGCTACAAACAAAGGAATTGAACCAGTGTCCTTCACCGTCATCATGGGGCAGTTCAGTCTATTTAATCAAATGTTGTCATCGACCTATTTGATCGTAGTGCATTTGTTATGTGTGTGAGACGAACTGTCTCAGTAGATTGCAATCATGTTTTGTTGAATGGATTTGAGTAGTCCGCCATATTTACGGTATGATACGTCATATGCACAACCTCTATTAATTGTGATAGTTGGCCTATTCGTTTAACATGTTTAAGAAAAATATAGAATTGGAGGACACACGCTTCATAAAAACTTTGGGTTTCACTCATTTATTAACTTTAATTCCTTTCTTGAAAATAATAAGTTCAGCAGGTTCTTTCTTTCTTTCTTTCCTTCTTTCTTACTTTCTTTCTTACTTTCTTTCTTTTTTC
The DNA here is from genome assembly GCF_039555335.1 of Amphiura filiformis. Classification (NCBI taxonomy): domain Eukaryota; kingdom Metazoa; phylum Echinodermata; class Ophiuroidea; order Amphilepidida; family Amphiuridae; genus Amphiura; species Amphiura filiformis. Next base: position 50,530,764 of record NC_092633.1, on the reverse strand, counting down.
TTTTTTTCTTTATTTCTTTCTTTCCTTCTTTCTTTCTTTCTTTCTTTCTTTCTTTCTTTCTTTCTTTCTTTCTTTCTTTCTTTCTTTCTTTCCTTCTTTCTTTCTTTCTTTCTTTCTTTTCTTTCTTTCTTTCTTTCTTTCATTATTTAATACGGGCCTATAATTATATTTATTTCGTTTATCATCATTTATGTTTGATTATTAATGTGTATTCATTAATTATTCGTTAATATATTTATTTCTATTCATCAGTATTTGTTTTATTATTCATTTATTTATTTTCTATTCGTTGATATTTTGCCCTATATATTGCCCTTTATCAGGCTTATGTTTTTTATTCATTTTATTCGAATTATTCGTTGATTTATTTATCCATTTATTTATAAAGAAAATATTTATTTATTATTTATTTACATTAAATTTATATTATTTTTTCGATCAATATATATTAATATATATTAATATTATATTAATCTTTCGATTGATCAAATGATCATCTCCAATCTTATTTTTGTCACGTTTTTGGCTTTTTACTTTACAAAAGGTCAAGGGACCCAGAATGTAATCAAATAATAATAATAATAATAATAATAATAATAATAATAATAATAATAATAATAATAATCAAATATGTAAGTCCATGGGAAGTGATTTTGAGAAAAAAGCCTGTGTATCATTTTAATTTCCTTTCAAAAGTCACTCTCCAGCAATGAAGATGTTACAAGTGGACTTTTATACATACTGGATTTCAATCAATGTGTTACAAGACTCAAATCATGGACTTGGGTTGATTCGTTCATACATGCTAATTTTCACATGCTCAATAGACACAGAGGATGAATTTGAGTTGTTCTTTCAAACATATGACAGGCCTATGTATAGCAACACTTTCCCATGCTTAACTCAATTTGACCACAGTATGGACTTGGGTGGCTTTTGTATTCATATATTCAATTATATAAGCCTGCGGAATAAAAGGCCAAACTGTTTGCATTGTGTTCACAAGTTGATTCTCTGTCTAAAGGTGTTATATTTATAGATAAATAAAGGAACAAATCAAAGGTCGACGACGTATTATAAACGAATTTTGCTTGAGAATTTCAGACCAAAAGATCAATTTTGACCGATATTTGACCCCAAAATATATGGTTTTATAAACTTTTGAACCCCTCCCTGCTCAATGAAAAATCGATTATATGACGTCATCGAACTTTTGGTTTGTTCCCTATAAATAATAGAGCTTATCTCGAGAAATTATGATTTCTTTCATTTCTGCTTGCTTACTTTTTTGTTTAGAATTTGTTAGATCAAAGACTAATCATATCTGAACCAGAGTATTAAAATTGCTCGAATTGTCATTCCATTGATGATTAATCAGTCACTAAATGAATGAATATCATGCATATGAATTATTTATAAACGAATGCAAAATGTAATTAAATTAACGAATGAATGATTGGTAGGTGGGTTGATTGAGAGACTGATTAATTTGAGATTGATGAATTTATGAGCGGTCAATAACTATTTGGCTGACTGATTGAGATTGCCAGATCTAACACTATGGACCACAATGACCTAATCCCAATGACATAGTTCAATAACCTCAATTAAATACTCAATAGTGCAAATTTGACCTCAAGTTGCAGAGTATGAGTTTTTGTACCCAAATTGTAAAAGGTCATTCAATGAATATACAAATGTATTGGGGTTAAAGAATTGTGCCCTTATTAGATGAGCATGTTGTGGATTATTGAGTGGTTGCTTGACTCGATTACTTGATTGATATTTTAACACCAAGATACGGTAATTCATCGATTGATCAAGCGAATGATTATTGATTGATGCTTGATGAGTAGTTCAAATTTAATTTCATCAGACTGACTATTAATTCATCGAAATATCAATATAATAAGTTATTGTGATTCTATTCTATTATATTATTATATTATATTGATTGATTGGATGACCTCCATATCAAATAATTCATTAATCAATTCATTAAATGATTCTGATTGTTTTATTGATTGTTTGTTGAATACTTATTGGGCGGATGTTGGTTGAATGAAACAACGATTGAGTGATTAAACAAAGAATCCCTTGAACTTAAAGAACAGTTTGCATCCATTTTTCGAAAATCGGAGTGACTTTTACTTTTTCACCCCTGGCACGCAAATTGACCTTGGACCTGTCGAGCCTCAAAACTTGGTAACTATATGTCCTACGTGCAAATATGTTTTACTTTTGTAATCCTTGGACCTAGACAAATAATTTGACATGTTTTTAGTGAATTTGGAGCATTATGTTTAATTTTTGCCCCCTATATGACTATGAGCATGTAGGGTGTTTGAGTGTCTTTTTTGAGGGTCACGGAGTTCCAATGGTTGACAAAAGTTTTGAATTCAGCATACCCGAATGAAACAAAACAATCTGGTTGCCAGCTTTTACGCGAACTTGCCGCTTGATGCTTAAATAAGCACATTTCCAAAATAGAACCAGACTAATAAAATAACACTGATTTTACAAAATAAATTAATATATCACGGTAATGTTTAGGCCTACACTGCTGGTCTATCGAAACCCAGCTACTTCAAAAGTGTGAAGTGTTTTGATCCATGCAATCTTAAAATCAATCGATTGAGATGACTAGCGTACTCGTCCCAGTTACATAACAGATGCGGTTATTGCCCCGGTTAAATGATGGGCGTGGTTACCAACCATATTTGGAGTTATTACGTTGTCATTAACTGGGTTGGTTCAGGTCACTGCTTATGGTAATTCGATTGCGCTGCTGGGGGTAGAGCACCAATCTATAAGGACCAACGCCTGACGGCGTTGATAATAGTGCTACATATTGCGTTGGTCCTGTATGGACTAGTCGTACGGGGCTCAAACTCGGTGGGTGGGTGTAGCTCTGTTTATGTTCGTTAAGTCATCCGACCCCGGGGCCCCTCCCAGGGGTCATTTGAGGTCAAATGACTAAAAACTGTCATATGGGCATGAAACTAGGTCGTACGGGACTCAAACTCGGTGGGTGGGTGACGTTCTGTCCTGGCAAGAAGATGTTTATGTTCGTTAAGTCATCCGACCCCGGGGCCCCCTCCCAGGGGTCATTTGAGGTCAAATGACTACAAACTTTCATATGGGCATGAAACTAGGTCGTACGGGACTCAAGATCGGTGGGTGTGTGTAGTTCTGTCCTGACAAGAAGATGTTTATGTTCGTTAAGTCGTCCGACCCCGGGGCTCCCTCCCAGGGGTCATTTGAGGTCAAATGACTAAAACTGTCATATGGGCATGAAACTAGGTCCTACGGGGCTCAAACTCGGTGGGTGGGTGTAGTTCTGTCCTGGCAAGAAGATGTCTATGTTCGTTAAGTCATCCGACCACGGGGTCCCCCCAGGGGTCATCTAAGGTCAAATTACTAAAAAGTGTCGTATGGGCATGAAACTTGGTAGGTACAGTCAACATTTAAAGCAGCATTTTTTTAAGGTCATTTTGGGTCATCCAAGGTCACCACGGGTCATCTGAGGTCAAATTAGTAAAAGCTCATATATGGGCATGAAACTTGGTAGGTACAGTCAACATTTAGAGTTATAAGTTTAGGTCATTTTGGGGTCATCCAATGTCACCCTGGGGTCATCTGAGGTCAAATTAGTAAAAATTGTCATATGGGCATGTCACCATCAGCCTGGTAATCGCGCCCAGCCGAGAACCGCCAAATATGGGTAACCGCCTAGTCTATTTTAAAACTGATGCATCAATGACTATGTTCATCATGTCATATAGAGGCCTTGCATGCGACGTATCATCCCGTAAATATGGCGGACTACTCAAATGCATTCAACAAAAGCATGATTGCAATCTACCGTGACAGTTCGTCTCACACACATAATCCTGCACTACGATCAAATAGGTTGATGACAACATTTGATTGAATGGACTGCACTCCGCCATAACTACGGTGAAGGACACCGGTTGAAAACCTTTGTTTGGAGCCAATCAATAATTTCATGCAGGGCCTCTATTGTATCATTCTCACATAGATATAGAAATACTAAATTCGTTCACTATCTATATTTTTACTTCTAGTAGAGCTCCAATCTAAGGGTTAAAGTTATGTTTTAGGTTAGGTTAGGATTTTTTAAAAGTACCCAGTACAGTGAACCTTATGGTACAAATGCCTGCGAAAATTTTAGCATAGGCCTATTGAAACTAAACTGGTGAAATATGGGACAAAAGTGGAATAAATTCGCGCAAAGCGCTAAAAATGGCATTCTGTGGCTATAAAATGGCCAAATATGAGGTTAATTTCGACACAAACCAATACACAGGCGTCAATATTGGGGGTGATTATATTGACCATCCCCTGGCAAAATATTGTGGCATTTATCCCCCCGATCTACGCCTATGTAATTTAGAGCCCTGTGACTCCATCGGTCTCCCTCTCCTCTCTCTCCCCCCCTTCCTTTTTTTCTTCCTCCCTTGGCGGAAACTCTAATAGGCACAAAGGACCAATATGCGATACGTAATCTATTTCCTCTTCTTTCTATATCTAACCTCCTTGGGCCTACATATTAGTACTGATATATCATACGCTGGCGAAATTACGTAATTAATCGGATTAATTAACATACTGAGCAATAGGTGAAAACAATTTTGACAAAAGGAGTTGTCCTTGTCAATTTGTAGACATGTACTTTTGATTATTTACATAGCTTCTTCTCCAATCACTGTGTAAAACATCCATCCAAAAATCTGATTGCTATTATTATATGGATGAATGGACATATCACAAAAGGATTGCTTATCTCAATAGGGCATGTACTTAAGCATTTTTTAACTGACCGGCGTTATTGGGCGTTATATCGGAGGTCACCGAGTAATGCCGAAGATCAAAATCGATTTTATGTATTGTGTATGTATCATAGGACGCTCGTATTAATTGTCTCTATGCGCTTGAGAATTCAACAATATAAATAATGGTAGCTCTATTATAATACACATTAATGTTTTAAGCAGATAAAATTCCAAAATATAATACGTTTTCTGCCTTTGCTTGTCACGTGGTAGGCCTATGTTGAAGTTGCGATTAGCCTATATTTTTAAATAAGTTTCAGCTGAATAACAAGAAGACAAGTGGCCTAGTGGTCTAAGGCGCTAGGCTCATAGAGTACTAAGCGTTGCGCCGTGAGTTCGAACCCCGCCTCTGCCAAACTTTAAAAGAAGTAAATTAAAATTTGAATTTTTTTAATTTCATATTTGGGAAATGTGACTGGGAGAATTTATGTATGGTGTGGAATGGTATGATAGGGCATGTACTGGCCGGCGCGGTCCGGTGACTAAGTCTTTATTGGGCGTTTTATCGGCAGTCAACGAGTAATGCTGCATTAGCTGTTTAAGAAATATGCGGGTTTTTGTATTTTAAAGTTCCCCGTTGTTAACACAATAGGAAGTGGGATGGCTAGAACCATTTTTCAGTTTTAGCCATTTAACTGAAAAACTGCAGTGTACTTTTTAGAGGTTAATAACTGCGCATCGGTTATTTGGAGGCATTGTGAAAAATCTAAACATTTTGCCTTTGAACCGAGGAATATCCCGAGGGGCGCAGCCCCGAGGGATATTCCGAGGTCCAAAGCAAAATGTTTAGATTTTTCACAATGCCCGACATATAACCGATGCAAAGTTATTAACCTCATTCATAACCGTCACTTTGATCTTTTAACTTTACAAAATAACACAAAATTTTCCTCAAAAGTTTGTAAAATAAACAATTTTACATCTTCCCTTTCCCAAAATCGATCAGGCTAAAACAAAACGACCAATAACAAAAGTGCGTATCAGAATCTGTGCAAATATGGTAGCGCGCAATCCAAATACGGCAGCCAGCGCGCGCGCAGTTCGTTGGACGCACAATACGGCGCACGCAGAAGTCAATTGTGTGCGACATTGGAACAATTACGCATTTTGCGGTCAATTGTGAGATATTAATGACCTCGATTTGCGTTCGCGTTTTCACAAATAATAAAATATGATTGGATCGCACGCATCGCGTTTATTAATGAGGTTATGAATTAAAATACCAAAATGCAGGTACAAAATGCATTATTAACCAGCCAATTTGTACTTCTGGTAGGAGCTAATGTTTAAATTATGCAATTATCATTAATCTAATATTCATAGGATACAAGATCGGTGTACTATTATATACTTTCAATTCTGCAAACTTAGAGAAAAATGTGTTCGAACAATTTATACTCTAATACTAGAGAACTTGTTGCACGGTGCGGTGTGTGCATGCATGGTGTGCTCAATCGGTTCGCTGCATTGAAGCAATGCGATGTGATTCTGTATGTGTATTTAGTATAATTTGTTCAGTGCAAAGCGTTTGTAGCGCGTGCAAAACCAGGAGTTGAGTGTTTACAAACACAGGAATTCGAGGAGGTTAATCCCAAAAAGCAGTAATTCGAGGAGCTTCTCAAAGTGGAGAACCCTATAGGGGTGTTATGACGTCTTTTTCTGGCATTTTTGCCTTCAATTCGAGGAGATCCATAATTGTATTTGTGCTAAGTTCTCCTCACACACCTCCTCACATTCCTGTGAAAACTCCTCGTTTTGTATGTAGAGTGTGTACACCAAAACACACTTCACACACTATGTTTTTCTGTCTCCTCGTTTAGACTGCGCGCCGAGTAGGGGTGTGTTTATTTGTGTTTTTTTCTTTCTCTGTGTAACAAATTACGAGAAATGGTATGAGTGCACAGGTGATCTTGATCTAAAGGCGGTCTTTCCGTTTCCCGCTTCGCCTTGTATATATTATAAATATTGCAGCGTATGCGATACAGCATATTAAAAAGTATATTAATCAGGGGGGTATTATGAATAATAACACAATCCTAATATTTCTTTGATAAATTTGTTGATGTTGCTTTTCTAGGGGCCCTTTGGAAATATCTTCCACAAATGGAGTATGAATTTCAAATGCAATGAACATGTTACACTAGGAGCCACAACATGCTTATCTACCAGGGCACATTTCTTTAACCCCAATACAGTTGCACATTCATTGAATGACCATTAAAAAATAAAAGAAAATAAATCTGAGCATGTAGAAGAATTTTTAACGACGAATTAAAAAAAATCAAAAACATTTGATACCAGAAGAACATTCCTTGTATTCTGAATGCACTTTGGTGTGTCTGATGTACTATCACGTCCCAAAACCGACAAGGTTCCTAAGATATGACAAGCTCCCAAAGATTCGCCTTAATGGTTAAAACAATACACTTTAAATTTCGTGGTCTAACATTATGTGCAACAATCTATTATCTATCCTGTTCTAACGATGCTCACGAGAAGAATGGTGCGAGATAATTAATATAGCTTACAGGTAATAAATACCGACTCCAAGAATTAATTTGCATTAACATTTTCATATTAATATAGGTTATGGATGAGACGGATTACTCAGATTAACGCTGTACTCAATTAGCTTACGTACTATAGGCAGATTAAACATTACACACAATTTACCTGAATACGAAGGGCATACAATACTATATTCTCCATGTTTAGTGCTTATTAAGGGGGTTATGCAGTGGTTTTTCTTATACGTATGTGAATGCGTATATGATACGTGTATTCGATTGAATGAATGAGTAAATATTGTTATATGGTGCAAGACGTGGTAAACTAGCAGTACTACAGAACTTGTTGCACGAATGTGCGGTGTGTGCATGCACTGTGTTCAACCGGTCCTCTGCATTGAAGCAGTGCGATGTGATTCAGTATGCGTGTAAGAATGCAAGTTTGTTCAGTGTAATGTGTTTATTTGTGTTGTTCTTCTCTGTGTAACAAATTACGAGAAATGGTATGAGTGCACAGGTGATTTTGATCTAAAGGCGGTCTTTCCGTTTCCCGCTTCGCCTTGTATTATAAATATTGCAGCGTATGTGATACAGCGTATTAAAAAGTATACTATAAATCAGAGTATTATGAATAATAATACAATCCTAATATTTCTTTGATAGATTTGTTGATGTTGCTTTTCTATGGGCCCTTTGGAAATATTTTCCACAAATGGAGTATGAATTTCAAATGCAATGGACATCTTACACTTGGTTCCACAACATGCTCATCTATCAGGGCATATTTCTTTAACCCCAATACAGTTGCACATTCATTGAATGACCATTGAAAATTTGGATACTAAAACTCATAATCAGCAACTTGAGGTCAAATTTTGCACTATGATTGTTTAATTGAGGTTATTGAACAATGCCATTGGGATGAGGCCATTGTGGTCCATAGTGTTAGGCAGCACAATTTGATACTCACCCTCTGATTCAGGTTGATTCTTCCTCAGATGGTGTATGAAATTCAAATGGAGCTGCCTAATGTGTTCATTCTGCCTAATGTGTTCATTCCATTTGAAATGTATACCCCCTGTGGAAGATATTTCCAAAATCTTCCAGAGAGGGAGTGCGGATTTTAAATGGAATAGCCCCCATCTGTAGCGTTGTAAACGCGGAACAGGTTAAAGACATACACGGAACAGGTCAAATTAAATGGATCAACATTAATTATGTTAATGTTATGGCCTAATTACGTGAACGCGTAGTCTGAAATATCCGTTGACTCGTTTTGGGAATTATTATTGTTAGTACTTTCGCCAAATTTGGGCTTTTCAGTTGTTTACCAGCTTAGTTGTTGTGGAGTTACTAAATGTATTTACATACTAGCAAATATTATACAAGGAAGATGAATATTGAGGCAACACTATCATAATTCTTAGTTTTTAGAATAAAACTTTAAAATTGCCTATTTTTCTATTGACAAATGTGTTATAGAGAATTAGTGGTATTGAACCTGAGCATTTTCGCGAAGCTGATTGATACATAGTCTTTGACAAGCAATTAAGGTATATGTAATGGACGTGGTCCAGGTTGTCTGTATCACATAATGGATGATGTACATTACTTGTCATTAGATACCGCCTCAGTGACACATTAACGCTGTACTCAATTAGCTTACGTACTATAATAGGCAGATTAAATATTACACAAAATTTCCCTGAATACGAAGGGCATACGATATTATATTCTCCATGTTTAGTGCTTATTAAGGGGGTTGTGGAGGTTTTTTTATACGTATGTGAAAACGTATATGATACGTGTATTCGATTGAATGAATGAATAAATATTGTTAAATGGTATTGCAGGACGTGGTAAATTAGCAGTACTACAGAACTTGTTGCACGAATATGCAGTGTGTGCATGCACTGTGTTCAACCGATCCTCTGCATTGAAGCAGTGCGATGTGATTCAGTATGCGTGTAAGAATGCAAGTTTGTTCAGTGTAAAGTGTTTATTTGTGTTGTCTTTTTCTCTGTGTAATAAATTACGAGAAATGGTATAAGTGCACAGGTGATTTTGATCTAAAGGTGGTCTTTCCGTTTCCCACTTCGCCTTGTATTATAAATATTGCATCGTATGTGATACAGCGTATTAAAAAGTATATTAATTAAGTACATATAATTAATTATTATGAATAATAACACAATCCTTTATTTCTTTGATAGATTTATTGATGTTGCTTTTCAATGGGCCCTTGGAAAATATCTTTTGAAGTGGAGTATGAATTTCAAATGCAATGAACATGTTCGGCAGCTCCATTTGAAACTCACCCTCCCTAATATGTTCATTCCATTTGAAATGTATACCCCTTGTGGAGGGGGAGAGTGGATTTTGAATAGAATAGCCCCCATCTGTAACGTTGTTAAAGGAAGTCTCCGGCAATCACAACATTATTCCTATATCTCGTGCTACAGATATTTATATAAAAAAATATAGAAATACCATGCACGAAAGCTTCATTAGCTATTCAACGTTTATAATTAACTGAGCAGCAAATCATGGCAAATAATATGATAATTATTCAACACTTGTGTTAAATTAGCCATGGGAATTAGTAATTAACTTTAATACAGAAACTATCAATCACATTGGTGTGAGAGGCTTCCAAGAGAAAGATAATCAGCAAGCATGATTACAGCTGTGCTGTAAATTACTAACTCCCCATTCCACGAAAATACAAAGGAAATTGTTTGAATTAAAATAAAATTATTTTGTTTCAGTTCTACTTAATTTAACGTAAGCTTAGTGGGTCCTTTCAAAAGGTCTAGTTGATGATCCGTTCAAAATCTTTAACAGGGGTAGTGTGGATTTTAAATGGAACAGCCCAATGCATTGACAACTGTATGGAGAGTTTAGTACAATGTGCTATTCCGAAAATTAATGGCACTCCCTAATGAAGACATGTAAAATTTTTACCATGTGAGGAATTCCCATGCAGACCAAAATTTTATCCAAGAAAAAAATGGGAATTCCCAAGAAGATAGGTAAATTCTAGCCACATTATTGGGAAATTCCCAAACCTAAAAAGGGTTATTTTTCTTGGGAATTCCCATGTCTTCTTTAGAGGGAGTGCCTTTAATTTCTGGAATATCCGAATGAACGTACATATACACACAAAAAAAAAACCACCCTAAAATACACATTTTTGGCCCTTAATTAATAAATGTGGCTAACTATAGGGAAATTTAACTTTGATTACCATGCAGTTAGTACTAAATGAATAATTATAATGGAGCTGTGTTTCATTTGGCAGAAGTTGATAATGTTTTTAATCTCATTTTCTGGAATGGGGGAGTGGTTGCGTGAACACATTTCGTTTTGGGAATTATAGTTGTTGGTATCCTCGCCAAATGTGCGCTTCTCAATTCTCAACCATATTAGTTGATTAGGGGGTTATTGTTTGATCTCTGTAAAATAATATACACTGCAAAAATATTTTACTCAACATTAAGTAAAAAGGTCACAACTCAACAGTTGAGTAAAAAATTACTCAACATTGTGCTCAACTCAACAAATGAGTAAAATATTACTCAACATTGAGCTCATATAGGTCCCAACTCAACAAATGAGTAAAAAACTACTCAACTTGATGTTGAGTGATGTTTTACTCATTTGTTGAGTTGGGATCTATATGAGCTCAATGTTGAGTAATTCTTTTACTCAACTGTTGAATTGTGACCTTTTTACTCAATGTTGAGTAAAATATTTTTTGCAGTGTATTTATCTTTTTTAAACATGTGTGGGCATTTAACCTAATAATTATTATTCACGTATGATACATTTTATAAATCATAAAATCGACAAACATGACCATTTCTTTAACGTTATTAATATTCCAGAAAGCCAAGTAGAAATTGAAAGTTTTATATATATGCAGTCATTCATGTGGAAGAGGTCAATTGTGTTATCAGAAATCTCCTTCGTACGATACGTGAATTCTATTTTTGAAGTTGATAAAAGTCATCTTGCATTAGAGTAATATGGTCCAAAATACTTGAAATGACCACTAAAAGAATGGAGATAATATAATTTGCATATCCGCAACTGGACTCGAGCTTATGATGACCTTCAGTGCCATTTATGCCATTACTATACCATTTAAAACATCCCCATATTATAGTCATAACGCAGTAGTGGTATACCGTATTATATTGGTGGGTTGTACAGATTTTTTAAACTGCCATTATCTGCAAAGCCATATTTCATCAGTATTTTAATGGAAAATGGAAGTTTTTATGGGCTATATAATTGCCTTAGTTGTTTTAATGCTTTGCAGTAGTTGTATTTTATATAGTTATCGCGTAGAAACAAATGGGTTGAATATGTTAAACCAGAGATGATGAGAGGAAGAACTTCTCTGGTTGAACTCGATCGACTCGAATTATGCTTTCTAAAGAGTACAAATACGTCTAGCATTTACCCCGTGATTCTTGAAATAAGGCCTTTAAATTCATTAAAATAATAGTGGAATTTCACTTCTTAGGACAAAACCACACATACAGGGAAATGACATTCAATATAATGCCGAGGAATAGTGATAATGAAATGAGAACTACCTGCCGATTGGCCAAAATGAATATTGTGTCCAAATTTGAACCAATCAAGGAGGGTTTTAATAAGATCATCTGCAAATGCAAGTTTGACCATAAATAGTTTAAAGCCTAGTCATAATTGGCAATTGAAATGAGTATTCCAAGTTATCAACCAATCGGAAATGCTGTTAGATGATCAGTACTGTCCAGGGGTTACTCGACCAAATTGGATAACCAACGGATACAAAGAGTGTGCAAACCCATAATGATTTCCTCAGCATTTTAATTTAAAAAATAACTTTTTATGTACCATATTTGCCGTAGTTGATTTTAATGTTTTGATTGATTTTTCGTTTATTTAAAACATATAATGCAGTTTAATTTGCTTGTCGAATGAAACCTAAGATTATCTCGCGACTGAAATGGCCTTCCGTAGTGAAGTCACGTGATAGTTTCACTATTTTCCCGGTGGCGGAAATCGCCTTCCGTAAGGAAGTCACGTGATAGTTTCGCGGGCAATGTCTCACCCCGGGTTGCCGTTAGGTACATGTGTACCGGCTTTCATTCTATATCAGTCAAGCATTCAGAATCGGACGTAAAATTTTGTCCCACCCTCCACACCCTTTATGTCAAGGTTGATCTGATTAAAATTGATCAAAATAGAGGACAGAACGTCAAAAATGAGTATCGCAAGAGTGAGACAAATCACATGAAGGTTTCATCTTTATTAAGTCAAAATGTAATTAAGAATGAAATGAAATCAGAACATGTTGGATGTCACGGTTCTTTGTGTTGCATAATAGTATGACTATATGAGTGTACGTGTGTGAGTAGTTCACTTCAGCTTCAGTTTCTATCTCAGCAACATGTTCTATTCTGTTGCGCAGCTGTAATATTTATTCTCAGTGAAATAGTGTGGTGTAGTTTGCTTCTGCCTCAGAAGCATTAGTAAAATTGATTTTAATTTGTGCCATTTTGAGTCAGGAAGGAGAAAGGAAAACATAATTGGTTGAGAGCCCTCGGGTTAGAATATACTGATGTTCTTTCCGTGCGGAATAGTATGTCTAAGGGCGAGAGTGCGTGAGTAGATCATTTCAGGTTCAGGTCTAATTCAGCAACACGTTTTATGTTGTGGCGCAGTTATAAATTTTCAAATATTGTTGTAAAATAGTGTGGTTAAGTTGCTTCTTCTTCAGAAACATTAGTAAAAGTGTTAAAATTTATGCCATTTCAGTCTTGGGCGGTATTTTGGTTGATGAATGTTGTGTATAGCGGGAAGGAAGGAATCAACACCAGGTTGGCATGGGGTAGCTAGACAGGGGCCAAGTACTATGCCCTCAGATTTTTCTTGTTCAACAAAATATAAGTAAAAAGGAAATATTGTGATCAAGTTTTTATGAGGTTGCGCAGCCGGCTAGTTATCGCGTTGAATTCTAGGGTAGGCTGTCCTATTGTATTTAGAGTATGCATCATAACCTAGTGATGCATACGATATCATAAGCTTTCAAAGCATGGCAATGTGTGTCAAAGAATCTGGGACAGTTTTTTGGATCATTTTTCTAAAATGATCAATTTAATGTACATAATTATACATATTACATTAATAAATTCTATTTAGTCTTTCCAATCTTCGTGGGTATTTGCCTACTAGAAGATTTGGCGTTGGTTTATGCTGATGCCCACCATGTAATCTAAATATGAATATAATATGAAAATGAGAAAGGGTCAGCCATTTAATTTCTTTTGATATATGTAAGTCCGCGGCTTTTTATATTGTCATCGTTAGATGCAGTCTTTATATTCTATCCATTGTTAAATGGAGTCTTTATATTTTCTCTATCGTTAGATAGTGCATTCCCTGTTAAGGGAACTTTTGGTTTGTATGCGCAACTGGCTTTCGAAGTAATTGTTTCGGAGGCTCGGTCGGGTAATTACTCCGAGCGAAAAAGTTGACCATAAATCAATAAATATTAGTTGGCTGATTCCAATGAATTTTCTCAAAGCATTGCATGAATAAATTATGCGTTCTTTCTGAATGTCTGATAAGATGTCCAAAAATTGGTGTGAGGCATTTCTTTATTTCAGTGTCTCATAATGTTTATACATCGTATACAGCTCAACTTACCGTACTTTTCCTAACCAGACAGTCCATGCCAAAATTGTTACTACACCTTTACATTTCATCGAATCTCTTTTTTGATGTCTGTCATTTTGAACATCACACTTGAAAGATGTATGCTATGTAGAAACTTTATTTTGCAATTTCATAATTTGCATATTATTAGCATATTTGCACGAAAAAACATGAAAATCAATAAATACCTATATTTTTCACAATTTCAATATTTTATTAGAAATTAAGCATGTAGGCCGTTTGTTATGACTTGATGAATGAAGCTGTTAAAACAGATTTTGATATTTTTGCTTATTTTTCCTTTTTTGCCCCAAAATGTGTAAAAATCAACATTTTTGGATGACCTATATTTTCTTTGAATATTTATCAAATTTCTTAATTTAGGTATAATACAGTGCAGAAAAAGATGTCAAAAAAATCTGTTAAACAGATTTCCAATAAATTTTCCATTTTGGGTTAAATACTAAATTTTCATGCGCGGGATATTTGAAACATAAAATGAAAACATGTCCATTGCACTTTTTCCTCGAGATGTACTATAATATCAAGGTTACGGATATATTATAATCCCTTCTTATCTTCACTGATCCATCAGATACCTATTGTTATGAATGATCAATGAAAAGGTTCAGAACTGGGCTACTAATGGTCTGTCAAGTATCTATAGTTATTTTCATGACTGTGTCAACTCAAAAATCATGCAAGGTCGAATGTAGGAAAAGTATGATCAGTTGAGCTGTACCATATGTGTCTTTTATGTATCTGATTGTATATTTGATAATATACAACTTGTAAATATTGTCATAAATAAACTATCCTTCGACGACAAGGACATTTGCTTTCATAAACCAAATAAGTTGATGATTAATAAAGAGTTTTCATCCAAATCATGATGTGTTTGTTCTGGGCAACGCAGCTGTTCAAATGAGCTATTCCATTTATAATCCACACTACCCCTGTGGAAGATTTTGGAAATATCTTCCACAGGGGGAGTATGAATTTCAGATGTAATGAACACATTAGGCTGCTCCATTTGAAATCCACCCTCCCTCTGTTGAAGATTCATGTCAAATCTTTCTCAAAGGGTGTATGAAATTGAAATGGAGCTGCCGAATGGGCTCATTCCATTTGAAATTCATACTCCCCCGTGGAAGAAATTCCCAAAATCTTCCACAGGGGAGTGTGGATTTTGAATGGAATAGCCAAATGCTTTTAAGACTTTTGTTTTCAATAATTCTGATTTGCTTGACTTTAAATATCAGCAATAAGATTTAAATTATTGTAATTTTGTCAAGTTTGATGTCTCGTTCCAGCTAATAAATGTCTTTACTATGTAATCAGTCTATATGGCGCTGGTTTTGACACAGCAATATATATTCATGCACACGTATTGTAAACTCAAATACAATATATGACCCAACGCGAGTAAATGAGCCTGAAGTCGGACCATGAAGCATGATAAGAAAAAGAAGGTTTTGTGTCAGTAAAATGACACCTCAATCACATCTGTTGGATTTACAGTTTATATCAGGTATTATTATATTATTTCTTGTTATTGACTCCCTTATTTTTGTTTTCAAAATTTTGAACAAATCAAGGTTTTAGGGATTGAAATATAAGTACGCAACATTTCTAACTCTGTGTCAAAGATGACACTATCTTCGCGTCAAATTGGACATGATTTCGAATTATTATTGAGGTTGTATTTTACAAAGAATCTATAGTCAAATTCATCTAGATTATTTAAGGAATATGTTTAGTTTTAGCAATAGCCTACAACGAAGGACATTTTTTTTCGAACACTTAAAAGTAAAGGCCTAATTAGAAATGGTTCCCCCTACCTCTGTACAATGTTGAAATGTACAATGTGTTCATCTTCCCAACATCTTCCCCCAGCATTGAAAGGTGGGAAAAGGGGAAGAAAGATGAAATACACTGTTTGATTAAGTTAACAAAATCTAAGTCTTTAATTAAAAGTAAAATATGATTGGTTCATGAACAATAAAAAGCGTTTGGAGACCTGCGCAAGGAGTTAAAACTCCTTGCGCAGTTCTCCAAACACTTAACTCCTTGCGTAGTTGACAATCTCCAAAAAATGGTGTTTTTTTCACCAATCACTCTCTTTCTCCAGGAAACAGGCTTCTTCCTGCACTGCTCCGCTACAATCAAAATCTCCTTCGTTGCTGTTTTAAAATAGCACATTATTGGCTATGCAAACTCACTCAACTGGTTCAAATGTACCTCCCTTTGAAGCACAACGACGACCAACACACGTATATGGAGTCTACAATCTCTCTTCAAATTCTGCCAAGAGCAAACTCACTTGTTTTTCACTTCTGTACTCATAAAAAAACCCATGATCTATTAATAGACCATTCTGTCACATTACAACACTTCCTGTGGTTATTCCCCCTATGATGTCATATGCACTTTACAATATCGGAGATTCCCCTAATGGTGTAATACACTGAACATTATAGAGAGCAGGGGATTTTCCAACAATCCAAAATTAGATAGGATTTAATTTGTTTTGATCAACCTGATGCATCAGAGGGATTTCCCCAAATATCTCACGAAATAACTATTAGTTTTGTAAACTGAGATAAATAATCAACATCAATTACTCAGAGCACATCACACAAGTGACCCATATTGTGTGCGCACTATGGTAAGAAGAACATGAGAATATAGTACTGCTACACGTCCTGCAATACCATTTAACAATATTTATTCATTCATTCAATTGAATACACGTATCATATACGCGTTCACATACGTATAAGAAAAACCAATCCACAACACCCTTAATAAGCACTAAACATGGATAATATAATATCGTATGCCCTTCGTATTCAGGTAAATTTTGCGTAATATTTAATCTGCCTATTATAGTACGTAAGCAAATTGAGTACAGCGTTAATGTGTCACTGAGGCGGTATCTAATGACAAGTAATGTACATCATCCATTATGTGATACATACAACCTGGACTACGTCCACTATATATACACCTTAATTGCTTGTCACATACTATATCAATACAGCTTGGCGAACATGCTCAGGTTCAATACCATTATTTCTCTATAACACATTTGTCAATAGAAAAATAGGCAATTTTAAGCTTTTATTCTAAAAACACTTTTTGAAACTTTTCATTATATGTTCGCCGGATCTTGTTTAAGCAAGATAATTTGCAAAACTGCATTAGCTGTTTAAGAAATATGCGGGTTTTTGTATTTTAAAGTTCCCCGTTGTTAACACAATAGGAAGTGGGATGGCTAGAACCATTTTTCAGTTTTAGCCACTTAACTGAAAAACTGCAGTGTACTTTTTAATATTAATACATTGACCTTATAGGAAATGAGTCAAGGAAGCCAATGATTTCATTTACATTTCCATATGTCTTCAAATTATGCACATGAAGTGAAAAAACGATCCCCTTATAACAAGCCTTGGGTCTCTATGATAGAACCTATATCATTCCTCTTGTGTGCCAGCTTTATTTGTCTCAATTTTGAGTGCAAACACCACTAGGTCATGCTACTCTCAAATTCGACGTGTTTGATAAACATTTTGGTTTTGGTACGGAGATATCTCACCATTTTCCTGCCCTTATACCATGTGTATATCAATATAAATCAATCTTAATACATGCTTTACCCAAAAACTCACAAGATGAACTTGATTGCGAGAAACTCTAACGATTGATCAAGAACATTTTGATGGGATGTATTGGTTGACATGGATACACGGGGGAAATCTAGGTTGTGCTAAATCTCGGTGTAATTGAATTCATTGTATTACGTATTGCAGTATCTAAAACTGGGACAAAATGTTAACAGATATGGGATAGCGTCATTATATTGTCTTTGCTTCTAATTACGATGCTGAAAGCGGGCACCTGTCGTTTGATGTAGAACCTTATATCTTGATTTAATAAGCACCTCAACGAGTCCAAAATCTCATCTCCTCCTCAGTGCCTAATAAATATATCATCCGACCTTATATTTTATTCATTATAATAAAATAAAAAGTGTGTGACAACGTGTGAATCTCAATTAATATTCATATTTGCGGAAGTAATTGGCGTTGAAAGAAACAAGTATAAGACGGGCGATCCTCATTCCAAACACCTATAATGTAGCCATTGATGACATTTTTGTTTGAGTAATCCGTATCATCCATAACCTTTATAAATATGAAAATGTTAATGCAAATATCATTCTTGGAGTCGGTACCTGTAAGCTATTGATTATCACGTACCATTCTTCTCGTGTGCATCGTTAGTACAGTGTAGATAATAGATTGTTGCACATAATGTTAGACCACGAAATTCTAAGTGTATTGTTTTAACCATTAAGGCGAATCTTAGGAACCTTGTCACATCTTAGGAACCTTGTCGTTTTTGGGACGTGATAGTACATCAGACACATCAAAGTGTATTCAGAATACAAGGAACGTTCTTCTGGTATCAAATGGTTTTGATTTTGTTTTTCAATTCGCCGTTACAAATTCTACTATATACATGCTCAGATTTATATTCCTGTTACATTAGATGCAAACTGCTTTCACTACATTATGCAATAACGTACGACAGCTCATCCGTTCTATTGTTAGATGTGTTGGTTATATCGATTGCAGCTATTCAATAATAATATGAATACAGCAGTCACTGGAATTATGATTTCCAAATCATTAAAATTATTATACTGATAAAACCATAAATATTATCACGCTTGGACAATGCATCGGGTCCACCTGATCAACTAATTTTTATACATCGTATTGTTTAGCGCGATGATAAAAGTACAAAATGCAGGTATAAAATGCATTATTAACCAGCCAATTTGTACTTCTGGTAGGAGCTAATGTTTAAATTATGTAATTACCATTAATCTAATATTCATAGGATACAAGATCGGTGTACTATTATATACTTACAATTCTGCAAACTTAGAAAAAATGTGTTCGAACAATTTATACTCTAATACTAGAGAACTTGTTGCACGGTGCGGTGTGTGCATGCATGGTGTGCTCAATCGGTTCGCTGCATTGAAGCAATGCGATGTGATTCAGTATGTGTATTCAGTATATTTTGTTCAGTGCAAAGCGTTTGTAGCGCGTGCAAAACCAGGAGTTGAGTGTTTACAAACATAGGAATTCGAGGAGGTATAATCCCAAAAAGCAGTAATTCGAGGAGCTTCTCAAAGTGGAGAACCCTATAGGGGTGTTATGACGTCTTTTTCTGGCATTTTTGCCTTCAATTCGAGGAGATCCATAATTGTATTTGTGCTAAGTTCTCCTCACACAGCTCCTCACATTCCTGTGAATACTCCTCGTTTTGTATGTAGAGTGTGTACACCAAAACACACTTCACACACTATGTTTTTTGTCTCCTCGTTTAGACTGCGCTACGAGTAGGGGTGTGTTTATTTGTGTTTTTTTCTTTCTCTGTGTAACAAATTACGGAAAATGGTATGAGTGCACAGGTGATTTTGATCTAAAGGCGGTCTTTCCGTTTCCCGCTTCGCCTTGTATTATAAATATTGCAGCGTATGTGATACAGCGTATTAAAAAGTATATTAATCAGGGGGTATTATAAATAATAACACAATCCTAATATTTCTTTGATATATTTGTTGATGTTGCTTTTCTATGGGCCCTTTGGAAATATTTTCCACAAATGGAGTATGAATTTCAAATGCAATGAACATGTTACACTAGGATCCACAACATGCTCATCTATCAGGGCACATTTCTTTAACCCCAATACAGTTGCACATTCATTGAATGACCATTGAAAATTTGGATACTAAAACTCATAATCAGCAACTTGAGGTCAAATTTTGCACTATGATTGTTTAATTGAGGTTATTGAACAATGCCATTGGGATGAGGCCATTGTGGTCCATAGTGTTAGGCAGCACAATTTGATACTCACCCTCTGATTCAGGTTGATTCTTCCTCAGATGGTGTATGAAATTGAAATGGAGCTGCCTAATGTGTTCATTCCATTTAAAATGTATACCCCCTGTGGAAGATATTTCCAAAATCTTCCAGAGAGGGAGTGCGGATTTTAAATGGAATAGCCCCCATCTGTAGCGTTGTAAACGCGGAACAGGTTAAAGACATACACGGAACAGGTCAAATTAAATGGATCAACATTAATCATGTTAATGTTCTGGCCTAATTACGTGAACGCGTAGTCTGAAATATCCGTTGACTTGTTTTGGGAATTATTATTGTTAGTACTTTCACCAAATTTGTGCTTCTCAGTTAGTTCTTTACCTGCTTAAGGGCTGGGGTATGAACGTTTGGACAGTATTTATTGTGGGACATTAGAGCACATCAGACATATCGAATTGCATTCTGAATACGAAGAATGTCATTCTGATATCAAATAATTTTGATTTTTGAAATTCGCAATTTAATACACATTTTATGGCAAATCATTAAAATTGATATTTTTGATATTTAACAGTACTTGAAGTAAACTTTATATATCTGATGATTTATACTTAATGTGTATGTAGGTGGGATGAAAAGCCGACAATCAATTGAAAATTTTGACCTTTCGTATTGAAGATATGGATTTTTTCCCCAAAACACCAAAAAAAAAATTAGGTCTTTTTGGGAAAAAATCCATATCTTCAATATGAAAGGTCAAAATTTTCAATTGACTGTCGGCTTTTCCTCCCTGCTACATACACTTTAAGAATATGTCATTAGATTTATATAATTTACTTCGAGGACTGTTATATATCAAAATTTGAAAAATATCAAATTTTTATAATTTGTCATAAAATTTGTATTATATTGTGATTTTCAAGAAATGAAAATTATTTGATATCAGAAAGACATGATTCGTATTCAGAATGCAATTCGATAGGTCTGAGGTGCTCTCATGTCCCACAAAAAATACTGTCGAAACGCAATAAATGCTCATTTTAGATCCCTTAAGGGAGTTACTAAATTTATTTACATACTAGCAAATATCATATACATATAGAAGGAAGATGAACATTTGGGCAACACTATTATAACTCTTAGTTTCCAGTGACCCATATTGTGTGCGCACTATGGTATTAGAAGAACATGAGTAAAGTGTTCGAACACACTTTTTCTAAGTTTGCAGAATTGTAAGTATATAATAGTACACCGATCCTGTATTCTATGAATATTAGATTACTGGTAATTGCATAATTTAAACATTAGCTCCTACCAGAAGTACAAATTGGCTGGTTAATAATGCATTTTATACCTGCATTTTGTACTTTTATGAATTTTATCCTTTGCGTTAAACAATAAGACGTATAAAAATTAGTTGATCAGGTGGGCCCGATACATTGTCCAAGCGTGATGATATTTATTGTTTTCTCAGTATAATATATAATTTGGAAATCATAATTCCAGTGCCTGCTGTATTCATATTATTATTGAATAGCTGCAATCGATAGAACCAACACATCTAACAATGAAACGGATGAGCGGTCGTACGTTATTGCATAATGTAGTGAAAGCAGTTTGGACTATTGTAACAGGAATAGAAATCTGAGCATGCAGTAGAATTTGTAACGGCGAACAGTGGCGGCGCCAGGAATTTTTTTTTTTTTTTTTTGGGGGGGCAAAATCAACAAAGTTTGCACAAAATTACCGTAAAAGGGAAATTTTCGTAATTTTGGGTTTTTACTGGGGGGGGCAACAAGGGGGGAAAGAGTTCTGACTGGGGCCCCCATGCCTTCATGGCGCCGCCACTGACGGCGAATTGAAAAAAAAAATCAAAAACATTTGATACCAGAAGAACATTCCTCATATTCTGAATACACTTTGATGTGTCTGATGTGCTAACACGTCCCAAAAAACCAAAGTTTCTAAGATGTGACCACAGATTATAATCTGTGATGTGACAAGGTTCCTAAGATTCGCCTTAATGGTTAAAACAATACATCACTTTAAATTTCGTGGTCTAACATTATGTGCAACAATCTATTATCTACACTGTACTAACGATAAACACGAGAAGAATGGTACGTGATAATCAATAGCTTACATGTAATATAAAAACCGACTCCAATAATGCATTTGCATTAACATATTTATATTTATATAGGTTATGGATGATACGGATTACTAAAACATAAATGTCATCAATGACTAAATTATAGGTGTTTGGAATGAGGATCGCCCGTCTTATACTTGTTTCTTACAACGCCAATTGCTTCCGCAAATATGAATATTAATTGAGATTCACACATTGCCACACAATTTTTATTTTATAATAATGAATAAAATATAAGGCGGGTAATATATTTATTAGGCACTGAGGAGAAGATGAAATTTTGGACCCGTTGAGGTGCTTATTGAATCAAGATAATAGGCTCTACATCAAACGACAGGTGCCCGCTTTCAGCATCGTAATTAGAAGCAAAGACAATATAATGACGCTATCCCATATCTGTTATAACATTTTGTCCCAGATTTATATAGCTAAAATACGTAATACAATGGATTCAATTACACCGAGATTTAGCACAACCTAGATTTCCCCCGTGTATCCATGTCAACTAATACATCCGATCAAAATGTTCTTGATCAATCGTTACAGTTTCTCGCAATCATGTTCAATTTGTGAGTTTTTGGGTAAAGCATGCATTCAGATTGATCTATATAGCTTACACATTGTACAAGGGCATCAAATGACGAGATATCTCCGTACCAAAACCACTTTGTTTCTGAAACACGGAGATCGAGAAGAGCATGACCTAGCGGTGTTTGCACTCAAAATGGAGACAAATAAAGCTGACACACAAGAGGAATGATATAGATTCTATTAAGATGACCGCAAGACTTGTTATAAGGGGGTCGTTTTTCGCTACATGTGTATGATTTGTTTCGAGGGAAGGGGGACAAACCTTTCGTTTTTATATATTATTAGCATTAACTCAAGAACCACAAGACCTATGGAAATACAAAAAGAAATTGGCTTCCTGGACTCATTTCCCATAAGATCAATTTATTTTAAGAATTGGTACACTGCATCCCTCTTCCAATTGTGTTGACAACGGGATAACTTAACAATAAAAAATAAAAACACATTTATAAACAGCTAATGCAGTGTTCCAAATTGTCCTGCTTAAACAAGATCCGGCGAACAAATAAGGAAACGTTTCTAAAAGTGTTTTTAGAATAAAACTTTAAAATTGCCTATTTTTCTATTGACAAATGTGTTATAGAGAATTAGTGGTATTGAACCCGAGCAATTTCGGCAAGCTGTAATAGTCTTTGACAAGCAATTAAGGTATATGTAGTGGACGTGGTCCAGGGTATCACATAATGGATGATGTACATTATTTGTCATTAGATACCGCCTCAGTGACACATTAACGCTGTACTCAATTAGCTTACGTACTATAATAGGCAGATTAAATATTACGCAAAATTTACCTGAATACAAAGGGCATACGATATTATATTCTCCATGTTTAGTGCTTATTAAGGGGGTTATGGAGTGGTTTTTCTTATACGTATGTGAACGCGTATATGATACGTGTATTCGATTCAGTCAATTCTATTACTCTTACGACCCATTATTCAAAATCGCGCACTGTGATTTGTTAAAACACGTCACGTGAGAGCCCATTATTCTGCAATAATGGGTCAAGCGCCGTAACACATTACGCACAGCATTACGCTTGGTTACGCGTGCAACATTTCCGCGATATGCGCTGTCACTTACGCGTACGCGCTCCACCTTGAAGTAAACAACTTAAAATATTTGTGCCAAAAATGGTATTTTCTCTTTAAATCGCACTATTTTCTGGTAATAGAATAGAAATAAAGAGTGCAGCATTATCCTTTACACGCAAATAATGTGTCCTCGGCAGTAAAACGTTTAAATAATGGGTTCGGCTGCGCCTCACCCATTATTTACGTTTTACTGCCTCGGACACATTATTTGGGTGTAAAGGATAATGCATTACCCTTTATTTCTTAATTAGATACCGCCTCAGTGACACATTAACGCTGTACGCAATTAGCTTACGTACTATAATAGGCAGATTAAATATTACGCAAAATTTACCTGAATACGAAGGGCATACAATATTATATTCTCCATGTTTAGTGCTTATTAAGGGGGTTATGGAGTGGTTTTTCTTATACGTATGTGAACGCGTATATGATACGTGTATTCGATTGAATAAATGAAAATGGTATTGCAGGACGTGGTAAACTAGCAGTACTACAGAACTTGTTGCACGAATATGTGGTGTGTGCATGCACGGTGTTCAACCGGTCCTCCTGCATTGAAGCAGTGCGATGTGATTCAGTATGTGTGTAAGAATGCAAGTTTGTTCAGTGTAAAGTGTTTATTTGTGTTGTCTTTTTCTCTGTGTAATAAATTACGAGAAATGGTATAAGTGCACAGGTGATTTTGATCTAAAGGCGGTCTTTCCGTTTCCCACTTCGCCTTGTATTATAAATCTTGCAGCGTATGTGATACAGCGTATGAAAAAGTATATTAGTCAGGCGGTATTATGAATAATAACATAATATTCTAATGTTTCTTTGATAGATTTGTTGATGTTGCTTTCCTATGATCTCTTTGGGTTTTCATTTTCACAACGTTGTATAGAATGAATTCAACATGGAATCATACGAGAAAAGGAGGTAATAATAAAATAGCTATGTGCACTTTATACGAAGTGTGCTGCAATTCTAAAAGTTATAAAAGCTACATTGAATTATTACGTAATACGATACCTCATTAAGTTCCACTTGTACGACGCCCTCTCTCGGCTTGTAGAGTTGTCCCTGGCTGACTTGATTCTTCAACTTACTGCTACTCGACGACTTGCTTATATTCCTAGAATAACCCCCACTACTTCCACTGGTGGCCGCGTTCATCTTGCTGTGACTCTTGCTGTGGCTATTGCTGCTCCCTGTTCCAGTAGAAATACTATACATAAGGTAGCTGGAGCGTGATTGACCTCTACTGAGGGGCCAGTCATACAAATAATTAGAAAAGAAAGATGATAATATCACCCGAATATGATCCAAAGTTATATTTTCTGCCAATGTATTCAATAAAGAAGCCGCATTTGATCAGTGTGTTTCAGATGAGTAAGATTCAAAGATGTAGAACGAAGTAGCATTAATAAAATTCCGTCAAACTTAATTTGAAAACAAGTTGATCGACTAAATAAGCAAATTGTCTCCTCAACTTGACGATATAGATGTTATTATTCCACTTTGTACGTGACTATATTCCGTAATATTTCCAATTTTGTTGCTTTTAGCGTATATGGCAAATCAATTTATTTTGCAGAAGGCTGGATGCAACATTAACACACACGGTAATGGACAACAACAGTGTGAATGCTAGTCGTAGCATTCATAATTGATGAACACATGGTTATTAAACCACAAAAGCTTCTCCGTTATGCAACTGACAGATTTCTATGCGCATAACCATATCCGCGTATACACACAATCTGGGGATTTCCTTTAACAAGGCACCACACAGTATGAAGCAACAAAATGCAGATCCACTTCATAAACAAAGATAATATTGGGTTTGGTCCGTATATAAATCAGCAAGCATTGGCAAACCGAAGTAATATTTTCCCATTGGTATGATGTAGTCACTTAGCGTTCATAAAAATACTGCATAAACAAACCAACCCAGTCTGGCCAAGCTGCATTATCAGGGCGGCATAATGATGTAAATAAGCAAAGCTTTCAACAGATGTAATTGCAATGCAACTCCTCGCTCATTGAATGCACCGTGTAAAACTGTTAGTAGGCACTTAGTAAGTGGCGCAGATTATACCACTGCATTAAACTCAACGTGTTGCTCATACACAAAATGTGTTGAAATATATTCCATTAGAAGAATTATTCGTAAGGTAACAACCAAAAATCACTATAATCATTCCAGACTGACGGTAGCGTTAACAGCTGAAAATGTGATTAACAAAATACAATTCGTTGATATCAATAACAATGCAAAAAACAAGAGCGCTGAAATATATCGATCAATTATACATATTTCCCGTTTTGTTTAAACATGATTTAATCGAATACCATTGTCTCCAAGCGCATCGGTGAAACCAGGTGTTGCGTATACTGAAGCGTAACGTTTAGTCATCTATATGGAAGTTGATCTGCCGTGGAAACCGTTATGCTGGTCACATTATACTCCATTCATCTCACCACGTGTTTAATATCAATCTCAGATCCACACACGCAAAATATTAAACAGCTCAGTGTATCCAATATACACATAAAATTTACCAGACACTCTATGCACCTACCAATACGAATAACCAAAATAGAAGTTCTTCAATAGAATTTCTCTTGTGTTTATAAATAAAAAATCATAGTATTTTGATTGCGCGCGCAATCAGACAGCATGTCGTGGCTTTATTTGTTATTTTTCTGGGTTCACTTATGGTATTTGCTGGCTTCGTTAGTATTGCGTTTATGTAAGCGTTAAGATATTGCTCGATCATGTGTTATCAGACTACTTCAATTGGCTAATTATAATTTTGTGTTCATCTTCTTGATTGCAGTCACGGGTAATAATCACAGCTCGTCGAAACATTAATCTGTTTTAAGAGCAAGAAGTAGTTCACTTTAATACGATAATGTAATTTCAACTGGAAAGAAATGCTTCATTTTTACGCCTGTTAACTTGAGATAATTGTGACAGTTGTTCAAGGTGCGTATAGTGTATGTATGCCCTTATCATTGCATATCCAGGCTAATACTAGATACTCTGAGAGTGTACTGTGAGTGCTGTCTGTTAATCACAGCTCGTCGAAACATTAATCCGTTTTAAGAGCAAGAAGTAGTTCACTTTAATACGATAATGTAATTTCAACTGGAAAGAAATGCTTCATTTTTACGCTTGTTAACTTGAGATAATTGTGACAGTTGCTCAAGGGGCGTATAGTGTATGTATGCCCTTATCATTACATATCCAGGCTAATACTAGATACTCTGAGAGTGGAAATGTGAGTGCTGTCTGTTAATCACAGCTCGTCGAAACATTAATCCGTTTTAAGAGCAAGAAGTAGTTAACTTTAATACGATAATGTAATTTCAACTGGAAAGAAATGCTTCATTTTTACGCTTGTTAACTTGAGATAATTGTGACAGTTGCTCAAGAGGCGTATAGTGTATGTATGCCCTTATCATTGCGTATCCAGGCTAATACTAGATACTCTGAGAGTGGAAATGTGAGTGCTGTCTGTTAATCACAGCTCGTCGAAACATTAATCCGTTTTAAGAGCAAGAAGTAGTTCACTTTAATACGATAATGTAATTTCAACTGGAAAGAAATGCTTCATTTTTACCCCTGTTAACTTGAGATAATTGTGACAGTTGTTCAAGGGGCGTATAGTGTATGTAAGCCCTTATCATTGCGTATCCAGGCTAATACTGGATACTCTGAGAGTGGAAATGTGGGTGTCGTCAGTAAATACAAACTGAGGATGATTTTATGAACACATATATTCTGAATTGCTTATAATATAGTTTTTTTTTAAAATTTGGCTTGGTGCAGTGATGACAACGAACGGGGGAGCTATGCGGCATTTTATGCTATTCGAAGTACGATCTCTCTTGCAGTGGACGCTCGCTATTTGAAACTGCGAAACCGCGACACCGGGGGACCGTACTAACTGCAGGTATAATGTAAACTGCTCAAATAAAGAAAGTCCGCAGTCATGTAACCTGTCCTACACCAAAACCTAATCTTGTTATGACAATTTGATTGAAACGATCGTGTTCAAAATATTGTTAGCTGCAATTTGATACCAAATTTGCTGCCCAAAACGCTAAATTCAAAGAGATTGATACCAGTATATGTGATTTGGTGCATTTTCAAAAGTTGCAAATTAAAAACGGATCAGGCGGACCTGTAGAGGAGAATGGCAGAACGCAACCATTAACATAGCCCGAAACAACCGCTAGGTCATATCGATCGCATTGTGCCCTAGTATTCATCAGTAAAGCACTGTAGCAATCCATGCGTTTTAAATTAACAATTGAATAAAGCGCGCACTTGGGACAGTCGACATGGGCCCATCGTGGGCAAGCAAGCTTGACCATATTGCCACGCCAAGCAATTTCGACTGCGTGCTTCATTTTGATTTGCAACTTTTGAAAATGCACCAAATGCCATAAACTGGCATCAATCTTTGTCACCTTTGAGTGTTTGGTAGCAAATTTGGTATCAGAATGGAGCTAACAAGATTCTGCACACGACCGTATCAATCAAATTGTCATAACAAGCTCAGGTTTTGGTGTTGGACGGGTTATATGACTGCGGACTTTCTTTATTTGAGCAGTTTTATTTACAAGATACATCCGTGTATTAAATATACCGTCCGCAGTTGTTAGGTAAAATTTCATCGTATATACACTGTTACGAGCCGCAATGACTCAAGGCCAAAATCACCTTTTACCCAAATTCGCACGAATGCATAACACTAATACACTGTCTGATTTAGTTAACAAAATCTAAGTCTTTAATTGGAAATATGATTGATACGTGACAACAAATGCATATAGTCACTCTTTTAACTAATTACTACTTAGCCGACAGTCTTGTTGATGTAGAGTTCTGTTGCCATGTTCTGGGTGGCTGATGTATGTATCCTTGTTGACTTGTCCTGCGAAAATCACTATTCAGTGAACTCCACTGTACACTTGCATTTATATATCTTTTGCGTCTAAAATCCTCGCACAGAAATGGTGCTGCTTTCGCCAAACACTCATATCCTTGACAATCTTCAAAATGTATGCTTCTTTCACCAATCCCTCTCTTCCTCCATCAAACAGGCTTCTTTCTGCACTGTTCCACTTTATTGACAGATGTGTTGTTTTATATACCAGACTCCAGCAAGTCGACAGAAGATCTTTAATCATATGGGGAGGAGGAGCACCTTCGTGTACTCAAAATCTCCTTCGTTGCTGTATTAAAATAGCACATTATTGGCTATGCAAACTGGTTCAAATGTACCTCTTTTTGAAGCACAACGATAATCAACACATTGAGAGCTTATAAACTCTCTTCGTATTCTGTAAAGAGCAAACTCGGTTGTTTTCACCTTTTATACTCAAAAAAACACCACAATCTATTAATAGACCATTCTGTCACATTCAGCTTATTTTAACAAAATAGGGTTTTCCTAGTTAACATTAGGCAACACTGAACATTCGGGAATAGTGGGGATTTTTCACAGATTATTAATACAACTTGACTGAATTTGTTTACTGTACCCAAAGGGGTTTTCCTAACTCTTGGTTGTCCCCTTTCTCTTATCTCTCATTAAATAGCTTAAGGGGGTACTACAACCTGACAAATGTTGTGCCTATTTTTGCATTTTTCTAAAAAATTATAGCACATTGGTGACAAGTAAGATATGTATATTATAGGGGCAATGACTACAACTGCTGTACTGAAAATTCAGCAACTCAAAGCAAGTAGTTATTGATTTATTGATCAAATATTGGTGTTCCCTCATTTTTGACTGTAACTCCACAACTGTTGTCTGTGCTGAAATAAAATTTCCAGTGCAGTAGTTGCAGTCCTTGCCCTATAATATACATATCTTACTTGTCCCCAATGCGCTATAATTTTTCAGAAAAATGCAAAAATAGGCACAAAATTGGGCAGGGGTGTAGTACCCCTTAAACAAAGCAAATTACCAAATTAAATTACTCAGGGCACATCTCAACACACACACACACACACACAAAATGGCGGAAAAAATCATCTCTGTATGTCAATAGAATGCGGATTCAAACGTCCGCGTTTGCAAAGTCATAAACTGTGTCCATGTTTGGAGGAGAAAATACGTAGGGTGGGGTGCTTGCGTATCATGGTAGGAGTGCATGGGGATGTTTACACGCGTTTTATGCCCATTCTACATGTTCTAGTGCTGTGTTTTTCTTGTTATTTTAATATCTTTTGCAAGGTAATCCTAAGTAAAGGAACGAGTTCGTTAGAATTGTGTAAAGACATAGACTTTTGTTTCATATCGTTGCTATTTCTCTCGATACATTAGTCTTATTTCTTGTGTGGGTGGGGGTGGGTAGGTGGGGTGTGGGGGTGTGTGTGTGGGAGGGTGATTGGAACTGAATGTGTGTACGGGGATATATGTTTACGTTTGTTGTGTGGGCATTCTAGTGCCGTGTTCTCTCTCATTCACTAAAAATTGATTCGGACATTGATTTTGTAGGTAATTCAAGTAAGGTATTGTAAGCTATAGACCTCATCAGCTCCCAACATAAGTCCAAAAGTATAAACCTAATCGTACTTTTACATCAAATGCATTAAAATAACTAATAAATATTACAAAAACAATAGTACTAGTTTAATTAGATTTTAGTCTTAGACCATGGAAAGATCTCAAATTTTGAACAAAAATGTATTAAATACGAAAGGTGTTTAGTAAATAAGTTGCATATTGTTTTAGCAAGGCATAAATATCAACTTAAGAATTCTGTCCGAGTTTTGCTTCGTACGGATTTGAAACAAAAATAACATTAATTAAATTTATAAAACCCGATCATCAAATCATCTTTTTACAGAAGATGAGTTCCAAAGTGGAAAACTATTGACGTTGAATAAAATAATAATTCCAATCTCTCCGCGTCTTACTCTATTCGTGTTTGAAGTTACCGGTGTGTACGTAGTGTGCCATCACGTAGTTTGCGTCGCAATACATTTAGGAAGTTTGGAAGTTGAGGGCAGGCTGGAGATGGCTGGAAAAACCACCAACTAAATAACATTTCGTATTTTCTAAAATATTCACTGCGAAAGGACCGCAAACAAATCCTTTTGAGGAGGTATACTACTTCCAATAGTACATGATTAATGAGATAAATGTGTACTGATTGGATCAAACAACCCAGCAAATATTTTTAAACGTTTTAAGAACATTTAAATAAATATTTAAAAGGTAAAAACTAAAAAGGTTAGGAAAAGTTTTGTGTTTACTGGGCAATGAGATGAAATATTCCATCAAATAAGGTATTTACAACTGGCTGTAAATGGTAAATTGAATTACAAATCAATTTTACCGCTTATTCGATGTCGGTATTTAATCTGCTTACCAGAGCAGTTCTACTAGGGTGAACCAAACCTGCATGGTTATCAAAGTAATCAGTGACAAGGTTTTATCTAAATTTGACATGTGCTAATTGATGTTTTAATGTTATTGCATCAATTAGCACATGTCAAATTTAGAGATAATCTTGTTACTGACTAATTTGATAACCAGGAGGTTTGGTTCACCCCAGAAGAACTGCTCTGGCGGGGCTTCCTCTTTAAGTAATTTTTAGTATCTTTTAACCGATGTTTTATACTGACGAAAAATTCAAATGTGGCGTCAAATAGAAAAGCACCTCAGTCAATTCTAATAGCCAACCTGCTTCTGGTCTATCTCTGTTAGGAAGAAAAGAAGAAGTTTTTCTATCCAACTTTTTGTTTCCGATAACTGTAAAAAACAACAACCCTAGAATGACTTTCACAAACTTATGCGTGCGGGTTTGAGATACACCGGTGTTTTCTCTTAGTATATGTATTTTGAATAATTCTTGGACAAGGTGGACCGTATAATACGAGGGTCATTCAAAAAGTTCCGCCTCCACCCTCGATCATATCTCAGTTTCAGCAAATAGCAACCCATTCACATGTTGTTATAATTATTAACTATGGTCTTATCTAGCTGATGAGACGAGAAATTATTGTGTTAAAGCCAAAATTTCTTTAAAAATAGATTAGTATTTATTTTCCATAAAATGTTAGCTTTTACTGTCAGATATATCCCTTTTAATTTTGAGCCGAACAAGTGAGGTAATGCAAAGAAAATAGGAATTTACTATTAGCGCCAATGCATGTTACTCCGGCGGTTGTAATACAGTACGATCCTCTGGCGTGTGTGTGTGTCCCGCACGCCGTGTACGTAGGGGTGTGTTTATGAACAACACATACGCGTTCGACTAATATTTCTATCGTAATAATAAAACGACGGTTCCGGCGGTTTATTCAAAATCACGGATTTTGACAAAACTACAGCATTGTTTAAGGTCTTGATTAAAAGACTTAAAAGTCTTGATTTTGCAGAGAATCTTTGTTTACTAAAGTACATTACCATCGTGTAAAAACCTGAATTAATTTTTTTTGAGGGCGTTCTTCTCAGCAAATGTTATAATATGGCTTTAATGTCTTTTCCCGTTTGTTGTAAGCGAAGTAAAAATGAAACCAGGATTCAGGACCGCAGAAATGGAGAAAATCTGTAAATAATCTAGAAAAGTAGAAAGAACACATAGATCAAATTGACGTTACCATAAAATACGATTTAGGCACTTCAGATGGCTTAAATTGAAGCTGACATAAGAAAAAATATTGAAAATGATGTAAAATGACAAAAAATGCTGCACCACTCCTACAAAAACCATTGTTCTTTAGAAAAACACAAGATTAGAGCAGATAAGAACTGTATTAAATCAAATCTAATATTTTCCCCAGAACGCCCAAAAGATATTATGCAAAAATTGCCCGATTTGAAAAAAAGGGTTAACTGGAAGCACATTAAACTGAAAATATATGGAACTTGATAATTGAACACCCAGAAAACTAATTTGAAAATAGCAAATGAAAAAAAAGTAGTTATGTGTCTTTATTATTTAACTTTCAGCTCTGAGACGGAACTTAAAAGTCATTTCATACAGATTGTCCGAAAGCGGATTTTCATACTCTGAAAGACCTTTAGTATAAATTAGAAGTAAGTTTTAAATAGATAAGTTTTA
The DNA here is from genome assembly GCF_039555335.1 of Amphiura filiformis. Taxonomy (NCBI): domain Eukaryota; kingdom Metazoa; phylum Echinodermata; class Ophiuroidea; order Amphilepidida; family Amphiuridae; genus Amphiura; species Amphiura filiformis. The sequence continues at coordinate 50,497,863 of NC_092633.1, read as the reverse complement.
AAGATAAAATACATTTTATAACTGGTTATTTTGATGTTTGATTACACATTATTTTGATGTTGTTTCAGTTATCTGTTGGCATAATCATAATCAGGGGCTATTTTAACGTGCCACCTGGTGCATTCGTGCAGCGAGATTAAACATCCGTGCAGTGACAATTAAAAATCCGTGCTTAAAATATGTAGGTGAGACGCTTTCTGGCAGTGGCGTAGCTAAGGGGGCAAAAGAGGGTACATGCCCTGAGCACCATCCTAGGAGGGGTGCCGAATCAACCAATTCAGCGCCCCTAGATTAAATCTGCCCCCTTCCAAGTGGTAAAAGTCAACATTTTGCGAGTTTTATTTGGTGGTCACTAGGTTTTGGGTTAGCAGTTCTCTGGATATAGCCAAGGTCTATGATATAGCGCGGTTTTCGGATTGGCACGGTCTACAGCCCATAACCAGCATACATTTAGAATTCTTCATCAAGTTAAGAGTTTATCAAAGGTGGCAAATCTCGTAAAAGGGGAGATAATTAAGTATATTTTGCTTTATATTTATCTGAATTAATTCCAGTTCAGAGAACATCTCGCAACACAGGTAACTAAGAAATGAAATGTCAATTTTACTATTGTAAAAGCTTTTCTTGGAAGCAAGATGCAATTAAATATAGCTACAGATATTAAATAGTATCAATTTTACTATTGTTACACTACAGATAAAAGCTTTTTTTATTCTTTCTATAATGAAAAGCAAGTACAAATATCCTCAGCTTGACCTTATATTATCTGAAATTAAGTCCAGTTCAGAGCACATCTTAAGGCGCTATAAAAATTAAATATAATTTTGCAATTGTTATTTTTTTACACTACAGATACAAGCAAAGCTTTTAGAGCTTGGTTACTTCTTTAGTGAAAAAATAAAAAGCGTACACTACATTATATAATGATTTAACTCCAATTGTGTTACAAAAATGAGTTTGACCCAGCATTTTATTGTCAACAGACTGTTCTTCCTTGTGTGTGAAAGATGAGTCAAAACCCACTCTCCAAATAGTCTTCCATGTACACTTAATCATGGATTTTATGGAAGAAAGGCCCAACTCCATGGAGTTGGGCCCTTCTTCCACAAATATTGGAATATAAGAGAAATTTTGTTCACCCAATAAATCTGCTTTTCACTACAATAAACTTTCTTGCTAACATATTACATGCTTCTACTTGTGCAATTAATGGATAATTATCAAATTTCTATGGCTATTTATAACACATCTGCTCACGGAACTGACACTTGCAGTATATTAGTGGAAGAAGGGCCCAACTCCAGCTCGTATTAAGACCCGTAGCGTTGCAATGGAAACATCATATGTAATTTCGAATGTATGTAGTATTGTATGTTCATGTATTAAAGGTCCACTGAAGATGAAAACATTCTGTCTATAAAACTTTTCCAAATATCAAGTTTTTTCTTTTATCTCAAAAACAGTTTTGATGGAGTTGGGCCCTTCTTCCACTCAGGTAAATTATTTATGTGCATAAAAATAACGTATTTTGAACAACATGGAAGATAAAACTCAATATGAATTTTTATATCACAACAATCAATTGTTTCATTAATAATGTTCGCGATTCAATTTGTTTGTATACTTTACCGGTACTAGATCGTCTCTCAAAATGCTTGATATTGTACAGAAATTTACAGCAAGCGATCAGTATTGATTCATTTTAACCATAAAATATCTTGACGCATGTATAAAGTGATTAAAAAAAAAAGTTGTATATAATTTTTGAGATCAGTGTGTAACAGTAGCGTAACCAGCCTCATAATTTGCTCATGGTGGGTGAGATTATGCAAATATTTCCTTCAATTCTCCACCTCTCTTTCTCCATTATTCTCTTTGCCTCTTTTCTTCTATTACCATTTTCTTATTTTTTTATTTTCTGTTTATTCCCTTCTCCCTTTCCCTTTTCGCTTCCCACGACAAATGCGACTCTTGGCCATTCTGGGAAGAAGCCCAATGGGGTATATCTCTTCCTCGGAATTGAGACATTTTGAAAAATATCGACTATGTACATTCGGGTACACCCGACAATCTGAAACCCCGTCAGTCCGAACCGTCCCAAATTTTAAGCTTACCTAACGCTAACCCTAAACCTAAACCTAACCCTAAAACTAACCCTAACTCTAATCCTAACCCTAACCCTAACCCAAACACTAACACTAACCCTAAAAATTCGGACTAGCGGTGGTTTGGACTAACGATGTTTCGGACTGACGGGGAGACCCGGTACATTCAATTGCGGTCGAGTAATTTGCCTTGACGACCCGGGAGTGCACTCAAATCTTACAGTAACATAAAGAGAGCCCTCTTTTGATAAGTATCATGGTATGAAAAATAACGGTGTGCGTATACAGTGCCCTCTTTAGCTATAAAAATAGTTCTTTGAGTATAGAAAATCTGCAAAACGCAATGGTTGGAGCCCTCTCTTGATAACTGCACCGATTATTTAAGCCAAAAACCAATTTGGTACACTTACTGTGGCCAACTGCAGCGGATGTTATTGCTCTGAAAATGTGTTGCTGTTAGTGCTAGTGATATTGTTGAGAAATCATCTTCTTGACGTCAAAAAAGAATATGTTGTGGCGCCCCTTGGTTCAGGGGGGGGGGGGGAAGTTAGAAGGTTGTCCAAACAGGGTCAATGCCTAACCCTTTGTCTCTGTTCATTCTGGGTCTTTTAGTTCTGATATGGATTGCTTCCAAGACCCTACGAGAGAAGTCCTTAGACTCCCTCTCTAAGCGGGGAATGCACTGAGCGGGGAATGCACCCAACCGGGGGTGGGGTGGTTGTAGAATTAGCTATTACAGCGTGCGAAGCGAGCTAAAAATTGAACAGTCGGGGAATTGAGCCCCGTGCTCATCCCCTCCCCACTTTTGATAACCTGCGCACGCACTGGCCCGTGAGTTTTTCGTCGAGTGTTCCACCTTGTCCAGGAATTATTCAAAATAATAAATCGGTTGTCTTGGAAAATATCCGCCTGCAGCAAGGTGTTGGAAGTCTGTTCTTTCAAATCTTATATTCATGTTCCGAAACATATATCTTGCAAAGAGCCGAACAATTTTGTACACATTTTTTACATAATCCAGCTCCGTAACCTAAACTTTAGTTATCAGTGCAAAATAGCCATCTAAGAAACAATTTGAAATGGCTTTTATCACAAGTTCTTTAGTTTTGTTTTAGGAAATTCAACAACTCAGGTTCAGTGAACGCGACTGAGTAGACAATTGAATACAATTATTCAAAACCCACCCAAGTCCATCGGAAGTGATTTTGAGAAAAAAAACCCTGTGTATAATTTTAATTCCTTCAGTTAGATTTACCTGGTCAATATGGTAAGTTTTACGAGCAAATGAGTGGGTTAAACTGTATTGGGTATGACGATTAGCATTTCATGGACTTCGTGGGGTTCATTTTAAATGCTGGACTTGGGTGGTTTTTTGAATCATATACAAAGACAACAATGTTGGAATGAGATTACCACTAGTAAGATAATACAAAATAAAGCACACAGGTATGTATAATGTTGATAAGCATACTGCCATGTATATATAAACCACATACTTTCCTTGATTAAACCAATTTTCCCCCCAAAAGTCACTCTCCAGCAATGAATGTGTTACAAGTGAACTTTTTATACATACTGGATTTCAATCAATGTGTTACAAGACTCAAATCCTGGACTTGAGTGGTTCTTTCATACACAGAGGATGAATTTGAGTTGTTCTTTCATACAAATGATAGGCCTGTGTATAGCAACAATCTCCCATGCTTAACTCAATTTGGCCAAAGTATGGACTTGGGTGGGTTTTGTATTCATATATTCAATTATTAGGCATCTAATTCAACACTGATTGAGATCATTCGATTAAAATGCGAGTTAGCAAGTGATTTAATTCAATATTCAATGTTTATTTCATCTCATCTCATCTCATCAATAACAAACAATATAATGACATAATAAGTAATGTTATAATACAATAGAATGTTAATTATGACAAAATAATGAATAATTATATTTCAAGGCGGGTCGGAGGGAAGTATAATTAACCTTCCTGTGTTTGCACTCAAATATTGAGGCAAATAAAGACAATATTACCATAAGTCTAAACAATGCAGTAAAAAAGTGCAGTTATTTATAGTGCGCTACTCACAGGCATAATACCTAGATGTTGATCCATAAGCCTCAGCACACTTTACAGGTTGTCGCTGATCACTACAGCCCACATCATTACATAAACCAATTAACAACAACACAGGTACTTTGCTGCTTCAAGAGCGCACACCCTAGACATTAATAGCCATCGGAACCAGGATCAGCTCCCCGAGTTTACAGCGAGAAAATTAGCAGTAAGTTCGGTGTCCAGGGGAAATTCAAGCTTATTCAATTTTCCAGGAGAGCGTACTTTTCCACCGCCAGGGTTCGAACCCGCAACCTCTCGCACCATAGTCGAACGCCTTCTCGATTGAGCTAACTGGACTGCTATAGGTAGTCATAATTATGGTAGGCCTACAGTTTGTCCACTCTGAAGTGCAAAGTGATAACGCACGCGTATACAGCGCGTAAACAGTGCGCAGTGCTGCGTCTCTGCTGCAGGTATACTTTGTACTTCAGAGTAGACTGACTATATACACACAGTAGGTAGTCACAACTATGATAGAATCAATAACATTTTTACTTCAAAGCTTTTATGTAAAGTAAAAATTTCCAAAACAAGACGCCAATTTACAATGGAGGTCTGCGGAATGTCGCTCACTTAGAGGTAACAGTCGAGGTAACCATGGTAACCGTGGGTCTTCTTGAAGACTCTCGATATGTCAGATATCGGGACCGACAGTAAGAGAAAACCGACAAAAACTGAAAGTTATATAGAAAGGGATTAACAGAAGAATTGATAGGCAAAACGAAAACAACAACCCAGGGCACAACTTCAGGAGGGACAATAACCACGTCACTTTGAACCAGTATACCAAGAATGATGATCGGCATCCAGCAGAAGAAGTCCGTACCAACTATGACGGCCATTTTGGCGGCCATTTTGATTTCTTCGTCCCGTTGTCGACACCTCCCAGCTTTGCTTGATGTTATCTTTACCTCAATAAATATCCAACAATAACAAATGGCAATGATTATGAAGCAAAAGAAATTCAAACCCAGGAAAATTGCGATAGAGAAGTACATGCCTGTTGAGCTTCCAGACTGGATTCTAACTTCAGCACCGCTAACAACCGACTCTTCATTCTTTTTAAAACCGGTAAACGTCTCTTGAGACGGGTTCCAGTCGCCCAAGGTTACACTGATTTCTGTTGTGTTATACTTCGGTTGTTTTACGAATGGAAGGCCAATACACAAATCAGACATATCGTATAACTCAGGGTTACTCCCAGCTAGGACCGAAGTGGCAATACCTATAGAAATAGCGACTAGCCAGATGATTATGATGTAAATAGTGGCGCGCTTTACTCCTAATCGAACCGAACTAAAAGCGAATTTAATACCTATAAGTCTATCGATACTGATCAATGTGATGAGAAATACAGAGGCCTCACTAGAGACAACTGTAAGAAAACCAGCGGCTCTGCAAGCGGAACTGAACCTCCAGTGATTTGAGTGAAATGGGAAAGTATCCCCGAAGCGATGGTCGGCAGTTGCTACTATGACCATGTAAACTCCCATCATAAAATCGGACACAGCTAAATTGGTGATAAGCAAAGTTTGGACTTTTTTGCTACCAGTTTTATGCCCTGCACGCCAAATGATTACAGAGAGATTACCTATGATTGCCAAAGACGCAAATATCCACGAAAAGATTTCTAACACGGGACTGATCAACAAAGAACCACATGTGAAAAATGGATGACGCTCTTCACTAGCAGTACAATCTAAATCTGTCGCGTAGCAACATACAGCGTGTGAACTTACCAATAATTTGGTAGTATTCAATAATCCTGAGAATGAACTTCGCTTTACACGGTCCAAAGGATTATTTTGCAAATCAACATTCTCTAGTTTTTGAAATGTGGAAAAGAATTCTTTTTGTACACTATTTATAGAGTTGTTAGAGAGAATTAACGTGGTTAGATTTTCTAAAGTTAGAGAAGAGGAGTATCGGAGGTATTCAATTCGATTGCCATCGCAGATAAGAGACTTTAAGTTTACCCCTTGAAATGCGTTTATTCTGAATTCTGTCATTTTGTTGTTGGAAAGATACAGTACTTGAAGTTGCGATGCACCTTGAAACACACCTGGTGCGATATTGTCTAACTGGTTACCACTTAGATCTAAAGTTTTCAAACGTATCATACCGCGAAATGCACCTTCGGAGATATTATCAATCAGGTTATTTCCCAATCCCAAGTTTTCCAAGGTTGGAAGTTTCTCAAATACTTCCATTTCCAAAGTTTTTAACAGATTGTGACTCATTTTGAGAATCTTAAGATTTTTCAAACCTTCAAATATGCATTTTGTTGCATTTCTAACTTGGTTATGTTCAATGTCTAAAGAGAACAGAAATACCAACTTTTGAAACACCTTGCAGGGCAAGTTGCTCAGCTGGTTGCCTCTTAAGTTAAGGTCCATTAATTGTATAAATTGTATATCACCCCAATACTTCGTGTGAAGATTCATTAGGTTGTTATTTTGAAGTTTCAAAAACAGAAGATTTCGTAGCCCTCCGAATATACCATCGGGGAGTTGCTTAAGTGTATTTCCATTAAGTCGTAATTCAAATAGATCTTCTAAACCGCTAAAAGCACCAGGATCAACACGCAGTAGGTTATTGTTCATTATTGAAATACGGTGTAAATGAGAAGTATCAATAAACAGATTCTCTGGAAGGGACTCCAACAAGTTATCATTGAGAGACAGTATACTCAAATTGGTCAACCCTCTGAACACGTTCCCCTGCAAAGTTTGAAGAACATTATTTGACATGTCCAGTTTAAAGAGCGACGACATGTTAAGAAACGCACCGTCAACTATGGTTCTGATTTGATTCTCAGTAACTATCAAGTAGCCTAAGTCCAATGCATCTTGAAAGACGTCAGAGGGTACCGCTTGTAATTTATTTCCGCTTAAATTAATCCTTCGCAGTTTCTCGAGACCACAAAACACACCAGGCTCTAATATCTCTACCAGATTGTCTTGAAGAAATAATCGATCTAAATTCTGCAACCCGATGAAAGCTCCTGGTTCTATATCAACGAGATTCATACGCGATAGAACGAGGAACTCCAAGTCTAAATCGTCAAAGGTACCGTTCAGAAGACTGGTTATTCGTTGGTTTGTGAGATTCAGTAACTTGGTTTCGATAGGATAGGCCAATATAATTTTACGAACTTTATCAGGACACACGTGGTGATAGTAATGTCTTCCAAGAGTACATCGGCAAGCCTGTGGACATTGTAGTTCACAAAAGCTCGCGACATATCCAGCTTGCGTAGTATTACTTCGGCAAAACTGTAGCGTGTCGTAAACGTCGTTATCGGTGTTAAGACAAAGATCAGCTCTTGGAATATTGGGCGTAATCGCCGATCCGTTGTGTGATGGTATCGTTCGCATCATGAGAGTAAATTCAGAGTGTGTTTTGACGTAAATTTGTACATTTGTCGCTCTACAACCGATAATTGCTGTCTTTGCACTGGATACTGCAATAAATGTGCGGGAGGCTATGTCCTGAACGAATACGTTGTACGCTCGATCTTGGTCTTCATGAGCAATGATATCAAGTAGGAATTCTACTTCTGTGGGCGAAGTCAATCCGAAAGAACAATTTGAATGTGAACCAACGTGAACGACAATAGAGACATCGGGGCGAAGGTTCGCAATGAGATCCGTATCGCACATATAGGAAACATTGTGTCTAGAATAACGATCGTTCAGATCTTTTTGCATCTGCGATTTTGCATCTGCGATATCATCATGTACATGAGCAGTAATTTCCTGGTAGGAATGAATCGCCTGAGATCGGTACCCATCGCTAGTCTCACGCTGCGTACCATTTTCATTCGTGGAAAGCAGAGTAGTGTAATTCTGAGTAAGTACAAAGAACACCACCAAGAATTTCACAGATGACATTTTAGTTATTGCTGGTCTCATGATGAGTATGAGAGTCCGAATCCTCTTGAAGATCAGAAACCAATCTGGTGTAATGTTCTAGCAGCCTTGGAAATAAAATTACGATTATCTGGAGTTACGTTGTAGCAGCCTTGGAAATAAAATTACGATTATCTGGTGTAACGTTGTATCAGCCTTGCAAACAGAACTACGGTGATCTGATGTAACGTTGTAGCTGTCCTGGAAACAAAAGTACGATGATCTGGTGTAACGTTGTAGCAGCCTTGGAAACAAAACTACGGTGATCTGGTGTAACGTGGTAGCAGCCCTGGAAATACAACTACGGTGATCTGGTGTATCGTTGTAGCAGCCTTGGAAACAAAACTACGGTGATATGGTGTAACGTGGTAGCAGCCTTGGAAACAAAACTACGGTGATCTGGTGTATCGTTGTAGCAGCCCGGGAAACAAAACTACGGTGATCTGGTGTAACGTTGTAGCAGCCCGGGAAACAAAACTACGGTGATCTGATGTAACGTTGTAGCAGTCCTGGAAACAAAAGTACGGGGATCTGGTGTAACGTTGTAGCAGCCTTGGAAACAAAACTACGGTGATCTGGTGTAACGTGGTAGCAGCCTTGGAAACAAAACTACGGTGATCTGGTGTATCGTTGTAGCAGCCCGGGAAACAAAACTACGGTGATCTGGTGTAACGTTGTAGCAGTCCTGGAAACAAAAGTACGGGGATCTGGTGTAACGTTGTAGCAGCCTTGGAAACAAAACTACGGTGATCTGGTGTAACGTTGTAGCAATCTTCGAAATAAAATTACGGTGATCTGGTGTAACGTTGGTGACGCAAACTACGGTGTATTAAACGTTGTAGCAGCCGTGAATAAAAACTACGGTGATCTGGTGTAACGTTGTAGCAGCCCTGGAAACAAAATTACGGTGATCTGGTGTAACGTTGTAACAGCCTAGGAAACAAAATTACGGTGATCTGGTGTAACGTTGTAGCAGCCTTGGAAACAAAACTTTGGTGATCTGGTGTAACGTGGTAGCAGCCCTGGAACTACAACTACGTTGATCTGCGAGTTTGGTGTAAATGTTTAGTTCAATCAGTCAAAACCTCGAAGTAGCTTTTTATGCTGTGACGACCCGTAATGTGCCAGACTAGCCCATTAAGCACTTAGTTGAAAAAGGCGAGGCAATATTACCATCGTAGCCTGATTAGTTTCTGGGCGTCACATGGCCGTACCTGGATGATGCTAGTCATTCAAGCATGATTTATTTCGGACCTGTTGTCGGAGACAGGCTATACATGTTATAAAGCCTTTTAATTAGTTTAAACTTGATTATTATAACCACTTTAGTGGGAGCAAAGCTTGCGAAACGTAATCTATGCGGAGGTATCCATTTCTTGCAAATTATAATATATTATGTCATCTACCCATCTGTTGATAGCTGAACCTGTCAGGTTTATATATATTGGTGGTATAATTTCCACGAATAATTATATCAAGTATCATTTATATACTTCGCACAGAAAGTATCCGAACACTTGAAGAAAAATCATAATTTAAAACTAATCCATATTTTTAGGTAAATATATTTTTGCCATTCTGTACATTCTGCTAATCGAGAGCATGAGACGACGTTGCTCAGCCGTTGCAGACAATAATGATGGTCACCCAAAATATTGATGGAAGCAAAAGAACTGAAACAAAAGAAACTGAAATAAATTGAACCTTCGTCCATTCAAATCCTTGTATTAAACTTTGCTTCTACATGTCGCATTGGTTTTAATACAATATTAGAATGTGCATTAAATTTACCCAAATATGGTTTAGTTTTTTAATTATGATTTTCATTTCGAAGTGTTTGGATACTCTCTGTGCGCAGTACAAATTATTACCAAGTAAAACAGATGGCCATTTTGTGACAAATTGTATAAAATTGAATCTTGTCAACCAGAAAAAACTCACTTTGGTTAGATGGAATCACCGACGTTGCGGCCAAAACCTTTGGCCTGTAGCTGGAGTGGATGATCTAGGATCATCCGAGGTCAATCGATGAGGAAGTTGCTTGATGAGCCGATCCCAACCATGTGACAGATTCATCCTAACGACCCGCTCCTGTTGAGCGACGGTTGTTCGGCTCGTACCCACACTGCTTCTTTGACCCCTCGTTCAAACCAACGAGGTTCACGATTCACGATGACAACATTGTCTATGTCAAAACTGTGACAGTTGAACTGGCGCGTCTATGTTGGGACATGCGACTCTGCAGGGGTTGGCCGGTTTCTCCAATGTAACGATCTTGACACTCCTGATCCTCAGCGCCGAAATTGTCTAGGGCAATGACGTCATGGTTATTTATGCTTAACTGTCGCCAGCCTTCATAGTCTTACTGGGACGTCATTGCACATTTTCGGCGCCCGGGAAGTTTGAATATCGCGTGTTGAGACACGGCTGTTTTTTTTATTCGTTTTCATGGTAAATATGAGCTTGTTTAAAAAAAATTCTACCATATAAGGCATAATATTTTAATTGCCGGAAACTTCCTTTCAGTAGAAATATATTTAAAGTGTTGAGATCAAATGTTTTTAACTTCAACCAAGCGATGATTTTGGTTTTTTTGCTCGTTGAAATATGAGCGTATAATATGAGGTTATGTTGAAATAAAAAACAATGACAATGACCTCAAATTTCACCATTTAGTCAGACGAGTGGCACCACAAAAGCAGACTGTGGTTTAGAATATATTCCCTGATGATAGGATCATATATCTCATTATTAATATCATTAATCTAATGCATGTATCCATCATAGTGCTATTTTGTTTCAAGCTTAATTACGCCGTACTTCCATGGCCCATCAGTGATATACTGAAAAACAATTTGCCTAAATATTGCTATACGAATTATTACATTAGCATAAATAGACCATGGCCTTTGTTTAAAACAACGAAGTTTTAACACGTACACCGTCTGATGCTTGGCTGTATCTGAACGGCTCTTTTCCGATCCATCAAACTTGGATCTAAAAAGGAAACAAAAAGACCCTTCATGTGAAGTTTCAATAATAGGCAGGTGAATTATTTCCAATATAGTTATTTTAAAAACTAAGCAATATTATGATTCTGGCAAACCAGAAAGGACACATGTGCTGCTGAACATCAGCAGTATTCTTGTGTGCACTAGGCCATATAATTCAGTATGCATGTAGAAATGCAATGAATAAGTTTGAAATGTATATTGTAAAACGGAAGAATTTTCTGCGCAATTTAATGGATGTGCAAAATCTTCAATACGACTAGATAAACGTCTACGCTCTCCGTCACAGGAGAGCGGTTTTGAATAGCGAGATGGGCGTATTCATCTAGGTACATGGAATCACAACCTCTCTACTATTTGACGTATATATTCCACTGCAAGAGATGAAGAACAAAGCCCTGATCAAAGCTAAACCACTTGAGTGGGAAATCACAACCGAGAACCGAAAATCACAGCCGAGAACCGAAAATCACAGCTGAGAACCGAAAATCACAACTGGGAACCGAAAGACACAACCAAGAACCGAAAATCACAACTGAAAACCAAAAATCAGAACTGAAAACCGAAAATCACAGCCAAGAACCGAAAATCACAACTGAGAACCAAAAATCAGAACCGAGAACCTAAAATCAGAACCGAGAACCGAAAATCACAACTGAGAACCGAAAATCACAACCAAAAACCGAAAGACACAACCAAGAACCGAAAATTGAGGGCACGGTGGCTCAGTGGTTACGGCCTTGGACTCATAATCCGAGAGCTTGCTCGACGTGCGTGGGTTCGATTCCCCGTCCCACCACCGTGTTGCGCCCTTGGGCAAGGCGCTTTGCCTCGCTTGCCTCACCCCACCCAGGTGCAATGGGAAGCTGTTAGGGGTAGTCACAGTCGTTGTAATGATGGACCCTGCGCCACTTGTAGGCTGCAAACGTGGTTCCGACATATTCTAATGACGGCGGAATAAATGTAAAGCGCTCTGAGGCTGTTTACGGCATAAAGCGCTATATAAATATCTACATTTACATTTACAAAATCACAACTGAAAACCAAAAATCAGAACTGAAAACCGAAAATCACAGCCAAGAACCGAAAATCAGAACCGAGAACCTAAAATCAGAACCGAGAACCGAAAATCACAACCGAGAATCGAAAATCACAACCGAGAACCGAACATCACAACCGAGAACCGAAAATCACAACCAAGAACCGAAAATTACAGCCGAGAACCGAAAATCACAACTGAGAACCGAAAATCACAACCGAGAACCGAAAATCACTGCAGAAAAACGGCCAGAAAACGTCGGACTATAATATATTGGCCTCAGACCTTAATGTTGATGGTCCGATTCTAATTCATGGTGATTTTTATTTTACATCACCGTGCTACCACTCCTTTGTACACACAATCTAAAAACACAACAACCCGCCTTTAAAGGCATAATAAATCACGTATTTCAACGAGCAGCAAAGTACTTTGCTTTCATGTCAATGTCAATGTACGCCATTTGAAAATATCCTCCAATTCGCTTTTAAGTAAGTGATGATAGAATATTAATCGTGACATGTCGTGATCATGTTACCAATAACCTTGGTGTGTGACGACGATCCAGATGTGTCAAGATATTTTGTTGCTTTCATCTATCAATCAACAGACACTCAAGATTTTATATCAATTATCGTACATTTAATCAAGCCGGAATTAGTCTGCATACCACTTGACAGCATTCAAACAATCATGTGATTAATCAAACAATCAATCAATCAATCAATCAACCAATCAACCAATCAACCAATCAACCAATCAACCAATCAATAATTATATCAAGCAATCAAATCACAACTGATAAGCGAAAATCACTGCCGATAACCGAAAATCACAACCGAGAACCAAAAATCACAACCGAAAACCAAAAATCTCGACCAAGAACCGAAAATCACAACCAAGAACCGAAAATTACGACCGATAATCAAAAATCAGAACCGAGAACCAAAAATCAGAACCGAGAACCAAAAATCACAACCAAGAACCGAAAATCACAACCGAGAACCAAAAATCACAACCGAGAACCAAAAATCACAACCAAGAACCGAAAATCACAACTGAGAACCGAAAATCACAGCCGATAACCGAAAATTACAGCCGGTAACCGAAAATCACAACCGAGAACTGAAAATCACAGCCGATAAACGAAAATCAAACCGAGAAACGGCCAGAAAATGGCCAGAAAATGTCGGACTATAATATTTTGGCCTCAAGTAGGACCTTAATGTTGATGGTCCGATTCTAATTCATGGTGATTTTTATTTTACATCACCGTGTTACCACTCCTTTGAACATGCCATCTAAAACAACAAGCCACCTTTAAAGGCATACTAAATCACGTATTTCAACGAGCAGCAAAGTACTTTGCTTTCATGTCAATGTCAATGTACGCGATTTAAAACTATCCTCCAATTCGCTTTTAAGTAAGTGATGATAGAATATTAATCGTGACATGTCGTGATCATGTTACCAATAACTTTGGTGTGTGACGACGATCCAGATGTGTCAAGATATTTTGTTGCTTTCATCCATCAATCATTATATATCAATTATCGTACATTTAATCAAGCCGGAATTTGTCTGCACACCACTGTTGTTAACCAATCAATGAATATATGAATATATGAATCAATCAATCAATCAATCAATCAATCATCAGTCAATTACTCAATCAATCAATCAATCAATCAATCAATCAAATAATATTTATCTATATATCATATTTAACCATACAATCTACATATGAATGATGTAATCTTGTAAAAATTAGCGATTTGTTGCTCCATATGTATCTGTATGTTTAATATTTAATTTATTTTCGTAACAATTGCATATAAATTCCCTGCCTTAATAGAGAGTGAAAAGTGTCTATTTTAGGAGATTACGTCATATATGCTAGGTCCCGGTAATACGGACCTGCATTCATCCAAATTGTATACAGTGTGTCTCAAAAATGTAACACTTTGTTTAGCGGAACAAATGTTTAAGCCATAGATATAAAGCGAATCATCCCATGTTTTATATGTGTTACAAGCTGCACAAATACATTGACATCAAATAAACAATAACGACAATGAGAACCATGTGAATAAATTTGTTCAAAAACACACTTGCATATTTTTGGCTTCTCTTGCACCCCATTATGCACAGTGTTTGAACTCTCATAACCACCTACAGCGGTCTTAGTAAATCTAAACTTTGTCATTCAGAAAACCTAATTTTGTATGTGTCACCAAGCTGTAAGGTTGAAAAGCGCGTGACAATATGCCTAATGTTCTTTAAACTCAATGACATGATTATGAAGAATGCTGGCTGAAAATGTGCATATGCGTGTTGTTGGCAGTCAAGCCAGCGCAGGGCATCAGACTTCAGTGTAAGAAGACCCGAGTTTGTGCCCCGAGAGGTTAGGAAATGTTCTCGTGAAAATAATTTCGCTAACGTTAAATTCCCCCGGAAAAGGAACTAGCCGCGAAATTGTTTTGGTTTACCCGTCCGGCGTTTCTCGGGGAGCTGATACTAGTTGTCATGGTTAGGTAGTTGACTACGGAGATATTTAGCTGCGTCCCTGAATGTAGAACTTGATCAGTTCCCTTGGATTGCGATGTCTAAACAGGGGAGGCGCGTAGCGGCGAGTCGAAAATGCTAGAGACGCGTAGCGCAGACATCGCGGCCGAATGCCGCCACCTACCTCTGCCTAGAACTTCCCCTCCCTCCCCTTCCCCTCCCATTTCAATCCAGTTTTTCTCCCCTTCCCCTCCTCTCACCCTCCCAAAAAGTTTCGGCCCTAAATAAGAAAGTCGCCGATACATTGGCCCGCAGCGCCAACACGAGAAAATGCGAGTAGCACCGACATCGAGGACGTTTCTGCCCAGTGCCTTAGATTGCTAGTGGATATGGTAGTAGCTATATACCTCATGATTGCTTGTGTATTATGAGTAGTGGCAGAGGCTGTATACCAGAGCTATAGCCTCTGCAGGAACATTATCAAGTGTTTAAGAATGGTTAATAAGACTGTGCGTCTTGGGTCACAGTAGTCAGCACAATCATGTGCAGAGGCCTGTGGGTTGGCACTGTGAACTAAAACTCACCAAATTAAGAATCCCCCAATTAAATTGGTCATTATATTCAATACTCATACCATGCGCGTATTTTTTTGGGGGGGGGGGCTTTGGTGGCGCCAGCCCCCCGGGGTCAAAGCAGGGGGCGGCCAAAACGAAGGGGCGGCGGGAAGAAGAAAGGGCGGCAAAAAGAGGGCGGCGGAAGAAGATGGGGCGGCAAAAAGAATTAGTAAAGAAAAAAGGGCGGCAAATGTGAAAAAATAGTACTATACATCAAAATGTGTTGCTTTTGGGGCGGTAGCGCCTATAAATCTTTTATTTTTTTTGTTTTTTGCTCTTCACTTTTTCAAACGACCGTAAAAAAAATTGGGGCAACCTTTTCGGGCTGTTGAGGAAGGGGCGGCAAAATTGGATTTTCTTCAGCCCCCCCCAGGGAAGGGGCGGCCACGGTACGCCACTGCATACAGGTATTGTTTATTGCATCTCAATGAAATTTCTACGACTATCATCCAGGCATATATAATACACATTCTTTGATCAGCTCGTAATCGGCGGGAATTGTTAGGCTTTTACCACTACGCCGAAAAGTAGACCGATGTTAAGAGTGATATAGTTGAACTCTTCGGGCTATATTTTGTGTGTTAAAGAAAGTAGACAGAGTATGGGATTTCAATTAATAACTTGTGATGCTTCTGGCGAGATGTCACGAGACAATTCTTAAAATTAAATATATTGATATCAATCCGCGATGTTATAAGGCCCGCCGATTACGAGCTGATCAAACTGTACAATGATTATTTGAGTGACATATGGTTTTCTAAAGCAAAGTGTTGGTTTTTTTGGGACACTGTATTAACTAGCTCTGTCACTCTCTACAAAGGCGTCTATTTGTTTTGGGCCATCCGGTTTCGTTGTCCAATGTCAAGAGTATAATAGGTTTCTTGACAACTCAAACCGATACAGTTTGAATTAAGGTCACACGTGGTAAACTCGCTGTTCAAAATCAACTGTATGGTCGAGATAAATATTGTGATTCAGTTCGTTTTTGTTGATGCTGTATTGATGAGAATAGTATATAGTTAGTTTTGAAATTCCTTCGCAACCTTCTCCTTGAATGGCAAAAGCTTTATACTATAAATTATAGGGCTTTATGGAACTTTATATAGAGAGATTTCAATCCAGCGAAATCATGAGTGTGTGAGGCGAAGGCTGGGAACTTCGATTACATGTAATGTATAGTTCCCACATCAGCGTCTGCTAAATAAATAAAGGTAGGTACTTTGTTTGAATATCCGGATTTGATGAATTCCAATGCTTTCTAAACAAAATAAAGGTGCACACAATTACGAATAAGTGTAATTTATTACACTGCAAATCCTTAGCTGTAACTCTTTTTAAACAAGTTTAGCGTTTAGCCAAATTGTTATTATTTAAAGTCGACACCGTGTTTAGATTATAGGCTATATGATAAGATATCAAACCTCTGCCTGTATATAATCTAAACACACGATAAACAACACTGTTTAGCCTGTGTTTAGCTCATATACAGATGTTTAGATTATATACAGATGTTTAGATTACATACAGATGTTTAGATTACATACATATGTTTAGATTACAGATGTTTAGATTACATACAGATGTTTAGATTACATACAGATATTTAGATTACAGATGTTTAGATTACATACAGATGTTTAGATTATATACAGATGTTTAGATTACATACAGATGTTTAGATTACATACAGATGTTTAGATTACATACAGATGTTTAGATTACATACAGATGTTTAGATTACATACAGATGTTTAGATTATATACAGATGTTTAGATTACATACAGATGTTTAGATTACATACATATGTTTAGATTACAGATGTTTAGATTACATACAGATGTTTAAATTACATACAGATGTTTAGATTATATACAGATGTTTAGATTACATACAGATGTTTAGATTACATACAGATGTTTAGATTACATACAGATGTTTAGATTACATACAGATGTTTAGATTATATACAGATGTTGATGTGTCACATCTAAACATTATTTAGATAAATGTTTTTAAAAGATGCATTTAGATACAAATTCAAAGTGTGATAACTAGTAAACCAAAGGGACGGTGTTGATCTTAATTTGAATTTGTGGTGTGTAGAAGAATAGGTTTCAAATGGGAGTGACAAAATTTCGCACAACCAAAGATTTTTCGAAATGTGCACCCCTTTAAAAACGGCTGTTGCCCGAAAGTGAGGTCCGGCACCCCTTGTACAGAAAAACCTTAAGTCTATGACCTAAATAGACAGGTCAGTTTTCCCGGAAGATTTCTGGCCTGCTTAGTAGCCACCTGCACGGGAGATACTATCCTTGTGTTTCATATACAACCTGGTATATTTAGTGTATATCTCACTGAATCACATTCGATATTCAGTCTATATGGCACTGAATACACAGCATAAATAGCGTCCTCTATTGGACTAAAGTTGTTCCATCCGACAAGGCCCGCAGAGCTGGCATAGTAATTGCTTGCGGCCAACCTAACCCAAACCTCCACGTGGTGTCGGATGCGTAACGCTAACTTGGGCAATAGAGAACCGGTGTGGAAGCGAAGATTTCGGCGTAGTCGGAGACTATGTATAGTTTGACCACGATCTAGCCACTTCTTCTGCTGATTCGGACTGGTGTGGCTCTGAGAAGACTCCGTTTGGTTTTTAAAATAAGTGCAAGGAATGTCAGGAAATTACGCACAAGTATCCGAATTAACGTAAAAGCAACCGTTTGAAAACATTATACATCATAGCATAACCAAGGTGCAGTGAAGTATAATAGAGTATTCATGGTATTGTATGGAAACAAAGGTATTGTTCACGAGAGAATTGTACAGCTGGTGGTGCACATAGCCATAACAGCTGAAAGCACCAACCCTCTTCAAACAAACGCAAACTAAAGCTGTTCCGCACCATAGCTGAACTATGGGGATCAGCTATTAAACGTTAATAAAACGTTCATATTTGACAACATAGAATATAGAAATAGGCTGGGTGGGTGGCTATAGGGCGTTAAAATAGTTTGCCACACAGGCTACAAAGAACCACAAACCGCGAAATATGGATATTCAACAAGCTTAAACTATAAATTATCCCCCGATAGAGGACAAAGCCTGATGAATGAGGGAAATTATAGGGTAAAAAAAAAGTAACAATACCATTTTTGTTATCGATAGCCCGCACCCAGTAGAGACAGCCTGTCATCCTTATGGTAACTCTTGCTTTCTTGCCCTGCGGGGGTTCCACTTGGAGTCTTTAGTCGCAGTATGAGAGTCGCCGGCCTCGGACCTGCCGGCCCTGCGGCCTTGATGTTTTTTGTTGATACGAGGCATACATATGTAACCATACTTGTTTCAGTTCAGATAATTATTAGAAATATGACTTATATTACCGTAATACATCAGACACAATTTATTGTAAGATATAGATTAATTACACATTTTTTATTCCTTGTTTCTTTGAATGTTAATAACCTGTCAAATTTTCCCAAGTACAGTGTAACTTTGACAGTAGTGGAGTGGAAGGGGAGGAGAAAGGGGAGGGGAAGGGATGGGGTGGGAGAAGGGGAGTGGAGGCAGAAGGGGTAAGACCTGGTCGCTCCTGATTGAACATATTTGAAATTTTCTAGTATGAAGATAACATTCATCTCCTTTATAGAACCCATACTATTCTTCTTGTGTGTCAGCTTTATTTGTGTCAATATTGAGTGCCAACACCGCTAGGCCATGCTCCCGTACGACTAGCTTAAAACGCTTACATGACTTATAACACGCACACAAGATATAATAACTTCCGTTTGTGATAAGAATATTTATTTCTATATAGCCTGCCGTACGGTTACGTTCTATAGCAATTATCTCAATATTTGATGGTAGTTTTGCAATTGAAACAGAAACTATAGATATTTTGTCAATAGTGTTAGAGTTAAAAGTTTATATTAGAGATTGTCCAATATAACAAAGGAATGGAAACTTCACGATCTGGCAAAATCTTACGATACGATACTTTCGATGAGAGCTTCCTCTTTTGTCGTTTTTGAACGTCGATTGTTATATAAATAAGAGGTAATTCATGGACAAATAAGAATATTAAAGTTCCACGGATAGGAAAATTCTTACCGCATATTTTGCTGCTTTTCTCAATTTCACACAGATGTATAATTTACAAGATACAAGGTAAGATTTTGAAATGTCAAATGGAGTAATTCGTAGACTATGCCATAGTCGATTTATGATAACTTAGACTATGCCATTTGATAAATAAAAATATGTTATCAACCAAGATGAACGCATTCAGTAGAACTAGAAATTATACTGGTGTTTATTACAATTAAAGTATTGAACAGTGAATGGTCATAAAAAGGTTTATATTAATTAGTGACAATAAACTAAAGTATAGGGAATGCAACATATCTTGGCATAATTATACGCTGGCGAAGTGACATACTAAATCGGATTAACTACCATAGCAATAACAATTTTGAATATATCGCGCTGCACTACAAGCAGGTTGCACTCATCACCTGTGTGTGTCTGCAATCATAGATTGAATACAATACCAGTCATCTTACAGG
The DNA here is from genome assembly GCF_039555335.1 of Amphiura filiformis. Classification (NCBI taxonomy): domain Eukaryota; kingdom Metazoa; phylum Echinodermata; class Ophiuroidea; order Amphilepidida; family Amphiuridae; genus Amphiura; species Amphiura filiformis. The sequence continues at coordinate 50,477,999 of NC_092633.1, read as the reverse complement.
TGCGAGTACTCAGCATGATATGGTTCATGATCATCACACGCCAGTGATTTTACAGTTGTGAAAGGACAAGATGTTGATTCATCTATCAACTATAGCATTTTGACCAAATACCTCATCACAGACTCATACTTTTTAATCTAGTGGCACTATTTTTACTTTGAACATTTAAATTTGTAAATGCAAATTTCTTGCAAAATGAAAATCATGTCTTGTAATTTAAAGTGGGAGGTAAATTCCAAATTATACATTATTATACCGTTCTGAAATAAAATGTTGCGTTCTGAAAGAAACCGATTTGTATGAGGCGTATTATAAGAACTTTTATAAGAACCTCGTGTCGTAACCACAATGGTATTAAGAGTCTTCAGATGTCCATCTAGAGGTGGAAAGGCTACATTTGAAATCAAATCCGATATCATTAGGAAACGAATTTGGAGAAAACCTTCTGTTAATAAAATATTATGCTGAACCACCAGCCTGGGTGGCTCACGCTCCAGTAATTTCAGATGATTGAGCTCAGTAATACATCAAAGAATGTCTTCCAATTCATGAAAACAAATAGATAATCAGCTTATCGGATTAAAAGCTTGGAGGGAAGGTCTTGCTGGTCACCGAGTGTTTGTAATTATCAGAAGGTTTTCTCCAAATTCATTCTCCAATGTTTTGTCGCAAAAACATCGCAGGTCTATATTTTTGGAAAACCATACTGATAATTATCCATCTTATACAGGCATGGATGCCATGAGAATCACAGTAAATTTCAACCCTATTTTTTGGCAAAAAATTAAAAATTACCCACCTAATTTATTATTCTTATTTAATTTAATTAATATCTGAATTTACGTGTTCCATGTGCTTTTATATTAAGTTTTTTGTGCGCCTCCTTGCTGGCTTTTGAACATATTCCATGTTTGAAAATAATTAGGTGTAATTGGATCTTCCACATTCATTGTTTACGTTTTCTAAAAACATAAGAATTTTTATTTTGCAAATATATTAAATCCTCTTGAATACTATATATATTCACTGTTTTACGTATTACACGTAGGCTTATTACCACATCCTCGTTTCCTTGCTAATCACGCACGAGATACCAGTTAATCCGTTTTACCATATATAAAAGTCCCGGAAATAATTGACATCCGCTAGTATTGTGAAAATGATAAGATTTTAGAGGTATCATGGTATAGTCGGTTGGTTTTGTTCCCGGGGTTTTCTTGAAAAACACGATTCGTCGCATGTCCAGTGATACATCGCTTGCGATTGAACTATAGACTCAGCACACGATTATTAACCTTGCCCTTAAGTTTATATATATTATATAATATTGCATTTCACAATTCAATCAAAGACAGTGATGGCAGATACAATGGACTTGAACTTTGGTTCTCCTACGCATGTTAACTCTCTCCACCTGGGTGTCAACAGCAGACGACAAGTTAAAAAAAAATCAAAATAAAAAAAAACCTGTTAATTTTCATGACCATATTTGGTATCAGTTTGAAAAATGCATTAAAATGAGTACAAACAAGCCTAGTATTGGTTCAGTAGTTCTTAAGATAGGTCTTGAAATTTTGAGAAAATGTATCTCAAAACTTGAACTTTTTATGGCTAGCAAGCAGAGCATTGAGCGGGAAAACGTCGCAGTATACTTATGAAATCCTGGTAACCTGGTAACTACGTGTTTATCGTTTACTTAGTTGATGTATCAAGCAGCCTTTTACTTCTTACATAATACTGTCAAGGTTTCCTGTATTTGGCACAACCCTTAACTATTACTTAGTGTCGTGTAAACATACCATTGGAAAGTGAGTGTGTCGATATAGACCAAGTGAGCATATACTCCTATAATGATAAATGTTTTATAATGAAGGGTTTGTTTTGTTATACCTATTGAATGGCTGCAATAAGTGAGCTCACTCGGATATTGATATACACCAGGCACAAAAAGAAACTCGTCAGTTATATTCATCCTTTCTGTTCAATAACTTGATAATTTTGGATTATTCTGAAATATACATTTTGTTAATTGGACTTTGCTTTCTCATTTGACACCTTGTTTGTGAAAAACGAACAAGAATTGACCACGATATGAGCCTCCAAAGCCTCAAACCCCAAAATCAAAAGTTGCATTTTCAACGATTTTCAATGGGAACGCATCGTGTATTGCACATAAGCACCACGAGCCAATCAATAAAGCACACAGTGTAACAGGCACAATTGAATCGTTAAAATTGCAATTTTTCATTTTGGGGTTTGAGAGTTTTGAGGTGCATATCTTGGTCAATTGTTGGTCATTGTTCACAAACAGGGTGTAAAATGAGAAAGAAAAGTCCAAATAACAAAATGTATATTTCAGAATAATCCAAAATTATCAAGTTATTGAACAGCAAGGATGAATATAACTGACGGGTTTCTTTTTGTGCCTGGTGTATATATGAACACTGGTTGTTTAATCATGAAACGAATGCGGTAAAATGTACAACTACAATTACTACATTGTGTTAAAAATAGTACTATGATTGAAACCTATAGAACGAACGCAAACCTTATCGGTGTGAAATATTGCTCTTAATTACACAAGTGGGTTTTCAAACTAATGGGTGATTTTTTTACAATCCCACAATTCCTAGCAACTTAATTTCAACCAAATATTTGGGACATAACCCAATTTCAGAATTGGCATGATGCGATCGATTCCGAGAGACCGATGAATGTTTATGAACATTAGTCGTTGTCAAAGGAAATATAATATCCCATAATGCATTACGTTCTGCTCATAAATGGGTCAATGGGTCCAGTTAGACTCCTCCGCAGCCAGTTTGGTAACCAAACTGGCTGCGGAGGAGACTATGGGTCCAGTGTGATCTTTATCAGTCAATGAAACACCATATAAACACCATAGTACCGTGAGAAAACAATCGGTTGGTGATTTAGTTTTCGTTTTGGTTTTTGTTATTTGTATTTCCATGGAATGTGCTTGACAGCTTAGGTAAAACCAGGGAACTTGAATACATCAGGGAAAGGCAACGGGAATAACGCAACGATCAAGAACATGTATCCTATGTCTAGGCAATATTGCCTATATTACAGGAGGGTTAGAGAACATAGGGCAAATTGAAAATTTAGCAGGTACAGTTTAATACGCACAATATAATCAGCATTCAACAGGCTAGCTATAACACGTTGTACCTGAAAGCATGACTGACAGCTGTATGGGTCACGCTCTATTACAAACCAATCAATCATTGGCTTATCTATCTCTGTCCTATCCGATTCAGGGCCGTCGCTAGGGGGGGGGGGTCTGGGGGGGTGGCACCCCAATACACAATTTTGTCGGCAAAATGTGACTGCTGTCGTCTAAACTATGTGACTGTCAGCAAATGTAGTCAAAGGTATGTGTGATTGTCGGCAAATTGTGAGAGCCATATAAAAGATTAATGTGTTACGAAATTGTGTTGTTGTAACGTAATAGACCTACTGTTAATGGTATAGTAGTTACTAGTTAAACAAATTTGACTCCCCCACTTTTAGATTTCTGAGCGTCGTCTTGGCAAAAATTTTTTGGGTCAACAAATTACAAAAGATTTCCGTCGGCAAACCACACTGTACACCCCCCGAATCATATTGGTCTAGCGACGCCCATGATCCGATTGGAGCTCCTTCGTTTAGTGACGAAGCTTAGGAACACAAATCGGCTTAACATTGCAAAAAACCTGCTAAATTTTCCTGATTTTTCTTTTGTGTGTTAATATTTTGAAGAGCTTATTTCCACAAGTCCACAACCCCATGTATCTCATTTACTTGTGTGATACAATCACAATTACCTTGACAAGTTTGACATTAGCAACAATGAGTTGTACCCTCTACAAGCTATTATTTACCATAACAATGCTGCATAACAATATGCAGACTATTGTTCTCAAGAAGAAGAAGAAAAGAAGAAGAAGAAAAAGAAGAAGAAGAAGAATATATTTGATTAGCGTGTTTATTCTATGTACATGTACATTGTTATAGTATGCAGTTTTAATTCGTGTTTCGTTTTGAAGAGTATTTTACCCGTGGTATTTCATCTACATTAAATGAGCTATAATAAGGTGAGGGAGTGTACTGAGCCCATAAGGATTTTAATCAGGCATAAAAACATACGAGTATTTGCGCCCAAATAACTTTAGCTAATCGTAGTGCGCGCATTTTAGTGTAATAGCATTTTTACCCAGGACTAAACCACGGGGTAGGACTTACCATCACATATGACCATGGGGGGGTGAGGCTCGCCATAGGTTCCTACAGTCAAATCCATGACGTTTTCTATTTCGATCGTGCAAAATTATTCCAAATTAATCCAATCTACTTCTTGGTAGTTAGGTACATATTCCAGAAATCCATGGAATATCTATTTTGCTTGTACTTTTGATCTCAGTATTTCCCGGAAGCCTTTGCGAGTTAATCCGAGAATACGTCATCGCCAAAATGCTCGTCAATGCGCACATCGTTACAATGCAGTTCAATGTGCTTAAAGGAGGATTTCGTGATCCTAGCATCCTCTTTTTATGACATTTTTCAGTAGATATCCACGAAAAAAGCTTATTTCCAAAATTTCAGTTGATTCCGATTTTGCGTTTGCGAGTTATGCATGATTATGTGTATTACACTGCTCCATAGACAATGTGTTGTAATTTCGTTCTGGTGCACCAGTACGAAATTCAAATTTGGCGATATTTTTGCTAAACGAATTAATCTGCAAGAAATATTTGGTACATAAACATTATGTAGCCAGAGGTATCCAGTGGTGTAAAAAACTTTTTGGGGGAAAAGTGGGGGATGAGGCTGTGGATCACGAAATGCCCTTTTGAGGGCGCAATGCACCAAATCACTGCGCAAAAAGTGCAATGGTAATGAGTTCCTGTTAAAAGTATGCCTCCTGGAGACAATATGGTGTCCTTATGGGACCATCGTCTTTATGATGTCGGCATGTTCTGATTAAAATGCAAGATGCTACCTTTTTGATCACTAAAATGGATACGAAATTATAGTATTAAAACAAGGATCACGTATTTCACAAAAAAGTGAAAAATATTGTAATAACGGGGAAGAAAATGCCAATGGGCTGTTCCAGTTGAAATCCGCACTACCCCCTGTGGAAGATTTGGGAAATATCTTCCACAGTTTTGGTCAGAGTTAATCATTTTGAAATCCATACTCCCCCTGTATAATGGCCTTACATATATCTTCCACAACTGAAGTGAGTATTTCAAATGAAATTACTCAAATGTCTATTCTATTCGAAACTTATACTCCCTCTGTGTAAGACTTCAGAATATCTTCCACAGGGGTAGTGTGGATTTTAAATGGAAAAGTCCAATGTGCGCATTTACGATATACAAGTACTTTGCAACCGTGAAAGTGAATTGCTCCACTCCATGTCATCTTGCACGTTACCCTCGCATGGCATGACGGGAATCTATACCTCCAATTATTTTTGTCTAATATCACACGTATCTCTATGATAGAAAGGAAACTATTGACCGCTGTGTTATACGTTAGTATTGCCAATAATTTGAAACGGACGGAAAGGAGGTACTTCCACCTTAACAATATATCGGGATATCGTAGTAGGTCATATAATTACGATGTATTTGATCCAATAACCTTTTGGTATCCGTGCTAGTCACGATAGGATTTTGTGTCAGAACTCAATATGAGTCCAAACACGGGGAATCATTATGCGTTGTATTGTTATTTTGATGAGATCATAGTGTATCATACACTCTGTAACTTCCCGGAGATAACTTTTTGTAAAAGTTTTTATCATTTTCAATGTATGGAATTGCATTTACAAGGTAAGCAATGTATTATAATGAATTTTAACACCATTCTAATATTTTATTCTAGCTTATTCTGATATTCTTACATCATTCCAATATTTCTTTAATATGGCAGAACTTTTGATCATACTTTTGAACCAGAGGTCAGGATAGGTATGCTGCATGTAACAACCTGTTAATCTACGTGTATCAACACACGTTATCCGTAGTATACTGCAGTGGATAGTCGATTTTCATTTTTATTTGGTTTGATGTTTTGCAAAAGTTCATTTTACAAATCATATACTTGCTCGATTTATTGTTGTTAATGAGTTATGAACGTTTTACAAAAGTGTTGTTGTTTCAGCCCTCTTTACAACATAACTCAAGAACCACAGGACCTACAAAAGTATATCTGTATAATTTGAATCCTTCTACTTACTCGCTATGAAATGATCAATGCAATTTGTGCCAAAGCTCACTACCATTCGCAAGATGCTGTGAACTACCAAATCGCAATAGTTTAGTTGCTAACCTTAATTAAGCTGCCAGAAAGTTGTCGTTTAAATATACAAAATGTGCCGTGTTTCAACAGACATTCTTTTAGTGTTACCTTTAACAGTTGTAAGTTAATGAACATTTTCGGTAAATCTGTAGTGCTAACGGCTGATACTGCAGGCATATTAAACACAATCCCTGCAGTAAAATATTCATGAAATTCTAATTAAAACGACAATAATGGCATGTTAATGTTAAATGTGGTATTCAAGGGATTAATAAATATTGAAACAATTGATTTATTAACCTTTAATTTAGATGTCAATTTAATTTCTCTAATTCATACCTGCGTCATTGCTTACATGGCTAATAGTAAACATACATAACATGCATGGTAAATGTCTCTGATACCATAGTTACCGTGTATCATGGTATACGGTGCAAATACAAACTTACACATTCATTATGTACCGTATCCAACCATTATGAGACTTAATTTGCTGACATGCTTACTACTTAAATACAACGGTTTCAGAAACTAATTACTAATTGACAGCTCTTTTTCGAAATCTCAATTTATATTAGTATTAAATGTGTGCAATAATTATATGTACACCGGGGTGGTGAATTATAGTGGTGGTGGGGAGGGGAGGGTTGGAGGGACAAAGAATTTTTGGCAGGTGGAAAGGAGGCAGGGGCAAGCAGGTTTTGGCAAGCAGGGGGGGGGGATAAGGAAAAGGGTTTTTTGGGGCATGTCAAAAGAGAGGGTGAGGGAAACCGATATTTGGCAGATCATAATCATAGCCATAATCGAAAGAAAAAGCCAACAATTAATTTGTCAGTGGATTTATTTTTTGAAATAAAAATAACATGTTTCAGGCCTTCTGGTGATGTTCTGCAAGTAAATTTGTTAAAATAATTTCTTGGGTCTACGTGTATGTAATCATGTTCTGGCATCTCCGGTACAATATCCGTAGTTACATCTACATCAAACTATATGTCACGAACATAATTTGTGTTTGTCAATTGTTCAATTCAAGTGACCCGTTTATCGTGTACAGTATAGACTGCATCTCAAGGTTAAATACCACTAATAGGCCTGGGCGATACATTGAAATACGATGAGGAACTATTTGTTTTCATGGCATTCAAAAAGACTGCATTAAAATCGCTGAAATTGATCAAGTTATATAGCCAAAAAAAATACTTTTTAGAGTTTGATGCTTCAAAATGGTACATTTTCTCTCATTATATGACATTAATTTTGATGTAATAGTACCAAAATTCAGACGCACGGCTTCGGTTTTTAGTAAATAGTCGCCCTATCATATTGTAACTTTCAGCTTCGAGGGCGCACTGTCATTTTAAGGTGTTTACGGTTCAGTGCGTTAAAACAAGAAAAGTCTCAGGTCAACCTATGTTGAATTTTTGATCATTTGGCATCTAAATCATATAGTTTCACCTGATATTGATGGCATTGAACTGTGAGAGTTCTGAATATGAGAAAATTCCACCCGAAATTAGGCATTTTCCCATTGAAACCCGTGTAATACATAATTAGTGGTATTTAACCTCAAAGTGCAAATAACTTTTACCTTTCTGACCGTTACTATCGCAACTATCAGAATGCTTTATTATCTACGATAATATAAAGATTGCAGTGTCATGTATCAAAACAACAATCATGCAATTATTACAGTGCATATATTGGGCTATTCCAGCTGAAATCCACACTAGCCCTGTGGAAGATTTGGGAAATGTCTTCCACAGTGGGAGTATGTTTTTCAAATGTAATTGGTCTCAGTTAATCATTTTCAAACTCATACTCCCCCTGTATTATAGCTACCTATATCTTCCACAACTGGAGTGAGTATTTCAAATGGAAGTTACCCAATTGTCTATTCTAATCAAAACTCATACTCCCTCTGTGGAAGACCTCAGCTAAATATTCCACAGGGGTAGTGTGGATTCTAAATGGAAAAGCCCATTCTGACGTCAAATGCTTATGCATATTCATAGGAGATATGGTCACACCCAACAGTGGTGTAGATTTCTTTTTGCATTGGGGGAGTGGGGTGAGGTTGGAAAAATAGTATATTGAATTCAGCATCTTTTAGAGAAGGAACTTACAGCTAATTGTCTCGTTGTAACCAGTACGAAACTCGGGGAGCTGATCCTGGCTGCGAAGGTCAATTGTGGAATGTCTAGGGTGTGCGCTGCAAGTCCCTGTGTTGTTGTTTAATGGTTTATGGAATGTTGTTGGGCTGTAGTGGTTAGCGACAACGTGTAAGTATGCTGAGGATTGTGGATCAACGTCTTGGTGTTGTGCCTGTGCATAGCGCACTATAAATTACTGCGCTTTTTCGACACGGCTATGATACGATATAAGGATGGACAAGATAGTATCCTGGAAAGTTTCTCCTCTGTCACGCGGGGTTCGAATCCTTACAGAGGATTTTTTCTATCCATTTGTAACTAATTTTTGTTTTACATTCAAAGTGTATCATAATGTCTCCACCAACTTACAAAAAGGTATAACAAGATATAACCAAAAACATTAAGGGAAGTATAAGATCCAACCCAATGCTAATTAAAGTACAGATATCATATTTCACTTAATGAAATAATTTGCCACTCCTTTTGCATAGACGGTCAATACAAACACGCCCAACTGCAATCGGAGGTCACTGGTTCAACCATATCTAAATTATACCGGCTGATTACTTTTACAAACTCTGATACTTCCAACATGTCTTTACTTCACATACCTAACTCAAGAAGACAAATCAGTCAAGAGAAGTGAACTTATTTCTTAAATGGAATTTCATGATCCACAGCTTCATCCCCCATTTTTCTTTAAAAAAAACAAAAAAAACGAGATTCTTATACCACTGGAAACCTTTGGCTACATAATGTTAAACAATTTTTTTTGTAGATTGGTTCATTTAGCAAAAATATCTGCTGGAAAATGTCATAAAAAGAGGATGCCAGGATCATGAAAAACACCTTTAATTGCATATTTAGGCAGAGTTTACAACATTATATTCCCGGTTGATCCATTCGTCCCCATAATTTACCCCTAAACCGTTGATTTAGTCAGACAAAATGAGAAGAAATTTCTTCTATCTTTTTCTGATTCAGTATTAAGTACAGATTATTGCTCAAGCTTCATTGATCGTACTATTTTCTTTAAACATAAGTACTTATGACCAGGAATGACTACCAAACGACTTACACTTGAATGTATCTTGTTGTTTTTTTAAATTACAGAACTTGAAGTCTATTACCTTTAAGACGTGTGCATCAACTCGAAGCTGAAATCAACATGAATTTAACTCCGGACATGTTAACAACCGAACAAATCTTTGTAAATACCACACCAAAGAATACAAACCCAGGATGGGCTGTAAGCGAAATCGAAAACAGTATAGCAATTCGAGTTATCTATGGAATCATTATATGTGTGGGACTTGTGGGGAACTTCTTAGTGTGCTTCACGCTAATAAGAGTCCCTGCTTTACGCTCTAGAACCAGTCACTTCATCATTCATCTCGCCATATCAGATATGTTCACTTTGACGTGGGCGATTCCGTTCCATTTGTTTCCATACGTACCGATATTCCCCAAGCAACCTGGATACGAAGCTTTATGTCTCCTTTTCTTCTCTAAATTCCCGCTTTGGTCGACTATATTCGCCTCTGCGTACAGCCTTTTACTTGTGACTACGGAACGATTTACTGCTATTGTATTTCCTATCAAATACAAAATCGTTTTTTCGAAAAGAAACTCAGGAATCATGATGGCTGCCTGTTGGCTTATTGGAATTATTTCTAACGTGTATAATTTCCGAGTTTTTGGTTTAAGTGACGAAGGTATCTGCGGTGTGGAATGGCCCAAAAGTCACCCGGGATACCAGATATTTATTGGAATTTATACTATAACAATTGTCTATGTATTTCCGATCAGTTTTATGCTATACGCACATTACAAGATGATAACCGAGTTAAAACATCGCGTTAAGGAGATGGATGCAAGACGAACAGGTACTGAAAATAATCACCTTTTGATGATTCCCAGAATCCTTTGCAAGTGTGCTGTCAATGACGTAAAATGCAAAGGCTTTCGGGAATCATCAAAATGGTCTATGGTTTTTTATAATTGGCTCCTTCCAACCGTTGATGGCGTTTTGGCTCTGCAAACTCCATTTAATCTGGCCAGAATTAGCGAAGCAAAAAATGAAAGCGAGGACGATTGTGTAGCCCACGTCAACGGCATGGGGTGGGGGTGTGTGTGGGGGGGGGTAAAGTGAGGGGGTGTAGTGAGGGGGTGTTGTGGTGTGGGATACAGTGGTACTGGGGAAACACGGACTTTTTGGTTAATTGGACAAATATTGCAGCGCGCATCTTCCTTTGTCCCGTTTAACACTAAATTAAATCAACAAGATTACGGCCCGAAATGGTGTACACACCACTGAACATACCGGGTCAAAATGGTGCTCTTTGCCTTCCTCTCCCGACCACTGATTCCTTCCAAATCATTGCCTTATACGTGGAACTGTCAAAGCCTTTAAAACATATTATTACTATTGTTTTTGATGATAATGATGTCGATGTGTTTCATTTGTTTTCAGTAAAACCAGAGAAACCGCCAAATCGGTGAGAAAAGAAGCTTGGCAGCTAAGAGCAGCGGAGCAATTGATTCAAACACTTCTGTGGGTCGTCATAACCTACGCCATCTGTTGGGCACCAAACCAGTTTACATTTTTCGCTTACAACATGGGAGCTAACATTGATTTCAGTCAGGTCTACTACCACATTTCCGTAATTTTGCTATTTCTAACTCGTGTATGAATCAATTATATATAGTTTGAAGAACAAACCGTATAGAGTGGGATTGAGGGAAGCCTTAAAGTGGGGCAAGTTGTCGGAGGCGGCGAGATCAGCATCCCGATTGGCGGGAATAAGTAAGACTGAATCATCTGGTGCACATAATGCTCACACAGTGCAACAACAAGATAGAACAATGAACACGCCATTGTCATCATTAGTCGTAATGGGGACACCTGTACATTCTAGATCCCCATCGCCAAGTATAGTGGACGAGGATACAAATATTTAAGCTGACATTTATGTACTTATTATTGTACGTTCCAGCTACGGTGACACTTCGTGACGTCACGCTGGACAAATTCCATTCACTGTCAGAGGGGTGGGGTGTGTGTGAATGCAGTCTTGTGGTTCTTGAGTTATGATGTAAGGAGTGTCGAAACGACGCATGTCTCAAGATCCATAATACATTGAGCAATTTTGAAAGTGCATGTTTTGCATTGCGTACCCTTTCAAATCTTCAAGGTGTAACTTTTCATTAATCCCATAATCTAGTCAATAGAAATTGATTTTTAACGATCATGCCTTAAAGTCGTGTTACACATGAGTTCTCTTGCATGGGACCAGGCGACGCGGTACTGCACCATCAACTTACCCCGTATGATGCTAAGTATTGATATACTGCCCTCAACATAATTAGTCCGTAACATGAAGTTGACGATTTGACGAATCGATATGCGGCACTTTGTCAAACTCATAAGGATATATAATATTTATTTTCTTTTATGATAGGTCCAAGGGCATTATGAAATTATACACTATTATTGCTGTCATGGTTATAACTTACTTCAAAAACTCTGAAACAAATATGCAATTTTTAACAATTTACACCTCAAAATAAATGTTATAAGTTGCGTTTGTTCGGTGCAATTTTTATAGTGATACGAAACTCACTTAAAATTCATTTTATCCTCAGTGTAGATATAAAAGAGGAATAGTAAGATATAGCAAGACAACACGGCATTGAACTGCTAAAATATCGGTAACGTCACCAACTGCATTGAGGGTAATACTGCATTAGACGAAACAATATACTGACCAGTCACCAACAGACAAAGTCCAGCATCGTCTGTTAATGAGGGCCAATCGTTCCACGAAACACACGTTAAAAACGCTACACCCATTCTACGCCTAGTGTTATCTCGGATTTGTTCAGCACAGTCTTGACATCTTGGCAAAATCAAAATGGCATACGCGTGATTTTGTTAGACACGGACGTTCTCATGAATATGCGAGAATTCTCAGCATAGAAAGCACAGGGGCTCTGCTTGGTGTTGAATGGTCTGTGTATATTCCATCTATGCCTGGACGGTTTGCAGTCGTATGCTATTCGCCAGTGTATATTAGAGCGTGGAATATGTCCATGTTTGCTACCAGGGTTTGCTATTACGACAAACGCTACATATTTGACAAAAATACGATTAACTGCACAAGACATATGTAGCCACGAACTGAGCGTAAAGTTGGTAGTTTCGAGATACCCTAGCTGATGTTCTTTCTTTGCCGCGCACCTGTACAAGCCAGACGTATGTCCTCCATGAATGCCCATTGTGCTCCCCATTCATTAAAGACATACTACTGGCTTGAACAGGTGCATGTGAAACAAAGAATACCAACCAGTAGCCAGGGCGTCTCGAAACTTCACAGGTCACATTTAAAAAAAAATCAAGTGAAGACCTGAGCGCAAGAAGACCATAAGTACACTTGGCCCCTCAACTTGTATACACCAAAGTTGCGTATAGTTTCGTATAGTTTGATAATGTTTTATACATGTTCAGGGGCCAAAACAAATCTTTTACAACCTTTAATGATGTTTTCACCCTGGAACATGTATTAAACATTATAAAACCATAAGAAACTATACGTAACTTTAGTGTATGCATATCACTGCATATTGAGGGGCCAAGTGGACTTACGGTCTTCTTGCGCTCATGTCTTCAAGTGATGGGGTGAGGAACTGAGGTTCAAAATTTTACAAACGTGTTCGCTCAGGAAAGTGTTTGGCCTTTTTCGATTTAAGATATTTAGATATTTAGTCAAACTGTTTTGACCGTATTGCATGAAGTTTAATCTGTAATTTGTATCACAGTTCTTTGTTAAATCATGAAACAGTGGTTTTCTTGAGTTATATCCCTATCTGCGCTAAGAAAGCTGATCAGTTCTAATCAGGACTGTCAGTGTTGAAACTCTGAATTTTTAGGTTGGACTGTGTGATTTTCACCAAAACTGTCCATGTAAACTGCGGATATTATATAATTACCTCGCCAACTGTTCGCCTGCATCGACTTGGGCCGAAAAGTGACATGAAACGACTTATTGAGAAACATTTACAACCTATGTTAAAGAGGATGGCTAACACTAGCCTTACTGGCCATTCGAGCATTAATTAATTCGATTGATATTGTAATATATGTATTGATATTCTCGTGCATATTTGATATTTTTATGTGAATGATGTTAAAAACTGTTTAATGAGTACACCAATATTCACAATGCGGATTAAACAAACCTCAATAACACAAAACAACCAAAATGAGTACAACCAGTTTTTGTGGTCATTAAATAGTTTTTAACATTTCGGTTGTGTACACTGTTTTTTTTAGATCCTTCCAGGAGCCTCTGCTGGTCAGTTGGTATTTTTTTAGTTCTGCTTTTTAGCCTATGTGAATTATGGAAATAAAGAAGTGAATGAATGGTCAAATGAAGATACATGTATGTATACTTAATACTACAACCAGTCTACTCTTAAGTACAAAGTACCGACGCGGACGCACACATTGTGCCGACTTGAAGGCACGCATACCTGCAGCAGACACGCAGCACTGCGAACTGTTTACGCACTGTATACTCGCGTGTTGTCACTTTGTATATACTTCAGAGTGGACAAACTGTAATGTAATGTCAGAATGAAAGTCCATTTCCGTTGGTAGGCTTCATAATTAATTATTTCTAATAACCTATGATCTCCACACAATATAGGACGTACGTCAAATTTTCGGTCACAACTTAGACTTATATCAGAAGACTGGCAACGCAGGTTAGGGATCAGTGACATTTTGGAAACTTGACCCTAACAGTTGATCGTACACTTTTTGTAACTTGTGCAGGCCCCTGTCGCGATGTTAAGAGATGGTTCGTTGGCTCTGATGTAAATATGCTCCTTCAGCAGTTGATTTGGACAATGTCAAAATGAAAGGCTGCTGATCCTTAGAAAACTGATGACGTCAGGTTCACGTATCGTGTCTCCAGGAAAACTTCTGAATTGTCTGTCCGAGTCCGACAAAAAGTGGACAAAACAAAACAAATAAAAAAACCCCCAAAGAAACCCCTTTTATGTACTTATCATCATTATTTTTAATACAAATCAATGTCTAAATTTCCTATGTCGATTCACCCCCTGTGTCTATGTGCACCCTGGAGTTTGGAACGTGTTTAGTTTGATGACGTTCGGTACAGTGGCGGTGCCAGAAAAAAAAAAAAATCGCGTGGGGTGGGGGCATTTGTGGAGGGAAGGGGGGGGTGGCAAAATCAACAAAGTGTGCCCAAAATTGCTGCAAAAAGTGGACATTTTCGTAATTTTGAGTTTTTACTGGAGGAAGGCAACCCATGCCCTCCGTGGGACATCCTCAAAAGATATGATTTTAAATTTATAAAAACAAAACTAATGACACACATAAAATATGTATTTGTGCAGAACTGAACGGGTAGTATTTCCCGTTTATTTATTACTATTAGACTATTCACCGTAGAAGTAGTTACGATACCGGATTACTTACCATAGCAATGGGTGCACACTATCTTTGGTTGTATCGCCCTGCACTATAATCAGGTTGCACTCATGACCTGTAACCATAGATTGAATACAATACCATACCGCTCTTTTCAAAGATACTAATCTTACTGTGCGAGTGATCAGCATGATATGAGTTTTCTATTGAATTACGATCCAGTTAATTTATTCCTGTTCTTTGATAATCTATGTGCAATGCAATTTAACGGCGTGACGTCAGTGCAGGGCGATACATTCAAAGAAAGTGTGCACTCATTGCTTTGGTAATTAATCCGATTATAACATGTACTGCATGGCCGCTTACTTATTCATTGGAGCTCATTTAGCAATGCTGATTTTGAATCTTATTCAAACTGTAAAATGAAAATCCAAAAATATTGACCTTTCACATTAATTTTGTTTATAATAATTGTGCAAGCCGTAAGGCATAAAACTAAAACTAAATATGTCGACTTCATCTTCGTGACATCTTCTTCGAATTACTCCAGCACAGGACGAATTTCTCTAAAAAGGAAGAATAACAAGCATTTATAATTGTCAATTTGCTAATTAAACAAAATGGTCAAAATTACTCGTTTTGTTGTCATATATCATGCCGTAGGTATGATGCCCATGAGCGTATGAGTCATTTCGTTTTGATTTACATAATGTTCTCGTGCTTTGATAATCAGAGACACTGCTCCGTTAACAAAGCAACCAAAGTCAAACAAAACACATTTAAAAAAACTAGGCATTCTCTTTCTTGAAAATCTGGAATGTATATCCTCTTGTAGGTATGATACCCATGGGCCATATCGTTTTTGAGTTACATATGTTCCCGTGTTTGGATAACAAGTTACCCTGTTCCATTACCATAGCAAACAGAGTGAAACAAAACACGTTTTTAAAAACTAGGCACATCATCTCTTTCATGAAAATCTTGAATGTATATACTTTTTTTCATTTTCGCGAATACCGCCCATATTAGAAATTCGCCGAGCACGAGTATCGACCAAGGAAAAACAACTTTTACTGTAATATAATAAATAATAATAATAATAATAATAATAATAATAATAATATTAAATATGGCTTCTTTCAACAGATTAATAAAAAGGAATGAGGATACAGGTAGTTGATAATTGGATGGTATTCGGCAATATGCAGTGATCTCAATAAATTATATCGCTCACCTCTTGCGCCTGCTTTCAGTTTAAAAGCTCCCGGCACTGTTACTCCCGGAACTGTTACTCCCGGCACTACTACTCCCGGCACTGTTACTCCCGGCACTGTTACTCCCGGCACTGCTACCCCCGGCATTGTTACTCCCGGTACTGCTACTCCCGGTACTGCTACTTCCGGCACTGTTACTCCCGGCACTGTTATTCCCGGCACTGTTACTCCCGGCACTGTTACTCCCGGCACTGTTACTCCCGGCACTGTTACTCCCGGCACTGTTACTTCCGGCACTGTTACTCCCGGCACTGTTACTCCCGGCACTGTTACTCCCGGCACTGCTACTCCCGGCACTGTTACTCCCGGCACTGTTACTCCCGGCACTGCTACTCCCGGCACTGTTACTCCCGGCACTGTTACTCCCGGCACTGCCACTGCACTGCTACTCCCGGCACTGTTACTCCCGGCAATGCTACTCCCGGCACTGCTACTCCCGGCACTGCTACTCCCGGCACTGTTACTCCCGGCACTGCTACTCCCGACACTGTTACTCCCGGCACTGTTACTTTCAGCACTTGGACTCCCGACACTTGGACTCCCGACACTGTAGCTGCCGGCATTGCCACTATCTCTGAAAGAGACATAACCAATATTAAAGTCGAGAGCTGTTGACATGTAGCTTTAAACTTAAACGTTTTGAACGCATTAATTAATCGTATGTAGCACGCCCCTTCTTTTTCCTTTGTTGCTATTAAAATTATTTTCAATATGATGATTTCAAGTGTCCTGAACCGGGTCCAATTTCAGATAATTCATGTCAACAAAAACTATTCTGATCAAAATTGGCACAGATGGTGAGAATAACAACACCCTCCATGAAGAGGTTTTCTATCGACGTACATAATTGTAATATCACAAAAACTATTCCGATAAAAATTGCACAGATTACAAAACGAGATAAAAACAGTACTGAACGATACAAATTGATATTTTAAAATACATGACAAAGAAGTCAATGACACCAAATGTGTGTGTAATTATTACCGTAAACGTTCATCTAATGGCGCTATGGGCTCCCTTGGCATAACTGGAATTTTAGACACAAACTAAAAGTGCCCTCCCATAACAAATCCCACCAGCAAATAAGGGCACATACTCTTAATTCTTGTTGGGATTTTTAGTGTAGGGAGTTCTCTATTTGTACATGAAATTTACTCCAAGACAAAGGAGCCCAGATGTGCCATTAGGCGAAGGTTTTGACGGTATTAAAACAGATATGAAAAAGGGCAAACAGGCGTTCAGTTAAGATCAACTTTGACAATACTTGCAATATCATCACCTTTTTAAAGTTAGCAACTATTTTAAACTGTTGCGATTTGGTAGTTTACAGCATCTTGTGAATGGTAGTGAGATTTGGCAACAATTACAGTAATCATTTCATAGCGAGTTTCTAGAAGAATTCCAATATCACAAATATGCTGTAAAGAGGTCTAAAACAACAACACTTGTAAAACGTACATAACTCATTCACAACAATAAAACAAGCATATATTCAAGTATATGATTTGTAGAATAAACTTTTGCAAAACATCAAAGGTTATTTTTGTAAATAATGTATTGATTTAGATAATTAAAATCCATTTTGGTTGCTTCGACCAACAATACATCGTCTACCCTTAAGTACCCAAGTTTATTCCACAAAAATCCATTGTCTTACCGTTTCTGAATTGCTGCACCATTTCCGTTTTGACCCAAAAGAAGAGTAGCAAGACATGACAAAAAACAAAACAAGAGCAGTCGAGACATGGTAATGCGTTGATCCTGTAAACTCTGAAATGATAGTGATTACGTTGACCGTTGATCCGGTAAAACTCTGAAATGAGGTTTGTGTTGTAGCACTGTCTGGTGTATTTTATATACCGAAATAGACGTCAATATGCAATGATAACATTAAGGTGAGTGTGCTGGGTAAAAATTGTGAATGTTTTTTAATACTTGTTGATCCGTATTCAGTTTCGAGGAATCCAAATAATAGTAATAAACAAAATAGCTGATAAAGTCAATCTCACCTTAAGGATAGTCCATCAACTAACGCATTTTGATTATTGGCCACACAATGCTTTTTTGTTCACCATCTGTTTAGACGTACAAAAGGCATTGTTAAACCAGGATGTAAAATTATAATGGCTGTTGACTATTATGTGAGATGGTATATCAAAAAGAGATAGACTTTTGGGTAGGTTATCAATTTTGAGTGTTTTAGAGATATTTTGCTCCACAACGTCGTTTTCTCCAATGAAATCGGACATTCCTAAGCAAAGAT
Source organism: Amphiura filiformis (assembly GCF_039555335.1). Taxonomy (NCBI): domain Eukaryota; kingdom Metazoa; phylum Echinodermata; class Ophiuroidea; order Amphilepidida; family Amphiuridae; genus Amphiura; species Amphiura filiformis. The sequence goes on along the minus strand of NC_092633.1, from coordinate 50,459,540 downwards.
ATTGAGTTTGTAAGTTAATGTTATTATAAAATTGGAAATTTAGATATTAGCCTTTAAAAATATTATTGACAATGTTGAAAGTAGGAATGACCTTGAAAAATGTCTGAAAAAAAATACAAGATGGCAGTTATATTCCGACAAATATTTAAACATTATTAAAATCACAAATTTGCAACAAACCCAAATTGTGAAAAAAATCACCATTGAGTAGATGTTTTTGCTATTGCTCCATTTACGATCCTGCCCAATAGTGTCTACTTTCGATATACCACGTCACATTTACTTAGTATCTCAATTTGCAATTTTTTATATAATTAAAAAAGTTATATCCTGATGTAAGTCCTTCAACTAACGCATTTTGATTATTGACCATTCAATGCTTTTTTGTTTATCATCTGTTTAATTACAGACGTACAAAAGCATGTAAAATTATAAAGGTTGTTGCCCATATACTTTTCTCATTTTGCTCAATTTGAAATTTTTTAACTAATTAAATAAAGTTATAACCTGATGTAAGGACAGTCCTTCAACTAGCTAATTTTGATTATTGAGCATACAATGCATATTATTTAGCATCTGTTCATTTACAGGCGTGCAAAAAGGCATATTTTTTGTTAAACCAGGATGTAAAATTATAATGGTTCTTGTTTATATACTTTGTATCTCAATTCAATTTTTGTAACAATTTAAAACAAGTTAAACCCTGGTGTAAGGGCAGTCCTTCAACTAGCGAATTCGATTTTTAACCATACAATGCTTTTTTGCTTAGCTTCTGTTTAATTACAGGCGTGCTTGAGGCATTGTTGAACCAAGATGTAAAATTATAATGGCTGTTATTATTATACTTTGTATCTCAATTGCAATTTTTTTAATAATCAAAAAAGTTTTTATCCTGATGTATGCTATATCATTAAAAGATGCATTAAACAGTTAAAAGGACATTTCGTGATCCACAGCCTCATCCCCCCACTTTTCTCAAAAGAAGTTGATATTGTTATATCACTGGAAACCTCTGGCTACATAATGTTTATGTACAAAATATTTCTTGCAGATTAATTCGTTTAGCAAAGATATCGTGAAATTTGAATTTCGTTCTGGTGCACCAGAACGAAATTACAACGCATTGTCTATGAAGCAGTGTAATACACATAATCATGCATAACTCGCGAACGCAAAATCGGAATCAACTGAAATTTTGGGAATAGGTTTTTTCGTGGATATCTAATGAAAAATTACATAAATAGAGGATGCTAGGATCACGAAATACTCCTTTAAGTAATGTTTATTAAACATGTAGTTAAAATGTTCAAAATTGGACAAAAGCACCAAAAGAATGCATTTATTTTCCAGTAATGCATCAAGATATAACGATACGATTTTTGTGGTAACGAACATTGAATATTATGTGACACTGTCATATTCTTAATTCACAGCAAATACGAAGTTTGTACCCATTTCACTTTTAGAGTTATACAGGGTGTCCCAAAAAAAAGAGGCCCCACATTGCACCCTCTTTTTCTCCTATTTCTGAAAAGTTGATCAAATATATTTTGGTACATAAAGAAACCTTAAATCGTTAGCTTTAATAAACCAAAACAATTATTTCAATCGGCTCATAACTTTTGAAAATAAATAAAGCAGCATAAGAAAAGAATATGGCATAGCAAGGTTTCGAACAAGCGACGATCAGAACAAGCCACCGAACCATACATCCTATAATATTCCATATCAAAGAAATTATTCACCTCTAGCGTTACGCAATATTGGCCAATGCCCCCGACACATGCTTGTAGGTAAAGATCCTTCGTAATAGAAAAGCGCGGAAGGTGCATAAAGGGTCTATCCCTTGAAGTCATAATATAATAGAGGTCATTGACATGTCACCAATTCTTTGTATACCTTGATACAATCAACATATATAAAGAAGTATATTATTAGGCGTTGACGCAATCATCAATGCAGGAAGTATAAAACCATATTCGCCACTCATGCACTTTTTTGAGTCTACAGCTGTTCCGCAAGCAGCCATGAACCCTGAATTCAGAGGTAAATATTGGGTTGTTACATGGAATTCAAAGTAATTATATCATGAAAACATCATCATATTGTTCTCGGGATTGTTCTCACATGATGTATGACTATGCGCAAGGTATGCACGGTGCAATAGATTGACAAGTGACAACAAGTGTGATCTATCCCGCTATCACTGCCTTCCCAGCAAACACAAAACGTTTTTAAAATGTTTTAAACAGGTTATATTTTGTATTTTTGGTTTTGGTAAAAACGTTTTAGTAGCAGTAAACACAGATCGTAAACAACCAGGGTGTACCCATATAAAGTACATAAAATTGTAAATGTCTTTCATCAGAATTGCTTGTAACAATAAACGATGTTGGAATGTCTATGGAATAACACAATAAACTGTAAATATAGTTTGCCGGTTGCGAAGGCCTAAAATCCCCTGTTGTTAAGCACTTATTAATTGGACTACGTCAATGATCTGCTCCGGTGATTGCACTGACGCTTAGCAGTACTGTAAACAACACATTTTGGGGTTAAATTAAGATAAAAAGCGGAAAAGGGAAACTTGAACCCCGTCTTTAAATCAGTGCAATCGGCTTATATGCAAGCGAATACGCTCCATATATAAACGAAAACAGATCTCAAAAATCACTTTTTCTTGAAAAGTGCCCCTTCAGATTTGAAATTTAGGTTGAGACAAGTTTTCTAGACATTCAGAGAAAATTGCAGCTATGGAAAATCTCAGCCCAGTTAAATCATCGATTTCAATGGGCTATTCCATTTAAATCCACACTCCCCTGTGGAAGATTTTGGAAATATCAGCCACAGGGGAGGATGAATTCAAATGGAATGAGTACGATAGCAGCTCCATTTGAATTCCATACCCTTCTGAGAAAGATTCAACCTGAATCTGCCACAGAGGGAGGGCGAATTTCAAATGGAGCTGCCCAATGAGCTCATTCCATTTGAAATACATGCTCCCCCTGTGGCTGATACTTTAAAAATCTTCCACAGGGGTAGTGTGGATTTTAAATGGAATAGCCCATTGAAATCGATGATTTAACTGGGCTGAGATTTTCCATAGCTGCAATTTTCTCTGAATGTCTAGAAAACTGGGGCACTCAATTAACGTTAGATACATGCTATACGTTTTGTACACAAGACATGTTCAATTCGTCACAGAAACCGCGGCGTGAACAAGGGTCAGAAAGTTATAAATTTTAAACCACCAAATTTCAGATTAAGGTTCAGACATGTTTCCAACAAATGTACAGAACATTTGAGGGCAATACGTATTTGTAGGCGGAAGAGGAGCACTTTTCCCCGGCACCTTTTACTCTATAGAATATCTAAATCTCAATTGCAGGTGGTGGTCGCCGTGCATTCTCTAAATTCAGTAAATTTTCATCGTCAACCGTGTAATTGAATGGGATTATTTTGAAATTTTAAAACGCTTGAAATATCACAAACAAATAGGCCTATGTTGATAGATAATATAAATACAAGCTAAAACCGTTGGGGTTCGATAATGAACCCCACAAAACTAACCGACTATATTGGAAAATGCCATACGGCCGGGCGGTTTCACAAGTTGCCGGCTCTATCATGTCATCCGCCGTCTGCTCAATTGGTCATAATACGAACGCCTATGCATGCTAATTAGCATATTAACGTATTTTACGTTTTGATTTTTTAATTTTGAAAATAATAAGCCATGTTTCTTTAAATCATATGCAAAATCTATGGCATCGCAATAGTTTTAAAATATTGTAGTTTTTGTGACTCTTTAATTAAAAAAAATGTTTACGTATCACATTCATTACAAAGTTACGGTTTTTGTTTTTGTGAACATATATCATATGGAATGTTGAAAGCCTTTTTTGTAGTTATTTATGAAATATATAGCTGTTAGGAGTAGCTTTTAAAACTACAACCCAAACCAAGCAAATTTGAATTTTCGCTGTGTGCGTAAAGTCAAAGTCGAATGGCCCTCCGACTGTTAGGACGTTCGAGCCCGACGTTCTCCTCTAAGTTCCTCTTATCAAAAGTTATGATTTTTAATCTATTCAAACCAAACTATTAATCACACACACAATTATGTATTCGTACAGAGTGAACGGATAGTATTTCCCGTTTGTTTATTACTACTATACTGGGAATTTCAATTGAATGAACACAGCTGCACAACAGAGCGACGATCGTCCGCGTACACTGTGTGATGAACGCTCGCGTGTGCGTGAAGAGGAAGTTAATCCGACCATGCCAGCTCACTTGCATGGTTGTGATTGGTTAGTATTTTCCAAGGTCGTGTGTTTGTGGTGTATTTTGAAATACGTAAAGATACGATCGCGGTCGGATCTCATACAGCTATTTACAGCTGTGTTCATTCAATTGAAATTCCCAGCATAGACTATTCTTTGCTTTAGAAGATTTTTGTCATTTATGTTACAATATGCTGGTTTCATACTTTCCTGCCGCTTGCCGCTTTGCCGCTCTGAAGATGATTTTACTTCACTGCGCAGTCTCGCCAGAAACGCTAGCGGTAACCAGCGGCAAGCCAATATATCGATTACCTCACCGCTTTGCCGCGGCGGCAGCACCGCTGGGAGTTGAATTAAAATCAACTCAGAGCGGTGTCGCTCTGACGTATGAGAACAAAATACGATTTTGGAGCGGTACTGAGCGGCAAGAGTGGCTTTCAGAGTCATGCCGCTGCCGCTCAGCGGTTGCCGCTCCGCTTGCAGACAAGTGCAAGCGGCATGACGAAGCGTCACGCCGCGCAGCGGCAAGCGGCAGAAAGTATGAAACCAGCATCAGAAGGGACGTATATAGCTCAGTGTATCAACCTCTGTGTGCATGTGTACTGCGTGGCCGCTTTCTTATTCATCATCGAATCGCAATAGTAGATGGTAAAATGGTTTTATTGTGCAAGGCGTAAGGCACTAACTAAAACTAAATAATTAACTTCATCTTTGTGTCGTCTTCTTCGAATTAATCCAGCACAGGACGAATCTCCCTACAAAAAAGAAAGAACAATAACAAATAACAAAGAAGACAACATTTATAATTATCAATTTGCTAATAAAGCATGTCAAAAAGTTATACTGGAATTACGCTACATTTTAATTAAAACTACGAGCCTAAATCTGAATTTAACTTATATTTTACCGGATTATTTACTCATGGTCTGTGTCGTTTGATATGTCTATAAAGACTAATTGGTTGATTTTGTCCTAATGATCACATATTTCTCTCTATATTTTACTTACAACAATAAAAAATTAAATAAATGTTGGTGATTTAACATGTGCCTCAGCTAGGCAATAGCACACTTCAACAATTCTCGCTATTCGCAATAAGGGCGCCGCCAGCGGTTTGCGATGTAATCGTGATGTATCATGGGAAAATCGTGATGTATCATGGGAAAAGGTTTGTCAATATAACGGTATTACACGCAAATCGATAGAGAAAAAATTAATTGTGCACATTTCAAATCACATTATTAAGTATTATTGAGTATCGATTCGCGTGTAACACCTTTATTTTGACAAACTAAAAAATACTGTCACGTGTTCCTATGTAATAGCATGGTAATATTCGTATTGCGCGGACTTGGATGTCGACCTTTTCCCATGATACATCACGATTACATCGCAAACCGCTGGCGGCGCCCTTATTGCGAATAGCGAGAATTATTCCGCTGCCATTAGGACATATCAGAATCATTTCCGCTTCACCAAGTCCGCAACTGATGCGCAGGTACTCTCAGCAAGTTAGTTTGTGATCACCCGCAACCTTTCGATTATGAAGCTCGCGCCCTAACCATTAGGCCTAACCGTGCTTCACATGCAAAAGCACATGTGCTACTTCATACATTTAACTACCAAAATGTTATCCCATCAATTCACGCTTCATAAATTCGTAACAGCAACAATGTCTCTTAATTACACTTTGAAAAAGCTAGGTAATTTAGTCAGACCAAGGGCCTTTGTCAACAGAAAAATGCAAAGGAATGAAGATACAGGTAGGTGATAATTGGATGCTATTCGGCAATATACAGTGACCCCAACAAATTATGTCTCTCACCTCTTGCGCCTGCTTCCAGCTGATAAGCTGCCGGCACTTTTACTCTCGACACTGGTACTCTCGACACTGGTACTCTCGACACTGGTACTCTCGACACTGGTACTCCCGACACTGTTGCTCCCGGTATTGCCACTATCTCTGGAAAGAGACATAAACAATATTAAATTCGAGAACTGTTGACATAGCTTTGTACTTAATTATGCAGTGATCCCAACGAATTATGACTCTCACCTCTTGCGCCTGCTTCCAGCTGATAAGCTGCCGGTACTTTTACTCTCAACACTGGTACTCTCGACACTGGTACTCTCGACACTGGTACTCTCGACACTGTTGCTCCCGCTATTGTCACTATGTCTGGAAAGAGACATAAACAATATTAAATTAGAGAACTGTTGATATAGCTTTACACTTAAACGTTTTGAAAGCATTGATTAACTCTTATGTATCACAGCTCTTCTTTCTCCTTACATACATATTATAATAAATTTCAATTCGAGATGATTCCGACCTGAACTTGGTCTAAAATCCATGAAAGGTCAAAATTCTCAAATGATGGTCGGCTTTTCCTCCCAGCTACATACACGTTAAGTACATATCATTGGATTCACAAAGTTTACTTCGAGGACTGTTAAATATCAAAATATAAACAATATCCAATTTTACTAGTTTGCAATAAAATTTGTACTGTGTCGCGAATTTCAAAAAATTAAAAATTATTTGATATCAGAAGGACATTTCTCGTATTCAGAATGCAATTTGGTGTGTCTGATGTGCTCTCGGGTAAACGTTGCTATCCGATTCCGCAAGGACCCCAGTTTATTATTCCACTAAAATCCATTGTCTTACCGTTTCTGAATTGCTGCACCATTTCCGTTTTGAACCAAAAGAAGAACAGCAAGACATGATAATAAACACAACAAGAGCAGTCGAGACATGGTCACGATTAAGTTTGGCGTTGATCCGGTAAACTCTGAAATAAGGTTTGTATTGTAGCACTGTCAGGTGTATATGAACAAAGCGAAATAGACGTCAATGAACGATGATAGTTATATTAAGGTGAATGTGCTGGAGAAAATTGTCCGTGTGTTTGAAATATTGTTTTCATAATACTGTTACTTGTTGATTCGTAATAATTTATTGAGGAATAATGAGAAAATTGCCTGATAAAGCCAAACCCACCTTAATGACAGTGGTTCAATTAACGCAATTTGTTTATTGACCACAAAATGCTTCTATTGTTTAACATATGTTCAAATACAGGCGTGCAGGCATTGTTAAACCAGGATGTAAAATTATAATGGTTTTTATAAATTAAAAAAGATACATCCTAATGTATCATGTATCAAAAGTTTGTTGACCCTTTTCTTGTGCAGAAATGTTATACTATACATTTTTACTCTGAAAAAGGTCCAGTCGCGATAATCGCAGTTTCAGAGCGCTCCTTTTACGTGTTCAATTTCCTCAGCTCTATCCTCCGGATCCGTAACAATTTCACTCCTATAAAACAAGGTCTTAATCATATGTTCTATTGGGTGGTGTGACGCGAAACTTAAATACTGGCCAGTGTGAGTCGGTTTTCTAGAGATCATAACCTTCACACTGCCATCGCTAGCCCGCATGATCAGAGTGTCTAGGAAAGGAAGTTGCACGTCGTCCTCTTCCTATCTGGTAAACTAAATGTTCTCGTCTTGCGAATTTATGTGATCTGTGAATTCATCCACATGCGAAGTTTTTATAGCGCAGAATGTGTCCACATAGCGAACCCACATGCGTGGTGGATGAGGAGCGGACGACAAAAGGTCGACAGATTATTGACGTCATCCAACTCTAGATTTTCTGCTGCCCCCGCTTTCCAGGTTTCGTCACTTTCCAACAAACTGCGAACAACGACGAGGATTCATCAGGCTCTACTTATAAGTCTCTGATCTTATCAACAAATGCCTGAGAATTAATGATGACTTGTGATGTTCAGTTTTTCCTATCAAAGGTGATATAATGTCCGCAACAAATCGCGCAAGATTATAGGTCACAGCACCGCATTTGAATATGTTTCGACATTTGACCCGTACTTGACCTTAATTGACCCCTACCTACAATTACCAGAATTTTGAAGAGCCCAGTCCAAAGAACAACGACCTGGTCACGGAACATTAGCGCTGTTACTGTATTAAATACATGATGTATGACGTAGTGATATTAATATTAACATATTAATGAACTATATCTTCATAAGAGGAGTGGTCAGACGAGAACGGTCACGTAACCACTTTAGAGAGATTGCGATTTTTACGTGAAACCGGATCGGCAACCGCATTTTAGACTAGTCTAAAATCGGTAAGTATGCCCTCTAGAGGATGAAATCTATTGCGAATTGCTCAATCGTAGAATTCTCGTAAAGGCGGTCACGTTGTGATTGGTAGCAAATCAGGACGTTCCAAAATGACAAAAAAAAAACCATTAGAAAAAGACCTACAAAAGTATATCTGTGATATTTGAATTCCTCTACACGCTCGCTATGAAATGATCAATGCAATTTTTGCCAAAGCTTATTACCATTCGGAAGATGCTGTGAACTACCAAATCGCAACAGTTTGAAATAGTGTCTAACCTTAAGATGCGATTTTTGCCTGTGTACGTTGAAACGGACGAGTCCCTCTGAATCATGCTACAATTTGGTTACTTTCCCATTGAAAACCAGACGATTGGGAATCTCTAATGAAAAAACGCGGGGTTTTCGAAGTCACAGAAATGTTTGAAGTAAGGTTTTAGTTTTCAAATAGGCTTTTAACGTTCATATCCCGAGTGTGGAGTACAAGTTTTTTGCACCGTAAAAACACACTGATCAAAGACAGCACAGCCGGTGTGAAATCAACAGCTGAATTGCGGTGTTTAAGAAGTGTGTAAACTAGTAATTAGGCAGATGCGCGAAAGTTTTTCATATGAAGTAGTGATGTTACAGGATTTATTACTATAGCGATGGGTTCACGCTTTAAAAAAATATACTGCCCTGCACTACCCGTATCGTAGTCAATTTATCATTGTACATATACACTGGTGAAGTGTGCATCCAGGGAATATATAATAATTGGGAAGTGTCACTCTATGATAAAAGTAATAAAACTATGGAAGCCGCCATGCCTGCCATCGCGTAGGCCTGGAACACTACCGCGATTTCTACTGGCGTGCAAGTAATAAAATTACCCGTAAAAATCACGGCTTGCTGCATCCAAGGAAAGACTTTTTCAAGCCTGCTACAGTGTATTTTTTTCAAAAGTTGAACAGCTATTTTTAATATTTTAATGACATTTTTTGCGCATCCATAATTAATTTTGATTGATTACATCCAATCGACCAACAATCCCTCTCTCCGGGCCAAAAAATACTGTTTCAAACACGAAAATTAACCCTAAGTTACACGCCTACACGTAAGATTTGGCAATATTCTATTTAGATCATCGTTGTCAAGCTCGAGGTGATTGACCTCCGATGATTGATAGTTGAGAACGCGTAACTGTACGCGTAGCCATGGTATTTAGCACCCCCGTTCGTTAGCACCCCGGCGCGCTTGTTAGCACCCCATGGCGGCCCCATACGTGTGTCAAATTTTGTGGTTTCTCGGTAGCTTCTGTACAGCATACCGTAGCGTGCAAATTTGGCGAATCCACGTTTAACTGTCAACCCCCTGGTGCATCCTTATTACAGTACGGGCAGTACATTAAAAATAGTGTAAACCCATTGCTATGGCAATTACATGTACTTTATATCACTACTTCTACAGTGAATTATCACATAATTGGGCATTAAGCTATTTTCAAGATAATTAACTTTATATTTACCTTTTGCAATGCAGTAGCGATTTGCGTCCTCTCCTTTTTACTGTAACTTTAACGGAATTGCTTCAACGGTGAATTTTTCAGATTAATTGGTAGATCATTAATTTTTATCTAATAGATAATTAAGTTTATATCTTTACCTTTTGCAACGCAGTAGAGATCTGCGTCCTCTACTTTTTACTGTAATAACGGGCTGTTTAATTTTAGCTGATTATATTGATTAACGTCAGGCCGAATAGTTATTGCTGAACCAGTAGCGATCAGCGGTTCATCTTAGTACAGCGTTACACCTTGCCACGAAAAGACGATCAAATTTATCGATAGCAATAGCTCTTTATTGACTACTCGAATTTAAATTCAGTTTCATCATCATAATGCGTAGCAAAATACCAAGCACATTATTCGATATAACCTAAAGGAACTAATGAGTGTTTAACTTTCGCGCCAACACAAAGAGCCCGAAATTCCACAGTCAGGAGGATTTACATCATCACGAGATCTGGACGATTAGTCACAAGGCAGATCATAAAGTTCTTTTGGTAAGTGTGATTTGGATCAGTGTTATTAGGATTAAGATTGGCATGATCAGCCTACCAGTTGATAAGCCCTATTGTTTTGCAAGGCCGGATTTACCATTGCGCCAGATGGGACCGGGCCCAGGGCCCCCAAATTTGTGGGGCCCCAAAATTGACCTGTGCATCTTTTTTTTTTTACCCCCAAACACCATGATGTTTTGAGCCAAAATAGCATAAAATTTCAAACTTTGCGCGCGCAAATATCCTAGTAAAATCTTTGTTCGTGTCCCTCTGAATTGTAATGGTCCAGCAGGCAACAACCCAAATAAACGTGTTCACATTCATAATCCACATCCTTTTACAAGATTCGGGAAAGATTCTATCGAATTGCATTTGCCGCACATCCCCGTATGGTTATTTGTACTGAGTACCCTCCTCAGGGCAAAGGACTAACATGTTGTTATATTTGTCTTCATTTATTGCAGAACTTGAAGATCAAAAGTGAAATCTTCAACATGAATTTTACTCTGGACAAATATTTATTACCACACCAAAGAATTTTAACCCGGGATGGGCTGTATGCGAAATCGAAAATAGTACGGCAGTTCGAGTAATTTATGGAATCGTTGCACTTGTGGGGCTTGTGGAAAACTTCCTAGTGTGTTTTACGCTAATAAGATTCCCTGCTTTACGCTCTAGAACCAGTCACTTTATCATTCATCTTGCTATATCAGATATAATCACTTTGACGTGGGTGATTCCCTTCCATTTGTTCCCCTTCGTACCGGTATTCCCTCAACAGCCTGGTTACGATGCTTTATGTCGTCTTTTCTTCTCTAAATTTCCGCTTTGGTCGACTATATTCGCCTCTGCATACAGCCTTTTGCTTGTGACTATGGAACGATTTACCGCTATTGTATTTCCCATCAAACACAAAGTTATTTTCACGAACAGAAATTCAGGATTCATGATGGCTGCCTGTTGGTTTATTGGGATTATTTCTAACGTGTACATGTTCCGAATCTTTGCTTTACGTAAAGGTGTTTGCAGTGTGGAATGGCCTACAGATAACCAATCATTTCAGATAGGTGTAGGGATTTAGGGACCGTTCATTATTTCCACCGGAGGGGGGGCCGGGAGAATACATGGGGGGGTCAGATGGTTTTGGTCAGGCAAAAAGGGGGGGGCAGATAGTTTTTTAGTTATTGAAAGGGGGGGGTCAGATGGTTTTGCACCTCAAAATCCTGGACCCCCATCTGGAACATTGCCCCAGGACCCCTGACCATTAGATTTGCGCTTTGCATGTCGGCCGACACTTTGGTCCTAGTGCGGACTTAAGTCTGGCCTGCCACAGTGTGAATTGACATAAATTTGCACCAAAACTAAATGATTTGGATGTATTTCTGTGTTAAGTTCACAGTTACACCCACTTGGCATATTATATTGTAAGCTAATTATATAATGTGTCACTAGTTTGCATGTGCCAGCATACATGTACACGAAGAGCAATGTATTCAAATACATTATAGAAAAATAACATCATCATCATCATCATCATCATAATCCTGATAATGGCCGAAAATAGTGTAAAATACCAAATTTTCTGCGCGCTACGCGCGCACATCGTCACAATAAAGCCTGTTTTGAAGCTCGAAGACATACAGTCTGTAAATATTGTATGATGCAACTGTAATTTTTTTTCGTCTGTGCCCCCCAAATTTGTTATTTTGCCCTCCCTGACCAAAAAAGCTGGCTACGCCCCTGTCTACCTGGTTGAAGGTACTTGGTACTTGGTAGTGCTTCCTCCTGAATACTCCAAAGAAGGTATATGAGGATGTGCCATGATTTTGAGGTCCTTTTCAGTGATAATGGTATATTGATGGGTGGCTATTCAGTAGAGACCAATATTTGGGGAAAAGTGCCCTATTACTGCTATTAGGGTAAATTTAGGTGCTTTTTGTGAAAAATTGATAGCCGGGTGGCAAAAACAGCAAGAAGTAAAGGCATAATTTTTCAGCCTGGTATGTGGCAGTGACGTAATGCGTTGAGGCAGCTGATCCGACATGCACGCATCTACTGCGCATCATTACATGACTTTGTGTGCATACGGCAGCACTTTTAAGCGTCTATCCACTAGCTATACTGTGCCTAATGAAATGCACACTGAATCACTGCTACATGGTGAAAAATGGTACAGAGAAGTCAGCATTCAAAGGTCTGTGTGGCACATCCCTGTAAACCAAAATTACAAAGACCCCACTACTCCACATCAATACCCTTTCTTTTTTGGTTGGGGGGGGGGTCATATGATTTTCATGTAGCTCGGAGGGGGGGGTCATATGGTTTTTATTATTGGAGAAGGGGGGTCATATAGTTTTCGGCAGTGACTTTCTGTCTGCTCCCGGCCCCCCCTCCGGTAGAAATAATGAACGGTCCCTTATAACATGACTATTGTGTATGTGTTTCCCATCAGTTTCATGCTATACGCTCATTACAAGATGATAACTGAGTTACATCGCCGGCTGAAGGAGATTGACGCGAAACGAGCAGGTAAATAAACTGTAGGTACGATAAAAAAAGCCATTGGTCCCGCATTACAACAAGTTGCAATAGACCGAGTGACAAACTCTAATGAGCTGTGACATCATCACCCAATTAACCACTTTCCTTGCTCCACAGTGTATCGGGAACTAACCCTTTGTTATGCTAAATAGCCTTCCCAATTTTACGTGTTGGAGACCACACTCTCCATACCTCAGTAAACATCAAAAGATAAGCTAGCTGTTTTCCGTGTCAAAATATTACACGGAATTTCTAGCGCACTTGTGTATAATATTTGTGTAATGGTTTGCCAAATGTAGGCATTTATGAATATTGCATGGTACATGAAGGCAAAATACCCAGATGGTGTCAAAATTTGACGCGAATATACCTTATGGTCAATACTATCGAGTGAGTATGAATGAACTGTAGTATGAATGGTAGCACACCGCTATCCACATACTTGTTTCACTACGAAAGAGTAAAATGCTTAGTTGAAATTACATCGGTACCTAAGTCGGTTTTTTTAATTTAATTTTTTTTGCATGAAATATGAAGATAACATATTCAAATCAATATTAATTGTGATATTTTGGCTTAAATACATTTGTTTACCAAGATACGGCTTTCGAAAGGAGTGGATATGTCCAGTTGGCTTATACCCTGGAGTGCGATTATTACGTAGTCAATTCATCACACAGGGCTGAATGGGAGATGTCCTCAAACTTTTTCTAATGGGGCATTGGTACATATCGGGGCACAGGTAGCGCCATAAGACCAAACTAAACGTAGATACAAATTCTTTATTTAGTTGCCCCAAGTCAATTATGTAATTTGCTATTTTCAAGACAAAGGAGACTTTTTAGATTCTCAAAGAAGAGTTATTGATTATACAATAAAAAATCACGGTCTGAATTTTGGTCTGAGAGTTCATTAAAATTGCTTAAAAAGAGATAAATTATGTCTATTCATTTTCATTTCTTTTTCAGGAAAAGCCATAGAAGCCAAGGCAGTGAAGAAAGAAACTTGGCAGCTTAGAGTATCGGAACAATTGATTCGTACTCTACTATGGGTCGTCATAACGTACGCTGTCTGCTGGGCGGAATTATATATTTTAAAACAAAAACAAAACAAAACAACAAACCAAGCAAATCACAATAACTTTTACTCTCGGCGCTGTTACTCCGGCACTGTTAATCTCTGCACTGTTACTCTCTGCACTATTAATCTCGGCATTGGTACTCCCGATATTATTACTCTTCTCGGCACTGTTAACATATCGATTTGTAAGCGCCCTTTTAGCAATGTTATAGTTCATTGAATTTACAACCGTATAACAAAACAGGCAAAATAGTATTTTTTGCGCAAGATTTGCAATTTAAAAAGAATTGCTCATTGCTCATTGATATATGGAATGCGTGACTTATTGCAGGGTGGTAACTTTGCCAGGTACATCTTTGACCTCCTCGTGATTATGTCACCTTCACCCACCATCTTTTTCAACATAAGGGCCAGCAACCGACCATTCCCGAAGTCCCTCCTCCGATAGAGCATGGTTGGATAAGCCAGCCAGGAGAGTTCATAGAACCAGTTTGGACAGAAAGAGCTGTTCTTCCTACACGCCTAGAGGAACTCTTAATAGATATTACAGAGGAAGAAGGGGAATATGTTGATGCAGAAGAAGATGACACTGTCTACATGGAATCAGACTTCTCAGATATGGAAGACTCTGTCAATGACTGGTAAGTGCTAAAAAGATGAGCAAATACTATTACTTAGGTGGAAAGGTGTCCATTTTTTGTTTATGTCGTTACTGACGTTGTTATATATGTTAACAAGTTTACATGTTTGTGAGTAAAAAGCTATAGAAAATTTCCATTTATTTAAATATCATTACTGATGTAAACTTGTATTGAAAGAAAACAATACTTGCTATATATTTTAATTGTTTTTGTCATACAGGGTCAAAGGTATCTCCAGTTTGACTTTATATTTCACTGAATAAGCATTAATATTTGAGAATTTTTCGTATTGGTGCAAATTTCGGCGGCCATTTTAGGGGCCGTCACAGAAATACACTGATGGCTGGGATGGGTTTTTCCTTTGTTATGTTATTATTATCATTTTACTGTTGGTAGTCTTAGCAGTCACTCCAGAAGTGCGCTGCTCCTATTTCAAGCTTTTTCAAACATCGCACATCGCACTTAATTTTGGTGGTGTGTTTCGTTATTTGCAAGTATTAGTTTTAAACAACTCTGGATAAACACAAAAACCGCAAGATTACTTTGTCATCATCTATCTTCGACCCATGTTCACATAAATTTCGTTGATCAGTAGTATATATATAAAAATCTCTATTTATACACGTTATTTATCATTTATAATTATTTCTATAGGCTATGTACTGATGATCATTTTACTGTTGGTAGTCGACGAAAACCGACTATGCTTTAAGGCGTAGCTTAGTCTTAGCAGTCATTTCAGAAGTGCGCCACTTATATTTCCAAGCATAGTACATAACACTTCCGAAATTAATTCGGTGGCGTACGTTAGGTTATTGTCTATTCCAGCTCTAGTGACACCTCTGATTTCCCTGAAACTTTTTAACATGTTTTTTAACATGTTTCCCTGAAACAGTTTAACATGTTTGTGAGTAGAAAGCGACGGACACGCTAAAGGACATTTCTATGTATTTAAATATTATTACTGATGTACGCTTGTAATAGAAAGGAACAGGCGCGGATTCAGGGGGGCGGCGGCCCGCCCCTCCTCTCAAACAAGAGGAAAGGAGAGAAGAGAAGAGAAAGAGGAAAAAAAGGAGAACAAGAGAAGAGAAAAAGAGAAGGGAAAAAGTTAAATTGCACGTAATTTAGTAGGTCCATGCCTAAATAAACTGCACTGTCGGGTCAATCAAAAGTAGGCCATATGCCATTATTTTAGGCATTGCGGGTCCTCCGCCCAAAAGCATGTGAAAATGACTGCGGGCCCGCCGATATGCAGGGCCCGTCACATTTTGTCACCAAAGTCAGTATTAAGACGGACTCCATACTGACTTCACGGCATCGATCCATAGAACCTATAAAGTGTCAGTGTAACATTTAAAATTTGCCAATTCAGTTCGGGCCCTTTTTTGTTTTAAAAAGCAATGATATAATATTGTAAAAATGATGCACCAAATGGCTTCAATTGGACCTTCAGTTTGCAAAATTTCCAAACTTATGAGGGGGAACACCCTCCTGCGTATATAAACAACTGCCCGTTTTCGCTTCTGTATTTCACGCCCAGCACTGGATGTTTAAACCAGTAATTTATACAATAAATAATTTATACAATATATTAGAAAGGGGCTGTACAATAATGAGCCCTGGTAAAATGGGGGGGGGGGCAAATATTTTTCGCAGACTGGGGGGTGGGGTGGAGCAATTTTGTCAGGCCGAGGGGGGGGGGTGAGCAATTTTGGCATGCCATTTGAAAATGTGCAACTCGGGGGTCGGGTGGTGTCATAATTATTTCACAACCCTAATCTATTGTTGCTCCTAATCAAATCCATACCAAAAATACATACTCACGATATAACGACGTTTCTGATTGGATTTGGGCCCTTTTTGCTGGTCATAAATTCCGTTTATGACCAGTACGCAGGGCATAAACAAGCTGCGTCACGCAACGTTGGAACCCAATTAACACGATCCACGATTTGCTAGTGTTGCGTACACGCGCATGTCACCGCGCCCATCTCACGCGTAGCGCAAAAGATAACGCGTATCACGCGTTGACTCCCGGCCGTTGACCTCATGAGCCGAGCTGCTTCTTGCAAGTAGGCCTACTCATTTTCTTCCAATTTATGAAGGAAAACGGCATGGAAATGTTATTTAAACTTGTAAACCCTTATTATTTTCATCTGTATTGAATTGCTAAGAATGTTGGGTATGTATGAACGGGGTTCATTCATAGGATTTCCCTCGGCTCACGCCTCGGGCATAAACAGCGATCATGCCCTCAATCTTATGAATGAACCCCTAATTGACTTTAACAATGCCATCCAGGTTTAATTTACAAATCAATTCAATTCAATTCAATTCAATTCAAAGTAGTTTATTAACATGTTTTTCCATCTTACATAGCAATCACATAGTAACAAGGCACATGATAACAATAACTTTCTGACCTATATTTTGATTCTATACAAATTGGTGCACCTTCCCGATTCCACTATACAAACCGTTTCAAGCGACAGAAAAGTATTAATACCGGAGAAAAAAAAGGATCTGTATATAGTAGAAACTCGAAAGACGCTCACACAGCTATATCACAGCTGATCTAGAACTTATGTAGAAGAACTGTAGAACACACGTGAAGAGTCAAAGGTATGTCACTGTTGAAATCCACCCTACGTTATTATCATAAAAATAAACGAAGATATGTATTTGTTTTGATATGCAAAAAATCATCCAAACGTATACGCTGGCGAAGTTACGCAATTAATCGGATTAATTACCATAGCAATAGGTGAAAACAATTTTGAACATATCGCGCTGCACTACAAGCAGGTTACACTCATCACCTGTGTATGTCTGTAATCATAGATTGAATACAATACTGGTCTTTGCAAAGATACTAATCTTACAGGTGTAAGTGATCAGCATGATATGGTTCAATGCAGAGGTACCTCGTGAACGTATCAGTGCAGCGCGGTATATTCAAAAATTGTTTGCACCTGTTGCTATGGTAGTTAATCCGATTATTACGTAACTTCGCCAGCGTATAATAGTCCAGGACCTGGTCTGCAACCTGCAAAAGATATAAAAATGTAGTCATTTCTGGCTTTCATACATACTAATACACAATTAAAAAGGCCTATGCCCGAAAGCTCGCCAAATTTTATATATTTTACGGTAGTTTCATACTTTTACTTTATCATCACACTACCGACGCAGCTTTTTAAAGTAAATATTTAAAGTAATACACAACCTGAGTGTTATTTTTCTGTGTAAATTATGATGGTAAAGGTAACCAGAGGGCTTTATATTTGTACACAAATACGGCTATACCCGAATGTTATCGGTGTATACAAACTTACAGTCCTTATTTGCTGAGTACTTAGGTTGCTGTTGTCAGTCTCTCTAATTCACAGCATGGAAGAAAGAGATAAGAAGGAACCACAACGAACGCATTCACTTTGTCCACTCCCTTTACCGACATTTAATTGACATTGTTATTCATGAGGATTTACTTTGATCAATACCCCGCGTTAAATAGTTGATTGGTATTGTACTCCATGTATTTGCATGTCTTCTGGAGCGTGTCTGAAGGATGATTTGAACTAATGACCTTCCGTGCAAGCACTCTATAGGATTTTCTCTGGTGACGTGATCATCGGTCATTGATGGCCTACATCTTTTCTTCTATTTCGCCCAATTTTCCCGAACTTTGATGACTTTTTTCTCAGAGTTGGCAGTCTTTGGCACTGAAACGAGTTAGCTAGTTACCATTATACACATATAAACTATTAAATTAAACAGGTTTCATGTACTGGACTCAACCGGAACATTGTGCATTATTTAAGAACATTTTGCATCTATTTTTCATCGAAAAAGTCACCAAAATCTTACCTTATTTGCTAAAGATGAAACTCAGCCAAAAAACGGCCGATTTTGATGACCTTTTCGATGTGTTAAAGGACATTTTCTACACAACACGATCAAGAAAACAGTTTGACTGTAGATCCCAAAACAAAGCTACTATACATGTTCAGAGCATCAGTGAAATTCCATAATCTTACTTCTGGGTAGCGTTTGTTTGTTCTTGGATGGGTTTGTTATAGTTTTTTCCAGTAATGATTTCGCCAAGCATCGATCGCGGTAAATGGATCATACATGAAAGTAAGTACCATTGATAGCTTTTCTTTTCATGCGTCAATAGATAAGCGGATTAAAACTTGGCCGATCGAAGTCGTTGTGGTTCCTTCTCATCTCTTTCTTCCATGTTCACAGTGTGGAGCTATGCAATTTGATAGATTGAAATTCACAATATGCAATTTGATTAGGGGAAACCTATTCCAGAGGGAGTATGTAAATTAAATGGAACAGCCATTTCAGAGGGAGTATGTAAATTAAATGGAACAGCTATTTTGGGACCATTTCAGAGGGAGTATGTAAAATAAATGGAACAGCCAAAGGTATGTAATTTAAATGGAACAGCCTTAATGTTTCACACATGGTATTTCCAATTATCATCATCTATAATTATTATAATACGCTATTGAAATTCACAATATGCAATTTGATTAGGGGAAAGCTATTCCAGAGGGAGTATGTAAATTAAATGGAACAGCCATTTCAGAGGGAGTATGTAAATTAAATGGAACATTTCAGAGGGAGTATGTAAATTAAATAGAACAGCCAATGGGTATGCAATTTAACTGGAACAGCCTTAACGTTTATGTCATCTATATTATAACGCTATTGTCTGTGAATCTGTCTGTTTAGTCCTACGTGTATGGGGTGGGTGGAATGGGTGTTATTAACAATATAATTCTCAGGTGCAATAGAGGTGTTATCCGTGTTCTATAAGCTGCATATCTTATCAACGACTGTTATACCATGACCATGACTGTTTCAAAATAACCCGCCAAAGTCATGCAGGTAACTTCGAGGTCGTTCATTGAATTGGTTTCAATGAGGAATACTACGGGAACCAGCGCCTTTTGTTAGAAGTCACACATGAGTGAAGTGGATAACCTGTGTATCTGTGTACAAACTCTGAGCCCTGTAGCTGCTTTATTTGATGATAAACGGCCGGCCCTTTGCTTTAACATTTGGGGCCCTGGGGCCCATACTATTTAACTTATGGGGCTCATTTGCATATGTTGAAATATAATTCTCAAGTGCTATCAGCAGACTCAAGCTGGACATTTATTTACTATGGTAGTACCATCAACCATGTCACAGACTTCAAGTATTTGGGTTCCAAGATGGTGTTGGAGACCTAAAAGAAGAAAAGCACTAGCCTGGGCAGCTTTCTGGAAACTGGAACGCCTTTGGAGAAGCCCGTCCCTGCCAATCGAAACAAAAATCAAGCTGTTTCAGACAGCGTGTGTTACTGTCTTTCTGTACGGGTGCGAGTCATGGGTAATTACCAAGGACATGGAAAACAAGATCAATGCATTTGCAACATCTTGCTACAGAGTCCTGTTAAACATCAAGCGTGTTTAAGTCTGATGGTTGCATCTGATACCCAACTTGGTAGTCCGCATGGCTCTTGCTTTCCAATAACTTTCTCAGCAACTTCACGGACCGCTGTTTCGAAGGTCTCATGTAGTAGATCACAGGTAATCAATATCATACGGAAAGGTTTGTATACAAAAAAGATTCTCTTATAAACCATCTATACACAGTTTCCACCTCGATACACCTGAGCACACATTTTCGTCCAAGAACTTCCAAGCAAGCAGTGTCTCTACACATTCTTTGATTACACTACACGGTTGAGTGCATAGCATCGTAAGAACTGTGTAAGCACACTTCTATTGTTCACATACTAGCCTCATTTTAATGAGCAATGACCAATTCTCTTTAGATTGCAAATCTTGTGCAAAAAGTTTCTATTTACGCCTGTTTTGTCATACGGTTGTAAATTCAATCGCTGATAGGATTTGCAGCTTATAGAACATGGATAACCTCTATATCCTCTCACACCACTAATCACATTAAATAGAACATTAAAAAAATAAAAACATTAATAAAATATCAGTACCACAAAAGACGGTGACCGCAAAAGACGGTGACCGCGGAAGACGCTAGTAATCATATTAGTAAACTTAACACACATTTACATGGCTTTTTATATCCCAAATCGGGTTTCTATAACAATAGTCTTTGCTACTCCCATTATTTTGATCACGGAAGGTCTGGTGGTAAATATGTAACTAGGCCTATTGTTGGGTGTTTTTGATCAAAAAGGGTACAGAGTTGTAAACATCTATTTCTGTGAGAAAATAAATGATTTAAATGAAAATAACTTGGGACTGAAGAATTTTGTTGACCTAATTTGTGTTATGATAAATTATGATAAATTTAACGAGCTAGCAATGAACTTCCCGTTACACAATATATATAATAATATAACTAGAAATTGGGCAATTGGAAAATTTAGTTGCTGAAGTGTATGGAAATAAGTCCCCTCCCCGTCAAAAATAAAAATCCCTAAACGACTACATTTTAATTCCCCTCCCCCGTAAGACTACACAGTAAAACAAATTCTCCAGTCCTACTCCCGCTTGTGACTGCACAGTAAAAAACGTACCCGTAGGATTACACAGTAAAAAATGTTTCCTTGCAGGAAAACATTTTTCAAATTGGCCCCGTAAGACTGCACCTTAAAAAGCCCCCTGTAGGAATAAGTTGCTATTATAGTAAAAAGAAAAAGAAAATGCCTCACCTCCAACATAATGTTGCAAGCTATGTGATCAGCATTTACTCGGGGAGCTAGGACCACTTTCTGTGCACCCCCACAGGACTAAACCAAACCAAATTTTTTAGGTTTCTAAGATGACCCTAAAACATAATCAGGATGTTCCCAAAAATATATACTGGCCCCAAAGGGGGGTAAAAGGTCATCAAACTTTGCATAGGGTCAAAATTTCAAATGTATAGTTTGACCTATCTAGGATGTACCGTTCTTGAGTTATAACCAAAAAGGTCAATGGTCACGTTTTTGCCTCTATAGGGGTCGAAAACATCAAAGTGCTCCGATTTTGCCAAAAGAGGTGTCAAAATAAGGATAGGATTGCACCATCTTGGATGTTTCGTTACTTAGGTAACACAGCAAAATAGGTCAAGGTCAATAGGCTTCAATGGTAGGGCCTACTTGACCTATTTTGCTGTGTTACCTAGGTAACGAAGCATCCAAGATATTACAATCCTATCCTTATTTGATTTGTTTCATCGAAACGAACATTTTGACACCTCTTTTGGCAAAATCGGAGCACTTTGATGTTTTCGACCCCTATAGAGGCAAAAACGTGACATTTGACCTTTTTGGTTATAGCTCAAGAACAATACGTCCTAGATAGGTCAAACTATACATTTTCTGAATCCTTGTGACTAGGGGAATACATTGGAATGGTTTTTAACACAATTTGAGCAAAGTTCGATGACCTTTTACCCCCCTTGGGGCCAGTTTATATTTTTGGGAACATCCTGATTATGTTTTGGGGTCATCTCAGGAACCTAAAAAAGTTAGTTTGGTTTGGTCCTGTGGGGGTGCACAGAAAGTGGTCCTAGCTCCCCGAGTAATTCACATGGTTCTGTTTTGTTATCCTAAAGCAGCGTAGGCCTTGTATTATATAAATAATGAAATGGAAATTGGATCATGAAGAAGTAATACTGGCGCAATTTTTACAAACCCACGCTCCAACTCTGCATGATATAAATGCACTTGCTATTCGCCGTAGAAGCAATGATGTAACATGATTAATTACCATAGCGATAGGTGAATTGAATATAGGCCTATTGCCCTGCACTATTCGCCGTATAAGTGATGATGAAACAGGTCAAGGTCATTAGGCCTCAATGGTACTTGACCTATTTCGCTATGTTAACTAACGAAACGTCCTAGATGGTGCAATCCTATCCTTATTTGAATTGTTTTATCAAAACGAGCAATTTGACACATTTTTGGCTATAGCTTAAGCACGTCCTAGATATGTCAAACTATACATATTTTGAATCCTTGTGACTAAAGGAATACATTGGAATGGTTTTAAATACAATTTTTACAAAATGAAATTTGACCCAATGTTAAGCCAAAAGCTACTCTGGTTCAATTGCTATCATGCATTTTTGTGTAGCCCATGATGTCAACTATCTCTGGTAGCAGTGCAGCTTTGCCCCCCCCCCCAACTGGTACCAAACGCTCCATCAGATGATGTCAGGCTCACACGCTATATGGATTTCAGCTGGAATAACCCAGTAAGGCAAAGGATGTGAAGGAGTCAAACGTCTGAGCGCACGTAGGCATATATACATGACAAAGTAAATACATGTAATTTTGCCCAGTTTCGACTCGACAATAACATTGAAATTTTATTGTTTTGTCAGAAAACAAAGTCATCCACGCATTATTATTATTTAGAGCAAATATAGGCGTAAACCATTTTGATATTTATTTCCTCGTCCAGAATTGAATTGACTTCAAATTCATAATGACCAGTACCAGTAAAAGATTTCCACGATGAGTGTTTTATTTATTTTCAACACGGGGTGTCAAAAATCAGTACGGTTGTGGCCTCATATGATAGTCCCAATATAATTTTAATTTCTAAACTGTAGGCCTAAATATGATTGTCCTTTATTTTATAAACATTTCTTGGCTCATTTCAAGACCCTTCCACACTGTATCGGGTAGAGTCCCTTAGAATTAGACCGCTTTCCCACAAATTGAAATTTTTACATGCAGCAGATTCCAACTCAACACCCTCAGGTTCAGGAACGAACACTTCTCAGATCTTTTAGAGAATCTTGCATATGGTTCCCGGGATGGTTCCCCTACTATGTATGTCATCTAATGAATACTCGTAGACCATAACCATTCCCAATTACATATACATGTATAATTATAATTATTATTATTATTAAAGGGGGTCTCCGGCAATGATAACATTATGCCTTATATGTTAGATAAATAATTATCAAGCACGAATCACATGGTTTTATTTAAAACAAACTCATAATTGACCATAAAAACGAATAAAAACAGTCAGCTCTCAACACGCGATATTCAAAAGTCCCGCGCCGAAATTGTCGAAGTAGTAAAGACAAACAGGGGGTGTCTCAATACAAATAAGGTCTGTAGATTGGGGCACTTAACTTAAAATATCAGTGGTAAAATTAAAACTTCTTTAAAGATGCAAAAACCATGAAATGCTCTCTTTAAAATGGTGCAAAAATCATCAAAATCCGCCCAAACGTCACTGAGATAATCAGAATTGCACAAATAGACTCATTTTTAGACTTTTCCCAATGCATTGCAGTTTACAATGGAAAAAGTAAACTGCCAGTGTTGCTGGGTAGGAGATAACTTGCCTGATCAGCAGCTATGCCACTCCCACCAAACGCAATTGTGCGCGCACCTTTAAGGAATTGATATTCAAGTGCAAAACGCTTTTCTGTGTTTTATTATTTATATATTAAAAAAAAATATACGTGATGACCTAAATCTATAAAATTAAATCAAGCCTAACATCCACAATAAAAGTTCATCAATGAGCAAATATAACCTTCGTCATAGTTCTTTTCATAATTCGGTTCTTTTTGTCATAGTTCGTTTAACACAATGACATTATTTTTAGATGATTTGGAAAATTTTAGTTACATCTATAAATAGCATACCAACAACCCAAATAAAAGTGTCCACATTCATATTCCACAACCTTTCACAGGATTCTGGAAAGATTCTATCAAATTGCGTTTGCCGCTCATCCCCGTATGGTTATTTGTACTGAGCACCGGGAAGCTATCGTTCAACATGAATTTTACCCTGGACACCTTAACAACCGAACACATCTTTGTTCCCACACCAAAGAATTCAAACCCGGGATGGGCTGTAGGCGAAATCGAAAACAGTACGGCAATTCGTGTAGTCTATGGAATTGTTGCAATTGTGGGACTAATCGGGAACTTCCTAGTGTGCTTCACGCTAATAAGAGTCCCTGATTTACGCTCTAGAACCAGCCACTTTATCATTCATCTTGCTGTATCAGATATAATCACTTTGACGTGGGTGATTCCCTCAACAGCCTGGTTACGATGCTTTATGTCGTCTTTTCTTCTCTAAATTCCCGCTTTGGTCGACTATATTCGCCTCTGCATACAGCCTTTTGCTTGTGACTACGGAACGATTTACCGCTATTGTATTTCCCATCAAACACAAAGTTATTTTCACGAACAGAAATTCAGGATTCATGATGGCTGCCTGTTGGTATATTGGGATTATTTCTAACTTGAACATGTTCCGAATCTTTGCTTTACGTGAAGGTGTTTGCAGTGTAGAATGGCCACCACATAACCCATCATTTCAGATAGGTGTAGGGATTTACAACATGACTATTGTGTATGTGTTTCCCATCAGTTTCATGCTATACGCGCATTACAAGATGATAACTGAGTTAAAACACCGTTTGAAGGAGATTGACGCAAAACGATCAGGTAAATAAACTGAGTTGAGTAACTCAAGGTACGATAGATATTGGTACATATCGGGGCACCAGAGGATGATTTAAGTACTACCCACCATCTCACTGGGTTTACTGTGCAGCAGGCGAGCAGTGTGAGTAACATGACACCACTGCTTTGCTATGCTGCATAGAAGTGCATGGTTAAATTTGAATTTGTACAGTTATATTTTCATAAAAAAACGCTGGTCGATTTCACATTTTATGTTATCTACAGAAGGTGTGAATTATCCTTTGTAATAAACACACATCACTTTTGTTCTGAAATCGACCTAAGTAATAATGACACATGCACAATTCTAAAACAACATATTTTGCACAGAGTTCAATGGGATTTGAAAAGTAAAGTGGCAGTTGAAACTCTAGTGATAACACTTTCGCAGTGCATGATGGGGCTTCCTTAAATCATCCTCTGGGGGCACCGATAGCGCCACAAGCGCAAACTAAACGTAGTTCCATGTGTTATTTTAATCCAGGATGTCCCGAATGTCTCGATACCATTTTGAACCGTCATATCTTTCACTAGGATTAGTCGAGGGGAAATCAAAATACATAATTCAGAAAGAGTTAAATTCATGCAATTTTTTGGATACCAAACATGATACATTTTGTTTTCTTTAATACGACATACATGACCAATGAACAATACACCACAAATGCGTCAATACTGGTAACAAAAATTGTGCTTTCTTGTTGAGAATTATGAAATCGATTTTTAGACTTCCCTCTTTACGTTCTTTACTAGTAAAATCTTACTTTGTTATGATAATGATAGATTGAAATAATTTCTTCATAGCATTTCCAATCTAACAATGGTTTTATATTCAAATAGTAATTTCAACCCGTACTGATGATGAAGCACCAACGGAAGATCAAATGTGACAATTAATGTTTAGAATATACCTTGACTTTTGGACATT
The DNA here is from genome assembly GCF_039555335.1 of Amphiura filiformis. Taxonomy (NCBI): domain Eukaryota; kingdom Metazoa; phylum Echinodermata; class Ophiuroidea; order Amphilepidida; family Amphiuridae; genus Amphiura; species Amphiura filiformis. The sequence continues at coordinate 50,433,391 of NC_092633.1, read as the reverse complement.
TAAAGGCTAGTTGTTTTCCTTGGGCTTGCAATTACAATTAGAAGAACGACATGTTTAATGTTGACACCCCCGTCTTTCACCATCCACTGCGACTTATTTTGAGTTATGTCCTTACAGTCCTGGTGCATGAGTTATGTGACAGAGCAGAGAGTTAAAGGATGGACTATTACACCACTTCAGAAGATAGCTTTTAATGGCTTGATTTATGGATAAAAGCAAAGCATAAGTACACATTTCCTGGTGTTGTATATCATCTTGATCTATTTTTATAATAGAACTGTTTTATATTGTAATTGAATTAAATGGGAGGACATTGGTATAGAAGTTGAAGGAAAGTGCATATAATTAATGCCCAACTGTTTCACAGTAGATTATTTATTATGTTAGTGGGTTAATATGTCAAATTTGATGTCAAAATAATTGCATGAGTTTTCTCTGTGCAACGATACCATGTTGTCGGTTGTTGTATACTAGAGTTATGAACGTTTAAATGGTATCGAAACTTTTGGGACACCCTGTAGTTGCCTCTAGTTAATTACATTATTTGCTAACTTGCTATGAACTATCATTCAAGACAAAGGAGAGTTATTTAAATTCTCAAAGAAGAGTTATTGATTATACATAAATAAATTAATCAAATTGCACGGTCTACACGTCATTTTTGGTCTGGCACGGCGATTTGTGGATTCATTAAAATTGTTTAAACCAATTGCAAATGTCTATTCATTTCACTTCCTTTTCAGGAAAAGTCAGAGAAAGCAAGTCGGTAAGGAAAGAAGCTTGGCAACTTAGAGTATCGGAACAGTTGATTCGCACTCTCCTTTGGGTCGTAATAACCTACGCTGTCTGCTGGGCGCCAAACCAGTTCCTATTTTTTGCTTACAACATGGGAGCTAACGTTGACTTTACTCAGCCTTACTACCACTTTTCTGTAATCTTTGCTATTTTCAATTCATGCATGAATCCAATTATATATAGTTTGAAGAACAAACCATATAGAGTGGGTCTGAAGGAAGCCTTAAAGTGGGGAAAGTTGTCGCAGGCGGCAAGATCAGCATCCCGATTGGCGGGAATAAGTAAGACTGATTCATCGGGTGGAGCACCCAAAGCATTGAACACGCCATTGTCATCAGTGGTAACTGGGACAAGTGCACGGTCCCCACCCACAAGCGTTGTGGACGAGGCTTCAAATATTTAAGTTGGCTTCATGTCAAATTTTATGTGGAATTTTATGCTAAGAGGTATTCGTCAGAGCTGATTTCTCTCTGCACTTATATTTTAATCGTGGTGGAGGTACTGGCATCCAGAGTTGGAGGCAATAGCATCCAATACAAATCAAAAATGAAAACGTAAAGCTTTTTGAAATTATCTGATAATAGTCAGATAATTTCTGATGATGTGTCTTGGATGAGACGCGATACTGTTGCTATCAAAAATAGTAAGTCCAGATGAACAGATTTAATATTAATTTTATTATGGTTATCTACCTGAATGACTGAGAATATTCACAAATTTATCTGATAATAGAAGATAATTCAGAGTAATTCTGATAATTCCAAGTACATATCGACGATACGGTAATATTTACAATGGATGAAGTCACAAAGCTTCACAACATTTGAAGACATCAAAACAATCGAACATTAACAGTTTATATACGGGTTAATACATAGACAATGGAAAGTTTCCCTGGTCTATAGTTAAGGCAGTTAACAGGGGCTGCCATTTTCTTGGGAAGGGGAGTCATGAATATGTCGGTGACCGGAGTCAATTTTATGACCTCCCTATCGCGGGCTAGACTATCTCGTGTTGAAAATGTTGATGACCCCTTCCGCCTACATTATGCTCAAGACAAATTTGTCGGATTCATTCCATAGTGGCGTGTAGTGATTTTGGGTCATTTTGTCAAAACTTGACAGAAATCCCCTTGACGGTAGGTCAAATCCACTATTTTTACAACAGCCACGCATGGCCATTTTGTTCCGACCTGTTTAATAGTTTTGAGACTATGGGAAATAGCCTGGTACGTTTCATCCCCACTGCAGCAGCCACTTATCTGCCTGAAGGACTCATTTGTTTATGTTCTGCGCATAAAAAATCCGATTGTTTTTGTCAGTTTTTGATCTCAATACGCAGGCTGGGTTTTCAATACGCAATAAAATTATGTATGAAGTAATGTTTATAACAAACCAATATCAAAGACAACCCTTCAAACGTTATACTTTTACAATCATGAACTGTAAATTGAAATGTTTAGATATTAAATGCATATCTAAACATCCCCATGCGTTCCATCATTGCAGGAGCTATTTTAACGTGCCTCCTGGTACGTTCGTGCAGTGGAATTAAAATTCCGTGCAGTGAGAAATAACAATCCGTGCTTAAAATATTTATATGCCATTCAAGTTTCAACTGATCAAATGACCAGGAAATGAAGTTCTTCCGCGAAGTAAGATCGAGTCCTATGTAAAAATGTAAACATTACCTTATTTTAGCCCTAAATTAATTTTGCTCATTTCATTGGGACCAATGCATATAGAAATAGTTTGGGAACCGTTACCTTAGAGCTGGCGCGGAAACAAGGGGCATTGCCCCTCCCCTCAAAAGAAAGGGGGAGTAGAAAAGGAGAAGAAAATAGAGCAGGGTGGTAAATATCAGATAAATTGGGTGGGCATGCACACCTAATTAAGTCAAGTGAAATGTCCACCCAGTAAATATTTGTGCCAAACAATATGGGCACCATAAAATATAGTATCATTATGATATCTCTTGAAATCAACTGTTACTATTTAAAATTTTATCTTTTCATAACATTTGCCATATTTATCTCATTGAAATTTAATTACAACTTCGGGGCAGGGATATATAATCGTTTAGGAGGCTAAAATTATTAAAATTATTTTGCGCAATTTTAACACAAAACATCCAACGACACACATGACACAGGTAACTACAAAATCAAGTTTAAATTTTACTACACTAGTTACCGATCGTAGTAAAAACTTCTGTAGAGTTTGAATCCTCTTAATCGGGAAAACCAAGTACAAGAAACTTATGTTTTTACTTATATCATCAGAAATTAAGTACGGTTCAGAAAACATCTTACGATGCAGATAGCTACACCCAGGTAGCTTCAAAATTGAATATAAATTTTACTACTGTTACACTACAGATAAAAGCTTTTAGAGTTCGATTCCTTCCTTAACCCTAACAGGACGGTATACTACAAAATACTACTTGATATATGCGCTGTTCGTGCATGCATCCCACGTGGTGTGATGACGCAATCGCCCTAATTAGTGATATATAGGCACGGTTTCGCTGGCCAGCGAAGCCCAAGACCCGTGGCAAAGTGTCGCCGACCCAGTGCCTGGCATGCGAGGGGTCTCGGGTTCGAATCCCACCCAGAGCAAACAACTTCTTTCCTTCTTTTTCTCTCTTTATTCCTTCCTTCTTTCCCTTCCTGTCGCCAAAAAGCCCTTAGGGGTTAGGGTTAATGGGAAGCAAGTACATAAAATTGGGCTAAATTTTGCCTTATATTATCTGAAATTAAGTCAAGTTCAGAGCACATCTTATGGCTCATCTCATAATAGCTATAAAATTAAATATAATTTTGCAATTGTTACCCTTATAAAGCTTTTAGAGCTTGGTTCCTACTTGAGTGAAAAACATGCTAAACATCGTCATGTGTGAATGACAATTAAAAACGTATCCACGTACAACCATACACCTTCTGAAAGTTCATTTCCTACAAAATGAAAATGAAAATTATGTAGGCCTATGCAAGTTATAAGTGGGAGGTAAATCTTATTATATAGCATTCTGAAAGAAACCAACTTGTGTAAGGCGTATTGAAAGAGTTTGTTCTTGAAAAAATTTGATACTCCTATCCTAGATATAATCATCATTTCTCTGTCTTAAAAAAAGGCTTTGATTAAAATAATTCAATCATTCTAAATTAAAGTTTTTAGGTATTCTGTACAAAATGGAAGCTAATATTCAATATTCAATATTAACATTGTTATTTTATATCAACAATAAATTATTTCATAATACGAGTATGTTCATGATTCATATGGTATACTTTACTTGTGCTAGACCATCTCTCAAAAATGCATGATATTGTACAGAAATTTCCATCAACCGATCAGTATTGATGCATTTTAACCAGAAAATATATTGACGCATAAAAGATTTGTGCATAACTAGTATAAAGTGCTTAAAAATGCTGCATATAATTTTTTAGATGGGCGTAGCCAGCCACAAAATTTGCTCATGGTGGGCAAGTATATGTATGTATATTGTGGAGTTTTCCTCATCCTCACTTCTCTTTCTACATTTTTCTTTTCGTCTCTTTTCTTCCCCTCCTTTTCCCCCTTTCTCCTTCTTTATCTTCCCTTGTCTCCCTTCCCCCCTTCTTCGCTGTCCACAAACTAGACAAAACCCACGGGTAATAATTAGGGACTGATCCAGGTTTTGAAAATTTGTCAAAATCGCCTACAAATTCTCCAATTTTTGTTTAGAAGAGGGGGTGGCCCGCCCCGAGCTCCCCTGGATCCGCCCTAGCATATAAAAGACTCAAAAACGTGTTGATCGTGATGATTATTTTATGACCAAGTCGGCTATATTGACATTTTGTGTTATTGATATAAAAAATTACAATTTTGGCTTCTGGTTTGGAGACCCGTAATAATACATGTAATGTTAAAAATGCACCAAATTGCTTTAGATGGACCATCATTTTCAATTTTTTTCCAATTCAGATTATGTGGAGCAAGTATATACAAAACCATAGTCGATTCGTGGCTGTTTACTTCCCCCTTCCCCCTCCCCGAAACGTTTTGCTAACGTAACAAAAGCGTTTACACGCCGTCCGGAAACTTTCCATTTGCCGGCGTGCTATGAATTTTCCCTGCTAAAATAGCCCCTGTTCCATTGTTACACCTTTTAAACACTTCTGTGTGTTTAGTTTCAAGATGGATAAACACCATGTATAGTTTATAATCACATCAATGAGTTTAAATTATAAACAGCATGCTTAGACAATTAAACACACATGTAAACATTCTTTTGAGATTAACATTGGAATAAACATTTTAGGCATTGATTTTTATAATTCAAACCTATGCCAATACGCATCAATATCATCTTTATCCTGATTGAACGGGATTCACTTTGGGGTCCTGGCTTTACTACCTTGCGTATTACCACCATTATGACCATTCCCCGACTCATTCTTAACCTTCTCTATTTCAAGCTGCAATTGAAGTTGTTTAGACCTTTCTATTTCGATTGTCACTTTAGCATCATTTTCCTGAGTTTTTTCATGTGCTTCAGCTGCTTTCGCATGCGCTTGCGCCTGTGCTTCGACAGCTTTCGCCTGTGCTTCCTCAGCTTCAGTATCGCGTTGCAGCTTTAAAAGTTTAGTGCCTTGCAAACCCAACTCCTTACTCGCAAATATAAGCTTTTCAACCTCCAATTGACTAGCGGCCATGATTGATACAACAGTAACCCAAACTTCTGAACCCTCAATTATGCATTTACTGCAAATTTCCACGCAATGATCAATTACACGCTGTTTCAAGAAAGCAAAGCAAACAATTGTGACCCAAATGACACAAAAAATGAATAACTCTGGCAACACAGTAATGGTGGCAGCTTTAAACTACAGTAGCTTACCAGACACCACTACGTTAGAGTAGTGCCTACATCTGACCAGGACAGAATCTGAGAGAAACAGGAATGTGAGGACACTCGACCAGCGCACCCGCCACACCACAGTAGTATCGCCTGTGAATACATAGTAATACAATAGTAAGAATATATAGGCCTACACAATATAGTTTAGCTTAAGGGAAGGGGTATGAACGTTTGGACAGTATTTATTGTGGGACATTAGAGCACATCAGACATATCGAATTACATTCTGAATACGAAGAATGTCCTTCTGATATCAAATAATTTAGATTTTTGAAATTCGCAATGTAATACACATTTTATGGCAAATCATTAAAATTGATATTTTTGATATTTAACAGTACTCGAAGTAAACTTTATAAATCTGATGATTTATACTTAAAATTAATATGTAGGTGGGATGAAAAGCCGACGATCAATTGAAAATTTTGACCTTTCGTATTGAAGATATGGATTTTTTCCCAAAACACCAACAAAATTAGGTCTTTTGGGAAAAAATCCATATCTTGAATAGAAAAGGTCAAAATTTTCAATTGATCGTCGGCTTTTCCTCCCAGCTATACACTTTAAGAATATATCATTAGATTTATAAAATTTACTTCGAGGACTGTTATATATCAAAAATTTGAAAAATATCAAATTTGAGTAATTTGTCATAAAATTTGTATTATATCGTGAATTTCAAAAATAAAAATTATTTGATATCAGAAATACATGCTTCATATTCAGAATGCAATTCGATACGTCTGAGGTGCTCTCATGTCCCACAAAAAATACTGTCGAAACGCCATAAACGCTCGTTCCAGATCCCTTAACTACCAACATTAATTTAATCCCACACAATTAAATTTGGAATTTGTTGGATAGAATTACCTATTAGCAACTCACAAATAGGATCCTCGCCGTAGAATGCTCTTACAGCTCCCACTCAAACTAAATTTGTATGATAATGCCAAAATGCCCTATAAGAACTTTAATTCCAATTATGATTTTATGAAAACAAACATTTGCGAGAATACTAAAATTACAGAAAAAATCAATTAATGTACTTACAATGTGTTGCAAAAACTACATCTCAAGTCACAGGCGATACTTCAATGCAGTGGCAACGGTAGTGGTCGAGGAATCCCTCACCGACAAACCAAAATAACTGATGTCCAGTCCTTCGCGACATGGACACCACTGTATTCCCCAAGCCATCAGCAGTACCAATTACCAGAGTTATAATTTTAAAATCTGGCCCAAATGACTGGTCATGTCAATAAACTAGAAGACATCAACCAAAGCCTAAGTTTGGGAGTTCATAAAGTTGATTTTTCCATTGCTGTTTTACGGATGAAGTTATACACTCTGGTCTTCAGTTGTATACGGTGAAATCCAACGAAAAATCCAAACCAAAGAAAAAAAGGTGGCACTGTATTGAGGACAAATAGAAATAGACAAACGACCTAACAATATTTGTCCACAGTCCACAAAGCACACAATGCAAAACAATTTTATTAATAAGATATGATTTCAATAGCATGAAGACAAATTTTATTTTGATGCCATAAAATTTCACATATCCAAATATCCCTAAATCTGAAAATGCAAAACCATAATTCAAAGACCATATAGAAAACAACCATTATTATAGGCCTTGATAAACAATGGGTGTGGCACTCGATTTTAATGCACCAAATTTTTCAGGAAGAAAATATGAAAGTGATTTTTTTTCAAAATGACTGTCACATAATCAAATATTTTGGCCTACTCTAAACACAAATATACATACGTTACCACCTAAATGAAACTAACACAAATTTGTATAATAATACCAAACTGCCCTATAATAAACTAATTAATGTACTTACAATGTGGTGCAAAAACTACATCTCAAGTCACTGGCGATTCACTTCAGTGCAGTGGCAATGGTAGTGGTCGAGGAATCCCTCACCGACAAATCAAAATAACTGATGTCCAGTCCTTCGCGACATTGACGCCACTGTATTTCCCACGCCTCAGCAGTACAAATTGCCAGAGTTATAATTATTTTTAAAATCTGGCCCAAATGACTGGTCATGTCGATAAACAAGTAGACATCGACCAAGACGAAATGAAGCAGGAGGGTGAAAGTGCATAGGAACAATGCCGGAAACTACGTCACGCTATTGTTCGACCTAGGCTACATCATTTTTAACGCATGCGTGTTCGTCAATACAGCTTTAGACTCCTCCGTGCACCTTCGCAACACGGTAGGTGGAGTGACTGGAATTACACTGACGGCGGAGGAGAATACTAGCTGATCAAACAGTTTAATTCTATCAAGCATATAATATCTGAACAATCATCGTCATTTGATCTTTTTACTACAGAATATATTGTATACTCAAAATATAATTTTAAAATAGTAAACCTATTAACTTATATATTTGTGTACTAAAATATAAGGACACGTGAATAAAATCATGTAGAAGACAAAATGGCCGCTAATCCGCCTATTGTCTAGACCTAGGCTACATCTTCCGGTTTCGTCACGTGATTTCAGATGCCTATCCCGACATTCATTATTCCTGAATGAAGCTAAGTGGCCTATAGAACACCAGGCATATTTCATAACAAACTTTTGAAGAAAATGCATGTGAAATCTTTTCTGCAATGACTCAACATCACGGTGGTAAAAGACGGAGTGACTTCAAACTGATTTACACCCCACTCCCTCAGACCAAAATTCGCATTAATTAGCGCACAAACACAAACAAAGCATTGACTACCATTGTATCACTGAACACTCATCAATTCATTACAACTAAAACCCAGGTGCACCGCGCAAAAGAAAAGTTATGAAAAGCAAGGAGGATAGATAGAAAGGAGAAGAAATAGATTACGTAATGCTTTGTTCCTTTGATGCCGATTAGAGATTGCGACAGGCTATTCATAAAAGTAGTACCATTGTTTCGAACAAAGGGTTTCCGCATTTAAATTGGTCACTGATCCGGCATCATATTAACGCTTTACCCAACAGGCGAGTATAAATAAGTGACCACAATACAGTCATGTGTAAAGGCTATAAAGGAGGCTTTAGTTGTCGATAGAATCTTTTTTATCATCCATCTGACTTTAGGCGCTTCATTTAAATAAATTGAATGCCCCTGCTGATCGACTATACATCAGAATGTATTAGCTGCCAGGTCCACATTTCTATAGTATTCTATAATGGTAATCGCTGCGTATACATGTTAGTATATGAAGGTTTTTTTTTCACAAATGTCCATTTATTTTAATTTTAAGAAGGAGATTGGCATAAAAATAGCGGCGGTAGAAGGGGGTGGGGGAATATTCTCCCCTGTGAGAAGTCTTGAGAGGGGATATGAGGGAGGAAAAGGAGAGGAGGGATATGGAGAATGAGAGGGCCTACAGGATTTTTATATATTTATATTGGAATGACAGGGAGAGTGAGAGAGGACAAAAAGAAAAGAAAGAGGGGGAAGAAGGCAAGAGAGAGAAGGATAGCGAGGGAGTGATAAAGTTAATGTAGGCCTAGGAAAGAATAAGTACAGAGAAAGAAAAGAAAGGAAAATAAATGTAATAATAGTTATTATAAAACTTAACACATACCAGCACTAAGTAGCCATTCGATAACATCAATGCCGTTGTGCGTTACGTAATTAAAGAGCACAGTCAGATGTATTTCCAGGAGGGTGAAAGTGCATAGGAACAATGCCGGAAACTACGTCACGCTATTGTTCGACCTAGGCTACATATTTTTAATGCATGCGTGTTCGTCAATACAGCATTAGACTCCTCCACCTTCGCAACACGGTACGTGGAGTGACTGGAATCACACTGACGGCGGAGGAGAATACTAGCTGGTCAAACAGTTTAATTCTATCAAGCATATAATACCTAAACAATCATCGTCATTTGATCTATGTACTCACAGAATATATTGTATACTCAAAATATAATTTTAAAATAGTAAACCTGTTAACTTATATATTTGTGTACTAAAATATAAGGACACGTGATGTCGAAGACAACTAATCCGCCTATTGTGAGACCTAGGATACATATTTCGAAAGAGGGCAGCAGACTAGGATGCCTATCCCATTGTCTATTATTCCTGGGGCCTATTTCACTAAACGCATCTTAATGGAACAGTTCTTACGAGTCAAAAGATCGGTCGTACACTAAGACGGGTCTTACTCACGTCTAATACGAGTTTGTGTTTCACAAAACTGTTCTTAGCTAAGTCTTGTCTACGACGTATACGAAATAATTTAACTCCGCGAGTTTGAGACTACGAGTCAGATATTTGTGACCTTTGACCTCATCTAAAAGTTTTGCAGTCTGGTCGACTCGAGTGCTGCTGTCTGATCTGACTACTAGAATACTACTCATTGTACTGCTTTTGAGTTGATTGCCTAATAACAGAAGAGAATGGGGAAGGTATGATATTATTTACTTTCGCAAGTTAATGTAGATATAGTAGAAGACAGTTGTGAGTAAAAATGACTGTCAAATAGTAACTTTGTTTCGATTTTAAATGTGTGATCTTGGTGATCAAAAGTTTAAGCTTATTTACCATGCATGTTTACCGTACCGATACTCATTGCATGCATGCAATCCATGCATGCATGTACCGATTGTACATGGCCCTTCGCATCTAGCCTTTGTATGGCGAGCCACAGTGCGTACATCATCATGCGCTCGTGCTGCGCGAAAGCTTCGGAGCTGGTATTACCGATTTTGCATGAAGCTCTTTTACGTCAGAATTGAAATAGTTCATGTAGTTAGGCCCTATTTAAAACAAATATGTTGGAAAAAAATAAAGCTTGTCCGATGGAACAAAAGGTATGTTTGTACAGTTGAAAACAATATGGGGTTCCCCCTCAGTCCGAAACACCATCAGTCCAAACCACCGCTAGTCCGATTTTAGATAAGGGCTAAAGGATAGGGTTAGATTTTAGGTTAATACATGTAGCGTTATGCACATGTCAACGTATTCCCCCAGCCCTGGGGACCCGGTACTGGTGGGGACTTCCCCGGCAGCGTGACATCCCCGGCACTGACCTCATTAAAGTCCCTGCCTACGGGGCATAAATTTTCTGTACATCCCCCGCGATGACTCTGCCCCTGCAGCCGGGCTACAGCAGTAGTCAGTATGACAATCCCGGCACAATTCCTTTCAGGACCCCATGGGCCGGGACTTGTGTCAAAACAATGTACAATCCCGGCTAATAAACGGTACGGTATACGGAAATTTCTTTGTTTGTTTGGGTTTTTTTGTGAAATGCTACTCAATTTTGAAATAATATCATCAACACATACCTAGATAGAAATATGAAATATATAGACCTATCCTGATCCATCACAAACTTTTTCATCTATTAATGTCAGCAAACCATTCGATGACTAGCAACAGGAAAGTTATGAATCTTTTTTACATCAATCTCGAAGGACAATTTCCAGTGGTAGTAGGCCTACTCTTAAATAGGTATGTTCATAAAATTTTGAAGTTCAATATTTTTAGCTGAAAGATCTTTCATTTGAAAGAGAATCAAATTACCTAAACAATAAGGGGTCAATCATGTTTCTAGTGCATAGGCCTATACTTTTGAAGTTACAGACAAAATGGTGTCATCAAATTGTTCAAAATTTTGTGTGTGAAATTGTGACAGCAGGCACATGTACAATGTACACTACTGTATGTGACCCCAGATGACCTCCTATTCTTTATTGTAAGAAAGCTGTTTTGGATGGCCTTGATTTACACACAAATTGCTTTTGCGCTTTAACGAGTGTCCACTTGGTGGAACATAGATTGCACTATGTGATAGCTTATGAATCCATTATTATGCCAGTACCAACATAAGTCAACATCACTTAGGTTTTGGTTTTTGGTTCTGCCCTCGGAAAAACTACCTTGGCCCAAACAAACCGCTTCAAATGTCCTGCAATGACCTCAAAATAGATAGCGCATAGTTATTATTATCACAATAATTGTTTCTCTTTTAAAATTTTTCTTGCATATTAAAGGAATCTCAAAGCTCCACAGAATCGGTAGTGCCAACTCAATCTACAGTACCACCAACTCAATCTGGGAAGAAGAGGCGGAATGAGGATAAAGAAGAAAGTACATGTAGCAGTAGCACACCAACCAAAACGGCCTCAATAAGGCAGTGTGAAATACATGAAGAATTGTTAAATATTGAGAGGGCTAAACTCGCTGTCAGTCAGCAATCAGCCAAGAGTTTAAGTACCATTGCTGAAGTGCTGAAGCAGATCCATAATGATCTTAATAATCTACAACCTTCAGCCATGGACTTGTTTAATTCAATGCAGTAAATAAATATATAGTATGATTGTTATAAGCTGGTACAGGGTGTCCCTGAATGAACTGTATCGTTGGAAACCTAATTGTCTGGGTATTTTAACGCCACAACTAAACATAACTAAATACTTGGTGTGGTTGAAGAATAAATCGGCTATCACATACTATTTGAATTTTAACAATTGACCATATCGTTCTTGAAATATAATAATTTTACGACACTCCCTCATTTTCAAGCCTTTCCACGGATTAAAATAACACTCGATGATCTATTTTCAGAGGCCATATTGATTTAATAATTCATCTCAAAGCCCCCGCACACATTAGTAAAATTGCCTGTTCTTTCATGTAATTCCGGCTTGGTTGAGTAAACTTTTTTTTCCACTGTTTCATTCTTTTTTCAATCCGCCACACACAAATCTGTCAGACGTCAAAATAACCTAAAGCGTAAATCTCAATAAAAATATTGTCATCTTGACCACAGTGCAACCTACTTGAGAGATGAAAAGGTCTATTCTTGTCATAGATACAAAAAGTTAAAGTAAAACAACAAATTAAACAAATAAATAATTAAAACTGCATTCTGTATTAGATTTTTAAATTGGGATGGGCTTTGAGACGAACTATTAAATTGAGATGGCCTAATCACTGTGCATCATCAGTGCATTATGCGCCTCTTGTAATTGATAGATAATAACTCCATGGAACAGTTGAAAACTAGTAGGTAGTTTCGTAAAATTCTTTTATTTAAAAAACGGAGCGGTCAATTGTCAAAATTCAATAATATGTGATGGCTGATATGTTCTTCAACATCATCAGTTATTTAGTTACATTTGGATTATTTGTTAAGGGAACTGGAATGAGCGTTTTGACAACATTTTTTGTGGGACATGAGAGCACATGAGACGTATCGAATTGCATTCTGAATGCGAAGAATGTCTTTCTGATATCAAATAATTTTCATTTTATGAAATTCACGATATAATACAAATTGTATGACAAATTATTAAAATTTGATATTTTCACATTTTGTAGATATAACAGTCCTCGAAGTAAATTTTATAAATTTAATGATATAGTCTAAAAGTGTATGTAGCTGGGAGGAAAAGCCGACGATCAATTGAAAATTTTGACCTTTCATATTGAAAATATGGATATTTTTCCCCAAAAGACCTAATTTTTTTGGGTGTTTTGGGAAAAAAAATCCATATCTTCAATACAAAAGGTCAAAATTTTCAATTGATCGTCGGCTTTTCATCCCACCTACATACACTTTAGGTAGAAATCATCAGATTTATAAAGTTTACTTTGAGTACTGTTAAATATCAAAATATCAAATTTTTAATGATTTGCCATAAAATGTGTATTACATTGCAAATTTCAAAAAATCAAAATTATTTGATATCAGAAGGCCATTCTTCGTATTCAGAATGCAATTCGATATGTCTGATGTGCTCTAATGTCCCACAATAAATACTGTCCAAACGTTCATACCCCTTCCCTTAAAGTAGCCAAAATAATCAGTTCCTGACCATACAGTTCTTTCAGGGACACCCTGTATAATAATCTTTTAATGGTGCATTTCGTGATCACCAGCTTCATCCACCACATTTTTTATACCATGGGGAAACTCTGGCTACATATAGTTTGGGCACAAAAATTTTCTTTCAGATTCATGCGTGTGGCAAAAATATGGTCAAGTTTATTTTATTTATTTTATGTTAACAGAAGGAAATTACAACACCCTAACAACACAAATGTTTTACTGAAACATTTAAATGTAGGGTTATTGGGTGTAAAATGTTTTAAAAACATGCTATAATATTTGTGAAAACTTGAAGCAAAATATTTCAATAATGTCATTTACATGTTGACAAAATAGTTTGGAAAAATGTTTGCCATGAATGTTTTACAAAAACATTTTCACAACATTTTGTACATGTATTGTTTTTTTTCATGATATAAAACTTACAAAAAACTCTATATAACCAGAGTTTTAAAGCCTCATTGTGCATTCTCATTCAAATTCAAATTTTGTTCTACTTTGCCAAATATTGTAAATTAATATTATCACTAACAACTGTCATGACATTTTTCTGGTCATTGTAAGCCAAACTATTGAGGTAAAATGAAAGAATAACTCACTGGTGAGTTTTGAGCCACTTAAAGACCCATTCAGTGATCCCAGCACAAGTGTAAAAAATTTAAATTTTTTACAAATTGCTTAAAAGTGAAGGATAAATCATTTAAATTGTCATTTGGTATTTTTGAAATGACAAATTTGGCAAAAAACGAAGAAAGCAGCAGTACTGACGAAGTTGAAGCCCAATTCAATACATGTAGCTAATTTAGATACTGTCAGTATCTAAATTACAAATTCGTGTCTTATTTTATCTTAAATACACGGCTTTTGGCTGAACCATTCTGCATTTTGATGATTTTTACGATCGTCCGGATGAGCAAATCACTGAATGGGCCTTTAACAATGGGTTTCTATGTGGGATTTAAAATCATAATACACATCCCAGCAAACACAAAAACGTTTTAAAAACGTTTTAAATAAGTTATATTTTGGCTTTTGGTTTAGGTAAAAACGTTTTAATAACATTAAAATGTCGGGTTATATAAAGGTCTTGATAACGTTTTAAAATGTTTTGTATGAAAACACACTACAACAATATGTTGAAATGTTTTCAAAAAATGTTATTGTAAACTATTTTTGCCAAATATTGTGTCAATACTTAAATAACATTATGTTAAAATATTTGAACCCAGCAAACACAGAAATGTTCTTAAAATGTTTTTTTTTAAACCTTTTAATAACATTTAAATGTCGGGTTATATAAAGGTCATGAAAATGTTTTTAAAACGTTATTGAAAATATTTTGGGCAAACATTTTTGCAAAATATTTTTCAACCCCAAAATAACATTCTGTTTAGAATGTTTTGTATCAAGTTTTCAAGAATGTTTTTGGAATGTTATTAAAACGTTTTTATACTCTTTATATAACCCGACATTTAAATGTTTTCTGTAAAACATTTTTGTTTGCTGAGAAGAAAAAAAAAAAAAATGCTTTTTAAGGTTATGAAAACGTTTTATACTCTTAATATACCCTTTATATAACCCGACATTTAAACGTTTTCTGACAACCTTTTATAACCATTTGCGAATGATGTCGAAAACGTTTTGTGTTTGCTGGGATAATCATGCATAACTTGCAGATGCAAAATCACAATCAACTGAAACTTTTGGATTCAGTTTTTTGTCAGTAGATATCTACCAAAACATACTATCAAAAGGGGATATAAGAATCACTAGATACTCCTTTAACTCTAATGTTGATAATATCAATACCATTGTAATTCTACTAGTTAATTAATAAAATATAAACAACAGTTTCTTGAATAACTTGTTTCTTTTCAAATTTATTTTGTACAAAATTTATTACTAGTAGTCTTCAAATTTCTGAAGCTCACAATTCCATTTTAGTTTCCTGTCCTACAAGGATTTCTAGAGGAATTGGAAGGTATTTTTCCTTAAAATAAATCTCAAACTATGAATGAAATCAGTAATGTAAGAAATAAAGGGTAATGCATTATACTTTATGCCCAAACAATGTGTCCAAGGCAGTAAAAATGTAAATAATGGGTGAGGCACCCTTTAATTATATTCCGTTACCACAAAATATTGTGATTTAAAGATAAAATATCTCTTTTTGCCCAAATATTTGAAGTTGTTTACCTCAAGGTGGAGTACATATTCGGTATTAATGGTAATTGTTATGGTGGACAACAACAAAAATTGGCATGGAAAATTTGGTGCTTTTCTCAAAAAATGCTACTTTATATCTGCTGTGCTAGTTGGATTTCTTTCATGCATCATTTCCTTTCTGAAAATGTGTACTTTTTGTATTTATCTTCATTACTTTTAAAGATACAAAACAAAAAAATATCTAAAATTTCCCACTTTGAGGGATCCTGCCTGCAGTAAAAAACAAAACAAACAAAAAAACACCTCAACTTCAAACACCCTCTAATCGAATGGGGTTCCTTTGGTTTAGAAAGTCAACACGTCCCTGTTTTACAATAGTCATCTTCAGTTGAAAGCAATATTGATGCTATCAGATATAAACTATCTTCAGTAGAAAGCAATATTGATGCTATCAGATATAAGCTATTTTCAGTAGAAAGCAATATTGATGCAATCAGATATGAGCTATCTTCAGTAGAAAGCAATATTGATGCAATCAGATATAAGCTATCTTCAGTAGATAACAATATTGATGCAATCAGACATGAGCTATCTTCAGTAGAAAGCAAAATTGATGCTATCAGATATTAGCTATCTTCAGTAGAAAGCAATATTGATGCTATCAGATATGAGCTATCTTCAGTAGAAAGCAATATTGATGCTATCAGATATATAAAGCTATCTTCAGTAGAAGTACAAAAATGGCTGATTTTATGTTATACATTTTTCTGTTATGTACCTAGAGAAAGTGCATTTTTACGTGGTATTTTACCATGTTTATAAAAAATCATGAAAACAAAATTATTGTTCATATTCTTTTGTTTAATCACACAATATGTGTTAAATAGAATATCTTTTCAATGTTAATAATAGCGATGAATGTAGTCTCCTTGCAAGTGCTAATGCCCCTTGTTCCAATTACCCACCCCACTGTTTATTTTACCCCAATTTGTTGAGCTAACTGGAACCCCATGACCATGTATGTATTTGAACTGAGTACAAGAAACAAAACATAAAATGGGAGTTAATATGTTAAAACTAGTTGTAAAAACATAATTATTATCTACTTATTGAAACAAAAAAGTCATGGATACCCTCCCGACCGTAAGTGATTTATTGCTTAAGCGTTCCATTTACACCAAACGATTAGTCAGTACTATGTAAGCCCAAGTAAATAAGCAAGTGAGTTAGGGACCATTCACAAACACTTGTAAGGGGGTCCTGATGCAAAAAGGGGGGGAGGGCCCTTTAAAGTGTTGACCCTCATTAAGGGGGGGGGGGGGGGGCTGAAAAAATTGACCACAAATTTCCCTGGAAAATTGAGTATATGCTTTTGTATGGATTTGACCCATAGTTTTCATGTCAAAAAAGGGGGGACTGAACATTTTGAGATCTGAAAGGGGGGGCGAAAAATTTTCGTGATTAATTTTTTTTGCCACGTGTTCACGGTAGAGCAAATAACATAATGTAGGCCTACAAAATGCATAGAGGCCTACTGTCAAATAAGAGCTTACCTGTTGTACGCATATTCAGCAGGTGTACGCGGTTGTGAAATTGGTGTTAAGAGCCATGGTTTCAACCCGTACCCACCGTCGCCAATGAGTATCCCATCTCTTCGTCCTGCATCAAATTCCTGCCCAATTGTGCTGTGGCGCAAAATCCGAGAATCATGGGATGAGCCGGGCCATCTGGCAACGACATTAGTGATACGAAAAGCTGAATTACACATGAGCTGAACATTGATGGACTTGTTTCTATTCCGATCTACGTAAGCGTAGGCGTTATCTCCGTATTTGGCACCTTTCATCAGTACATGTGTGCAGTCTACGGCGCTGACAACTTGCGGAAACCCAAAAAAATAAAAAAACTCTTGTTGAGTGGTCGCTACTTCCTCTGGCGTTGATGGGAACTTGACATATTCTCGTTTCATTCCAGTGAGTACTTTTGTAACTCGACGCACAATTCTACAAGCGCTCGCTTTGCTCACTCCATGGTGATCACCGTGATTGTTGTGCACCGTCCCTTGAGCGTAAAACTTCAGCGCCACGAAAACTTGCATTCGGGGGTCAATGGCATGACTCCTTCTAGTCTGGTGTCGTAAATGAGGTGTTAAAATATCGAGTACATGCAAGACGCCTCTGCGGGTAAATCTATATCTCTCGTATATCTCATCATCATTAAATCGATCTAATGGGTTAAGCCGATCTCGAAATACTCGTTCGCGGCGGAGCCCTCGGGCTACACGATCCCCATCATGAGTTGGAGGGCCATTTCTGCTTGTTTTGAATATTTGGCGCGAAATTTGTCACATGATAATCACATTAAGATCAGTCCCTACGTCCTGTTCAGACTAGACGTAGGGTACGACCTGTATGGTACGTAATGAGAACGGGCTACGACCCATTACACGTCTTACAAGTCTTTGTGAAACCCAGAGTAAGATGCGTCTTACACTAAGTTCTAAGATGCGTCGTACGGTCCATTACGACGCATCTTACCCCTTAGTGAAACAGGCCCCTGGTATTTCGCACCTGCAAAGCACAAGTCACCCAATTTCGAAAACTGGACGTTGAATGTATACTCTCATGAATATTGATTGGCAACATTTTCCAATATGTCAGCGCTCTAATAAGACACAATAGAACAATGAACGTTGCAGCCCGCTGATGAAAAGATCCTAACTAAAAAAATTTGACCACCCAAAAACGTTTCAATCAATGGTCTTAGTCAACCATCAATGCCTAAACAGGGTGAATGGCCAAACAGGGCAATGACTACACAAGACCTGATCAAGGGGGTGACACTAACTTCACGGTTGTTCTATTATCAACGCAAACCTATGACAAATCCCGCTGGTTTGCTAGTTAGAAAATGAGGCCAGTTATCGATCGGTTATGAATAATTAATTTCGGTCCCTTTTAGGGTTGGCAAATAACGACGCCGTTAGTTTTGCGAACTCTGCCTGTTCAATGCGAGTAGCAAGCTTGAAAGTGCGCCAGCTAGCAGAGCAGGGAGCAATCCGGTGATGGCGCACTAGTATTTCCCATCAGGCACCAGTGATTTGTTTTTTACAGAAAGTCTACTAATTTGATAATGGAATAACCTTTCGCAATAGTAATATCGAAATTAGGAATTGGTGTCAATAATACGACGGTAGTGTATCACTTGAATTTGATACGATATTCAGCCAGCGATTTAGCGATAAAAAAACCTTTGACCACTGACCTGACCTGAAGCACGTGAGGCGCCATATTCGTTTGTTTTTATGTCCTCGTGTGATAATAAATATCATTCAAACTATAGTTGTCGGCCGTGAACGTAGTTTATAACTGGCCTAAGAAGTTTGTTTTTAAAAATAAGTAAATAATCATCACTCACCGTTCTATTTGATCTTGTGGATTTCCCAACACGTAATAAATTGAAACGCCACTACCGGATTGCTCTCAGGTAGTAAAGCGGGCGCACTTTCAACCTTCGAAGCTTGCTATTCACTACCGGTAGTAATATTAATTAAGTGATGTCACTGATGTGCAGCGTTTCTGGAATAGCACTTGCATCGTGCATGTATAATTTGAATGTAGCTTGCTGTATTCAATAATGTGCATGCATATTACAGGAGCTTAGGTCCATCGAAAAAACAATTGAATAATTTAGGAGATTATCAGGGGCTGTGAATAATTATGAGTCCGGGGAGGGTAAAATTGGGGTGAGGGGTTATTTTGGATTATTTTTCGACGGAGATGTGCGGCCCGAGCTTCCGAACCCATAACCATTTCTAAGGGTCACGATTTTACCGAAAATAGGTAGGCCCCCTACCCATATCTAAGGATTGTCAGGAAAGTAAGGACCCATATCTAAAGATTTGAGCTTGAAAATAGTAAAAGCAACATGTTTTCCGGCATGTTTTTCACACATAGCACCGAAAATCTAAAAGGGAGACCCATGTCTATGGATTTTTCGGGGAAAACCTTATCGGTGAGTACCCGCCCCCCCTGGGGAGGGGGGGAGGATAATAGTAAAGGTCCGGAAACGCTTATGATATGGAAATTTTATTTTGAACAAAAATTCTTTAATCACTATTGACGGTTTCGCCTACCATGGTCAATAATGAGTAAAATATCGGTTTAGTTTTAATTTTTTTAAATGTAGGCCTACATCTACAAATCTGATGTATTTAATCATTATTTGGGATCCCAATAATTTGAATGTGCAACAGGGGGGTGGTCACAATATTTGTTGCAGGCTGAGAGGGGAAAGCGATTTATTTATTTATTTATTTATTTATTTATTTATTTATTTATTTATTTATTTATTTATTTATTTATTTATTTATTTATTTATTTATTTATTTATTTATTCATTTATTTATTTATTTATTTATTAATTATAATTATTAAGGCTTGTTCAAGTAACTCACCTCTAACATTTCACGCACTCACTTGCACCGGCTCAACAAATCAATCAATCAGTTAATTAATCAATCAATTCACAAACAATGAATATGAATAAATTATATGATATTCAATTTCAATCAATAGACATATCATATCAAACCATCAAACAATGAATAAATGAACTGATCGACCAAGAGCCCTTTTTTCTAAAGAGTGTGAGTGAGTGATTAAACAAAATAAATACAAGCATAATTATTTACATAAATAAACAAATAAATAAATAAATAAATAAAAAAGAAATAAATAAATAAGAAAAATTTGAACAAATGGTATCGTAGCATTGCATTCACAAAAACAAACATTGCTGACAGGAGGACTCGAACCAACAACCTTTGCATCACCAGTCTGATGCTCTACCAC
Organism: Amphiura filiformis; assembly: GCF_039555335.1. NCBI lineage: Eukaryota > Metazoa > Echinodermata > Ophiuroidea > Amphilepidida > Amphiuridae > Amphiura > Amphiura filiformis. Next base: position 50,412,816 of record NC_092633.1, on the reverse strand, counting down.
TGTGCTACGACGTCGTCTATAGTGGTGAGGACCTAGTTTTTAGCCTATACAGTGTTCGTCTGTGACAATGCCGCCTCGTGAAATGAATATAAAGTTATTTTGATATCAATCTTTTTTTTTTTTCAATAGGGCCGTAACATTTTGTTTTGAAGATCTCAATTTTTATTTTCTTTAGAGCAGAGACATATATTTCCCCTTTTCTACAATTTGAGCCCAAAATAAGAATCTACGTCTTTTATTACTGATTTAATGTTACACGTCTCACAACAGATATTTAGCTGGCTTAGCGGTCTTGCACTGTGCTTTTTAACCGGGAGGTACCGAGATCGATTCCCACCTCTGCCTGTAATTTTTTTTCAAGCCTGGGAAATAATAAGTTTATTTGGCTTCACAACGCTAAATTATTCATGACTTGCCCAACCTGGTGGTGTAAAGTGCTCCCCATAACATATGAATATTAAGCAATAACACAATGGCTAATTTAAATAAGAAAACGTCACATGCAAATGAGGGATTGCCCTCTCCAGGAATTGCTTCATGACCTGATGCGACCTATTATAACCTTTAGGCTACAAGAAATGCTTTTAAAAAGAATTCATAACCTCATTAATAAACGCGATGCGTGCGATCCAATAATGTTTTATTATTTGCGAAAACGCGAACGCAAATCGAGGTCATTAATATCTCACAATTGACCGCAAAATGCATAACTGTCCCAATGTCACACACAATTGACCTCCGCGTGCGCCGTATTGTGCGTCCAACAAACTGCGTCCAACCAATGCTTGTAACTTTACTTCTTGAGGTCACATTGAATTCAATGTGGTGTCATAATGTGCAGGATTAGATAGTGCATCTATTAAAAAAAATTTACCCCAATATTGTTCAGTTTTGAAATTGCGGTTATTTTTCCAAGTGTAAGGATACTTTATTGGCGCAGTATATATATAGCACTATATAATATGGCAGTAACCGATAGCTATTGCGTTTTTCTAGGATATGGTAATACTAAAAGGCGTTTTCATTAATTTCGTATTTCATACTTAAATTCCTGCTGTATATAGAACCAATTTACTTGCACCAATGCATGTTAGTAAAGAGTAATAACATAAAAACCAAGTCAATTGTCTTATTTTTTCTAAGCACGTACTTTTAAAGGAAACAAAATGCAATTTCAAGGCAAATAAGGGGCTCTCCGTCGAGAGCACACAAAGAGGTCATTGCCTCGGTTATACATTCCGAGGCGGTGATGAAAGGTGAAGTGCCATCTTAAAATGCTGAGGCAGTCTTCAATAATTAAAAATCGAGGGAAAAGACGACTTTTTTTTAACCGGTTGCATCATTTTGACCCGATCGGTGAGATATAAACATATAACGTTTTGTTTAGAGACAATGTCCATGTTAAAGTCAAAAAAGAAATTTATTGGAACATTGTGTGCGCCTTGCGAGCACAAATTTATTATTTGTGACATAATCTGGTCCATGGTGAAAAAAGGAGGCCTTTTTGAAAATTGAGTTATTACTATATTAGCATCATTACCTTATACAAACATTAGGCTATCATATACGGTAAACACCAAAGGTCTAGCATACTTGGTTCTAAAGTTATGAAGTTTTGGCATGTCTATTTTCTTATGTATTTTATTGTTTTTTTTACTCCATATTTTTGCCTTTATCTCAATTTCAAATTTGCCGCCTTTGACCATCGTGGACCAGATCGTGTCACATTTGACAGTATTTTTTACCAGGATCGTGTTGAATTTGGTAGGCGATTTTGACAAAGTTTTTGCAATTCTATCTATTCCGAAACGGGCATCCCCTCAAGCGCCATAAAATGGCAAATATGGTTGAGTAACTTGAGTTTGCTATAAACCTGTATCAGTCCTTGTTGTGTCACACATAGTTTCGAGATTCTACCACCGATTTTATGATTTATTTTCACTAAGACATTTCAATGAATGTCAATCATTGTATTACGGTGCACCCAAAGCACATACCAGTAACACATAGGTATCGGTTACGGGTGCACACCAGTATAGCGAATATAATAGCACTATATAATATGGCAGTAACCATGGTAACCGATAGCTATTGCACTGAATGCACAGCATAAATAGCGCCCTCTGCTGCACTAGCGCACTTAAAGGAGGATTTCGTGATCCTAGCATCCTCTTTTTATGACATTTTTCAGTAGATATCCACGAAAAAAGTATATTCCCAAAATTTCAGTTGATTCCGATTTTGCGTTTGCGAGTTATGCATGATTATGTGTATTACACTGCTCCATAGACAATGCGTTGTAATTTCGTTCTGGTGCACCAGAACGAAATTCAAATTTCACGATATCTTTGCAAAACGAATTAATCTGCAAGAAATATTTTGTACATAAACATTATGTAGCCAGAGGTTTCCAGTGATATAAAAATCTCAACTTTTTTGAGAAAAGTGGGGGATGAGGCTGTGGATCACGAAATGCCCCTTTAATAAAACGTTAATATTTGACACATCAGGCGTTTAAAACCAAAATGAGGTACTATGGGGCTAGCTGGTGTGGCTACGGGGCGTTAAAAACACGATAGCTATCGGTTACTGCCATTGTGCATAGTCAGAACTTGTTGATCATGTTGATTACATATAGGCAAAATGTGAGAAAAATAAATCAACACAGTATAGTCCAGGAGCCAAAGGCGAACAAAATACCCAAAAAGGGTGTTATTGTGCAAGAGCTGGGAAAAAAAGTTAGACACTGAAAATGACAAATTTGTTGTTGAGTCCATTTGGTTGAACAGTTCCCAGTTTGAAAATGAGTTTATGTTCAGCAGCGATGCGATCTTGATGCCTCTGGTTTGAATGGCACCCGTAACTCTGATGTCATTGATGGTACATGCATTAGGTGGATTGAAGTGACGGGCCACCGATAAGCCCAAAATTGCACCTTGAACGCAAATGTTCAGTGAACTGGTTGGCCAACCTCTGTAAAGTCTCACATAAAGAATATTGCAACGTTCGTAGATGTACAGGTGAATTGAACCTTGATATCAAAGTGCCCGGATGGACCATGAATACGAAGATTGATCACGTTTGATACGTAAGGGCAAGTATTGCAACGTTTACGAGCACAACTGTATGTTCCAGCTTTGGCATTGTTCTGGTCCAAAGTATGAAGATAGGATGCGCGAACAAGGTGGTCTGATCCTTTTTACCGATCCTGATGAATTTGTTAAGGCAGTATAGTATTTGTTCAATCATTATATATTTTATATTATAAGCGCCAGTAATATTATCCGAGAGTTCTAAGCTGATTCAAGAAAAAAAAAGGTGTTTTGTCACACCCTACCCGTTATGTTTTCACTATTTGTTGTTTGGATGCCAGAGGGAGGGGGAGATGGCGGGGCAATAGGAAGGATCGAAAGAGAGAAGGAGCGAGATGGGGAGAGAGGGAAAGGGAGAGGGAGGGAAAGAGGGAGAGAGCTAGAGGGATAGAGGGCGAGGTGGAGAGAGGGGAAGAGAGAGCAGCTCTGCCAAATAACTCTTCGTAAATTTACAAAAATGAAGTTCCTTCCTCATTTTGTGATGCAGCTTGAACATTGATTTAATAAATATGCATTTAATAGATAACTTTTAAAACGTATAACCAAACATTTAACTTTTCCAGCGATAACCATATCGTAAAATGTCTAATAATTATTACCCAGCTTAAATATTTGAAAACTGAGCCAAATCGACTGTGGGTGGAGACTGAACACTCGCAGTTACCACTGATGCCAATGGAGTATTCAATGTTTTTGGTGCTCCACTCGATGTATCAGTAGTATTCATTCCTGTAGATCCAGACCCTGATTTTGCCACCTGCGACAAGTTGCCCCACTTTAAAGCTTCCTTCAAACCCACTCTATATTGTTTGTTTTTCATACTGTATATGATTGGATTCATACAGGAGTTAGAAATAGCAAACATTACGGTAATGTGATAGTAGACCTGACTGAAATCAACGTCAACTCCCATGTTGTAAGCAAAAAATAGAATCTGGTTCGGTGCCCAGCAGATGGCGTAGGTTATGACGACCCACAGGAGTGTTTTAATCAACTCGTTTGATGCTCTAAACTGCCAAGCTTCTTTCCCCACCGAATTGGTTCCTTTGAAGTTTCCTAAAAAAAAGTAAAAAAAAACTTGTAGTCGTGATCATCATAATAATTTGGCTATTCCATTGAAAATCTCCACTACCACTGTGGAAGATTATCCACAGAGGGAGTATGACGTTTGAATAGAATATACAGTTAGATAACTTCCATTTGAAATACTCACTCCAGCTGTGGAAGATTAGGTAAAGCCATAGTACAGGAGGCGTATGGGTTTCAATATGATTAACCCTGAACAATAACATTTGAAAACATACTCCCCCTGTAGAAAATATTTCCAAAATCTTCCACAGTGGTAGTGTGGATTTTAACTGGAAAGGCCTATTGTAATAAATGGCACGGTCTGCACGGTTAAGTAGTTCATGCATATTCCGCTAAGTCACTTACATTTTCTTATGGAGGGCAGAATTAACCGTCCATTTGTGACGGAAATAAGTAACATGTGATTGAGAACACAAATGGACATGTGGTTCTGGTTCTAAGCCCTCGATATGCCCTACTTCCAGATGCCGGTTACCATTCACATATTCATCTCTTCAGAGGTGAGTGCCTTCTGCTCATAACACTTACACCACCGCTTCCTTGTTTTGGTACTTAGATGTGGGTGCATAATATCATAACTAACAACTGTTTGGGGGTTTCTTTCAGTCTTTCACTACCATTCTCCCACAGATTGGTATGTAGTGCCCAGCAATTTGTGCGCCTCTTCTTGGATGATGTCAACATTATTTGTCAACATTAATTTTAGTCATAAAAAGTATGTCAAAATCGCATGAGTATGTCTTAACATGCTTCAATAGAATATAAGTACACTTTCCTTCCAATATTTCTGCCTCATTATTTTTGGTATCAAATGAGACATTAACCAAGAAAAATAGTAAATGATGTAATTGACTAGTGCAAAAGTATCTCAAAACGAATTATTTACCTGCTCGTCTGGCTTTCATTTCCTTCAAACGGTTCTTTAACTCGGTTATCATCTTGTAATGTGCGTATAGCATAAAACTGATAGGAAATAAATAGACAAGAATTATGTTACAGATCCCTATACCTTGCTGCAATGACGGGTAGTCTTTGGGCCATTCCACACCGCATTTACCATCGCGTAAAGCAATGATTCCGAAATAGTATACCTTAGAAAGTATAGCAATAAGCCAACAGGCAGCCATCATGAGTCCTGAATTTTGTTTCGTAAAAATAATTTTGTATTGGATGGGAAATACAATGGCCGTATATCGCTCCGCAGTCGTAAGTAAAAGGCTGTACGCAGAAGCGAATAAAGTAGTCCAAAGCGGGAATTTAGAGAAGAAAAGACGACATAATGCATCGTAACCAGGTTGCTGGGGGAGTATTGGTACGTAGGGGAACAAATGAAAGGGAATCACCCACGTCAAAGTGATTATATCTGATATTGCAAGATGAATGATGAAGAGACTGGTTCTAGAGCGTAAAGCTGGGACTTTTATTAGCGTGAAGCACACTAGGAAGTTCCCCACAAGTCCAACGAATGCAATGATTCCATAGACTACTCGAACTACCGTACTGTTTGCAATTTCGTTTACAGCCCATCCCGGGTTTGAATTCGTTGGTGTGGTAACAAAGACTTGTTCGGTTGTTGAGGAGTTTGGAGTGAAATCCATGCTGAACGTTTGTTTCGACTTGATGCACACTTCTTAAAGGTTTCACTTTAAGTTCTGCAATAAATGTAGAAAGTAAAACACCGTGTTAGTCGTTTGCCTGTAGGTCTAATTTGCATTTTGGGTCATAAATATTCCTGTTACAAATGGTGAATCTTTCCAAATTCTGTGTCATTTCGTTAGAAACATTTCGGAATCATAGGGGGAATGTGGGGAATGTTTGTACTTATTTTGGTATTACTGGATGGAAGATATCTATAGCTACCCATTGTTATCAAAATAATATAACAGTATAGGGCATGTAATATAGCAAATTCGGAGTTTCCAGCACCTATACTATACAATATATCAACCTTGAACAGCTAAGTTTACGATTCGTCTTTTGGTCACATTCATTAATCGCACTTAGGCGCAATTCGTCAAAATCACAACTGCAATATCTACGTCGGGAAGTAAGATTTTATTTTTGGTGGAAATGAAAGATCGGCCGAAACATAATCACAAGCATATAATAACTCAATTTGCTCAAAATGCTCGATTCGTCGCTCTGCCGAATTCATAATGACACAAGTATTTTATTAGAAAACAATAAAAAATACAGATGCGACGTAATTGCTCAATGAGTGGGCGGTACACCTAAAATCTAATTATATGCCAATAACAAACATAATATAAGCAAATATAAGCGCACAATGTATTGCAACATGATGAACACAATTGGGGAAGAAAAGAATAAGAGCCAAAATAATGCACAGAATAAAACAGTCCAAAAGAATATATTGACCGCGGCTCAAACGCACATTTGGCCCCTTTGTTCAAGATGGACATTGTATTGTGAAAGGACCTACATGTCATTGTACAAGCAATACAATAAAAATTCCACATAGCCCCGAATGAAAAGTGTTTAATTATCTTTGTAAAAACTCAAAAAGCATTTTGTGTGAATTTTATATCCGAAATAAGTGCTATTCAATTTTTATGGGTCTTTTTATTTTACGATTAGAAATTGACGGCAATATTGAAAAACTCTCATGTTTAGCCATTTTAGACACTAAAATGACCATAAAAAAGAATAGCACTCAGTTCGGATGTAAAATTCAGACACAGTGCTACCCGAGTGAGTACAAACATAATTAAATACATTTCATTCGGGGGCTATAGCAAAAACAAAAAATGTCCTATACCTTAATGGTTATGGAACAAAGGTGTTGGGTCAAAACCGATAAATCGGCAGTACTTGGAAAAAATCGTGTCGGACACATTCAATTATAATTTTCACGAATGCATTAACTTCCAATGTTAATTTCATTTGTATACTCAAATAACCAGACCACACTCAGGGAAAATGGTAATGTTTTTACGAAGTACTGCCGATTTATTGGTTTTGACCCATGGCTGCTACACCCTTGCCAAATTGTGTGCCTATTGTTGCATTTTTCTCAAAAATTATAGCGCATTGGGGACAAGTAAGATATGTATATTATAGGGGCAAGGACTACAACTACTGCATTAGAAATTTTATTTCGGCATAGACAACAGTTTTGGAGTTACAGTCAAAAACGAGGGAAAACCAGTATTTGATCAATAAATCAATAACTACTTGCTTTGAGTTGCTGAATTTTTAGTACAGTAGTTGTAGTCCTTGCCCCAATAATATATATACATATCTTACTTGTCACCAATGTGCTATAATTTTTGAGAAAATTGCAAAAATAGGCACAAAAAAAGCTCTGATAGGTGTTAAACCGAGCACGTTATTACATTTTGTACGGAAAACGGACATGTGTATCATATAGGCTATAGCTCTACAAATATCATAAGTATGTTACCGTGAAAATTCGAAAATAAGTATACTAGTAGCTCTGACAAGCTATTCTTTTACAAATTCAAAAATTTCAAAATTGTAAATTTTCATGACCATATTTGGAATCAGCATGAAAAACGCATTAAAATGAGTACAATCAAGCCTTGTATTGGCTCAGAAGTTTTTAAGATAGCTCTTCATATATTGAGAAAATATCTCAAAATTTGAACGTTTAATGTTGAAATGGGCTATTCCATTTAAAATCCACATTCCCCCTGTGGAAGATTTTTGAAATATCTTCCACAGAGGGAGTATGAATTTCAAATGGAATCAACACATTAGGCAGCTCCATTTGAATTTCATACACCCTCTGAGAAAGATTCAACCTGAATCTTCCACTGAGGGAGGGTGAGTTTCAAATGGAGCTGCTAATGTGTTCGTTTCATTTGAAATTCTTACTCCCTCTGTGGAAGATATTTCCAAAATCTTCCACAGGGGTAGTTTGGATTTTAAATGGAATAACCCAATCTATGGCTAGCACGCATACCTGTGATTCGTCAAGCTTGTTGCACAAGCTCCTTTCTGATCAAACCCGGGCTTTGAGTGCCGTCAAATTTTCTAAAATATACAGGCTTCGTCCCTATATCAATTCTGTAGATTTCCGTCGATGGCGATTTGAACTAGTAGCGAGGTGTGTTTCTAACAGCTTCCAATTAAATGAAATCTGGAATGCGCTCGAATAACATGAATCCGTGTTAGATTGACTGCTGGACATGCGCAGCTTGAACTATCCTTTTGTGATAACGTACATGGTTATAAATTTACATACGGAGCATTCTAAGTGCCATCAGATGGTGAGATAATTATCTAACCAAGTCGATATAATGGGGACATGGCAAGATAGTTATGGCCAGGTCAAGATAATCTTGGTCAGGTCAAGATGATCTTGGTCAGGTCAAGAAATATTAGAAACATTATCTGACCTTTTGGACATTTCAACAAACATTACATTCATCAAAGTACAGCATTCATATTGTAATTATTTGGATGGAAAGATCACACTAATGAGGGGTGTAATTTAGAATTAATATGTATTACACCATCAGCACTAAATTGAATATAATATGCAAGTTTATGCATATCATACGTACTTAAAGCCATATTATAACATTTCTGTAAAAATAGATTAGTATTTATTTTCCATATAATGTTAGCTTTTACTGTCAGATATGTCCCCTTTTAATTTTGAGCCGAACAAGTGAGGTAAAGCATAAAAAATTGGAATTTACTACTAGCGCCCATGCATGTTACTCCCGCGGTTGTAATACGGTACGATCCTGTGTGTGTATGTGTATCCCGCACGCCGTGTACGTACTTTGCATATGTGTTCGACTAATATTTCCATCGTAATAATAAAACGCCGGTTCCATCGTTTTATCTCGGATTTTGACAAAACTACAGCACCTAAAGTCTCGATTTTTGCAGAGTATCTTTATTGACTAAAGTACATTACAATTGTGTAAAAACCAGAATTAAAAATAAAATTTGAGGGCGTTCTTCTCAGCAAATGTTATAATATGGCTTTAAATAAAGATCGTGCTTTGATAAATGATTCACTTCTGATTGGCTCTCAAACCCCTACGGACGTAACCAGGCTATCTCCTGATGTTTAGTTTAGATTGGTCAAAATGATGGCGAATTATATTGTCATCATGTCTTGCACGTGAATTATATTCAATTGTACTTATTGTGCTATAATGTGACTCTGGTAAGACTTTATATTACCACATATACATTATGTTATTTTGATCAGTTTGTCTGATGATGTAAATTCAAAATGAATCTCTAAAACGTATTTCTGTTTCGTTTGGTTCATTACGTGATAGTCATTCCCTTTGCCGTTCATTGTTCCTCTTTTTGGGGCTCCAAATTCGGTACCCCGCTCTACTTGGACTTGCCCTTGGACTAATTTCTCCAATTTAGCTTCATAATATAATGTACAACAGATTGAATCTCGTTTGCTATATAAACGGCCAACTTTTTAGGTAATGTCAGACGTGTAGCATCTCCGTTTTATAACATCAGTCGCTTCTTATTGGATTTTCTATGACATTATAATTTCAAATAATAAACAAATTTCACACCCCATAATTATGATCAAAATTACCTCATGTCTACTGTACATTAGTGTAGATGCGAATAATAGGTTTTGACAGCTTCACAGGTTGATATGGATTACTTGCAAGAAATCTTATTAAAATTTGGACATTGCTGTTAAGATTGGAAAATTTGCTTACAGATGTTATGTTACGGCTATGTAACGACATGGTACAATTTGACAAGGGTCCTTTACAGTGCTGTCCGAAGGTGACATAAGTGCCGTCAGAAGGTGACATTATTGCTGTAAGAAGGACATCTGTCACGTTTGAATTAGACTCTCCAATGAATTGGGACACCTTTGAAATGCTCAGGACCGGATTTACCTTTTTTGAGGCCCTGGGCCAGGCTAAAATTTGGAGGCCCCCAAACTTACCGTTAAGAGGGCACGTGCACTCAAGTGGCTAAGTTTTGGTTTTCAAAAAAGGGATCCACTATAAGATCGACAGTGGCGGCAGATTAGAGGTAGACGAGCATATCTTCTTCCGATTTTACCAGGGCATTTGAGTTCGAAGTGCGCGAAACAAAATTCAGACAATTTTAGCCCAAAATGAATTTTACCATATTTTGATTCAAGACATGATGTTTTCGGGCTAAAAAGGAACATCTGGCCCAATGGTAAATCCGGCCTTGGACATGCTTGCAATATAAAGTCATCATCAATCTGTTTGGGAATTATGTGATTATTTTTATCAAGTGAAAATTTCCCGTAAAAGCTAGAAAGCTTAAATTATTTTGGTCAATTCGAGTATTCTGAATTCAAACAATTTATTTTCCAAGCTGTATATTTGAACCCCGTCACCTTAAAAAAGACCCGCATATTCACATAAAATATCAAATTATTCGTCTGGACCTATAAAGGATCACAAAAATATAATCCAGTTGATCCTAGAATACTTTGTAGTCCGATTGTTAATTTTTTTGCGTTTTTCTTGCTTAAATACTTAGTGAAATTATCAAGAGAGGTCTCCAACGGTCCAACCATTGCGTTTTGCAGATTTTCTTAAGAACTATTGTATAGCTAAAGGGGGCACTGTATAAATACACCATTATTTTTCATACTATGATACTTATCAAGAAAGGGCTCTCTTTATGTTACTGTAAGATTTGAGTTCGCTCCCGGGTCGTCGATCGCTTGTCCAGTGACCGCTCCCCCGAAAAATATTGATATTTTTCGAGGGGAGCGGTCACTGGATTGGGAGCGTTTTGTCACAGTGGTTTTGTGGACAGCGATATTGAAATTTAATAGTAACAGTAAAGGGAGCCCTCTCTTGTGGGGAAATCAATGATGTATTTTCATTGGGAGCGCTATAGCGGTGTATAGGTGATTTCGTAAAGAGGCACTTCTCCTTTTGTCCTACATAAATTCGCCCAGTCCCATTTCCAAAATATGAAATTAAAAAAAAAAGTGAATTTCAATTCGGCAGAGGTGGGCCTCGAACCCACGCCGCAACTACATACAGAATCCTCAAATCCAGCGCGCTAATTAATTGGACCACATGAGATATGGGTAGCCAGATTTAATTTTAAACATTATATAGGCTATTATGCAACTCCAACATTTCTTGGGTATAGAATAGAAATACAAGAATAAGTGTACTGTGCTGCGCACAATACATATATCGATTTTAACTGCATCCTACATGGTATATCCAAAGATTGAGGTGTCACACATTCAAAAACAGTTTTTATGCTTCAGTGAATAAATTTAAATGAATGCTGCAGCTTATTAATGTCTTTCAATAATGAATAGGCCTTCCTTCATGTCAGATGGCTTCCGAGCATCATTCTTCTGTGCTGTTGGTCAAGCAGGTTCCCCGCATGCTGCAGGATTTGCTGCGAAGTCCTTTAAGGTGGTGTTGTCCCTCATTTGTCTGCTTGTAACAAGTTGAGTCTTGATAACGGTCACCCATATACATGTTTTTGAACCATTCAAGGAATGACCAAGGAAACAAGTGTATAGGGATCCAGCATAAAAGATCTAACCAGGAATCTGTTGCTCCATTAGTACATGGACTACGGTATTTCCCCACACCACACAGTGTCGACAGCCTCTAAATATTTTTCCCTGAAATGAATCACGTCCTAATACTCCGTTGGTGAGCGACGCGCGATTGGTCTTTCACCAATAAGATAGCTCTTCTTTCCGAACGCAAGAAAAGGAGTCCCATCTGATTGGCTAGAAACCGATCGCTAGATCGCTCAGTGATGAGTGGTACAAACTCAGATGTAGCGATGTATTCAATTCCATTTAAATCAATATTCTATTATTGACGCAGATAAAGAAAGTTGTATAGTTGTTCGCTGTGCTGTATTGTATTATATACTTGTGATTTAATATTCTATAGCCAGTGCTGTACAACACCGTGGTCTGAGCTGAATGGCTTTTCATAATGATTATAAAAACATTATTCTCAAACAGTTGAATATATCACATTATTATGGTACGATTTAAAAACGTTTCGGTGAAAATGCAGTTAAATATTTGTGTTTAAAGAAAACAGCATCGCAGCTGAGTGTATTGACTTTCCAGTGTTTTACCTGACAACAAATCAAATTTTCTTGTAATGGCAACGCCATATGGGGCACTGAGCTCATCATGCAGTTATTGTTAACTACATGAATGCACACTACACATGGGTACTCACAATAGGCAATTGAACCCTACTGGTAGCGCTGTGTTGTAGCCTTAGGGGATGAACTAGTTAGCATCATATATCAAAAAGTATAAAAGCTATGATTTTAGGGGGATTTGCCATTTGGTCTAATACCATTTGGTCTGATATCCATTTCGTCTACATCCATTTCATCTAAACCCGTTAGGTCTATATCCACTACGTCCAATAATCATTTGGTCCTATAACCATTTAGTCCGATAACCATTTGGTCCGATAACCATTTAGTCTAATAACCATTAAGTCTAAAACCATTTAGTCTAACAACTATTTAGTCTAATACCCATTTGGTCTATAACCAATAGGCCTACTAGCGATTTGGTCTAATACCCATTTGGTCTACCAACCATTTTTGTCTTACAGGCATTTAGTTTATTAATAAATAGACGAAATTGTATTAGACCTACTGGTTATTAGACCATACGAGTATTAGACCTAACGGTTATTAGACCAAACGGTTATTAGACCAAACGGTTATTAGACCAAACGGTTATTGAAGAAATATTAGACCAAATGGTTATTAGACTATATGGTTAGTAGACATACCGGTTATTAGACCAAACAATACTAGACTAAATAGACATTAGACTATATGATTATTAGACTAAGTGGCAATTAGCCTTTCTAGTAATAGACCAATTGAATATAGACTAAACGGGAATTAGACGAAATGGTATTATACCAAATGGCAATAGAGCGATTTTAGTACTTGCTCTATGTTTCAATTACTTATTCTTTTCCAAATATCTGAATCTTCAACCCGGTAGAAGCTTTAATAACGGGGGAACATACACTTTTATGAAAAAGAAATCCTACCATCTATCCAAACTCGCCGTGTTATTCCAATGCACATTTTGCTTCACCGGGCAGTCCTGGCTTGGTCGTATTTGGAAGATTGGTGTCATAAAACCGTCATAGGTACAAATTTAGTACTTTCTGTCAATCAAGTATGGCTTATTCTCTACATGTCAATCTTTAAATAATTGGCATAGTCCTTATAATAACGGTGGTCCGCCTTGATGAGTAAATGACAGCAAACCAGTGAAAAATACCCCAAAACTCGGTCAGTGGAGCTCCGCTCGTACATGTCAATAGCGTCATTATCGATTGGATTAGTCGTCCGTAGCGGACAATTTGGTCGCTCATTGGATTAATATTATCACGTGGTAATAAATTTACATTGGACAATAGATTACTATATAATGGTTTAGTACTGCATATATCGGTTTAATCTTCAATAAGCGGGTTTATGGCTGGAAAGGTCATGGTGAATTTGCCGTGGACTTAACTACACTATGTTACGCAGATCGTATAGACGAATCTAAATTCACGCATTCCTACACCTGACTAGCAGCCTTTAGTTGGGTAGCCGTTGGCTACAATGCACTCAAAATGTGAAATGATTCGGCCTTGGCGAACATTTTAAACTGCATTCCATCACCCGTTTTACACCTTAATACATAATAATCGGATTAACTACACGCGGTATCTATGCATTGATGTACTTGCGAACAAAAGGACTATGTATGAATAGATGCGATGGGATTACCTGCGGAAATATCTCTATTATATATATTATTCTATTAACCCTCCTCGTCCTTGCATCTTCTCTAGGTGTTAGGCGGCTTTTATTTGCACAATTGGATGCTCAAAACACCAGGTTGGTGCTAGCGACTACCCAAAGATGTCCGACCAAATCCTGACCATGACTTGGCTCGTTGGATTCGTCTATAAACGTGTATGAATGGAAACGCTGCGGTATCTCATTTAGTGTTTGTGATATGCTTAGCCTGAGTCGCTCAGCCTATCTCGAACAAAATCGCTATGCGTAGCTTTCGAAGAACGAGTGCATTCGCCGTACTATCACGGCAATTTTTGACACGAAGATATAGGGATGATGATGCTGTGCACCATATACAGCCATATGCCTGGAAATGTGGAGCACTGGGATTACGTAAGGTTTAACCAGTTGGTGCGCCCCAGGGCTGTATTATAGCGTTCTGTAACATTGTGTAATTTAATAATGTAGTTCATTAAGGATGAGCTCTAAGGCTAAACCAATGTCATGTCTCAAAGCCCATGGCAGTGTAAAAACGGACTGCGGTTGCTTTTAAAAGATTTTTTAAATTTAATTTTGAATAAATGTTTCGGAAAAAAAAATGAATTTGCCGTTTCAGTTGAAATGGACGCGGAGGTTTTGAGACAGTACCTAAAGGATTCAATTGCGAAACATTCACCTATTATAAATGGTTTCAAAGTGCTTGTCTTGTTATTACCATGATAATTCTTCAAATAAAGAATTTGCACAACCAAGGATGTTCCTTAATACAGACAGCGAAATGGGTCAATGTCGTGATTTAAAAAAATCCCGAAAATTCCTGAAGCGCGCAAAATTTTGCAATGTTGGCATATTTTGGTCCAAAATATGGTGTTTGGGGGCTAAAAAGAAACATGCAAATGGCCAAATTGGGTCCTGGGCCCAGGCCCATCTGGCCCAATGGTAAATCCGGCCCTGACTATCACGGCAAGTTTTGACACGAATATATAGGGATAATGACGCTGTGCGATGCCCTTGGTCCTCATTTACTCAGGTCTTGGAATATTTTTTACACTGAATAATAAATCCTGAAGTGCTCTAGGCCCGGGGGGAGGGCACTCCAACTTTGGAGGTGACGCGTATGTAGGGCTGTGTTGACCCCCTTTTTCAGCATCGATGTCACCCAAAAACCCCATATTTTTTCACGAACACATGCTCTGTCCCCCGAAGACCCCCTGTTTTTCCATTTGATCTGTCACCCAAAGACCCTTACCAGTTCCATTTGAACAGCAATTTTCATTTATCACTGATGTTGTTACTTATTTTGAAAAAACAAAGAAATTTGAAGCCATTTAGAACTAGAAATTCGATTTTCGAGGTTTCTGTGGTGCTGTTTTGGTTCTCTTCCAAAGATTCCATTAAAAAAAAAGGCCATGTTCTCACCCAATGACCCCATATTTTTTCCGAATGCCAAAAATTATGCTCTCATCCAATGACCCCATATTTTTTATATTTTGCTCTCACCGAATGCCCCTTAGTGCGAAAGTACCAGCCTTACACCTATATCCATTTCAAATTGAAGTGCCCCCCGGGGCTCTAGGCAGGAAATTGTGATATGATTAAAATACATAGTCAACCTTCCTGGTAGTTAACACTAATTTTGTATAAATTATTTACATTTAAATATTTGTGACCTGTGTTCTTAAGGGATCTAAAATGAGCGTTTATTGCGTTTCGACAGTATTTTTTTGTAGACATGAGAGCACCTCAGACCTATCGAATTGCATTCTGAATACGAAGCATGTCTTTCTGATATCAAATAATTTTCATTTTTGAAAATCACAATATAATACAAATTTTATGACAAATTATACAAATTTGATATTTTTCAAATTTTTGATATATAACAGTCCTCGAAGTAAATTATATAAATGCAATGATATATTCTTAAAGTGTATGTAGCAGGGAGGAAAAGCCGACGGTCAATTGAAAATTTTGACCTTTCATATTGAAGATATGGATTGTTTCCCAAAAAGACCTATTTTTTTTGTGTTTTGGGAAAAAAATCCATATCTTCAATACGAAAGGTCAAAATTTTCAATTGATCGTCGGAATTTCATCCCACCTACATACACTTTAAGTATAAATCATCAGATTTATAAAGTTTACTTCAAGTACTGTTAAATATCAAAAATATCACTTTTTAATGATTTGCCATAAAATGTGTATTAAATTGCGAATTTCAAAAAATCAAAATTATTTGATATCAGAATGACATTCTTCGTATTCAGAATGCAATTCGATATGTCTGATGTGCTCTAATGTCCCAAACTAAATACTGTCCAAACGTTCATACCCCAGCCCTTAAGATGTTCTGCGACAGCAGAACTCTTGACTGCACTTTTGCTTTGTGACATGTGTTCTTTCAGACGATCACCCAAAGCCCGTGCAGTCTCACCGATGTACACACTCTCACAGTCCGAACACGGAATACGGTACACCACACCTGATTGATCTACAATCTTGGACTTGTCCTTAGGAGCAACAAGCTGTTGACGGAGAGTACTGAGCGGTTTAAAAGCAGTCTGAACGTTGTAGGTGCCCAAAATGCGCTTGAGTTTCTTTGAAACTCCTTTCACATACGGGAGAAGCGTGAGGGGCGGCTTTCTTTTAAAGCCAGAGCCAGATGTGACTGCAGTGTTGTTGGTTTTTGGTTTCTTTTTCTGAGTAGCTTTAGAACATTATAATCTTCAAAATCACCCAGTGTTTATTGCTTATGCTGACATTTGCGGATACTTTAAAAGGCAAACATTTACATTATCTCCAGAAACGTAGCCATTATTGAAGCTATATCTAAAATATCCATTATCATGGCTGAAATTAAAAGGCAATTCCAATATCAATGTAAATTTTGTAAATTTGTAAATTAAAAATGTCCATTACTACAACTTAATCGTAATTATGATCAATACCTAATACTTTTAAGCATTAGGTATTGATCATAATTATTGATTAGGTATTGATCATTAGCTGTTAAAACAGCTAATGTAATTACCGTGCTTACGCAATGCACTTTCCGGCAATCACAACATTATGCCTTATATGTCAGAAAAATAATTATCAAGCACGAATCACGTGGTTTTATTGGAAACAAACTCATATTGACCTTAAAAAGAAATAAAAACAGTCGTCTCTCACCACGCGATATTCAAATTTCCCGGGCGCCGAAATTGCCTGTGGCAATGACGGCCCAGTGAAAGCTGGCGACAATTGAGCACAAATGTGACGTGTCATGTCAAAAGGAGACACTTTTGGGCAGGTCAGCAATTTTAAGGTTTTTACATATCTTAAATAGAAAGATATTTTGCTCCACAACGCAGTTTCCCCCAATGAAATCGGACATTCCTAAGCGAAGATATTGGGGTCGGAAGTTATGGTATTATAAAATTGGAAATTGAGATATCGGCCTTTAAAAATACTATTGACAATGTTGAGAATAGAAATTACCTTGAAAAATGTCTCAAAAAATACAATATGCCAGTTATATTCCGGTTTGAAACTATCAGACAATATTTTTAACATTAATAACATCACAAATTCGCAACAAACCTAAATTGTCAAAAAATCACCAACCGACAGATTTTTGGCTATTTCTCCATTTACGATCCTGCCCAAAAGCGTCTCCTTTTGACATGACACGTCACAAATAACCATGACGTTATTGCCACAGGTATTTTCTGCGCGGGAATTTTGAATATCGTGTGTTGAGAGCCGGCTGTTTTTATTCGTCATTATGCTCAATATGATTTGTTTTAAATAAAACCATGTGATTCGTGCTTGGTATTGTTTTTCTAAAATATAAGGATTTCCAGAGTGTTCCTTTAAGTTATGTTATCTCAATGTTATATATATGTCGTCTTTTATTGTAGATTACCATTAAGAGATACGCCAATCCCATTAGCTAACCAATGCTATAAAGGAAAACAAAGTGCGTACAATGAAAGTTTAAAAGTGCCATCGAAGATGAGGAAATTATAAGTTTCGTTTTCAGTAAGTTTACTTTACTAAGATGGCACTCATTTTTAAGTTTCCATTTACCTTCTTAAAAATCATATTTTCTTTCCTGATTTTGACAAATCTTGTCCTCAAATTTGGCGTCAATCCAGGGTGGGGGTGGGGGCATGTGGGACTCCACCTTTCGGCAAAATGTCCCATATTTTGTTCTTTTCATCCACTTTTTGACAATTCAGGCCGATTATCCTCCCCCGGATTGGCGCTAATGGCTAACTTTTTCCAGAAAATGAATATTTTAGGCCTAAATATCATAATGCATCTAATAAAGCTGATATGCTAAGGATTATTGTGGTAGCAGTTTTAACCTAGTGCACATTATGCAAGTGTTACAATTTTTGTTTAATTTTTTGAGAATGATAATTTTTGGGAAATCGGCCAGGAAATTATGGGGAGAAGCACCGATTTCATTGCGATTTCGTGTATGTGTCACAAACAAACGCGTTTATAAACCAATACAATAATTTACCTATTAATTCTTTAGATAGGTCGTCCCGATTTGAAATAGTAAGCTTACATATTCACAGAATTTTAATGACAGTGATACGGGGCATGTCACCTTTTTTGCAACAACAATATTATTTTAGTATGTGAGTATAATTATCAACGCAAAAAAATAAAAAGATATGGAGCGAAGTGGACAAAATAATTTTGCAACACTACAATGTTAAAATTAAAACCACACAAGCAGATGTTATCTTTGGTTACTACCATGCAGGAAAATGTAATACTACAATCAATAAAATAATAAGTGTTAGTAAACTGTCAATTAGTAAATATCGTTACGGGAAATATCCCGATTTGATCAGTCTATTACATTCTGAATTAAGAAACAGAAAGCTTATGTAGTAAAAATTGTAGAAATTAGCAAAGTCAGAAATTAGTTAAGTGAGAACAAATGAGTTATGTAAATATATAATGTGATGAAATCAACGAAGCAAATAAAATAAAAGATAAAAAAAAAAATAATTATCAACACAAAAATTCCTTACATTATTTAAAGTACCCGATAATGCCTATCAAAATTGCATCGCTAAGGGAAACATTCAAAATAATACATTTTATCTCAGCAATAACAGCAAAATTGTCCAAAATGGAGTTCCAAGTGTTACGAGCTGTAATGACTATCGGCCAAAATCACCAAAATGCACACGAATGCACAACAAGGTGTTGGCCCTGATCATTTGTTCGTATATCCGCCATTTTGGATTTTTGCCATTTTGTGCATTTTGAAACCAAAGACCAATTTTTTCTTCATTTTTTAAAGTCCCAAATTAATCTGTATGCAATTACCTATCATGTGAGACATGTTAATGGCTTGGCTTCGATTTAGTTTTCTTCTTCTGACAATTTTCACTTTACGGCCGCCATCTTGGATTTTGGGCTGAATTTGCATACATTTTCACTTTAAGCCGAAGGCGAATTTTTTCTTCAAATTTTGACATCGCCAAGTAATCCTTGTACAATTATCGTTCATATAGTACATGCAAATTGGTTGGCTTCGACTTAGTTATCTTTTTTTGAACTTTTTTGAACAAGTGATCGAGCGGTCTATGTACATCAACCCCTGTGACAATATATAATACACTGTTTGATTGAATACGATTGTCAAGATTATCATTCATCCGGGTATAATTCTATGAATTAGAGATTATAATCTGATCTACTGGACTTACGTTTTTATGAGACACGGGAGGTATTGTAACGTTCCTACCGCGTTTAGATTCAACGTCACCTCATATCTCATGTGCGGTGGGCACCTTATCAGCTGATCTGGTTTGAGAGACAGAGCCTTGTGAAATGTCCAATTGTGATATCCGCAAAGGTTCAAGGCCTTCTGGAGTTCTCGTTCCGTAAAGGAGAATGAATATTACTGGTGAAAACATAATATGCCTTAAGGTTAAAGACCACTAATAGGCCTGGGCGATACATTGAAATACGACGAGGAACTATTTGTTTTCATGGCATTCGAAAAGACTGCATTAAAATCGCTGAAATTGATCAAGTTATATAGCCAACAAAGTACTTTTTAGAGTTTGATGCTTCAAAATGGTACATTTTCTCTCATTATATGACATTTTTGTTGTAATAGTACCAAAATTCATACGCACGGCTTCGGTTTTAGTAAACATTCGCCCTATCATATTGTAACTATCAGCTTCGAGGGCGCACTGTCATTTTAAGGTGTTTACGGTTCAGTGCGTTAAAACAAGAAAAGTCTCAGGTCAACCTATGTTGAATTTTTGATCATTTGGCATCTAAATCATATAGTTTCACCTGATATTAGTGGCATTGAACTGTGAGAGTTCTGAATATGAGAAAATTCCACCCGAAATTAGGCATTTTCCCATTGAAACCCGTGTAATACATAATTAGTGGTCTTTAACCTTAAGGGGTTGTTTGGAATGGCAGGTGAGTCAGGGGTAAAAAACAAAATTGTTACCTTTTTGACCTCAGCATCATGCAGTTATTGTTAACTACATGTATGCACACAACACAGGGGCAATCACAATAGGCAACTGAACCCTACTGGTAGCGCTGTATCGCAGCTATTGGGGATATCAAAAAGTATAAAAGCTATGATTTTAGTACTTTCTCTCTGTTTCAATTACTTATTCTTTTCCAAATATCTGAATCTTCAACCCGGTACAAGCTTTAATAACGGGGGAACATACATTTTTATTAAAAAGAAATCCTACAATCTATCCAAACTCTCCGTGTTATTCCAATGCACATTTTACTTCACCGGGCAGCCATTTTTTGATCGTATTTTGAAGTTTGGCGCCATAAAACCGTCATAGGTACAAATTTAGTACTTTCTGTCAATCAATTATGGCTTATTCTCTACATGTCAATCTTGAAATAATTGGCATAGTCCTTATAATAACGGTACTCCGCCTTGATGAGTAAATGACAGCAAATAGCTGCAAACCAGTGAAAAATATCCCAAAACTCAGTCAGTGGGGCTCCGTTCGTACATGTCAATAGAGTCATTATCGATTGGATTAGTCGTCCGTAGCGGACAATTCGGTCGCTCATTGGATCAATATTATCAGGTGGTAATAAATTTGCATTGGACAATAGATTGCTATATAATGGTTTAGTACTGCATATATCGGTTTAATCTTCAATAAGCGGGTTTATGGCTGGAAAGGTCACGGTGAATTCGCCGTGGACGTAAGTGCACTATGGCACATGTGTATGTATGATGTGCCATACACAAATTAAAAAAACAATACCTTAAAGAATCATTTTTTAATGTTTATAAACATAATTATTGAACACTGGTTTTTACCGAAAACGGGATGACATTATTAGCACGACATCAAATATAACATGCGCTTTAAAAACATGCACTTTAATATAAAGTCTGCACAAAAAGTAACGCAGTTGTTATAAATATGCCTATAGGTTCAGAACTAATTATTGTTTTCACAATATTGCAACGTAGCAAGAATGATGATTTATTTACGTGCATTTTGAAACCCCATTCGTCCAAAAATACCCGAATTTAAAAGTTGCAGCTATTTGTATTGATTTGAAGTCAGCGCGAAGATAAGGAGGGTTTCATGTGCCAAAATGCTGCGTAATAACCATTGATCGCTGTAAACTGCAACTTCCAAATTCGGGTATTTTTCATTAAAAGCACTACTGTGTTGTTAATATTGAACGACATTTGACAAATGGGGTATCAAAATGCGCGTAAATAAATCACCCTTCTTTCTATGTTGAAATATTGTAAAAATAATTATTAGTTCGTATAGTTCTATAGGCGTATTCATAACAGCTGCGTTACTTTTTGTGCAGACTTTATATTAAAGTGCATGTTTTCAAAATGCATGTTTTGCATTCCGTGTCCATTCAAATCGTCAATGTGTATTTTAGTTCTTACTAATCCCCTAATAATTTTCTTTTTACATGAACGACCGTGACTACTCCGGAAACGTCTTAATCTATTTACTTGAATGTCATTATTTTAATCGCTTAAAACATTGAGAAAACCTTTTTATGTCAAGTTTGCGTGAAACTAAATATATCCGAAGTCACCCATAGGTCGCCGTGGATTAATCATTTAGCACCTATCATGGAACTGAAAAGTCATTGTGATTGATTCACTCTTAGCTCCTTCAATTTGTACGACAATCAATTAATGTGGATGAGCTTGAATGTGGCTGTCTACAAATTTTTTTTCGAAGGCGACATATTATCAACGACATTTACAATTAATTGAGTGTTGCTTAGCTCATTTGAGTGTTGCTTAGCTCAATTAAGTGTTGCTCATTCAAACAATGTCAACTAAACATTGCTGAGTTATAGATGAAGATTGAGTGTTTGTGAAAAATGAAAACAGGAAAGAACGTAACCTGCCTTCAACGCAACCCACTTTCTCTCAATATATCAAGTTAAACATAACACAAAAAGAAACTGCGCACCATATCAATTTGTAAGCGCTCTTTAGCAAAGCCATAGTTCATTGAATTTACAACCGTATGACAAAACAGGTGAAAACAGTAACTTTTTGCACAAGATTTGTAATTTAAAGAGAATTTGCCATTGCTCATTGAAATGAAGCTAGTATATGCACAATATAAGTGTGCTCTTTCATCTAATAACATAAAATTTGAAAAATAATGTAAGGAACACTTGTTTTTGACTTTTAAAACCTACATTTTGGTCAAAAAATGTGCGTGGATAGGTAGTTTTCAACAGATTTACCACCTTCGCCTTGCTATAACATTGAATTGCGTTATCTGTTGACCTAATGAGAAAAAGTATTTTTGGGGAAGTGTTAGCTTTCGTTCGGTATAAAAAATATCTGATTGGATGACGGGAACACATAACGTTTTGAGAAAAACCAATCACAGATGCTTATTTTCCACTAGATTTCACACATTTCTTATAATGCTATGCACTCAACCATGTATTATAACACAGACTGCGTGTTAGGCTAGACTCGCTGTGGTGAAAATATCTGCGTGGTCGGGTGTATCGAGGTAGAAACTGTGCGTAGATGCATTTATAAGAGAATCATTTTGTAGTCAAACCTTTTCATATGTTATGTAACCCAACAGAAATCTAAACCTGGTTATGATGTGAGGATTCATTGGACAGTGTCGTTTGCAGCATCATGTTAGCTATAATTTGATACCAAAACCTCTAAGTTGACAAAGATTGATACATATTGATTAAAGCCATATTATAACATTTGCTGAGGAAGACGCCCTCACTGAATTTTTAAAATTCCTTTTTTTACACGATTAACTTGTACTTTATTAAACCAATATACCCTGCAAAAATCAAGACTCTAAGTGCTGTAGTTTTGTCAAAATCCGCGATTTTGAATTAAAGGCTGATTCAGCCCTTTATTATTACGATGGAATTATTAGTCGAACGCATACACGATGTTCATAACACAGAGTACGTCACGGCGTGCGGGACGGTGATATACACAACAAAGGGTCGTACCACAACATGACCGAAGGAGTGGTACGTATTGGCGACATGTGCGCTGGTAGTAAATTCCAATTTTCTTTGCTTTGCCGTAGCTGTTCGGCTCAAAAATAAAAGGGGATATATCTGATAGTAAAAGCTAACATTTTATGGCAAAGAAATGCTAATCTATTTTGTTTGAAAATGTTATAATATTGCTTTAAACGAATGAAACAGTCATTTCTTAATACAGAAACGACTTTTTGCCATTCGTACCTTTAGCCATAACTCAAAGTCTTGGGAATACAATCGCCAGTTTCCATACATATGGTCGAATCCAACGAAAAGTGTACACGGCATGTTCAGGGCCATAACTTAAAATTATTATTCAATTGGCATTCGTTTTTGTATTGTGTTTATTCGCCTTGATCATACGCTTCGCGCCATCTATAATAAGACCCCCTTCTGTGAAAAACTTAGACACAGAGACCCCAAAACATGCTATTTTTACCCATTTTTTCAAAATATTTCTTAAAGTATTTTTAAAAACGTCTAAATCAGTTATGAAAAGAAGTCATTGGATTGAATCTAAATTGATTTCCTGAAAGGCGTGTATTCAAAGATTGCCTGTTCAATTTTTCACATATTTGTACATAATTATGAATTTTTTGTGATCATTTTTTGATACAATTTTTCATAGCACTAGATATATCTTTAAAAAATGGAAATCACTAATAAATGCGCAATTGATACAAGCTTTGATATGTCCAATACTGAAATGCATTGCATTCGGGCATCTTTATTATTGTGTTTAGCTGCCAGAAATTCTAAATGGCACAAAGGTAGGTTTGGTAAAAAATATGCATTACCTCCGAATACATGTTAAAAGCTGTGTCATTTCCACAAAGAGAGAGAATAGTAAACAATAGTTACGCAATAGGTGCAGGGTAATACACTCTTTATTTCTACCAAGTTTCAATAGCCTGCGTTTAAATATTTCTGAGATGTCAATAATAAAGCAAGTATTCGTAGGTAAATTTCGGTAACCGAATGTTACCTACGAATACAATTTGACATCATGACAGTATTGTGAAACACCGCCATTCATGCCAATGCCCATATTAGTACATAACGAAGGCCTGTATGTTTGCTATCAAATCATATGTCAATGAAAGTTGCGAATTCACATACATGCCCACCATGCAAAACTGAATACGGCTTAATTGTTGAAAAATATGTACTGAAATAGACGACGGTCTGCTCATTTGAAAGAAAAATCAGATTCAAAGAAGATTAGAAGGGATAAATACTTGGATTTGTCAACTGTCATGTGTGCTTCATTTTAAATGTTTACCGACCTTCTGGTGTCTGAGTAATTTGTGTCCAAATTGATTTATTCGAAGGTAACTTTTGACGTTTTCGCTAAGGTTACCTACGAATACCATGGAAAAACGACTGTTCTCATTGTCTCATGATCTAGACAACATAATGATGGACCCTGGTATAAAGCTAATTGTAGTTTCCCTCAAACGAAAGGCCACAAGACGTAACTGACTCCAAGATGGACTTCACAAGTCTGCAATAACGGTTTTAAGCGAGTTGTGTGCAATTAAGCAAATTAAAGTCACTTTAGTGCCTTTGTTTCTTACTTCAATACTCTTTCAACCGCTGTGAACCGATACATTATTAATACATGATAGGGTCTAAAGTATCAATAAACGCACATAAAGAAAATGATACATTCAAAGTGCTTTATAAAATGAAGTTTTGATTGGGATATCCACCAAAAGTCTAATTCTTACCTACAAATACTGAAATGTTACTTACGAATACAGCATAATACATGACATGTGTAAAGAAGTGTCGCTACCAATGGAAATTAATTGTCAAAAACTTTAAGCGGTACCCCAGGACACTATTTATTACCCATATACGGATTCATTCAACAATTATTTATTATGTAAAATTGCTGATTAACTACTTGTATATCAAAATGAAGTGGTCAAAATCTTGCTAAAAGCATCAAAAAATGTTTGATCTAAGGTAATAGCATTTATTCATTTGGACGTACCATCTGAAAGAGATCTAAAAACGACCATTTTATTAATTCATTACCATAATAGCAAACTTTAAACCTCTAAACTCAATATAGATATTGTTAAATCGCTCATGTTACCTACGAATACCCGGGTTTGTTCACCTTTTCATTGTATAAAGCGTTAGGTGTATGCTTATAATTCCTAATATTCTTGAAAACATATATCCTACTCGTTCTTATACAATGTGTAAATTGATTCATACTCATTTGATAAATAAAATACAGAAACTGACCTAAACTTCATTTTCAAAAATAAACTAGCATAAATTGACTAAGATCATATTGATCGCGTTATAAAAATAAAAATAAATATTTTCTGGTTGAGCTAGCATTTTCCTGACACCCTGTGGTCTACATTACACGAAAAAAGCGTTAATGGGAATATTCCATTTGTTTTAGGTTGATTAGTATTGCGATAGTGAAAGCATCCTAGTGGTATTCGTAGGTAACATTGGGTTTTGATATCACATTTACTATCACACGTCCTGGATTTATTTTTCAAGATTAGTAATGGCACTTTTGGTTCCTATAAGGCCAATATGTCATCAATCAATGGGCAAAAGGAAAAAATTGTGGAGACATTTTTATTTCGGACTTTTATTTTTGGCCCGTGGACACTTTTGGTTGGATTCGACCATATACATATAGGTGCTATTTCAGCTAAAATTCTAAACGAATTTAACAATAAGATTTATTTAAAAAACAACCTTTGTTTTGTTTTACAATTTTACGCAAAGTTGACTCCACATTTATGACCAATTACTTCACTCCAAAATGCCACCAACGTCAAGTTCTAATAGGAAACAGACGAGGAGTGGGATAATTGGTCAGTCAATTTGAGAAAGCACTGCGATGTAGTATGAAACGTCATTGGGTATGTTTAACATCTGTATACCGAAATACTTTTGGATTTGTACACAAGAACTTTTGAAAAAAAAATCGAAATTAATACTTGTCGTCCATAACAGGAAGGAACTCATGACATCCAGCTATAGTATTTTATTTGATTACAAACATTTGCATACATGACCTTCCACACGTAGCGCCACATTAGACTGTGTATATTTCCTCGTGTGAGAATAAATATTAAATCTACTACAACACATCTTAGAATAACAATTACAAGAAATATTTGTAAAATAAATAAAAATAAATAAATTTTGTATTTATTTAGCACATTTTTAAATGGTGTTGGTCAATTTTGTCCCAGTTTTTCGAGACTTAACTTGTTTGCCTAACGGCGATCCAGGGAATTTACTGAAGTGAATTCTTAAATTTTACTGATTGAAATATTTCAACCTTTCTATGTCTTCTCTAACCCCTCCACACACACACACACCCACTCTACACACCCCACCCACACACCCCCACCCACACCCACACCCCTCCCCCTAAACACACCCTCTGTCCCTTTCTCATTTCAATCGTTGAATAAAAAACTTAAATAAAAGTCAACTATACACACTGCCTTATTTCAAATTAAAAGTTTTATGATCGGTTTCAGTTTTGGTCACATGGCTTCCTATTAGAGAGTTTGCGAAATGAACATTCAATTGCAACACCAACGTCAGAAATATCGATTGGATTTCTTGCTCAAATTTACTTCAACGCGAACGTATGATTAGTTACTGCACCAACAGCGTCTTGTCGTTAAACTCGGCACATGTGTATCTATGGGTGTTCAAAAGAAATGCATGTGTAAGAGCCTGTAACCGACTGCATCAAAATTTCTCTCTTTTGTTTGGTCAAGTGGTTAGTCCCACTTCAAGACAAAAGACTCTACTTTAGACGCATCATTTTAATAAACATGAATGAACGCTCTATTGGCCTACCTAAACTCATGACGGATGTTATCACCGATGTCTTTGTCCATGTTGTCTGTACCCTTTGTAGAAAGCAATTTCGGTTTTGATTTCTTACATAATCCTGTAACCGCATGGTCGCAGACATTCTAGATAGACCACGCCTTCAAAATGTAGATGGACCTGGTCGATTTTTCTGCTCCTGAATATTGCACTGAGAAATTTAAAAGGAGTCTTTTGTCTACCTTGATCAGGTGATTTCAAAACCAAGAAATTATGCGGTCACAATATTACCTACGAAACTGAAATGAAAACTTCAGCTACTTTCTACCAGTGTGACAAAGGATAAAGTTAAAGGCGTTTTTAGTAACTTCCGTCAAAAGCTTACGTAGGACAGTAAGAAACCACGTGACCAAAACCAATCCTAAAATTCATAACTTGAAACAAGGCAGGTTCAAATTATGAGTTTTAGGATTGGTTTTGATTCACTAAAGTACAAAAACTATAAAGTATGAAAATATTCTACCTGGTTAATATTTCAGTACAATCGAAGTGTATAATATACACCAGTAAAATTATCCGATCGTTCCAAGCTGATACAAAACTTTTTTTTCACAACACCCTCCATTCCCGTGTTCATTATTTTTTGTATGCAGAAATAATATATGCGTGCTAGTAATACGAAGGTCGCCGGTTCGAATCCGGCCAGATAAAATTTGTTTAAATATGCATTTGATAGCATAAAATATATTACCAAAATTTTGCAGGGATACATATCTTAAGTTACTTTTAATATTTACCCAGCTTAGATATTTGAAACCCCAGCCACATCACCTGTGGGTGGAGCCGGTTCACTTGTCCCAGCTACAACTAATAATGACACTTGGGTGTTCAATGAGTTAGATTCTCCATCCGACGTACTGGTCACTCCTACCCTTGCCGATCGAGACAATTTGCCACACGTTAAGGCTTCCTTCAAACCCACTCTATATGGCTTGTTCTTCAAACTATAAATGATTGGATTCATACATGAGTTAGAAATAGCAAAGATTACGGTAATGTGATAGTAGACCTGACTGAAATCAATGTAAACTCCCATGTTGTAAGCAAAAAATATAAACTGGTTCGGTGCCCAGCAGACGGCGTATGTTATGACGACCCACAGGAGTGTTTGAATCAACTCTTTCGATACTCGAAGCTGCCATGCTTCTTTTCCCAACGACTTGGCTCTTCTGGCATTTCCTAAAAAAGTGAAAAACATGTAGACGTGATTATTTCCGCAAAAAAATACATTGATCAGAGTTGATCTTATAGAAAATGAGCCAAGAAAGCCACTGGGCACATTTGTGACCCGTCCTGAATAAACCAGGAACAAGTCGCATTTTTGACATTTCATGATTTGAATAAAGATTTAAGCACTAGACAATAAGCTTTAAAATGATACCAACATTATACATACGCATCAATACTTTTCAAGATAGGGACAATTTTGTAAATGATATTTGCCAATATTTTGCCAAATTGCTATTCTGCGGAATGACTCATAAGTTTCCTGCCTTACAGGATTGAATAGGGATTATCATAGTTTTGACATTTCATTTCATGATTTGAATAAAAATGTAAGCACTAGACAATAAGCTTTAAAATGATACCAACATTATACATACGCATCAATACTTTTCAAGATAGGGACAATTTTGTAAATGATATTTGCCAATATTTTGTCAAATTGCTATTCTGCGGAATGACTCATAAGTTTCCTGCCTTACAGGATTGAATAGGGATTATCATAGTTCAATTGTTAATTATTGATTAAATAAACCTCTTTTTGATAAGTACTTTCAAAGATTTTAAAGTCCACTTAGTCCCATAGTCAAATACCATGAAATTAAGAATTCCAAAAACATGCCTGGTGACTTGTTTCGGGTTTTCTTGGAGTTTGTCACATTTATCTCATGGTATTACAGCTATTCAGTTATGACAAATATTACGCCAAAACGAAGATTTCGCTATTCACCCTTTCCAGTGAAAAATAGAGCAAATGAAACTTGGGATCTCACGTACTGAACCCGTACCTGTCCCTATGAGTTTGTGTTTTTTCTCAAATTTTGAGCCCAAACCAAACACCGCTAGCTCAGGCACCGCTCTAACTACCATTACCTCTAAATTGCCGTGATGACCGTGTAATTTGCTCCGTTATGTTTTTCAAAAATATTGCATAAGCAACGACCCTCTTTTTGAGAATTTGTCATCAATGACTTTTCTATCCGATGACATTCTTTCAAGGGTGGTCTGGAATTATGGAAACTTTCGGGCCTCTTAACTGCTAAATTATTGGTCTAAAGGTTATAAAAGTATACATATTCAGAATGGCAATGACTTGATAAGTTCATCTGTGAGGTCAAATTTTGCTCATTTGCTCATTTTTGGAGAAAATATCAAACAACGGATTTTTTGGGCCCAATTTTTTTATTATTATTTTTTAAAAAATAGATAAAAAAGAACTGTTTTTTTTGTTTTTGTTTTTTGTTTTGGCTTTGTTATGATTTTTTGTTTGAAAATTAAACATTTTTTGACCATTTTTGGTGCAAATTTCTGAAAGTTGATCAAAATAAAAAAAAGCTCCTGTTTATTGTGAAAAGTTTCAGATAAAATCATTATTTTCATAGAGAATAAGAGCTGTTAGAAAAACCAACGTTCTGCACTTTACGCCAATATAAAAGATCTAGTCACTTAACAAGCAAAATACACTACAATCTTGCAGTTGCAACTGAAGCTACAACTTTAGATAGATAACAAATATCACATTTAACGAAGTATGATGAGAATAAATAACAGATCTGTCGTCAAGATGGTTTTTAGTTATTTTAATTGCTTTTGCAAATACAAAGTACTTTGTTGCATTCAAATTCAAATACCAACCGTTCGTTCTCCAAATGCATTATTAGTCTCTTTTTTTTTATCAAGGTTACGTGTTGTTATGCTAAATCGACTATAAAGATAGAAAAGAATAACAGAAACGTGATATGTGACCGTACACCACGAATGAGCCGTAAATGTCCTCAATTGTATTCTGAGTTACAGTGTAAAATGGGCATGAAGGTCATATTCATAGGTATTTCAATTTGGTGCTACGTGTATCTCATTAAATGAGGTACACGTAGCACCAATTGAGGTACCAATGAATACGACTTTCATGCCCATTTTACACTGTAACTCAGAATACAATTGAGGACATTTACGGCTCATTCGTGGTGTACGGTCACATATATGCATTTAAATAACTCGTAATATGTGACCCGGCAGCACAAACGAGCCGTAAATTCCCTAAATTGTATTCTGAGTTATGGTGTAAAATGTGTACGAAGGTCGTATTCATCGGTCACTTAAGCTGGCGCGACATCTGTCTTATTTGGATAGTCACAACACCAATCAATAATCCTATTATTGAAGTGGATAATAAGCTTCTACCTTAGATGGCTATAGAACTTTTAATAGCTCTGGTCTTTGTTTGCTTTTGCTAAATCCTTTTCAAGTGATGGGTTATTTGTATAGGTATGCATAACCAACAATTAACAATGAGAGAACCTTCTTAAACCTCGTTGACTTGGGGATGATTTGAAATGACCGCCAATTATGACTGTTTGATATTTATTGCCAGCAATGTGGAAAAAGAGACACCCATAGAAACGAAAAAAGCTATAATTTTGTTGAAGGAGCAAAGTTGAACTAACCATAACTCCGCTTCTGGATATCGTTTGAAGTCAAATGATATACCATTTTTAAGTTTATGATGTTTATTTTTAAACACGAAATAAAACAAAATTGACTGGGGAGGAATTTACGGCTCATTCGCCGTGGACGGTCACATATTGGAAGTAGGTAGAATCATGGCAAAGTTATAAAAATAAAACCTTTTCGTCTTCCTACCTACAATCAAAGAAATTAATGTTGGCACACTCTGGCATAATAACTGTAAATCGCTGCCCCTCTCCCCCAATTCAATTTCGATGAAAGCAATTATGACATTGGGCTCTCCAGTCACCCCAACATTGGTTGAGGGGAAGGGGAGGTAAGGGGAAAGGAGAAGGTTTGTACTTCTCATCAAACAAAGTTATACTAATTTCCCTCTCTCAGAACAGCAATGAAGAGTTCCAACATATTGTCAAATGTAGAATGGTTTCCACACAATATGAGGACCCACAATATGACCCTTAGACAGTGCAATAAGTATCAGGTCCCCAAAACCAAAACAAAAAGATATGGGAACAGCTCAATACCCTAGCTCACTCATCTACTTAATTAGTGTATCTCATCATGTTCATATTCAGCTGGTGTGTTTTAACTGTGATTTTATGACAGCATTTTTTATCTTGATGTATTCAATTTGTCCCTTATAATTTGGCTGGTCCAATTTATGTGCAATTGTTATGTTATTTATTAATTACTGCTTTATAAATTTAAATTCTTTAGAGCATCTGTGGTGTGTGTGGGGGTGTGTATATAGGCTGATAGTTTGGGTGTGGGTGTATGTAAGGTGTGTGTGGAGATATAGGGGCGTGTGAGCTGTATGAGTGTGAGTGTGAGATTTTGCCTCAACAAGTGCAATTAATTTCTTTGAGTAATTTTATGGTGTTTTTATGCATATTTTCTATGTTTTTTTTAATGTCTTTTAATGTAAACAATGCAAATGTAATATTTCATGTAATTTGGCCTACGGGCCACGAATTTGAAATAAATTTAATCTGAATTTGAACCTGAACCTGTCAAAGTGTGCCAAATATTTATTTCTTTGATTGTAGAAGTTGTATATATAAAGTGAAAAGATCCACCAAATCCTCATTTTTCCTGAAAGAGAACTAACAAATAATGTAATTGACCTTTAGTTCCTTAACTCGGATTATTTACCTGCTCGTTTTGCATCCATCTCCTTCAAACGGTGTTTTAACTCGGTTATCATCTTGTAATGTGCGAATAACATAAAACTGATCGGAAATACATAGACAATGGTCATGTTGTAAATCCCTACACCTATCTGAAATGACGGGTTATCTGTAGGCCATTCCACACCGCAGACACCTTCACGTAAAGCAAAGATTTTGAAATTGTACACGTTCGAAATTATCCCAATGAACCAACAGGCAGCCATCATGAATCCTGAATTTCTTTTTGTAAAAATGACTTTGTATTTGATGGGAAATACAATAGCAGTAAACCGTTCCGTAGTCGCAAGTAAAAGGCTGTACGCAGAGGCGAATATAGTCGACCAAAGCGGGAATTTAGAGAAGAAAAGGCGACATAAAGCATCATAACCAGGTTGTTGAGGGAATACAGGTACGTAGGGGAACAAATGAAAGGGAATCACCCACGTCAATGTGATCATGTCTGATATAGCGAGATGAATGATAAAGTGACTGGTTCTGGAGCGTAAAATAGGGACTCTTATTAGCGTGATGCATACTAGGAAGTTCCCGATTAGTCCCACAAGTGCAACGATTCCATAGACTACTCGAATTGCCGTACTGTTTTCGATTTCGCTTACAGCCCATCCCGGGTTTGAATTCTTTGGTGTGGTAACAAAGATGTGTTCGGTTGTTGACGAGTCCGGAGTAAAATTCATGTTGAACGTTAGCTTCAAGTTGATGCACACCTCTTAAAGATTTCACTTTTGATCGCCAAGTTCTGCAATTAATGTAAATAAATAAAATGATAATGATGATGATAATGATGATGATGATAATAATAATAATCATAATGATAATAATAATAATAATAATAATAAGAATAAAAATAATAATAGTAATAATAATAATAATAATAATAATAATTTATATAGCGCCCATTGCATAAGCCTATGGGTTCTTTAAGACCAAAAAAAGGACATACCTCTGATTTGCCACGTTTGTTCTACACGTTCCTACTAGATCAAATCCGGGGTGTGAGTGTCTTCTTAGTTCTAACAAATTTACACGTCTGGTCCCTGCAGATTTCCTCCAATGATGAAATGAATCAATTCTCTATAGCTAGGTGTATCTTCTGCAACTCACTATAAAATCCGAAAGGCGCTTGAATAGCTTGACTCCGTGATATTTTGGTGTATTTTATACGATTATACTCGTATATGATGTGCACATCTATACGGGGAGTGTTGAAGAAATGGGTCATGCGCGCTTCGAAAATCCCTGTACAAGCTCGTATGACAAACGGCAAGATGATTGAGAGGTTTTGAGTAATAATTAATTACACATACTTCTTTCACTGTTCATATGAGAGAGAATTAATGGATTTTGACAGGTCAAGTCATAAAAATATTGCATATATTTACTCAAAACACTTCATCATATGTATATATGATGTATGAGTATCATTAGGTCCTTGGGTATATCCCCGGCAAGTACATTAAGGTATATATAGTGATTAATATCTAGGTTAATTAAGAAAACCAGGGATTTCTTTAAATGTAATACTACAACAACAGCAATAAAGCGACATTTACATAGCACAAAAAACATCAGACGACTTCTCACTGCGTTCACCAACCGGTTACTTAGGGCCGGAAGGATTCACTTTATCATAAGAAAAAAAATGATATCAAAGATGTTTTGGAGTCAAAATTGTAGTGTATGACTGGCGTAATTATAACCGATGATTTTTGTCATTCATCGAAAAACAAACCTTTTATCTCTCTCTAAGGTCATATTGCATACACGTATGCAAGTGTGGTTCGTATGAGATTATGCCATCGAATGCGGTCAGCGGCAGCAATAGTAGCCTCTGTGATTCTCAGGCCTGTGATAATCTTGATGTCGTCAAGCCAGCTCGCTGCAGGTCTGTCTCTCTAGCGTTTTCCCTCGACCATTCCTTGGACAATTGTTTTCTAAAGGCAGTGATGTCTGGTGATGTGGCCAAAGTATGATAACTTTCTAGCAATGATGTTGGCTCGCAAGGTCTTCTGAACTCCAAGCTCTTGAAGAACCCATTCATTTGCTTTCCTCGCAGTCCATGGAATCCTCAAGATTCGTCGATAGCAGCACAGCTCAAAAGAATCCAGTCTCTTCCTGTCGGATAATTTCATCGTCCAGGATTCAGATCCGTACAATGCCACAGCAAAAGCTGTTGATTTTAGTAAACGAACCTTGAGGGATGGAGGAAGTTTTCTTTTCCTGGGTGCAGTCACTTTTGGTGTTAATGACGGAGCCCAGACTTGTCGATTTTATTACTTCCAATAGATCCATCAATTCCTCTTTGCTAATGCAATCCAGGGTTGTGTCGTCTGCATATATGAGATTTCTGATCCGCTGACCACCTATGGTAACACCTCCTCAAAAATCTTCTAAAACGTCTCGCATGATACTCTCAGCATAGATGTTGAAGAGCTGAGGAGACAAAATGCACCCTTGCCTGACACCTCTGCCAATTTGGAACCAATCCGAGTCACCTCTACTCCTAACTGAAGATTCCTGGTCCTGGTATAGCGCAATGAAGAGCTTCACCACGTGACCAGGGAATCCCATATCCCCCATGATGTTCCATAAGTCTTCATGGTTGACACAGTCAAATGCCTTGCTGTAATCGATGAAACAAAGGTAGAGTGGAATGAAATGTCCTCTGCATTTTTCAATGATGTTTCGAATATTGATAATCTGGCGCTTCTACCTGCTCTGAAACCGGCCTGCTCGTCTGCTACGTTCCAGTCTCCCAAGATGATAATCATATCTTTATTGGAGATCTTATCTAGGACATCTTGGAGCTGACCATAAAAGTTTTCCATAGTTTCATCTGGTGCAGTGGATGTTGGTGCATAAACCTGGATGATTGAGATGTTGAAAGGGTGACCGTGCAGTCTGAGAGAGATGATTCTGTCGCTGATTGGGTTTGAAGCCCAGGAAGGATCTAGCTGTATTCCCATCCAAGATGAAACCAACTCCAGACTCCTGCTTTCCTTCGTCTTTGCCTGAATATATCACTGTGTACCCGTTGTCTGTAGTAAAATGCCCTTGATTGAGCCACCATGTTTCTAAGATATCCAGCATACAAATGTGCTGCTCTTCCATTCTGTTTGTAATGATCTCTAACTTCCCAGCAGTCATACCTTGAACATTCCATGTTCCTATGACTTGATGCTTTCTCAGGTTCATGCTGCTTCTTTCGTGCTCAGGATTGTCGGCAGTACACTCTGCGTCATTCGGATCAACATGCTCCTCTTGCCCAGTAGCCATTGACGCATCGTCTGACCTGCGGGTCCCACCATTGGATGCCGGGTTTCTACATTGATTATGATATCTCATATAAACGATCTTGGCCAAAAGTAAATGCAGTGGGTGGCCGGGTCCTTCTGCATTAATGGACTTGCTGAATGGCCGCCGTTGGCTCTCCAGAGCCGACGCCCTTAAGATGAATCTTATATTTCGTTTCAACAGGGTGTCCAGCCACTCTCCCT
Organism: Amphiura filiformis; assembly: GCF_039555335.1. Taxonomy (NCBI): domain Eukaryota; kingdom Metazoa; phylum Echinodermata; class Ophiuroidea; order Amphilepidida; family Amphiuridae; genus Amphiura; species Amphiura filiformis. Next base: position 50,377,026 of record NC_092633.1, on the reverse strand, counting down.
TCTCACCAGTATCCAAAGGAAACTGGTGGGAGAGCCGGTTCAGTCGCCGACAGCTTGACCCTGAACAGGTTGTACTGGATACAGGTTTCCAGTAGCAGGTCTCCAAACCTTTTATATCAATGTTAAATTTAGTTTGTTAAGTACATCGGTTAAGATACTTCCATGCACTTTTAGAGTCAAGGCCGATTTTACTATGTACCACCTAACTATTATTGATAAATTTCAGATACATGTTCCAAACACTTCAAAGAAATAACGAGGCATCTTCTGGCACATTCTCCGATAAAGCGTTCAAGTTTGGTCTCGGGAATTGCAAAATTCCAACCACGAAGAATTCATGAAAATCATTCAGAATCGTAAACTTTAATAGTTTCAGAGCACAAAACAATCCATGGGTGATTTTTCAACAATACTTCATTTTTGAGCAATATTACTTGTTCGCATTGGTGGTAACGTATCAGTGGTAACTGAATCTATGAAGCCCTTTCACACTTTTGTCTTAATCGTGCAAGTGTAAAAACTTACCGACTTAATACTCGATCAGTCATCACCCATGATTTAATCACCTGCGTTGTGATGTTTTATACTTTACAATTAGGGCATGATACCAGCTAATGAAAAGTACCTATAATCCATTATTATACGCGCATGTATAGCGAACAGGGACACATTATACGGAACGCACCTTGGCTGGCGACATGGAGGAAAACAATGGATATGCATAATCAGCTTTATTGTTTTATACTTTCTAGGCATGTTACAACCTCTAGCCCATAACATTTTAGAGAGCAATTCCTAAGTATAAGTTATATTAATAAAAGTCATTTCTTTCTGACGAAACAAGTCTGAATACGACTTGAAACTATGGGCGACACAGATTTGGCTTTTTGAACACTTTATCGGAGAATGTCCCTTCTATTTACTATGATTTTTAAACATAAACGTGTTTAGCCTTGGTTCAATCTATGGAGGAAATACAGAAATGCAGGTACCGGAAGTAAAAATGCTCGTTGAAAAAAAAAACGTCTTCAAACATACGAGTCTCACCTAAGAAATTTTGAACCCATAGACTGAAAAGGTTTGATTTTACTGTAACCGTAGTTTGCAATATTTTTTTTAGTCGTGACTGTAATCGAAAATTTACTAAGATATATGTTTAATTATAATTTTAATATCATTTTTAGATTTAAATTCAGACAGGATAAAAAAACGTTGATGTTGTGTGACTTCTTCACTTAGTGAACGATTTTACGGGTTCATATTGAAAGGTTTCATATTACGCTTTATTTTTTTGTAACCAGTCGGTACGGGTGGTCAAACAACAAACAAGTTATAACAACAATACAAACTAGATTGTTCAACGATGCGTAGTGCGCAGTATCGTTAAAATGAATAATGATTTATTCAACTGGTGGGATGCCATTAATTACACAAAAGAAGCACTGGCGCATTCCGTTTGAAATCCACACTCCATCTGTGGACGACTTAGCTACAGTCTTCCACAGAGGGAGTATAACTTTTGAATAGAATAGACAATTGGGTAACTTTTATTTGGAATTCTTACTCCGGTTGGGGATGATGTAGGTACAGCCACATACAGGGGGAGTATGTGGTTTAAAATAATGAGCCTGTCCAAATCCATTTAAAAGACCCCTCTGTGAAAGACTTGTCTTAAATGTTCTATATTAAGGGTTTGTTAATAAGTAAAGGAAGACTTACTAATGGTGACGATGATAAGAGAATGCCTTCAACATGGCTGCGAATAAGTATCCTGTAAGTATTACTAATTGATATATTGTAACTATCTTATCAATAATTGGCAATGTTCATGTGTGTATTGGACAAAATATAGGGTCCACAGCTTATAAGTTCCACCTAATACTTTTTAAAATAAGTCCAAAATATTTTATGAAATGTAAAAATGTAAAAATGCATAGCCATATTTGTTTTACACATGTGGGCACATTTATAGCATCACACGTCATTGCGTTCATGGTTAATTGTGTAAGAAAAGAGGCAGTTTTAAAAGTTGCACCTGAGTCCATAGCAGTCAGATTTTCTTGAACAAACACATGAATAGATCTGGCCTACTGTATTGTTTGAGAGCTGACTCCTATGGACTCAGATGTAACTTTCAACACTGTTTAAAACGGTCTCGTGTTTTACATAAATGTGACGTGTCATGTCAAAAGGAGACACTTTTGGGCAGGTTATCAATTTGGAGGTTTTTACATATCTTTAATAAAGAGATATTTTGCTCCACAATGCCGTTTTTTCCAATGTAATCGGACATTCCTAAGCGAAGATATTGAGTTTGTAAGTTATGGTATTATAAAATTGGAAATTGAGATATCGGCCTTTAAAAATATCATTGACAATGTTGAGAGTAGGAATTGCCTTGAAAAATATGTCCAAAAATACAAGATGCCAGTTATATTCGGGTCTGAAACTATCAGACAATATTTTTAACATTAATAACATCACAAATTCGCAACAAACCCAAATTGTGAAAAAATCACCCGCGGGCAGATTTTTGACTATTTTACCATTTACGATCCTGCCCAAAAGTGTCTCCTTTTGACATGACACGTCACAAATGAACTATTGTCATGATTGTGACTAAACGCAATGGCGTGTGACGCTATAATTTGGTCCATATGTGTAAAAACAACTAAGGCTACCCGTACACTTTTACACATTTGCATTTTGTCAAATATTTTTCGATTTATTTTAAAAATTATTTAGGGGGGGGGGACTTATAAGTTGTGAACCCTATAATGCACTGTAGATGTAAAAGTGGTTAAAAATGTATTCCCTTTTAGACACTTTAATTTGCACTGGTTTTTTATACGTAATAAGGCATTGAGAGTCAATGGTTTCTTTTCTGTTATGATTGGAAATAAATATTAAATAAGTACAAAGAGGTTGCATATTAGTATATAATTATAATTAAAAATGCATAGCAACAATTCATCATTGTTGCTATGCAGTAATCAAACTCTGTTAGCTATATTAAGCAAATTGTATTAAGAAATAGATTCAAATATATTTGTGGCATGATTGAGAGTGAAAGCAAAAGAGAATCCAATTAAATGGAAATTAATTATAGTTAAAATGCTTAATTACCATGGTAACATTTCATCCTCAACGTAATCAACCTCTGTCAGCTCTAAACTTATTGTATTATATTAAGAAATATATTCCAATATATTTGAACGTGAAAGCGAAATAGAATTCAATTAAATCCAATTAATTATGGTAAAAATGCTTAATTACCATGGTAACATTTCATCCTCAACGTAACCGACCTATAATCTTATTGTATCATATTAAAAAATATATTCAAATATATCGGGAAAGCGAAAAAGAATTCAATTAAATTCAATTAATTATAGTAAAAATGCTTAATAACCATGGTAAAATTTCATCCTGAAATAAATAAATAAATAAATAAACTAATGCAATTTGTTCTCACGCGAGTTTCACGCGAGTGTGTAGAAGAATTCAAATATCACAGATATACTTTTGTAGGTCCTGTGGTTCTTGACTTATGTTGTAAACGGTGTTGAAACAACAACACTTTTGTAAAACGTACATAACTCATTAACAATGATAAATAAGTTTTCAAAGTAAATGATTTGTAGAAGGAACTTTTGCAAAACATCAAAGTGTTATTTTTCAATAATATATTAGATTTAGATAATGAAAATCGATTTTTTTTGCTGCTTCGACCAACAATACCTAGTCTACCCTTAACATGGGCCGATTGTATAAACACGAATTTTGAAAAATAAGAGAATGATATGAAGAGCTAAATGTGTTATTTGAAAACACAAGCAACCATGTAAACAAAACAGACTTTCCTGGTTCAGCCACATCACCCGAAATGATACATGCAGGAGGGGTATTTCGGGATCCCAGCATCCTCTTTTTATGACATTTTTCAGTAGATATCCACAAAAAGCTTATTCCCAAAATATCAGTTGATTCCGATTTTGTGTTTGCGAGTTATGCATGATTATGTGTATTACACTGCTCCATAGACAATGTGTTGTAATTTCGTTCTGCTATACCAGAACGAACTTCAAATTTCACGATATCTTTGCTAAACGAATTAACCTGCAAGAATTTTTTTGTGCATAAACATTATGTAGCCAGAGGTTTCCAGTGATATAAAAATCTCAACTTATTTTGGAGAAAAGTGCGGGGGGGTGAAGCTGTGGATCACGAAATGCCCTTTTAATATGAAAAAAGACAACATAGCAGCAAAATATAATAACATGGGACCGATTCACGAAATGTCCATCGGACATTTGTGTTGTAAGATGTTAAATAACCGATTTTCTTATGTGTATACACTGCCTGACTGCAGTTACCGAATAAGATAAGTACATATAGACAGCGTACTGCAGGATTTATTGTTCTATGGTGTCCGGTTTGAGCGCTGACATATTGTAAAATGTTGCCAATCAATATTCATGAGATCATGAGAGTCTCACCAAGGGGGTGACACTAAATTCACGGTTGTTCTATTAGCAACGCAAAACCAATGAAAATTTCAGCTGGTTTACTAGCTACAAAGTGAGGCCAGTTATCGATCCGTTATGAATAATTCATGTTCGACCCCTTGGATCATATTAATTGATATTGGCAAATAACAACGTTGTTAGTTTTGCGAACTTTGCCTGTTAAATGAGAATATAGCGCGCCCCCAATACATCTGGGCACAAACCAGGCGAAAACGATCCAGTTTAATGAAATGGCGGACGGGTATTCCCATCAGGCACCAATGATATGTTTTCTCAAAGAAAGTCTACTAATTTGATATGAAATGACATTTTGCAATAGTAAAGTCAAAATTAGGACTTGCTGTCAATAATATGAAGGAAATATGTGACAGAGGCAAGGTGTAAAATACAAGTAGTATTTGAAGTTATACTAACCTTTGATACCCGACCTGACCTTCCATCATGGCGCCTTATTCGTCTTATGTATTTCTATTATGCTCTCAAGTAAAATAAAATACCAATCTGCACTAAGCAGACAGAATGTTACTTGGCTCCCAGCATGAATTATTGATTTTATACGGAGGTAAAGAAATGCACAGTGTATGTGCAAGCCGTGCAACAATACTCCAAATATTTACGGTAAATCTGAATAGTGGTCACATGTTGACATATCATGTGTTCGGGAAATCACGTGGCAACATTTTAAGATTTCCGGCTTGTTTACTAGTTAATTGCCATTTGTACTCTTTATTATTTATCTTTGTTAATTAACATATATTTTAAATGCTGATAAATCGTGGTTGGCTGCCCACGATATCTGTTAAATTCAATGTTTTATGAATATAATTCTACCAGGCAGAGGGGGTGACGCAGCAGAATTTCACATCACCTGACTTAGCTAGATTTCGAAGCTCTGCTCTTCAAATTCATGTACATTTCAAAGTTTATACACTTAATATATTTAATATGATACTAATTTTTTGTTATAACCAACTGGTACACGTAATATACTAGCTTATTACCTATACAGAAAGGTGATTATCAGCCTTCACTCAGCAATTTGACATGCCCGGCATATGCAGCCATTCTCCGTCTGGATAACATGCCTGTCGCCCTCAATACGTCTGGGCACAAATTTAAATAACAATACGGTATTTACATATCAATGCCGCCTCATGCTAATTAAAGCTGCCCCATCCAGGAGTTCATCTATGGTCTCACTCACTGCAAGAAAAGTGTTGACAAAGTAAAGACAAGAATGTGTTGTTTAAAAACGTTATGTTTAGAATATGGATGTCAGATATTTAGAAATTGAACACCATCACTGACCAATGTTCAGAAATTTGGCACATGATGTTTAGCTTCTAAACCTGTTTACAAAGTGAAGACAAAATTGTGTTTAGAAAAGTGTTTAATTTCTAAACACTGTTTTTGCAGTGTATAATAATTATTACTACATATATTTATCATTCCTTTCTTTTACTTTCTCTGTATATCCTTATTCTTTCCTAGGCCTATACTTTATCACTCCCTCACTCTTCTCTCTCTTTCTCTTCCCTTCTCTCTCTCCTCTTTTTTACTTTTGTCCCCTTTCACTCTCCCTGTCATTCCCATCATTTTTCCTTATCTTTCTATTTACTTAGTTCTCTTTGTTGCTTTCTCTTCATTTCTTCCTCTTTCTCTCTTCCTCAAGGCTCCTCTTATTCTCCATATCCCCTCCTCCCCCTTTCTCCCTCATCCAATCCCTAGACTTCTCACAGGGGAAACTGCACCCACCCTCTTCGGTACGCCACTGTTTCTATGCCAATCTCCTTGAAATAAAATTAGATGGAAATTTGTGACAAACATTTATAGGCCTATGCTCAAACATGTTACATATACGTGACCATTATACAGTACTATAGAAACGTGGACCTGGCAGCCTTAATATATTCTGAAGCGCCTAAAGTCAGGTGGGTGATACCGAACTGTACATCGACGGTTAAAGTGTGCCTTTTGTGCTTTCGGCTACTTAATCATACCCGTGGGCTTTGTGAGAACAAAAAAAAAGTATCTTTCACTCTAGTAGGGGCTTTCACGCGACTTTCGTTTGATCACTTATTGACAGTAGCCTGCCTATCATAGCGTTAATACGCTGTCAGGTCAGTGACCGATTTAATGGCGGAAGCCCTATATATGTCCCGAACAAAAGGTACCTCTTGATGAATAGCGTGTCTGTAAATCAAATCTGCACAAAGGAACAATGCGTTACGTGATGATTGTCACTCTATGTTTATAAAAGCTCTTTGCATATAGAGGCTATCCACTTTACTCGTTTGACTTCTAACAAAAGGCGCTGGTGCCCGTAGTATTCCTTATTCAAACCAATTCAATACACGACCTCGGAGTTACATGACTTTGGCGGGCAATTTTGAAACAGTTTATTAAAACAAGGTATAGCAGTCGTTGATAGGATATGGAGCTAATAGAACACGGATAACCTCTATTTTATATTTGTTTTGTTTCAGCTTGATTCGTCAAAAAATCGTCAACATGAAGGTAGAGGAAACAAGATTTCCTCAAGGTCCAAAGACACTCCTATAGATCCCACAAAGTCCAAAGACACTCCCATAGATCCCACATACCAATACCAGGACGAATCGGGACGGACATTCACTCGTCATTTTTCTCCTATTAAACAACACCTTCTACGTCGTGCAGAGTATGTGGTAAACTATCCAAAGAGGTCAAATCGGAAAGGAAATGATGGAATAATTAAGGATGAGAAATCCTCATCATCAAAACGATGGATATATATCGGTTTAGGACTGGCAGCCATTTTATTCATCGCCATTGTAGCGTTTGCCATCATATTCGGAACAGGTAAAGCTCTCATTGATTAACGTTTAATTGATTTAGTCGATCATACTCGAGAAACTGCTCTGTAGAAAAATCCTCCTAAAATACTTAATTTATTTATGATTTTTCTATTGTCCTTTGCTTTAAATAATGCTATGTTATGTTTCGGTATTACCTTAATATAGATATAATGAGCTGATGTACAGCTATCAACTGATCATTCCTATACATGTATTTCTTTTGTAAATCAATGAAAGACAATCATAGTTATATTTAAGGATGGGAAATCCCCATCTTCGAAACGATTAGAATACGTTTTACATACTATTGTGCATTAAAGCTCATATTAAGGTGGTACTACACCCTTGATAAATTTGTGACTATTTTTGCATTTTCTCAAAAAATAATAACATACTGGTAACAAAAGTTACAAGACAAACGGTACGTTATTTATGATAAGAAAAGAGGTACCGCTAGAATGTACCTCATATCTTAATGAACCACATATATAATGAACCACTTGTCTTGAATCACTGAAATTTCAGTGAAATAATTGGATTCCATGCCCCTATAATATACATATCTTTTGTTACCAGAGTGGTATTTTTTTGAGAAAATGCAAAATTAGTCACAAAATTTATCACGGGGGTGTAGTACCATCTTAAGCATTAAGTGAATTGGATTGAAATGGAGCGAAATTTCGGGTTGGATAGTAACGGAATAACCTGCCATCCGCATACAATATTCTACATGCATTGACTATTGAGACCTTATTTATTAATCCAATGTTATCACGCTTAGCGAGGTATGAAATTAGAAAAAAATGACAAAAAGGCAAAAATCAAAACCTTACTACAGATGAGATTAACGTATTGTCATATTGTATTGAACACTTTCGCTCATTCAGATAACCTTTTTATAATTAAATTGTATATTGGTTTCCATTTTATAACAGGAGTTTTCTACAGATCGTCGGAAGGACAGGCAAATGGTGAGACAGTTGATGTACTTTTTATTATTCAAAAGTTTGAAACTGTAATGACTTCTAAATTAGTACAGGGCGCTATGGGTTTGGGATTTTCTTTTGTTATATTAGTGGAACCAATGTTTTTTGGTATCCTTAAACCTGAAAGGATAGAAAATTAATTGGTTTCATTTTTTCTATGCCCTCTGTGGTTCTCACGAGGGGTCGAAGGTCACAATGGAGCCAAAACTTTAAAAATAATTTCATCATGTTATCCTTGCAAATGAAACAAACAAACAAATAAAAAATATACAAACAGCCCCAACACACTCATAAACAAAGAAATATACAATAATGGTTTATAGTCAGACAGGCAAAACTTGTGGTTTTTTTTTAATAAAAAGATTTCTAATTTTGTATACTATTCATTTGTTTGAATTGAATTTTGATTAGGTATATTATCACCTTCACCCAACAATCTAATCAAAGCGATTTTTTATTTTTATTTTAACAAGTAATTATTCAAATTGACAAGATCACCAACCCATTGACAAGTTACCCATTTCATTTTGACAAGATTCTGCTATGTCCCCCTCTGAGAAGATAAACTACTCAAACTTGATAAGTTGACAAGAATCTATTCATTCTATAAATATAGAGAGCATCCGTGTACCCAAGCGAGACTGACTACAACAGTGCATGTAACATGTTCAACCCTCAACTGTGTTGCATTCAATTGAGTTTCGTAAATGACCTTGGTGAATGACCTCGATATATCATTTTCAAATTTGTTACGTCCCAATCTGAATAGTTTCCCTTGTCAAATTTGTTTCTATTCAAAAATGAGTAGATCGTCACGAATGTATGGATAGAGTAGATTAGAACAACAGTATGAAACCGATTACCTGGAGTTTGCTCGTCATTATTATTTACAAAGATGTGACTGACCAACTTACTACTCAGTTACCAACCAATCGACGTACAACGACGTCTTCTACCTCTGATGGGAAGTTTGGTAAGTAATTCATATACGAACTGATATTTGAAATACAGCCCTTAAAATAATGTGTCTATTCATCTATTATGTCCGATTTGAGCGCTGACATATAGGACAAACTTGCCAATCAATATTCATGATGGTGTACATTCAACGTCCAGTTTTTCAAATTGGGTGACTTGTGTTTGGTAGGTGTAAAATAGACGAATAGCTTGTCGGCAAATCAAATCAACACAAAGAAACAATGCGTTACGTAATCTATAGGCTCTCCATTTCTATTAAAACTTCCTTGCCATAATGTTTATAAACAACTGATCAATCCCTAATGCATAACATATAATATAAATTGGAGCAATTAAATGTAACTTTCATTTACAGACAAATGAAATTTAAAACTAAACTTTCGAAACTTTTACGAAATGCGTGTGGAATTAAACCATTTCCAGGTTTACCTAAATCACTGTAGATTACCTTTATTTTTGATCATAAATAGTACCATACTAATATTATGGTATTGGTTAGTGATTTTGGACAATAGAGAGTTTGTGAAATGCGGTTCAAAAACACACACTTGAGAACGTTCCTGCAATCTTATTGGTTCTTACCCGTGTGATATAACCCGATATAACACGGGTCAGCGCGCTACTCGTACTCGCTATTTGAACCAATCGGACCCGCATAGCAACAACGGGACTGATCGATTCAAAGCCCTAGTTAATTCCTTGAAAAATGTAGGATTTAAAATTTGAAATAAAATTTGTAATACTTATTAATATTTGGCGTAAAACAATGATGACACCCGTGTTATATGAGATGATAGATGCACTCCAGCAGCTAAAACAATATATTTATTCTCTAATTATCCTGACCGACCCAGAGTTTGAACAAATTGGGGGAAAAAATTCCTGTATAAATGAATGCCGACCCAAATTTCGGAAATTTCAGAAACAATTTTTTTTTTGTATTTTCTCAAATTGCAAATTATTTACAGATTTTAGTGGGTTTTTTTTGGGTCATTTTCAAAAAAAAAAAAAAAAATCCGACCGACCAACCCTACTTGAAAGGTCCGTCCGCCCGAAGAACAGGGTTTCTTTTTTCGTTGCCTAAGCAGTAAATTATGAACGAAAATACGTCAATTTAAGAACAATTGTTTCTATATTTCCTCATGCAGTATACAAGTTATGTGTGATCTAGTTAAAGACCAATTTTTGGAATCTATTTTGGTTTGGGTAAAAAACACACCACATATTGTTGAAAATGTTTGATTAAATTCGGTAAAAACATTTTTTGTTCCAAACGTCAAGCTTGAATTATACTTTTGTGTGTGATCATGACTTTAAAAAAGGCCAAAGTGGCACTTTTAAAATTGGACCTTCGTCCATCCAAATACTTGTATCTTTGCTACTAGAGGTCGCAGTACAGAGTCATTTTTGTGCAGGATGTTTTATCTGAGTGTTCGGAGACTTTATGTTCGCAGTATAGAATAAGATGTTATCAGTTATTGTTGTTATCATTTATTTAATTGTTTAGGGACTACGGAAGAACAGGGAACAGCGACAAAGTCACACGAAACAACAGGAACGTCTGGTAACTATAATAGCATACAATAGAATTCAATATATGTGACCTGTTCATATTTGATGGATGATTTGCTATATTCTTGGTATCAGCTGTTTTTTTATTTGTTGAACCAGCAAACACAAAAATGTTTTTAAAACGAACATGTTATTTTGGGGGTTTTGGTTTAGATAAAAACGTGTTCATAACATTAAATGTCGGGTTATATAAAGGTCATGGAAACGTTTTAAAACGTTTTTGTATGAAAACACACTAAAACAATATTTTTAAAATGTTTTCAAAATGTTATTGTAAAATATTTATTGAAAGCACTTTTTGCTAAATATTTTGTCAATACTTGTCAACACTTTGTCAACATTATATTAAAATATTTGCAGTAGGTTATCAACAAATGTTTTTGAATGTTATGAGAACGATTTATCCCCTTTTGTCCTTTATATAACCCGACATTTAAACGTTTTCTGTCAACCTTTTATAACCTTTTGCGAATGATGTCGAAAACGTTTTGTGTTTTGCTGGGGAAAATCTCAAAATTTATTGGTCTTCTTGCTACAAGAAGTAAAAAGTCAATTGTCACTCTGCTCTAGTAGAAAATTATTAATTTTCATCTTGCTTTAATAAAAAAAGGGGTCAAAATTAGCAAGAGCAACATGTTGAGCTATATGATGTGTATATTATGAGTTAAACCCCACAAGGAATTTAATATTATAAAGGAAAAGTTAAATGTAGTATTCATACTCACCTCACCTCACCTCACAGGCTGTGTCACCCACTGTCGGATGTAGCCCTCCTCAAGTAGCTTCCATTTGCTTCTGTTCTGTGCTTCTCTTGCCCAGGTTGTACCCAAATAGGATGTGAGATCATCACGCCATCTTCGTTTTTGTATTCCCCTTCTTCTCTTTCCTGTTCTTGGCTGCCATTCCGTTAACCTCTTTGTCCATCTATTGTCCTCTCTACGAGCTATGTGTCCCGCCCATCTCCACTTTGCCTCCTTGATCCTTTCCATGATATCTTTGACATTTGTTTTGTCCCTGATTTCCACATTTTTTACTTTGTTACGTATGGTGATATGCAGCATTTTCCTCTCCATAGCATGCTGTGCTACCTTGAGTTTTTGTTCTAAAAATTTAGTTGTTGTCCAGGTTTCACAACCATAGGTCATTGTAGGTAATACACACTGGTTGAAGACTCTCGTCCTCAGTGTCATTGGTAGTCTTTTGTCACATAGGATTTCTTTGTGTCTGCCAAAGCAACTCCAGCCAGCCTTTATTCTTAGCATGACTTCTTCTCTCGTGTTGTCTTCCATCTTTACTGTCTGGCCTAGATACTTATAACTTTCTACATGTTCTATCTGCTCATTCTCTACTTCAATGGACTTTGTTCGTCTGGTAATTTGTCATGAATTTGGTCTTCCCCTTATGTATATTCAGTCCTATCTTCTTACTCTCCCTGTTCAAGCTGTTTAGTTGCACCTCCATATCCTCAACTGATGCAGCTGTTAATGCAACATCGTCTGCAAATCTCAGGTCTGTTAAATAATCTCCGTACTCATATTCATACTAAGCCGGATTAAATTAAATTAGTCTTTTATCTTTTAAGGTTGGTCTTAACCCTGGAATAATGGAAACTTTCGGGCCTCATAACTGCTAAAGTGTTGGTCTAAAGTATATAAAAGTATACTATTTATAATTGCAAAGACTTGATAAATTCACCTGTGAGGTTAAATTTGGACCAAAATGTTCATTGTGGCCCAAAATCCAATGACATTACAAATTACAAAAATCAAAACGAAAATCAAATACTTCAAAGATCTCCACATTCCATTATTTATCTATACTTTTTGTAATCTTTATCATTTCTTAATTTTATGGCTAGTTGAAACGACAAGTCCAACTTCTTCTATGTTTACAACCCACCAAGAAGTACTAGGCAGTACCAGTGTACTTACGGGTGAGTATATAATGACAATAACTATTGTCATATGATCTACTAAACAATGCGTTGCCATATCTATCAGCGTGCTTCGCTTTGTTCCTAAAGTAACTTCCACTTCTTTGAAACAACAAATTAGGTAAAACATAAACATAGTACAATGATAATGACCTAAACGAGCTGTCACAGCAGATACGATACAATTATAAGCATCTACCATAAAGTAATTACACTCCTTAATAAAATAATGACCATTATTCCTAAACGGTTAATTGTATGCCACATTTGCGATATGCATACAAAGCAGAATTTATTTCTGCGCACTATGACACCTCATTTGCTGCAATTGTCCCAATAATGATGTCGCAGCGTACTTTTAAATGAAAGTAACTCAATATTTGAAAGTTGCAGTAAAATCCTATTGCCTTGTATTCGTCTTGTTTCGTAATCTGGAGGAGGTCAACACACAGTAGAGAATGAATTTGTAGAAAACCTTCTGATAATTACAAACACTCGCTGAGCAGCAAGACCCTCTTAGCTTTTAATCCGATAAGCTGATTATCTATTTGTTTTCATGAATTGGAAGACATTCTTTGATCAATCATAGCTCAATTATCTGAAATTACTGGAGCGTGAGCCACCCAGGCTAGTGGCTCAGCATAGTATTTTATTAACAGAAGGTTTTCTCCAAATTCGTTTCCTAATGAATAAAATAATATCATTTATCACATAATAATAATATTGATGTGGGCTTAACCCTATCAAATGGCACAACGCCAATACCACTTATCAAATTAAGATCTAAATATATTTATTCTTGTTTCATTGATGATATCAAGAAAGAACCAGTAAGTCAGTCTTCTTTGAAAAGAGTATACAATCTTTCTGACAGTGAGTGTTGCAAATTTTTTATTTTGCCATTCAAAACTACGCTTAATTCAAAATTGAGGTGGTCTCAGTATAGAATTATCCACAACATCCTTCCAACAAACGCCTGGCTTTTTAAGATTAATTTGAAGGATATAGATGTATGTACGTTCTGTCATAAAGAAAGGGAAACAATTACACACATTTTTGCCTATTGTGAAGTTGTTAATTTATTGTGGCAAACAGTTAAGGAATATTTTGACGTGATACCTGACCTTACATCTTTTATTAAATTATATGGTCTTATTGATACAGATTTGGAGGATTCTTTAATAATTAACCAAATCATTCTCACTGTGAAATATTATGTTTATAAATGTAAATGGGATGAGTCTAGATTGTCTTTTAATGCTGTTAAAAAATTGATTGCTGATGTAGAAAAACTTGAGAATTATTGTGCAAAAAGAAACTGTAAAGAAGAGTTTCACTTGAAAAAGAGGAGCCCTATCATACATTTGATTTGAATATTGAATTCGTCGCTGGCTGGACGTGGTGGCGTGATACAGCTTTAATGGTCATTGAAGGGACATAATTAGTTAGCCTCTCAGCCACGCGCAATTGGGAAATGGTGTTCACTTTATGTTTGAAGTCGATTCTAGACCAAAATTTAGTTTTTAAGCATTCTCTGGCCAAATATGACATATTTGGTGTCTATTTATATGTTTTCGAGTATGAAAAATATATTCCGATAGTTTTTAAAATCAAAAATAGCTGCCTTATGCTCAAAAATCCAAAATGGCGCCCAAAATGCCTTTTTACGGGGGTGCTCCCATTTTGGGGGTCAACATTTGTTTTTAAGCATTCTCTGGCCAAATATGGTATATTTGGTGTCTATTTATATGTTTTCGAGCATGAAAAATCTATTCTGATAGTTTTAAAATAGCTGCCTTATGCTCAAAAATCCAAAATGGCGCCTAAAATGCAATATTTGTCCAAATTGAAATATTTTAGTACCTATTTGCATTGTGTGGGGTACAAAGATCACAATCAATCTATTTTCAAAATTCAAAATGGCTGCTCACTGCATACCCAAAACTCAAAATGGCGGCCAAAACGATGTAGTAATGTGGCCAAAAGAAAACAATGTTCCACAAAAATTCCACGACAATTAAGTGTTAATTTAAATATATTTATGTAGAAATGTGTTGGCAGCAGTTTATGAAAGCTCAAAATGGTTGCTATTGGCTTGAAATCATACTAGTAATGTCCGTCACATAGCTCATAATGACCGTTTGTACTAGTATATGATAATGATCTTAGGTTCAATTTGCATTTTCTTGATTTAAACTTATATTACAGCTCCTTCAAAATCCAAAATAGCTGCAAGAACTAAAACACCACCTAATGGTGATTTGCTGTTCGCAGGTCATTTTGATCGCCATTTTGAACACCAATTACCTTTATTACCGTTACATTTAAGATGACCGATAAAGTTTATTTCGTATTTTCCTATTTTATATAGTTATTAATTGTCATTTTACGAGTCCTCTTCTGAACTCTCCAGAGGATGATTTAAGGAAGCCCCACCATGCACTGTAAAAGTGTTATCACTAGAGTTTCAACTGCCACTTTACTTTTCAAATCCCATTGAACTCTGTGCAAAAGATGTTGTTTTAGAATTGCCCGTGTGTCATTATTACTTGGTCGATTTCAGATTTAAAGTGATGTATGCATGAAGGATAATTCACACCTTCTGTAGATAACATAAAATGTGAAATCGACCAACCATTTGAAGGTGTTTTTATTGTAAATATATCTGTCCAAATTCAAATTTAACCATGCACGTGTGTATGCAGTGGGCGGGCAGTGGTGTCATGTTCACTCACACAGCTGTGCTAACCGCAAGACTTGCTGGGAAGTGCTTAAATCATCCTCTGTGAACTCTCTTCACTCAACGGGACTTCTTCGTCCTCTGAATCTTCAGAATCGCTGATCAGATCATATCCCCTTAGTTCTGTTGGGATTTCTGGAGTTGGCATGACTGCTTCTGGTGGTTCATCACCTTCCTCCTCTTCCACCATCTGTCTCACCTCATCTTCATTTGGAAGTGCCGAACCACGGTACCAAACGGGCTTAAGAACATCATCATCATCAAGTTCCCAGCTGTAGTATAGAGGATTCTGTTGTTTGAACATACCAACCAGGCAATTAACCATACAGTTTACTACAAAGTTTGCACGTTGGATGTGGCATTTCATTGAGTTACTGTCAGGGGAAGCCTGAGACGGGGTTACCTTCCGCTTCTTTCCCTTTCCACACATTCTCATTACATAGCGACTATCCCCTGCCGTCTTTTCCTTCCTTGGCCTGTTGTAAACTATGTTAAGCATGAAGTCTGTAACTTCATTAACATTGGCTGCAGTTCCTTCAAGGCTAGATAGAAGTTCTAGGCTTTCTGGATTCTGTTGCATCTTGGTAAAGGCTCTAATTTTAGACCGGCCATAAAAAGGTTGCGCGAAGTCGCTGCCTGTTACTACATGAAAAGCAGGTAGGCTCTTGCAAATATCTCTTCCAAGGTGATTTGCAAGAGACTTGATATCATGGTACGTTATGCCTGCTCTTGACAGCCTGGTCCCTTGTCTGAAATACAGGTTCTTAGTAGCATTGTCTGCTACAAATAGCAACAGAATAAATACATCTGTGTCATCAGCTACCACACAAGTATTATGTGTTGCAGTAGAATACACTGCGTAGAGAAAGCCAGGCGAGGGTCAGCTTCTCTTTGATAGGAGAACAGCTCTGGGATTTCTCGTATTACTGACTCTGGTTCTGACGGAAGGCGAAAACACACATTTCATTAATTGATTTTTAAATTTCTGTAATGTATTTATATGGTCAATTCCAGCCAAAGCGGGACAAAATTCTCTCTGGGGGCCATTTTGAAAATGTTTTCCTTTTCAATTCTAGACTTCTCAAATGAGACGATCATATCTAGTGAATCATCAGGTGGAAGTGCCATCGGATTGAAAAATAACTTTTCTTGCTAGACCAAATAAAGTGTTAAATGCGCATATGCATGTTACCCACGAATTCAAGCCTTTTTCACCTGTTGTACGCCATAAAATTTCACTTTCTTTAATATCTTTCAATATTTTATGTGTGACTCATATACACTAGAAATCGGTGAAGACTTTGAACGTAAAATAGAATTTTATTACATATATCTACAAAGAAATATTTTGGTTATTACAAATTTTAAGAAAGAACCAGGTGTACAGTTAAGATTGTGTCAATTCTTCGAACTCTTTCCAAAGTGGCTGTCATTCAACATTACTGTATTATTTCGAAAGATTAGAATAAATGCTTCATATAAATATAAAGTTAGCTTTTGTATCTCGTCGCAGGATGAAGATCTCGGATGGATTCGTGGGTAACAGCGTCTGGCAAATAGCAATTCCTATTAATTTTTTTTAATAAAAATAAAAAATACTTTTCCGTATGTCAATAATTCAGGCTGCAATGGCACTAAAATGAATTTTAATCGAAATACACACTACATGGAATGTTTAGAATGGATCATTATGGCATTTTGGGTATAAAAATTTTGAGAATAATGAAGTTGCCAAATTCAAATAGACATAGCAAACAGTTTTATATTATTATTTTAGTAAAATCATTCCATATTTTCATGCAGCAATATTCTATTAACTCGTGTTTGACAGTTCATATTAACTAAAACACTATCAATACATTGTTAACTATAATTTAAGTAGGGATTCGTGGGTAACCAAAATATTCGTGGGTAACACATATTTGAAGGTATGTATTGGTAAGTGGCAAAATAGAAAATATTACAGAAGGTTGGAAACCATCATGCGGTTATTCCTCCATTGTGTTTCAATGATTCCCGTTTCTCTAACCAATTGCATTTACCCAAAAAATGGTAATTTAGGATAATCAATCAAAACTTCATGATACAGCTTCAGTATACCTTCAAGAGGACGCTATTAAACAGGACTCTTTTGGAACCTATTTCACATGTTTTCAAAATGTTAAGATGCATAAGAAACATATAATTTACGAGTAAATCCTTGGATTCGTGGGTAACGCCGAATTCGTGGGTAAAGCTATAAGTACTATAGTACCGTTTGGGGTTTGCGTTTCTTAGGTGCATAAACTGTAAGTACTGTAAAAATTATAGCATACCCATGGCTGGAATATGTGCTGATTTAAACTTAAAATAAAATAAACAATCTCCTTGTTTTTCAAGGTTAGCATCTACTCGGGATTCGTGGGTAACAAAAGTTTAAACCGTCGTAGATTCTTTTTTAAAGCGGTGAACTTATTTTTACGATTTACAATTTCCAGCGCTTGTCAAACTAAATTCAGAGTCCAAAGTCATTAAATGTTAATTTAAGTTATGGCAATTATATTTGTTGGACTCGTGGGTAACAGTTGATACGTGGGTAACGTCAAATTTGATTTTATGGAATTTTATGGGTAAAACGTATTTGCATAAAATAATCACTTGGACCTCAGAATTATAGAACGAAACTTCGTTTCATGATATAGTCATTTATGGCATATTCACTTAACATTTTTCAGAACGATCATTTTATTTTTGATACGCGGGTAACAAAATTATTAGCCAAATTGATTTAATGGCCTCTAGAGTCCACAAACTTTGCTGGAATTCAATCGTTTTACATATGATGAGAGATCATGCAAACGTCTTTCTAACAGTAATAATTTCATTTTGATTGAAGGACATTCAATGACATATATGGTGCTTTATCTTTGAATTCGTGGGTAACGCCAATTCATTTAAGCCATCATAACTTGTCCCCTGGTATGACTTGCTAGTAAAGGCCTATATGCACAAAGAGAGCACATTGGACGTGACATGATATGCTCCATCAATAACGTGATTTCCTTTATTAATGACATTTTAAAGTGGAAAGTTAACATAGAGAGAATTTTGTCCCGCTTTCGCTGGAATTGACCATATTCGTAATGTATTTGTAATATCATTTCCCATGTTTTAATGTGCCTTTTTGCTGCAAGAGTAAAATAAAAGCCCTGTTTGGAGCATGAGAAACAAAAATTATTGATCACATCAGTGATCATTGTGCCATAGAGGTTGTGCGTGCAATGGCTCCAAACAAAGGATTTCACCGTAATCATGGCGCAGTGCAGTCCATTCAATCAAATGTTGCCATCAACCTATTTGATCGTAGTGCATTTGTTATGTGTGTGAGACGAACTGTCGCGGTAGATTTCAATCATGCTTTTGTTGAATGCATTTGAGTAGTCCGCCACACACCGACATCGCCTGGCTAATAATTACTTGGTACAGCAGAGACACTGAAATGAATACCCGGGATCGATACACGTGAATGTGCTATGCACGATTTGATATTCAGACGATTATCTTTGGATACCGGGGTAGAAAATGATGAATATCCCCCGTAATTGATTTAGCCTAAAGAGGCCAGATTTGGTTCCTTGCACTTGAATATATATGTTCAACGGATATGATAGTCGTTAGCTTGCGTCTTGAGAAAGAAGCTTGCGTCTTGAACTCAAAAACTGTCCAAAATTCTGATTTTATATGTGCCCGAAGTATAGCGCAGTGTAGGCCAATCGTGGAGGTAGTCTAAAAGCAGATGACCTATGGCGTATACCATGCTCACTCACACACAGCGAGGTCAGTCACCGGGCTATTGTCAGTAGCCTTAGTCAGATGTCCTTCGGCCTATTAGCGTCTCAAAACTATTAAACAGGTCGGAACAAAATGGCCATGCGTGGCGGTGGATTCAACCTACCATGGCGATTTCTGCTATGAAGATATCGGGGCGATGACACTGTGCGCCATACGTCATATGCACAACCTCTATTCAGTGATCTCAGCGAAAGTATACAAAAAATAAAATTGTGTATTAACCCCTTAATAGTGATATTAAGGTATTTAAGATATTAGATATTTCTGAAATGAGAACAAACCCAAGGAAACGGCATTATTGATAAAGTTGAAGCCCCATTGAAATACATGTAGCTAATTTATATACTGTCAGTATGTAAATTACAGATTCATGTAAAATGTCTTATTTTGTCTTAATTAGTGGCTTTCGGCTGAACCGAAAGCCACTAATAGAAACACTTGACTATAGTGGTAGCACAAAATTTTGCTCTGTACATTACTCGTTGATGGTCGATAAACGTCCCAATAAATCGGACTTAGTCACCGGTCAGTTCTACAGCATAGATATCCATGGCTAACGATGGTTAACTATGGAAACATGTTAAAGGACATCAAGAAAATTTTCTAAGTTATTTATTTTGAGCTCTTTCGAGACGAGTAATGGATATATTCTGTAGATTTAGGTTTTGTCTGTGACTGCTAATGTGAGGCCGTCGTAGGTCGTACGGGGCTCAAACTCGGTGGGTGGGTGTAGTTCTGTCCTGGCAAGAAGAAGTTTATGTTCGTTAAGTCATCCGACCCCGGGGCCCCTCCCAGGGGTCATTTGAGGTCAATGACTAAAAACTGCCATATGGGCATGAAACTAGGTCCTACGGGACTCAAACTCGGTGGGTGGGTGTAGTTCTGTCCTGGCAAGAAGATGTTCATGTTCGTTAAGTCATCCGACCCCGGGGCCCCTCCCAGGGGTCATTTGAGGTAATATGACTAAAACTGTCATATGGGCATGAAACTAGGTCGTACGGGGCTCAAACTCGGTGGGTGGGTGTAGTTCTGTCCTGTCAAGAAGATGTTTATGTTCGTTTTAAAGGCATCTGACACCGGGGTCCGCTCCCAGGGGTCATCTGAGGTCAAATTACTAAAAAGTGTCGTATGGGCATGAAATTTGGTAGGTACAGTCAACATTTAAAACAACATTTTTTTTGAAGGTCATTTTGGGTCATCCAGGTCACCACGGGTCATCTGAGGTCAAATTAGTAAAACTCATATATGGGCATGAAACTTGGTGGGTACAGTCAACATTTAGAGTTATAAGTTTAGATCATTTTGGGGTCATCCAAGGTCACCCAGGGGTCATCTGAGGTCAAATTACTAAAAACTGTCGTATGGGCATGAAACTTGGTTGGTATATACAGTCAACATTTAGAGCCAATTTTTTGGAAGGTCATTTTGGGGTCGCCAGGGGTCATCTGAGGTCAAATTAGTAAAAACTGTCATATGGACATGTCACCATCAGCCTGGTAATCGCGCCCAGCCGAGAGCCGCCAAATATGGTAACCGCCTAGTCTATTTTAAAACTGATGCATCAATGACTATGTTCCTCATGTCATTATTGTATCATTCTCACATACATTAGGAAATGAATTTGGAGAATAGAGGCCTTGCATGTGACATATCATCACGTAAATATGGCGGACTACTCAAATGCATTCAACAAAAGCATGATTGCAATCAAATAGGTTGATGACAACATTTGATTGAATGGACTGCACTCCTATGGCAAGTATATTGCACAATAGAACAGAAAAACCTGGTTTTTCGTAGATAAACCTGGTTTTTCGATCGAGATAAACTTGGTTTTTCACTGATAAACCTGGTTTTTCAAACGAAAACCAGGTTTTTTGAATTCGATTGTCATAGTTTTTCGAAAAACCTGGTTTCTCGGTCGATAAACCTGGTTTATCAAAAACTATGACAATCGAATTTGAAAAACCTGGTTTTTCGATTGAAAACCAGGTTTATCAAAAAAATATGACAATCGATTTGAAAAACCAAGTTTATCGGCGAAAAACCAGGTTTATCGGTCGATAAACCTGGTTTATCAAAAACTATGACAATCGAATTTGAAAACCTGGTTTTCGATTGAAAACCAGGTTTATCAAAAAACTATGACAATCGATTTGAAAACCAAGTTTATCGGCGAAAACCAGGTTTCTCGGTCGATAAACCTGGTTTTTCAAAACTATGACAATCGAATTCGAAAACCTGGTTTTTCGATTGAAAACCAGGTTTATCAAAAAAACTATGACAATCGATTTGAAAAACCAAGTTTATCGGCGAAAAACCAGGTTTATCGGTCGATAAACCTGGTTTTTCAAAAACTACGACAATCGAATTCGAAAAACCAGGTTTCTCGGTCGATAAACCTGGTTTTTCAAAAACTATGACAATCGAATTCGAAAACCAGGTTATCAAAAACTACATTGTATGACAATCGAATGCTCCTCGAAAAACCGGAATTTCCAAACCATTAGTAATGGCGACACACTTCATGGCGCGCGGGCATGGTAGCTGGATCCTTCAGTCTTTCAGCAACTACGCACGGTCATCGGGTTGTGCTATTTGTTTTGGTAAATAACGAGCGCGCGTAGCGCGTGAGCCGAAATTTTTGGTTAAATCTCCCTTCTCCCCTTTTTCTTCTCCTCCCTCTTTCTTTCTTTCCCTTTCCTCCTCTTCCTCTCCTCTCCTTTCCTTCTCTTCCCTTTTCCTTCCCTTTTTCTTCCTCTCCTTCTCCTTCCTTCTCTTTCTCCCTCTCCTTCCCTTCTTTTTCTCTTTTCTCCTTTTTTTCCGTCCCCATTTTATAAAGGCAAGCACGCCTGAATCTGGTATTTCATCGCTCCTGCCGATTTGGTAAAGGTGCTCTTACATATACCTCTTGAAGATTCCACATCCATCCTACCAATATCATGTTAAAAACCTGTAAGCACATCATGATTTATCACTAAATGGCGGACGGAAAATTGCTGAAAATTTGCTGGCATGGAGTGTACAGTACCAGGGGGAATCGATGCGTGTACGAAGTTGTGGTACTCGACAGTTTGTTTTCAAGCTCCTTGTAGGGCTATGTAGCGTACAAACCACAATAAATCAGCAAATCCACTCGGCTTCATAAGCGTCTGTTGTTTTTATATTCCCGTCTCTGAAATCAATGACGTAATCAAAATCTACTCAATATTCATATTTTCGAACGTTGTTTGCTCCAATCCAGGCCCTGCTCCAGTCCTCAATACAACACAGTGAAGCGGCCGTGCGTGAGTAGTGAGTACCGGTATTCGAGGCCTGGAGGATCTACCCTAAGTGCAATCGGGGAGTGCAAGCTTATAGTATTCGATTGTCATAGTTTTTTTTGATAAACCAGGTTAATCAAAAACTATGACAATCGAATTCGAAAAACCTGGTTTTTCGATTGAAAAACCAGGTTTATCAAAAAAACTGAAACCGAATTGAAAAACCAAGTTTCGAATTCTCGGTCGATAAACCTGGTTTTTCAAAAACTATGACAATCGAATTTGAAAAACCTGGTTTTCGATTGAAAACCAGGTTTATCAAAAACAACTATGACAATCGAATTGAAAACCAAGTTTATCAGGGAAAACCAGGTTTCTCGGTCGATAAACTTGGTTTATCAAAAACTATGACAATCAAATTCGAAAAACCTGGTTTTCGATTGAAAAACCAGGTTTATCAAAAAACTATGACAATCGAATTGAAAACCAAGTTTATCGGCGAAAAACCAGGTTTCTCGGTCGATAAACCTGGTTTTTCAAAAACTATGACAATCGAATTCGAAAAACCTGGTTTTTTGATTGAAAAACCAGGTTTGTCAAATCGAAAAACCAAGTTTATCGATTGGATTGTCATAGTTTTTGATAAACCTGGTTTATCAGCCGAAAAACCAAGTTTATCAAAAAACTCTGACAATCGAATTGATAAACCTGGTTTTTCGATTTGAAAAACCTGGTTTTTTCGATTGAAAAACCAGGTTTTTCGATTGAAAAACCAGGTTTATCGACGAAAAACCAGGTTTTTCTGTTCTATTGTGCAATATACTTGCCATACACTCCGCCATAACTACGGTGAAGGACACCGGCTCAAATCCTTTGTTTAGAGCCAATCGATAATTTCATGCAGGGCCTGTATACTTTCTGTTAATAAAATACTATGTTGACCTCACACTCCAGTAATTTCAGATCATTGAGCTCAGTAATACATCAAAGAATGTCTTCCAATTCATGAAAACAAATAGCTAATCTGCATATCGGATTAAAAGCTTGAGGCATTTCAATTGCAAGGCCCATTACTTATACACCAACAACAACATAGGCCTACAAGTGTATATAATGTAGCATGTGCACACATTATCATGTTGTGGATGGTGAATCAAGCTGCAGTGCCTACCCATTCCCAAATAAATGCAGTGACCAACCGGTGTTCACTCATGATTGACGTACTGATCATTATGTAGGATGATTTAAACTCATAGGTTTTGGCAATTTGGGAGGGGGTGGGTTCAAAATGACCCCATAGGATTATACGGGGGTAAAAACTTCAAATTCCTCAAATACCCCTTTCAAATATATCAAATTATTTAAATAAAATGAATGAATGAATGAATGAATGAATGAATGAATGAATGAATGAATGAATGAATGAATGAATGAATGAATGAATGAATAAATGAATGAATAAATAAATAAATGAAAAAAATTGAACAAATTGTAGCGTAGCATTAAAACCATAATAACCATTGCTGGCAGGCGGATTCGAACCAACGATATTGACATTACCAGTCTGATGCTCTAACACTGAGCTATGCCATCATCTAGTAATGAGGGTCGAGTTTTTAGCGTATACAGTGTTTGTCTGTGAAAATGCCGCCTTGTGAAATGAATAAATATAAAGTCACAATTTTTAATTTAAATTTATTTGATAATTTTCTAACCTATATTTTCTTTAGAGCAGGGACAAATATTTCCCTTTTATCCAATTTGGCCGCTAAATAAGAATCTACTTCTTTTATTACTGATTTAATTCCGCGATTTGTTCCATTCAGCAATATCAAAGATTAATGTCAAGCATCTCACGACAGATATTTAGTTGGCTTAGTGGTTTTGCACAGTGCTTTTTAGCCGGGAGGTACCGAGATCGATTCCCACCTCTGCCTGCAATTTTTTTTTTCAAGACTGGGAAATAATAACCTGACATTCGCCGCTGACATTCGTACTGCAGAAGCGGAGTTGTAACTTGTTAAACTTTGCTTCTTCCGTAAAAGGGTACATTATTTTGGCACTACTACATTATTTCTTTTTTTCCACATTGCTGGTAGGCCCCTATTAAATATCAAATGGTCATAATTGGCGGTCACTTCAAATCATCGCCAACTGAACGAGGTTCAGGAATGTACTCTCATTGTTAATTGTTGGTTAATCCACCACTTGAACAGGACTTAACCAAAGCAAACAAAGACTTAAGCTTTTTTACGAATGCTATACATAAGTATAAGCTTATTATCCCTCTTCAACAATAGGATTAAAGATTGGTGCTTGACTGGAATTACGTGCTAGTGTCATTGGTTATTGTTAAAAGGCAATAAGGTGTGTAATTGCAATATTTCCTCTGAATAGGAAAGACTCTCTACATCGAACCATGGATGCTGGTGGTTCGAATTAAGCCCGATCCTGACTCCACTTCAGTCGCAGCGTTATGCGATGCTGCGATGCTTTTCAAACATCTCAGCATCCCGCGATGAAATTAAAATGTACAGGAGGAGTCAGTATCGGGCTTTAGGAATAAGAACCCAATTCGAAATGATGCGCTTGAGAATTCAACAATATAAATAATGGTAGCTCTATTATAATACACATTAATGATAAAATTCCAAAATATAATACGTTTTCTGTCTTTGCTTGTCACGTGGTAGCGATTATATTTTTAAATAATTTTCAAATGAATAACAACAAGACAAATGGCCGAGTGGTCTAAGGCGCTAGGCTCATAGAGTACTAAGCGTTGCGCCGTGAGTTCGAACCCCGCCTCTGCCAAACTTTAAAAGAAGTAAATTAAAACTTGACTTTTTTTAATTTCATATTTGGGAAATGTGACTGGGAGAATTTATGTATGGTGTGGAGTGGTGTGATAGGGCATGTACTTTAACTGGCCGGCGCGGTCCGGTGACTAAGTCTTTATTGGGCGTTTTATCGGCAGTCAACGAGTAATGATTTTGACTGGATTTTTAAGCGGAATCTGCTTTGGTTTAAGAACCATTTTACGTTTGATGGTCCGTAAGTACTTGGTGCTTATAAGTGAAACTGATTTACTGCAAAAAGATTTGGTAATTAAGATCTTATAACATTTTGTCGTGTATGGACCTGAGCTATTGACATTTGTGACCGTACAGCACGAATGAGCCGTAAATGTCCTCAATTGTATTCCGAGTTACAGTGTAAAATGGGCATGAAGGTCGTATTCATAGGTACCTCAATTTGGTGCTACGTGTACCTCATTTAATGAGATACACGTAGCACCAAATTGAAATACCTATGAATATGACCTTCATGCCCATTTTACACTGTAACTCAGAATACAATTGAGGACATTTACGGCTCATTCGTGCTGTACGGTCACATTTGCTTTGTTTGCCAATACTGCTGAATTCAACTCCATTTGTTTGACTTTGTACGCTTAATACTACGTAGTTCTGCAGAGTCGATATCTAAGAGGTTTGTGATCCGAGGTGTGATCAACTCCTGGATTATACGTCACCATGCCTAGCAAGTCATTATGCGAGGACTGTAAAGTTAGGAAACCAGGAGTCGATATCAGACAAAGTGAATTGTGGCTCTGTCAACAGTGCTCAGACAAGCGTGATAAGCAAGAACAAGTGAAAAAAGTTAAGGCAAATGATCATCCATCTAGTCTTCAAAAATTGTTTACAACGCCTTCCAAACTGTTAAATTCAGGTTTTGTAGTTGCCAGCTCGTTATTTACTGACACAAACGATGTGAGTTTAAATCCATCTACCACTGTTGACCAATCTAATGATGCTGTGCAATCTCAACCCGTGAATTGTTCTAATTCAAAGTGCAAAGTTATTTCTCCCGATGAACCTATTTGCTCATGTTCTATATGTTCAAATAAATTTCATGTTACATGTGCTGGTTTAACCAAACAACCTGTACGCAAATGGACTTGTGCCGATTGCAGTGATCTGCACACTCTCGCAAAAAAAACGGTTGCCGGCCTACAACAGGCAATGGGAGTACTGAAATCTGAACATTCACATCTGAAGAAGTCTCAAGAAGCTATGCGGAATGAAAACGTACAACTCCGTAAAGAGGTTGAAGACCTGAAAGTTGTGCTTACTAAACATGCTGAAGAGTGTAAAACTTCTGATGATCCTGATGTTTCTCTGTCAAGTAATAGCGACGACAGTGATAACCTTGTAGACGATCCTGTTGGCTCATTACTCATTGGCGATTCCATATTAAGGGACTTTGATAGCAACATGTTCGAACATACATCTGTTCAATCCATCAGCGGTGCCACTGTTTCTGACGTGTTTAAAGATCTAAATGGCCGCAACGACCTCCATACATTCAGAGATATTGTTATCCATGCTGGCACAAATGATATTTCTAAGAACATAGCTTTAGATGAAACAATTTCATCTATGGAAGCAGCTATCACTCTGATTATGGTCAAAGCCCCTACTGCACACATTCACATCTCTGCCGTGTGCCCGAGGACGAAAGGTGACGTTCATCATAAGGTACAAACATTGAACGCAGCTCTAAAAGACCTTGCTCTTCGCTTGGACTGCAACTTCATTGATGCTGGTGATCTCATGATCTACAAAAGTGGACGCGTAGATGAAACACAGTTATCAGATGGTATCCATTTAAGCGAACGTGGCCTAATTACGCTAATTAGAACATTCGTAGAATCCATATCGAGTCTGAAGAGTCCTGATGAGAACAGCTGGACTAAAGTGACATCGAAGAAACGGACTAATCATACAAAACGCGTTAAACGTACGTTGGATATTACCAACAAACAGGAAAAGGTACATCGTCACCATTCACGCGACAGGTCTGAATCTACCTGGCGACATAATGATCGGCAGTCATATGCGCAAAACCATTGAACACTACGCGTCATAATGATACGCGTCAAAATGATCGGCAATCATTTTCGCGGAAACCATTGAACACTTCACGTAACCATGGAAATGGGCGTAATCGCGAATATCGGTCAAACTTTGATAACACTGACTATCGCTCATCCTATTCTGGATGCTACAACTGTGGTTTGAGCAATCATAATCAAAGTACATGTTTCCATAAAGAAAGACTTAGATGTAATACATGCAACCGTTTGGTCACAAATCTAATTATTGTAAAGTAGAAAATGGAAATCGTTCCCAATATTGAGAAAACGGCCATGATGATGATGGTGCCGATATATACTCTTGTGATAAGGATGATGATGATAATGAAAATATCTGTCATAATGCAATTCCTGTTGATTTTCCCACATGTAGTATTTACGGTTCTTCTGATGAGTCTGCTTATGTTCAGCTAAATCATGGTAAAGTGCCTAAGTTTAATACTAAAGGTATCAAATTTGGTCATATAAATGTCAGAAGCCTGATTGGCAAGATTGATGAATTTCGTTATATGTGTACTAATGTTTTTGATGTAATTTGTGTAAATGAGACTCTCTGTGATAATACCATAAGTGATAGATAAATAAGCATATTCCTAAAAGATGCAAGCGTGTTAAAGCTTCCCCCTCCCCATGGCTTAATAGCAACATCACAAAGCACATGTCAAAACGTGATTATTTACATCGTAAGGCTATTCGATCTAAAGCAACTTATGACTGGGAGGCGTTTAAGTCATATCGTAATAAGGTGACTGCAATGATCCGTGAGTCTAAGAAGTGTTATTTTACTAATACTGTGCAACAATGTATGGGTGATTCTGGTAAGCTGTGGAAAACGTTGAAAAATATTCTTCCATCTAAACCATCCACAAACCCTTCGTCTATTGTTGTTAATGATAATGTTTTAACAAGTGATAATGACATTTCAAATGGTTTTAACGAGTATTTTGCTAATGTTGCAAACAAATTAATTGAGTGTATTGATGAGAGTAATGACTGTATTCCTAATGTTATCACCCATAGTATCAATGTGAAGCCACAATTGAATTTACCTTGTATTTCGCATGATTTTGTAAATAACGAAATTCTTAACATGAGTCCAGCGAAAGCTACTGGGCTTGATGATATAAGTTGTAAGCTCCTCAAAATTGCTAGACCTGTCATTGTTGATAGTTTAACATATATTATGAATATGTCTTTGTATACAGGTGTTTTTCCAAACGTATGGAAAGTAGCTAGAGTTGTTCCCCTTCACAAAGGTGGCGATTTAAACAGCACTAATAATTATAGGCCAATTTCCATTCTTTCCTGTGTAAGTAAGATCATCGAAAAGGCTGTTCATAAACATGTTTATACATTTCTCAGTAACCAAAATTTAATTAACCAACATCAGTCAGGTTTTCGTCCATTTCATTCAACAGAGACGGCGCTAACTGAAATGACAGATTACTGGTATGAATTCAGGTAAAATGACTGGCGTAGCCTTTGTTGATTTGCGTAAGGCGTTTGATACAGTCAATCATGATATGTTGTTGAATAAATTACATGAAATGGGCGCAACTGACCACACAGTTAAATGGGTTCGTTCTTATTTACATGATAGAACACAACGAGTGTCTTTTAAGGGAGCTTTATCAAATGAACTTCCTGTAAATTCAGGTGTTCCTCAAGGTAGCATACTTGGGCCACTATTATTCATCATTTTTATTAATAGCATGTGTAAAGTAATTGAGCATGGTTATATTTCAATGTATGCTGATGATACCACACTGTCTGTTAGTGGGGATGATGCTCGTGATATTGCAAGTAAATTAAGGTATGATCTTGAAAAGCTTATGATTTGGATGCGTACGAATAAGATGTTCCTTAACTCTGATAAGACAAAAATCAGGCTAGTTGGTACTAGTGCTAGACTTAATAATGTGTATGAAAATGATTTTTCTGTTAGAATTGATGGTAATGATCTTGAATGTGTTGATAATTTTAAATGCTTGGGTGTTGTAATTGATAATCAATTAAAATGGCATAAGCAAGTTAATAATGTTGTTCGAAATGTTTTTTTTTTACTTTCTTTGTTACGTCATGTTAAACCATATCTTAATGTTGATACTTTAAATGTTCTTTATAAAAGTATGGTTCAACCTCAGTTCGGGGGCACTGCTAATTCAAAGACGTCTCTGATATCAAAGACGGGTCAGTGATTTCACATACGGGGGTCTGTGATATCACATACGTCGTGCTTTTTTTACAGTTTGGGGCTAGATGCAGCATATCGGAAAGAAGGTGACTGTATCGGAATATGCTTTCCTATGTTTAGCAAATATCTGCCTGTGCAAACATCATATCTATCTGTGCAAATTCTGACAAATGGTCCCAGAAAACACTTAGATTGGCAAAATCGAGCCATATCCAACGTTTTGAAGTACCAAAAAATCCCAAGTCATGGGGGAGTGTAAAAAAGTAGGGAACAATGAATTTTGGCCAGTCAACGAGGGGAGGGGAGCGATTTTTGGCACGCATTGTGGCGGCAACTTTTCAAAAATATATTCAAAAATGACTTGAAAAATGGTAGGCCCTACGGAAACGTTCAGGCCTAACCTCGTGGCCTGACTCTTGCACACGTGCATGGGATAAATTCGGAGAAATATGGACACTTGTATTTTATTGATAGGGGTAGGGTTATGTTATGATTAGGTGGCTCAAAATAGATCAACAAATTACGGTAAACCAGGCGCGTGCCCCAGGGAGTGGGGCTTTGGGGCCTGCAGCCCCGGGTCTTAAAAAAAATGAGGGAGACAGAGAGAGAAAGAGAGAAGGGAGAGGGAGGGGAGTGATAGAGCAGTGGCATAGCCAGGCCCGTTTTTTTGCGGGGTGCTGATTTGAAAAAGTGTTTCTTTTTTTTCCAGGGGTCGATTTTGTAAAAAGTGGACCTTCTTCACAAACTTTGGACCTTTTTTGACTAAAAAAGCATAAAAACATATTTTTTGCTCACTACGGTCGTAAATTAGGATTTTTGAGGACTTTTGCCCCACCGCACGGCCCATTCTGCGTACGGGCCTGGGCATAGCCAGTAGGGCAGTATAGTGCCCCCTACAAAAATTGAAGGGCGGAAAAGGGAGGGAAAAGAAAAAGGTCTACTTTTTCGGTCTGATTTCCCAAAAATTGGAAGAAATAACCCGACAACTGAAAACATATATAAAATAACTGCCAATATACCGAAACGAAAATGTTACAAAAATCGGGACAAAATATTAGCAAAACTGGGTTGAAAATTTTGTTTTGCCACAGCCACCCAGGCTCATTTCAATATCCGGGGATTTTTAGGCAAACGAAAGGGGGAAAAGTGGAAAGAAAACAAGGAAGAAAACAAGAAGAAACGAGGAAGAGTAGGCCTATATACGTTCTGTTCTGAGTCATTGCGCATCATAATTATGTTCATGCTTGAAATTTGTGACGGGAAGTCGCATCCACTGGAAATCCATTCTAAAATACATATTATGCATTATCATGACATGGTTATATGGCCTATAGGCTATGCTTAATCATGATGGTCGGAAAAATAAGTTAATAATAGGGGCCTAATGCAAAATGATGCACCAATTGGCTTTTAGTTTGAGGATAATATTCCCCTCACAAGTCGGGTCCGTTGAAATCTGTTATGCCCAAAATAATACGAATAATAAGTGTAAACTTTTACACCAAATGACTTTATTGTGCCTTTCATAACTTTTTGAAAATAATTCTCCAACTTCTGAGGGAGCACATCTCCCTCAGGCACCCTTCTCCGTCAAAAAAGAAAAGGCTAACTTGCATTTATCCATATAGGCCTAATTGAGCAGGTTCATACCCATGCAGAAGTCAGGTCCGCAGGAAATTTGTTAGGAATTATAGGCCTATCTTTCATAGATATAATGACTATAGGCCTATTATAGCACATCCCCCTCAAGCAAAACAGAAAAGCCTAAACTTAGGCTGAATTGAAGGAATTATTGAGCACGAGTGTTAAATATAGGCGGAGACTGGGGTAATTGTCTTTATCAGGGTGTCTTTATACTAAGCATTGGTCTAGGTGACTTAACTTTGTATTGTATGAAAGAGTGGTCTTTATGTTACTGTTTGGTGAAAAAATATTCAAATAGCATTAAAATTTGTATGAGGGGGGTCTAATTAGCGGAGCGATATCGCAAATGGCTCTAAAAAAGTGGCAAGTCCACTTTTTATTCATAGGGGTGGTACTTATTGGTTGTATCACTGACTATTTTGTATGTGTTTGACATGAAAGGTATTCATAACAGTTCCCATTGATATAACAATTTTATAAAAGAATTGTTTATTTAATGAGCTAAATTTGCATATTATGTAATACCCGGCTTGGGGTAAATGTGGCCCCTGTTCATGTCTTAAGCAAATTACTTGCATCTGACCCCCTAAAAGCTATTTTGGTCATTAATCTGTTATATGTTAATCAAATTAGCCATTTGGGGTCATTATTGAAACAAAAAAGGACATATTTAGTATGTTTTCAAGCAAAACAAGGAAGTATAATGAACAGTCAGATCCGGCCGCAATTTCGGCATGCAAAAATTAGCATAATAACAAGTATTTTACAAAATGCCTTAAAATGCCTTTTTCTGGTAAATAAACCAGTCCAAATGGCCTAGAATTATCGCAATTACTATAAAACATGTTATTAATAGTTATCAGGAAGAACTGGATTCACAATACTCGTTAAATTCTTTATTTTGTTCAGGGGCCACATGGACCCTAAAACATTATGTTAATTATTATGCAAATTGCAATATATTTATGATTATATTTATCACATCTTATAGGTACCCATTGCCTCTATCCACTCATGCAGAAATTTTACTTCTCCAGTTCATACTTAAAGAATTACATAGTAAAAATGCAAAAGGGGGCCACAATTACCCCAGTTTCCCCTAAGCCTAAAACTAAAATTCGCGGCTCAGTTGGAAATCTGTAAAAAAATATATGCTCCGAAAATAACCAATAAACAGTTTTGATGTGTCCGGAGAATTGAAAGTCTGCAAAATGTCGTCGAGGGAGCAAAGTTATTCTGCAGCATTTAAGCTCAATTATGAAAAAGAGCAACATTTTTTTAGCATTCTCTGATTTCTCACGTTCACTTGAAAGAGTGTATCCCGAGTCCGCGATTTAATTCATAAATTGGATAGTAAAATTAGCAGGAGCTAGCAGGCACTTGGGCTAGCTACAACCCTGATCATGCTGATTAGGCCTACTCGCAAAATTATTCCCGTTGCGCCAGTTCACGTTCACAATATCGTTTGCGGCTGGGTTTTGAGACTAGGGAGTATGTGATTTATGAGACGTCTTTGAATTATGATACTGTCAGGTGACTCGGCACTGAAGAGTCTTTTATATCAGAGACGTCTTTGATTTAGCAGTGCCCCCGAACTGACCTCACTTTGATTATCGTAGCTTAGCATGGTATGGTCGTTTTAAAGAAGATTGTCATAGACTTGACGTAATACAAAAGCGATGTGCGCGAGTGATCTTAGGTGTTAATTACTACACTCCATCTAATTATATGTTTCAAGAGCTAAGGTGGTCACGGCTATCAGATCGTAATGATTATTTCAAAGCTCTAATGATTTATAAATGTCTTAATGGTCTTGCTCCACAGTATTTAAATAATATGTTCAATTATGAGCGTGACAATCACGATCGTGTTACGAGGCAAGCTGCAGCTGATTTGCTAGCTCTTCCACCCATTGTTCATGGTACTGACATTGAGTCTTTTACATTTTCGTTTAGCTATAGTGGCGTTAAGTTGTGGAATAATATTGACCCGCCTACTAGAAATGCTGTCAATGTTCAGTCGTTTAAGGGATCCAAAATGAGCGTTTATTGCGTTTCGACAGTATTTTTTGTGGGACATGAGAGCACCTCAGACCTATCGAATTGCATTCTGAATACGAAGCATGTCTTTCTGATATCAAATAATTTTCATTTTTAAAAATCACAATATAATACAAATTTTATGACAAATTATAAAAATTTGATATTTTTCAATTTTTTGATATATAACGGTCCTCGAAGTAAATTATATAAATCTAATGATATATTCATAAAGTGTATGTAGCAGGGAGGAAAGCCGACGGTCAATTGAAAATTTTGACCTTTCATATTGAAGATATGGATTTTTTCCCAAAAAGACCTAATTTTTTTGGTGTTTTGGGAAAAAAATCCATATCTTCAATACGAAAGGTCAAAATTGTCAATTGATCGTCGGCTTTTCATCCCACCTATATACACTTTAAGTATAAATCATCAGATTTATAAAGTTTACTTCAAGTACTGTTAAATATCAAAATATCAATTTTAATGATTTGCCATAAAATGTGTATTAAATTGCGAATTTCAAAAATCAAAATTATTTGATATCAGAATGACATTCTTCGTATTCAGAATGCAATTCGATATGTCTGATGTGCTCTAATGTCCCAAAATAAATACTGTCCAAACGTTCATACCCCAGCCCTTAAGACAATGTATAAAAGTAGCCATCTGAAGTAGATTGCATATTCGCAGATTATCATGATTTGATGTTTTTAAAAGTTGTATATACCTATGATTATATGAAATTACGTGCCATAATTGTTTGTATATCTAAATGTGCTTTTATGTATAATTACTATATTTTATATGAGTGTCTTTTAATATTGTTGTAACTTAATTGTATATTGCAGGGCCCCGGTTAGAACAGCTTTAAGCTGATTCGGGCATACCCTGGGTAAAGATAATAAAAAAAATAATAATAACCACTAGCAGGCTATGTAAGCACATCTATGACAATGACAAAGGTATCAAAATCTGAAAAGTGGAAGACAAAGGGTTACATCTGTTGGCAACACCTCCCAATCAGGAAAGTTTGAATCTAACTTTACCACTGAAAGGATAACTTGCAAATGCGGGACATTTAAGACCTTGTTGGTCAGTAAATATTGAAATCATCATCTTACAATTCGACATTACGAGAATAATGATGTGAAAAATGACAATTGTCACAGGTTTCGAAGGATAATCCAATGAGAGCTGAAGAGATTTCCTTCAATGGATACTGAACACAAGGCAATAGAATTTTCCTGCAACTTTCAAATCTTCGGTTACCTTCATTTAAATGTACGCTGCAACATCAATATTGGGAACATTGCAACAAATGAGGATTCATAATGCGCAAAAATAAATTCGAATTCGAATGCATATCCCAAATTTGGCATACGATTTCAAAATAAATTGTCTAAATAATGAAATAATTGAAGAACAAGTATACTTGACTGGTCTGTTACAGTAGATGTACATTAAAGATAACTTATTTGTATATTCACTAACCATGTTAAATTGCCTATTTTGGTAGAGAGAGGTCCAATAGAGGAAACGACTTTCAGTCCGACAAGAAGTACTATAACATCGACTCTTTCTGCTGGAACAGGTAAACGTACTATCACTTGAACGTAAAAATTCGTTAATAAGCATATGTGCTTATTAACGAGTTGCTTTTTAGGATATTTGTTACAATTAAACGGAAAAAGATGAAAAAGTTTAACAAACTAGGGAGAAAAGATGAAAAGGCTAAACAAACTACCCTAAAATTTCTTCCTGTCCGAGCAACTTGTTAATCGGCACATGCTTATTAATGAATCTTTACGGTATATGAGTGAGCCAAAGTGGCCTCATTTCCAACGACATTGTTCAATATCTTATTCTATGAATGTTGCAAACGTATTAGGCTTATAAAGAACTGTGCCCTGGACAGATGAGCATGCTTGACAACCTGGTATTTCGATATTTCAAACGCTAAACCAGTTGATACATCTATACCGCGCCAATAACGTATCCTTACAGTTGGAAAAATAATCACAATTTTAAAACTGAACGATATTGGGGTAAATTTGTTTTTTTAATAGATGCACTATCTAATCCTGCACATTATGACACCACATTGAATCCAATGTGACCTCAAGAAGTAAAGTTACAAGCATTTGAATAGACGAAGGTCCAGTTTTAAAAGTGACAAACTGGCCTATACAAGGCGCAAAAAGATTCCAACAAGCGAAACAAAGAGACAACACAGTTTCTTCAATGAAGCGTTATTTAAAGCAGTTTTTATTTCAGTTTTTACTTTTTCTGTACTTTTCAAAGCTTTCATTTTATTTGTCAGTTCTTTTGTGTCAATTTTTTTTGTTCCTTTGTTTTAAATTAAAGCCAAACGCATAGATTAGCCATTCACCACTCTCAAACCAGATGTCTAGTCTGTGGAGTTTTGAATAGGCTAGTTTGTCACTTTTAAAACTGGACCTTCGTCTAATCAAATGCTTGTAACTTTGCTTCTTGAAGTCACATTGGATTCAATGTGGTGTCATAATGTGCAGGATTAGCTAGTGCATCTATTAAAAAAACAAATTTACCCCAATATTGTTAAATGTTCAGTTCGGAAATTGTGATTATTTTTCCAAGTGTAAGGATACATTATTGGCGCAGTATATATAGTTACTGCGGAGCTATACTTATTGTACGAAATTCCGATGAGAAGCCATTTCCCCACATCGTCATTGGACATTTTATAATTTTTTTAAATATAAGCCACAGGTATTTTCATGACACATGGTACACATGATTTCTACTCTTCTCTCCTGTGTTTTAAATTTTAGAAACGCAAAGAACAACAACATCATTTCTAAATGGTCAGAATGGTAAGTGAAATGGGAGGACAAGTGAATAAATGGTATATCAAATAAAACACAATGAATGATTGTATTTAACGTGCATTTCACTTCAAGAGCGCACTTAGATTATTATCCCCACAACAGCTTTCATTACAACTTAGTGGGGTGAAGCAAGTGAGGTAAAGCATATTGCCGAAGTGCACAACGGGTTGATGCAGCAGGGATTCGAACCCACGCCTCGAATTACCCCGCGATTATGAGAGTAGTTTCAATATGTAGTTTCGACCTGGGAACCAAGGGAGAACAGTGCCAGTGCATTGATTGGTCACCCAGGGTAAATAAATAATAAATAAATAAATAAATAAATAAATAAATAAATAAATAAATAAATAAATAAATAAATAAATAAATAAATAAATAAATAAATAAATAAATAAATAAATAAATAAATAAATAAATAAATAAAAGCTGAGAAAGTTGTTGATAAATAATCTGATTGTAGCCTACATTTAGTAGAATTTTACTCTTAGAATATTTGTTGATATGTTTCCCGGGTATGTTTCGTCCTGCCGTCTATTAGATATTATTGAAGGGACAGGAAGTGTTACCTTTGACATCAATTTCGAACCTGTCTACAACGATCCTAATTCGATGGAATATAAACAATTTACGGAAGACTTCAGACGAGAGGTAGACCTACGTTGATAAATATATGTAATATATTTAGCATTTTAATTATGTAATATATTTAGGTTTTAAGCCCTCATGCAACGTTCATTTGAAAAAATTCAAACATACACTTTGATGGGTATCAAAAACGCACCATGCTCTTCAAATTTGAAACAAAAAACCCGCGAAGTTCGTACCAATCGATGGCACACGTTGACTACTACTCGATTCAATTGCAAGGCGAGTAAAACATCTCAGGCTAAGCAATTTTACGACGCGTGATCTGATTAGTTAACAACTTTTCAAATCGCAACAAAGTTGTTACAATATTGTTAAAATATTCTGGAAAATTCCTAGCACGTTCATTCTAATGTCCCACTTAGATTTTATTTTTGAATGGTGTTTATTTTTGTTATCGATTGTTAACCTTTCAAGCTTGCCAAGTCTGTATCATGATTGTATTAAATTGAATTCGCCGTAGAAGTAGTGACGTAACAGGATTAATTACCATAACAATTGGTTTACACTATTTTTGAATGTATTCGTCGTAGAAGTAGTGATGTAACAGGATTAATTGGGTCTATTGCCATTTGGTCTAATACCATTTGGTCTAATTCCCGTTTCGTCTATATTCAATTGGTCTATTACCTGAAAGGCTAATTGCCATTTAGTCTAATAATCATATAGTCTAATGTCCAATTAGTCTACATGTAATATTGTTTGGTCTAATATCCAGTACGTCTACTAACCATAGGGCCTATAGTCTAATAACCATTTGGTCTAATATTTTTTTAATAACCATTTGGTCTAATAACCATTTGGTCTAATACTCTTATGGTCTAATAACCAATTAGTCTAATACCATTTCGTCTATTTGCCAATTCGTCTAAAAAAATTGCCATTTTGTCTACTACTGGTTACGGGCTGAAAATACATGTAATGAGGCGAGCATGTGTTATGAGATGAGCACATGTAAACAAAGGTACTATATACATGTATCAAATTGTATGCATTCTTAGTAGAATAATTGTTATTGTTTATTGCACTTTATTGCAGGTTAATATTGCCTTATTTAAATTATGGAGTACTTTTATGGGGAAATACATGTAAAACTTACTTAAATAAAATTGTAAAAATTCAAAAATGGGCTATTAGAACGGTGGCAAACGTTCACTATAGAGACCACACAGCGCCATTGTTTGCTAATTATAACATATTAAAAGTTGAAGATATGTATACACTGGAATTAGGTACATTCATGTACAGCCACTCTATAAATGAGCTGCCCTGTTCATTTGATAATTATTTTACCAAACGTTCTGACATACATAACTACAAGACACGATATGTAAATGACCTAAATCTAACCAAAAATAAGAAAGTCTTTTCTGATCATGCCATACGTACAAGAGGTCCCATTCTTTGGAATTCTTTAGATAAACATCTGAAAGATTCAAAATCTGTTAAACATTTCCGCAATCAATTCAAAACAAAACTGATCTCTATATATAATTAATCTTTTCCGTGAGCACCCCCCCCTTCCCTTGTCTTTTGGTTATGTTATGTGATGTTGATTTATTTTGTTAATTTCATTTGATTTCAGGGAAAGGCTAACTTTCAGACCTTCTTGGTCTTCCAGCCTTTTCCTCCATATGTACCGTGTTTATATATTATTTTTTATGTAATGTCTTTGATTTTTATGGAAATAAAATATGAATGAATGAATATGAATGAATGATATATCCAAAAAATGAAGACTGATACATGTAGCCTGCATGTATTGTCTACTCGAGTGAAAGTGACATTTTGCCGGACTATTTGTCCTTTTTTCATCGCGTCTTTTAAGGTTAATATGATAATAGGCTCGGGTACAGGGCATTTGCCGGTATTGCCATTCCAACATTAAAACAAATTAGGTTTCATGTTTTTGTCATTTGCATATGGTGGTATGTGTAAATAATACATGTAGGCCTATAAACCTGTTTACACTGTTTATGAAACATGCTCCTTTAAGACCACGACGACCCTGGACTATGGCCTCACACTCACAGTATGTGTAATAGCGTTATTGCGCCTATGCAGCCTCACATGTGCTATTAGACCAATCTGTTAGTAGACCAATTGGCTAGTAGACTAAATGGCTTGATAGACCAAATGGTTTGTAGACCAAATGGCTATTAGACCAAATGGCTATTAGACTTATTGGCTATAGACCAAATGAGTATTAGACTAAATGGTTGTTAGACTAAATGGTTTTAGACTTATTGGCTATTAGACCAAATGGTTATCGGACCAAATGGTAATCGGACCAAATGGCTATAGGACCAAATGATTATTGGACGTACTGGATATAGACCTAATGGGTTTAGATTAAATGGATATAGACGAAACGGGTATTAGACCAAATGGCAAATCCCCGAAGTAGTGATGTAACAGGATTAATTACCATAACAATTGGTTTACACTATTTTTTAATGTATTCGCCGTAGAAGTAGTGATGTAACAGGATTAATTACCATATCGATTGGTTTACACTATTTTTTAATGTATTCGCCGTAGAAGTAGTGATGTAACAGGATTAGTTACCATAGCGATAGGTGAAAACAATTTTTGAATGTATTGTCCTGAACTAGACGTACGCTGTAACTCTGTATCGTACCATTGTTAATCAAAGAATAGTCATAAAGACCTAGATCGTAATTACATGGAAATGACACATGAGGTGTCACTCGCACCTGTACGATTAGTGTATTCGAAAAGAGCGGCATTGTATTCAATCTATTGTACACATACGCAGACATAACAATTAACAAGTGATGAGTGCACCTATTTATAGACGAATCCAACGAGCCAGGTATTGGTCAGAATTTAGTCTGCCATGACTGGGTCCCCGGGGCACCAAATTGGTGTTGTGACTGCCCAATTGGGTGGATTAAAGCCGCTTAAAAAAGATTTATGTTGTATTGTGTTGTAAACTTTCAATTTTCTATTGTCTACGTGTAACACGGGTGTTGAAATGCAGTTTAAAATCCCCGCCAAGGACGCATCATTACCTATTTTAGGTGGGATATACCAGACGGGGACCCAGCTATGGCTGCCATTGAGGTGTAGGAATTCGTGAAATTGGATTCGTCTATAGTGCAGGCCAATACATTCATAAATTGTTTTCATCTTTGGCGAATACTAGTGGTCTGATGAATTATGTCATAAGAATTGAGTCTACATCTTTTGTCGTGTTGCAGATGAACGAAATGATGGTAAACAGTAGATGGACAGCGTATAATACTGTGACTGGATTAAGGTAGAAAAAGATATTTTACGCAAGTGTCAAAATCTGTAAAACTTCTCACTATTTTTTTTACACCAAACCTAAAAATAGAGCAGTACACTAGGGTAGGATAGCAGTCAAGGTAGCTTAATCGATAAGGCTATGGTGCGAGAGGTTGCGGGCTCGAACCCCTTTTGATTTAGTACACTCTCGTTGAAAAATGAGTTGAAATTTCCTTGCACATGGAACCTACTGCTAATTCTCTCGTTGTCAGGGAGCGTAGGTCATTTGTGGAATGTCTAGGATGTACGCTCTTGAAGTTGCACCAAAGTCCCTGAGTGGTTATTTATTAGTTTATGGAATGATACGGGGCTGTAGTGGTCAACGACAACCTGTAAAGTGTACTGAAGCGTTCAGGCGTTGTGCCTTTGCGTTGCGCACTATAAATCAATATTGCCAATTTGTTTATTTTTAAAAATTGTACCTGTTCAAGATAGAATTTTTGAGCTAACGCGCCAACATTGGCGTAAATTTCTTTTGACACGGGGGGGAGTGTAGAGGGTGGTGTAAATTCCGTGAGACGGAGTAAAATGAGAGTATTTTATTTCCAGAATAACTTTCCTGGAACAAATGCGTTCGAAAACCCCAAAACGGTCAAATATGAGGTTAAATTTGAAACACACGTATTTGTACAACATGGGGGATTATTGCATGGACCACCCCTTCGTCGAATATTACATCCCTTTACATTCCATTCTTTGCAGCCAAGGGAGTGTTATTGTATATTTCACTACCACCATTGTTACCAATCTTGACCCTGGACAAGATGTGGATGACTTCTTACAAGATGTTACAGATATAGTAGCTATAACACTATCTAATGCTGCAAGCAACCAAAATGGCTATCTCGCCTCACTGAATGTCATTTCGATCTTCATCAATGGTTGTAAGTATATTTGTCACTCTTCCCAGAGTGAATTTTACTCTTTCCAGAGTTTGTTTATTGTTGAAAGATTGCTTATTTTTTATGTCTGACCATGAACGCTCAAGAGATCGTCACAAATTGTGGGATAGGTTTTTACGACGGGAATTCAACTCAATTAGTGGGTTTTTAGCGGGTTCGCCATCGGACAAGTTTACTGTCAAGCTTTCTTCAGGAGTAGCTCTGACTTCTTCAGGACAAAGTACCTAAGAATGAGACATGAGAGATTGATGGCTCTGAAAAGAGCCGTTCACTAAAGATTGTCCCTTGTCTACAGAAAACAAGCAGACCTCACCTATCTGCTAATTTTAAAGGTTTGGTGGCTCTGAAAAGAGCCGTTCACTGACGACTGCCCTTGTCTACAGAAAACAAGCAGACCTCGCCTGTTTGCTAAATTTAAAGGTTTGGTGGCCCTACTAAATTTAAAGGTTTGGTGGCGTCACAATTTGGGTAAAACACAGCACATTAATCATAACTTTACCTAACCATGCTTACTTTTGCGCAACACCATTATATTTATTAGAGATGACTAATTCTTGTTTAATTTATGGAGTGTCTCTTAACCTCAACGTTTGAGCTTGCGTCTCCATTTGATGGAATATATAATGGAATAGCGATTCGTCTGGTTGTTAGATTTATGTCACGCATGGCTTCTCTGAACTTATAGAACAGGGACTAGACGGAGCGGCGCGACACTGTACAATTATGGAATTCTGTATGTCTTCTTCTTACTCTAGCGTATACCGCAAATTCGTAACGATGTGATCCGCTGGGCGTTGGCACTAGTATTGGAATGTCGCCAAGGACGCGAACTAAATTTTCAATTTCATTCTTGTGTTCTTGTTCTTGTGAATATCCAACCTTTAAATTTCTCATCTCATCTCATCTCATCTCATCTGTATTTTGCTAAATATATATTACATTCTGCTTTCATTTTTTTCACAGTTGAAATTATATTTTCGCGTGGAAATTCAGGCGCGACAACACAACGCAAGTATTTCTATTCAATTCTGACAATAATCACACTAGTTACTGAAGACCGAATTAAAAAGACTAGTTTGAGTATGACGTCAAGGCAACGGCGCGGTGTGATTGGTTGCTGACCTGCGCAGTACGGCATTTTTGGTCTGGTTGACAGGACGTCAGACGCAAACTAGTCTTTTTTAATTCGGTCTTCAATTATAATTATTGTAACCGTAGGCCGACCTTGTATTTCTATTTATTGATCCTTCTTAACCTATCATCCCAACGAAAGAATATTTCACGCTTTCTTGTGCTGATGGATCAACATGTGAATCAAACATAGTAATCTATAAAAGTAAATCAGAAAGTATTGCTATAGAGGTTGTGCATATGACGTATCATACCGTAAATATGGCGGACTACTCAAATGCATTCAACAAAAGCATGATTGTAATCTACCGCGACAGTTCGTCTCACACACATAACAAATGCACTACGATCAAATAGGTTGATGACAACATTTGATTGAATGGACTGCACTGCGCCTTGATTACGGTGAAGGACACCGGTTTAAATCCTTTGTTTGGAGCAAATCAATTATTTCACGCACAACCTCTATACAATGGGTCGTTTTAGCTAGTTCGTATTGCACAACCAAGGGGGTGACACTAAATTCACGGTTGTTCTATTAGCAACGCAAAATCTATGAAAAATTCGGCTGGTTTACTAGATAGAAAGTGAGGCCAGTTATCGATCCGTTATAGCTCGTTATGAATAATTCATGTTCGACCCCTTGGATCATGTTAATTGAGTTTGGCGAATGACAACGTTGTTAGTTTTGCGAACTTTGCCTGTTCAATGAGAGTATAGCGCGCCCCAATACATCTGGGCACAAATCACGCGAAAACGATCCAGTTTAATGAAATGGCGGACGGGTATTCCCATCAGGCACCAGTGATATGTTTTTTCAAAGAAAGTCTACTAATTTGATATGAAATGACATTTTGCAATAGCAAAGTCAAAATTAGGACTTGCTGTCAATAATATGAAGGAAATATGTGACAAAGGCAAGGTGGGAAATACAAGTAGTATTTAAGTTATAATAACCTTTGATACCCGACCTGACCTTCCACCATGGCGCCATGATTCGTCTGATGTATTTCTATTATGCTCTCAAGTAAAATAAAATACCAATCTGTACTGTGCGGACAATGTTACTTGACTCCCAGCATGAATTATTGATTTTATACGGAGGTA
This sequence comes from Amphiura filiformis, assembly GCF_039555335.1. Classification (NCBI taxonomy): domain Eukaryota; kingdom Metazoa; phylum Echinodermata; class Ophiuroidea; order Amphilepidida; family Amphiuridae; genus Amphiura; species Amphiura filiformis. The sequence continues at coordinate 50,333,574 of NC_092633.1, read as the reverse complement.
AAGAAATGCACAGTGTATGTGCATGATGTGCAAGCATACTCCAAATATTTACGGTAAATCTGAATAGTGGTCACATGTTGCATGTCACATGTTCGGGAAAACACGTGGCAACATTTTAAGATTTCAGGCTTGTTTACTAGTTAATTGCCATTTGTACTCTTTATTATTTATCATTGTTAATTAACGTATATTTTAAATGCTGATAAATCGTGGTTGGCTGCCCATGATATCTGTTAAATTCAATGTTTTATGACTATAATTCTACCACGCAGAGGGGGTCACGCAGCAGAATTTCACATCACCTGACTTAGCTAGATTTCGAAGCTCTGCTCTTCAAATTCATGTAAATTTCAAAGTTTATACATTTAATATATTTAATATGATACTAATTTTTTGTTATAACCAACTGGTACACGAAATATACTAGCTTATCACCTATACAGAAAGGTGATTATCAGCCTTCACTCAGCAAATTGACATGCCCGGCATATATGCAGCCATTCTCCGTCTGGATAACATGACTGTCGCCCTCAATACGTCTGGGCGCAAATTTAAATAAGAATACGCTATTTACATATCAATGCGGCCTCATGCTAATTAAAGCTGCCCCATCCAGGAGTTCATCTATGGCACAACGCTCTGCAGGGTCTATTGTTCTATTGTTTCCGATTAGAGCGCTGACATATTGGAAAATGTTGCCAATCAATATTCATGAGAGTGTACATTCAACGTCCAGTTTTGAAATTGGGTGACTTGTGTTTGGCAGGTGTGAAATACATCTGACCATGGAGGTAGTAGAGAAGGAGAAAGCTCGCACGCATTCTATTGTACAATCATAATTGCCGCCCTTTGAGGTTTCCAGATCAACGTTTTGATTATGTAACACGATTATCACTTATGATCTTTTGTGTTATATACATGCATGGTCGCACACTTGTGTGCGCTATAAATATGATGAAACAGCATAAGTCATTCTAACTTGATGAAAATGATACACATTATGCTTTATATCTCTTTCATTACCAGTTAAAAGAGGGCTCAGTACGCGGTTCATTTTGAAACCTCGGGGGAGGAACAATTATTTAAGTTTTGGATAAACAAATAAAATCGGACCAACCCGGGCAGTACCGGGCAACACTGAGATACATCTCGTTTGATGGGAGAATTCCTCAACTTAACAATGCGCAATTTATTTTAATAACATCTTCGTATTTTTAAAACAGTGCTTAAAACAATTTTACCCGTCCTTAAAATGTTGTGAACTGCACCATTCCATAATAAACTGTTTAGAAACATTCTGGAACAACATGTTTCAACATATTAAGCTAAAAAACATCTTATATTAAATGAAATATGAATATTCAAGTTCAACAGCTAAGTGAATGTATGCGCATCCATAATACATGTTTTGCGCATACGTGATTTACTTGTCACTAAATATGAACCCCATATGAGACGGAGTCATTGCAGAAATTATCGGCGATGATCATTAGATCAACGGTATATATGTCTCTATTGTGTTTACAATAGGAGTTACGTAATGAGCTTAACGCGAGCTCACTCCTATTTTTAATAGATGCACTAGCTAATCATGCACATTATGACACCACATTCGCTACTTGCACGGTTCCGCCATTATGCACTATGTGCGGGGAGAGCCTCGAACTGGCAGCATACATGAAAGGAAGAATTATGTAACCTTACACAGAACGTTATGACTAGTTCAATTCCCATTCATGTATGCTGCCAGTTCGAGGCTCTCCCCGCACATAGTGCATAATGGCGGAACCGTGCAAGTAGCGAATTGAATCCAATGTGACCTCAAGAAGTAAAGATGTAAGCAATTGAATAGATGAAGGTCCGGTTACTTAGACGTATACTATTCGGGTATACGGTGCATTTTTTGCAGGTGCACGCGTATAGCTTAAATCGAGCAAGGTAATTTCAGAGTACCGGGTCACATAAGAGGGCACTATTCGAAAAGGCCGTATACCTGCGTATAGTATAGTATAGTATAGTATAGTATAGTATAGTATAGTATAGTATAGTATAGTATAGTATAGTGGGAATCGTGCGTGTTCGATTTTAGTGCAACGTATACCGTCCTAATTTGAAAACTAAACCATATGTGGGTAAATTAAATTTTTTTAATAGACGCACTATCAAATTCTGCACATTATGACACCTCGTTGAATGCAATGTGACCTCAAGAAGTAAAGTTACAAGCATTTGATTAGACGAAGAAAATTGGTAAACTGACCTATACTCTCGCTATACGAAATCCGCTCATTCGATCAGGAGTTCATATAGGAGTATACTATGTGAACTCAGCCTGATCGAATGAGCATATTTCGTATAGCGAATACCGTATACCCCTATGTGATCGCAGCCTAAAAGGCTCATTCTTTTTTCTGGTTATATTATAGTTTAATACGAACAAAATAAAATGACCCGTACTGAATAGTGACTTATTAAATCACCTTTGATCAATTCAATAGCATTTTGGAGTCCTTGGACATCTTGGAGCTTGTGCAGTGTGACTTGCGGGATGGGGTTTCAGGAGAGGACTCGTACATGTATGGATCTGGGACAGACAGCATTGAGATGTAACGGGGTACCTGCTAATCAAAGTAAGATTAAAATACTTTATCATCCAGCCATTCAAATCGTGCGACTTCGGATAATTTGAAAGAACACTATTTTCAAGTAATTAAAATTTTCCACACTTTCCAGTATGTTCATTGTATATAGCATACTGGAATAACACTTGGCCTCGAAGATACTTTTTTTTTAATAATACTATAGTAGTTCCATGGAATAGCTGCAAATAAGCAATTTAATAGAAAATCCAAGCAAGTAAACAAAATACATTATTGGTTCATTTCATAGGACGATGTGGAAATGGCGCCGATTCTGACAAGGACGGAGTGCCAAATATATGCGGTAGGTGAAAACAATCATTTCCTTAAGGGCTGGGGTATGAACGTTTGGACAGTATTTATTTTGGGACATTAGAGCACATCAGACATATCGAATTGCATTCTGAATACGAAGAATGTCCTTCTGATATCAAATAATTTTGATTTTTTGAAATTCGCAATTTAACACACATTTTATGGCAAATCATTAAAAATTGATATTTTTGATATTTAACAGTACTCGAAGTAAACTTTACAAATCTGATGATTTATAATTAAAGTGTATGTAGGTGGGATGAAAAGCCAACGATCAAATGAAAATTTTGACCTTTCGTATTGGAGATATGGATTTTTTTCCTAAAACACAAAAAAAAAATAGGTCTTTTTTTGTAAAAAAATCATATCTTCAATATGAAAGGTTAAAATTTTCAATTGACCGTCGGCTTTTCCTCCCAGCTACATACACTTTAAGAATATATCATTAGATTTATATAATTTACTTCGAGGACTGTTATATATCAAAAATTTGAAAAATATTAAATTTTTATAATTTGTCATAAAATTTGTATTATATTGTGATTTTCAAAAATGAAAATTATTTGATATCAGAAAGACATGCTTCGTATTCAGAATGCAATTCGATAGGTCTGAGGTGCTTCTCATGTCCCTCAAAAAATACTGTCGAAACGCAATAAACGCTCATTCTAGATCCCTTAATGACAGTTATTATTTGATTTGAAAAAAAAAATGAAAGTTTGCCTAGTAGCTGCTACAATTTATAAAACTACTAACGTAATTATTATAACATGATGTTCACAATGACGAATATTCTCTGTACGGAGTGCATGATGAATGTATAAATGTCTACTTATGTCCTCCAACATTGATCGAAAAAGATAATATGTTTTACACATAGCAGGATGGGCCAGGAATAATAGACAAAGGGATAGGCATCCTAGACTGCTGCCCTCTGTTGAAATATGTATCCTAGGTCTAGACAATAGGCGGATTAGCGGCCATTTTGTCTTCGACATGATTTTATTCACGTGTCCTTATACTTTAGTACACAAATATACAAGTTAACAGGTTTACAATATTAAAATTATATTTTGAATAATCAATTATATTCTGTAGTAAATCGATCAAATGACGGTGATTGTTCAGGTATTATATGCTTGATAAAATTAAACTGTCTGACCAGCTAGTATTCTCCTCCGCCGTCAGTGTGATTCCAGACATTCCACGTACCGTGTTGCGAAGGTGGAGGAGACTAAAGCTGTATTAACGAACACGCACGCGTTAAAAATGATGTAGTCTAAGTCGAACAATAGCGTGACGTAGTTTCCGGCATTGTTCCTATGCACTTTCACCCTCCTGGATGGGCTTAAATGTGACCTGCTACAAACGAAATGAGTAATAAAGTCGCAAGGTAGTAGTTTCGAAACATCTTGTTGACTGAGTTGATGTTCTTTGTTTGCCGCGCACCTATACAAGCCAGTAGTATGTCTTTCCTGAATGGCCCATTGTGCCCTCATTAACAATAACAACGACATGCAGACATACTTCTGGCTTGAACAGGTGCGTGTGAAACAAAGAACACCAACGTATGCAGTAGCCAGGGCGTTTCGAAACTACCAACTTGCGACTTCGTGGTAGCAGGTCACAAATGTCTGGAATTAAACGTAAGCACGGGGTGGCAGGCAGCCACCGAAAGAGCCGGCTATTCGAACTTCATACCTGCAATGAAAAATGAAATGATCAGAAATATTATATCGATGACCTTAAAACGTTTTTAAACGTTTTAAGGTCATCGATATCAAAAACGATTGCTTGAAAGTTTTAAACAGCGTTTCCAAAGTGATAGGCTTTGCATCAATGTTAAACAATGTCTTTATTTCTTAATTAACAGATAACTGCGTGAATAATAAGAATGCAGATCAACTTGATGACGATGGAGATGGTATTGGTGACGTCTGTGGTTAGTATTATTTCAATTCAGTCTCCTTATAAAAATGATCATATGTGACGTGTCATGTCAAAAGGAGACACTTTTGGGCAGGTTATGAATTTTGAGGTTTTTACATATCTTAAATATAGAGATATTTTGCTCCACAACGTTGTTTTCCCCAATGAAATCGGAAATTTCTAAGCGAAGATATTGAGTTCGGAAGTTATGGTATTATAAAATTGGAAATTGAGATATCGGCCTTTAAAAATATTATTGACAATGTTAAGAGTAGGAATTAGCTTGAAAAATGTCTCAAAAAATACAAGATGCCAGTTATATTCCGGTCTGAAACTATCAGACAATATTTTTAACATTAATAACATCACAAATTCGCAACAAACCCAAATTGTGAAAAAAACACCCACCGACAGATTTTTGGCTATTTCTCCATTTACGATCCTGCCCAAAAGTGTCTCCTTTTGACATGACACGTCACATATTGATCATTCTACAACTGGTCTTAAAATGATCATATCAATCATTTTAGTGCAGTGATAGCGCCATCTGTTGTTATCAAGTTTATGCCGTATCGTTTTGAAGCTATATTTGAGAATCAATAATAATTATGTTTCTCAATTAGATAATTGTCAAGATAATGCTAACACAGCTCAAGAAGATCAAGACAGAGACGGTTTTGGAGATATTTGTGGTAAGATTTTCTAAAAAAAAAATTAAATATCCAGAAAGGACAATACGGAGAAAGTAATTCAGAGCACTTCGTTTCAATGTTTCTGAGCATTTGAACATTTTGGATGCTGATTATAGTTATGATAATGCAGTCGGTGTTTGTAAGCTAGACCCCTTCTACCAGGATTCTCTAAGTCCATGGAAGAAAGCTGAAAAAAGCAGCCCATATCTCTAAATTACCTGTTCCCACTAGCAGATTTGCGAAAAGCCCCCTTCTCTAATACATTAATCTGTTGAATAAGCAGTATTCGCTTGCGTGTTGTCCTTTTGCGTCTCTTCGCTTTCATGCCAAGTTGTTCTTTTTCATATTATTTCCCTCATATGTGTATTTTGTTTCTTTCATAATATATATTTTTTCTTGTATAATGCAATAAAATCACATCATATCATAATCAATCATATCAACACCATACTCTAACGCTACCAATATTATTGGTCACTTTTTGTTAACAAGTAACGGAAGCTTACTCCAACACTACCAATATTAATGGTCACCTTTTAGAAACAAGTAAATGAAACTTACTCTAACGCTACCGATAGTAATGGTCACCTTTTGGTAACAAGTAACGGAAGCTTACTCTAACGCTACCAATATCAATGGTCACCTTTTTAATAACAAGTAGTGGAAACGTCACTTAATATTCCTAGATAATTGTCCTGATGATGCTAATCAGAATCAGCTGGATACAGACTTGGATGGCATGGGTGACGTGTGTGGTGAGTTCATGCTTTAATTATCATAACAATAAAGTCTAGTTAATATTAGTTATTAGGTGAAGCGAAGGTATGGTATGGGAAATTATCGTGCGCGAAGTGTCATACTGGGTGAAGCCGAAGGCTGAACCCAGTATGACACTGAGCGCACGATAATTGCCCGTACCATACCAACGCTGAACCTAATAACGAATTTATCACACCACTAAGTCATTCTAAATATTGAAATAATGACGTTTTTATACACTTTATTTGTTGCAAAATTAGAAAAACATTACAAAAATTAGATTACTGTTCCGCGTACTACGTACTATTGCGTGCATTTTATGCGCCCGGTTTACGCGAATTGCCTTTATACACGTACCTCGCCGTATACGCGTATCGTGCTTGCACATTACGCTATCACTGACTAGATATAAAGCGTAAATACTCACTCACTGATACGAAAATTCCTAAGGACGGTTGCATTTGACAGCTGTTGACAGGTTTGTTTTTATGCATGATTGTTTACCAACTTATTTATTTAATTATTTCTTATTTTAGATATGTGTCCATTTATCTATGCTGCAATCCCGGTTGATAATGACGGAGATAACGTTTGGAATGAGTGTGGTAATGTTTTGATTCTGAATCAGTACTTCTGAATGTATTTAATAAGTTTATTTTATTTACATCTGTATCTGTTTGTGAAGATTATCATCTGTATCTGTATAAATACGAGGACACACTGACTTTTCAGGTAAAGAAAATATATGATTTACGGATCCACATTGAAATGATCTATTCTATTCTACTTAAAATCCACAATGTTAGAAATATCTTCCACAGGGGAGTATGAATTTGAAATGGAATTATCACATAAGGCAGCTCCATTTTGAATTTCATACACCCTCTGAGAAAGATTCAACTTGAATCTTCCACAGAAGGAGGGTGAGTTTCTTTGTTAATCTGCTAATCCATTTTAAATTAATTCATACTCCCTTAATTTCAGATAACTGCCCAAATGATGCTAACACCAATCAGAAGGACCGCGATGGAGATGGCGTCGGGGATGTATGTGGTAAGGTCATTTTTGAACGTAGTACGTATTCGAAATGTAAAATAACAAATGTATCTACTACTCCGACTACCTCCTTCGGTAAATTATGTTTTTATATAATTTGAAATGGTGGATAAATCTATTAAAGTATAAGGTATAATAAAAAACAGAGATAAAAAAAAGACAAGTTCGCGTCTGAAATAAGACAGAAAATACCGTACTGCGCAGGTCGGCAACCAATCACGGCGCGCCTTTTGCCCTGACATCAGACGCGATTTAGTCTGTTTATCTCTGTCGTTCAATGAAAGTTTCATTATAATATAGAAGTACAAAATAGTCTTTGATTTTTCACAATAATCTTAATATTTGCAGACAATTGTATTCACGATCACAACGATGATCAGCTAGATGAAGACGGGGATAATATTGGTGATGATTGTGGTAAGATGCTTTTGCTTGCAACACATACACAGCAAAATAATATTTACATTGTTGATTAATTACGCAATAGTTTACTGTTAAGTAAATGAGCACTAGTTATGCTTACTTACGTTAAAAGTCTAGTCAGGTCAAGTCAAGAAGGCGTCTAGAAGGCTAAATTTGGACTAATTTTTTGTAGTAAACATTTGCTCAACAGAATTGACTGTTGCATAATAACTCAATGTTAGATAATCGTATGATTTATGCAACGTTTTGCAGTGAATGAACTAGAAACCTTGAAACAGATAATATACAAACTGTTTTTAACTAATTTAACATACATTTTTGGTTTCTATACCAAATTATTCATCTTTTTTCGGCTTTTTATGGTAATTTTTATTCTATAAACAACTGTACTTTTGTGTGCAAATTGAGGGCGCTATTTACATATAATGAAAATGTATCCAAATAATGAGTTATTCTTTACAACTTATGATGAAAAGTTTCTTGAAAATTTCCTTGCCATTTGTTTGTCTTTTTTCTGAAGTTCTATACCATTATTCAAGTGCCTGCCCCTTGTAAAGATAAAAACAAGATTCTAGATAAATAGCGCCATCATTGTTCAACTTTACTTAAAAATTACCACAGCTTTACATGATTCAAACAGCGTATGAATTATGGGTTAATAAATGATTAGCACTTAGCACGAGTGCATTATTTTATAACATTTCTCTAGCAGCGAGTGATTTGGCATTTATTAACCTATTTCATAGATGAGAAAAAAATCCATAATTTTTGCATATAAAAATTTATTTTATTTATGTAAACGTTTTGCTCTCGCTATCTAAGAGTGTATAATGCTTGGTTTATTTTGTCAGATAATTGTCTTAACAGCACCAACGCAATCCAAGTGGATACAGATGGGGACTCTATTGGTGACGCTTGCGGTAAGCCTTACAAGTTCATTCTCAGCTACTTCTGTACGAAATTGTCGAACCAGACTTGTTTTAAATTCTCATGCTTCCGATGGCTTGATTATCCTAACAGTAATTTTTTTTACAAACTGTTGCGTGAAAAACTCTTCAATTAGTAATCTATAGCGGAGACGTTTTGCCGTTAAAGCTGGTTGTACTTACTGCCCCACCAGAAAACACAATTCCGTTTGCCAGTCTCTTAAGAAGAACCAATGATTTTATGGTTTCTAGTACATGTAATTTGTTTATGCACTAGTAAAAGAAGTTTCCAAACACCAATGTTCCATAATCTAAACCAATGACGATGAAAACCCAACATATTTGTCACATTCTGAATTTTCAAATTATTTGTACAATAGACAGTTGTATTAACGACGAGAACACTAATCAGTCCGATATTGATGGGGACGGTATTGGAGATGCTTGTGGTGAGTATTTAACTATTAATCAGCAGCAGCAACAACACAAAACAGTAAACCCACACCAGTAATGCTTTAAAGTGAATAGTCCTACAAATGCATTTTATTGTTGTAAATGTTCTAAACATCACCACGAGTGTAATTTGACCTTGACACCAACCCAAAGTCATCACATAACAAATCTATACTCAGAATGAGGCCTAACCTGAACCTAACCCCAACCTCGGCTCTAATAGCAATTTTATTCTTGGTATATAACCAACATTCTTAAGGGCTGCTAGAGACTGTAGATGTAGAAATGTAGAATATAATAGATGCAGCAAGTCGTCGTTATTTAATATGTTCTCATTCTATTTCTACTAATGTTTAACTTCTAACGAATGTTCGATTTATTTCCATAAGACATTCGACATAACATATAATTGATTTTGTATCAATACCCATTCGTTAGAAGATAAAATTAATTGAATTAGATTGAATAACGAATGAAGGAATACTCTGCGTCGAATATTCGGAGTCTGTATAGCCCTTAACAACTAGCCATATGTATGCATATCATTTTGATCAATCATATGATAGCTTCCCTAAGATTTCGTGAGAAAAAAATAAGGTATAGTGCACCACTCTCGTAACACTGCTTAAGGTGGAACTTAAATATAGCTGCCCAAGTGAGAATTTTGTACAGAGTTTGTGTGTTGGTCAATTTTGCGTTTACGGCATGCACAAACGACTAGGAGTGGTGGTGGTGGGGGGGGGGGAGGCAAGAGTTCTAGGGACATTTGAACCAACACTGTAGCGCCACCACTACACAAGATCTGTTTTAACATTTAAAAATTTAAAAATCTGTTAATGGGTCCTTGTGCAAGTTTGTTGAATTCGTAATTTTTTTTGATTTAAACTTTTATTTTATATTTGCTCATGAATCTTATTTTGGATACTTAGTTAACATGTCATTAAACTCTTCTGTGATATTTTAATTATTTGCTGTGAGGTTTGTATATTAAATAAATAATTAATAAGTGAATTTTCTAAAATTTCATTAATAAAGTTCATCATTCATTGTTTTTACTATAACATTGTCCCAGCATTTCTAAATTAATAAACAAAATTCACCCTTAAACGAGCGATTTTAAGCTTGTCTAGAAATTGAGTAAGCTTATGCGTAATGTATTGTGGGATCGATATTACCTGATCATGTAATATGTTGCCAGATTGGTCACTTTTCCTAATCTGGAACTGTCTGTTGGAAATGGTCTACAATTGCATGGCTCATTTCATTGATATTTTATTACCATTAATATTGCAGATAATTGTGTTTTTAATAATAACCCTAGCCAAGCAGACAATGATACAGATGGAATTGGAGACGTATGTGGTAAGTCAAATGATTGAAAGGCTTGGTTTTGGGCTCATATAACTTATGCTTTTTGGAAAACATGTATTACTCTTATTAGTAACTATTCCTCCTGTTCACAACAATATAAGATCGTTTTACCGTCCATTTAGTGGTGGGCGAAAAATATTTTTCACTCGAAGTGTTTATCCAAATACGACAACGTAATGCAATACAAATACAGGGTGTCCCAGAAAGAACTGTATCGTCGGAAACATAATTGTTTGGGTATTTTAACGCCACAAACAAACATAACTAAATAATTGGTGTGATTAAGGAATAAATCTGCTATCACATACTTGTTGAATTTTTACAATTGACCACACCGTTCTTAAAATATAAGAACAATTGCAAACAATTCTTCCAAAACGCAAGGTCCCATACTATGGAAAGAACTCCCTTCTTCTCTCAAATTGACTCGGACTCTTGCTACCTTCAAATCCAACTTTAAGAAACATATCATTTGTGGTTACACAGAGGGCATCTAATACCTTCACGATACATTTCGTTCTCCTTTTGTACTTTAGTTCAATCCATTTTTTTTAGTAAGTACTTGCTCACACCCTCTCATCCTTAGTCTTCAGGAACCATAGTTTTACTTCAACTTCATTCCTTCTATCTTAACAATCATCCTCGTGTTAAATCGGATCATCTGTTTTGTTTTTGTCTGTCTGTCTGTATGTCTGTCTGTTTGGTAACTATTTAAGAGGGCCCTGCACCCCCACGCTCCGCGTTTAGCAGGGTCCTCGTCAATCACCTGATTTAACCCTATTTTTTCAGGTTGATTCAATGTTACTATTGTTATTATATTAGTTATTTATTACCATGATTTTATTATCATTATCACTATTATTGCTTCTGCTTATCATTATTGAATTACATTTGTTCATTGTATTATTGATTGGTGATTGGCAAAATAAAATATGAATGAATGAATGAATATAAGAATTTTACGAAACTCCCTCAGTTTCAAGCCTTACCACGGATTCAAATATCAATCGATGATCTATATTCGGAGTGCTGATCACTGCGCATCATCAGCGCATCGTGGCGTCTGTTGTCATTGATATATATTTGACACCGTGGAACGGGTTGAAAATGAGGTAGTTTCGTAAAATTCTTTTATTTCAAAAACGGAGCGGTCAATTGTCAAAATTCAATAAGTATGTCATAGCTGATATATTCCTCGACCACATCGGTTATTTATTTATGTTTGGTTTTTGCGTTAAAATTCTCAAACAATTCAGTTTCCGACGATACAGTTTTTTCAGGGACAAATAATTCTGCCGAGATAAGGCGCTCATAAAGAATCACATTAGTCTTTGAAATAAGATGAGATCCGCTTTTAAAGTGTTTTAAAATATCCATCACACAGAATTACATCAAAATGCGTCTGTATTGTTTATTCAATGCGTGTTCTTTAACTTTTATGTGGTTTATTCTTTGTTTTCAGATCACCATTCGGGTAAGTTTATGTTTAAAGAAAACGTAAAAAAAATGTTGGTAAAATATAAATGAATGAAAAAGACAATCTATAGTTGGGTGGCAAGTGAATACAATCAATACAAGTCGACTAAAACTATCTTGTGGTTATGTTGTGTTTTATTAATGACACTTTTACTGTCTTCTTATTTTTAACAGGTCCAGGTCCAGGTATGTACAAGATTATTTTAGATTATCAGATCACTTAAAACATCACAATAAATGAACGAACCTTATAATTAGACGGAGTACCAGAATCCAAATACAAGTCAAAAGGATCACTCTTATTTGCTGTGGAAGTGACGTAAGGCTATCATAGCACTACAACGTTAAAGCGGTACCTATGAATTGATCCATATGCTGATCACTCGCACCTGTAAGATTAGTATCTTTGAAAAGACCGGTATTGTATTCAGCCTATGATTGCAAACATACACAGGTGATGAGTGCAACCTGCTTGAAGTGCAGGGCGATATAGTCAAAAATTGTATTCATCTATTGCTATGGTAGTCAATCGGTTTCTTCAGGGAATACGACGTTTAAACATCGGCCGATTTTATGATCCACGACAAATGCTTATTTTTCTCACTTTTCACCACGTGTAGATTATGAGGCTCCTGTAATACTCTGTCCAGATGACATCATTTCACCGGTATATTACGTTGACTGGCCACTCCCTACTGTGACCGATAATGCGGATAATGATGTAGCACTATCGTGTAACTTACCGACGCCATTACAGTTTCCTTTAGGGAACACTACAGTGATATGCACAGCAGTGGATGATGCAGGAAACACTGCCAGTTGTAACTTTACGGTTACCGTTGAAGGTACACATTTTATGATGATAATGATAAGTTGTCCTTCCCCCTCCCCAATCGGACAACTTTGCCATTGATGGTAAATGTAGGTTGACCAGTTTCTGTATTTACGTGTGAATGACATATGATCTATGATTATGGTGACACCCCCAACCCACTATCACCCCACACACACTATCGCAACTGATAATCTATCACTACAAGATTCCTATTGTGGCCGCCTGAACAGGTACACCGCCAAGGTACCTAACTGGTACAGACAGAGTACCTACACAGTACCAATGCTGCTACTACACATGACCTACATACTGAACAGTATCAGCTAAGTACCTTGGCAATGGTGTACTTGTACAGGCAGCCCCAATAGGATTCTCGAGGTGTATGACATTGTTGATTGTAGCATGATTTTACAAAGTTTTGCATAACAATAATAAAAAACTCTATCGGGTTTTCCAAAGTACAAAAAAAGAAGACATACATAAATAACGGATAGTTAATGAAATAAAGAAATAAGTTTAAGCGAAGTCAAGTTACATTTCAAATCTATTGTGTTCCGCCATTGTATTCTATTTATAAATCGTAATGCAGGAATCGCGTAAATCGCTCAAATACACATTTATTTACGTTCTGAAACGTTTTTAGTAGATAATGATATATTATAGTTGTAGTATCAATTTAATAGTCTTTGCATTCACGTACAAAACCAGCTTACAAAATGGATGATCTATGACAATATTAATAGTAGTTTTAATTTACTGATCTTTGCATTCTCGCACAAAAGCAACTGATAATGTTGATGATCAATGTAAAAGAATGAAAGAAGGAGAAGTAAAAGACAAAGAAGATGAAAATAAAAGTGATGCTGATAGATGCGGTGGTGGTGGTGAGGATGAAAATTATGATGATGAAGGTGGTGGTATCGTTGTAAGTGGTATCATTTATAAGTATGTCACGTGGCATGAATTGTTATTTCGTGTGGTCAGTGCAAGAAGGCAATAGCTGCCCTGTGAACATTTGGCAAATTACACACAGTATTATTGTACTCATCTACACATGGCAACTACACATGGCAGCTATTGCACTTACTCACTTCTGGCACTGAGCAGTCGTATTGTCACAGACGAGAGAGAAACAGACCGCGTACAACCAGTCAAAGTCCCCGTGTATCGTATGATGTGAGTTCTCGCATATTCATGAGGGCCGATTGCTCGATCGTGCCGTGTCTAACAATCACGCCAGCGCTGCGTGCCTTAGCGTATATGCGATAGAGCGTTGCGTACTTTCGCGATTACGCGATAGACCGTGAAAATACGCGGTAATTGCGTAGCAGTCTCGCCTGTCGCATTCCATGGAACAATCGGTCCTCTTTATCGGCAGTCTCCTTCGCAGCCAGTTTGGTTACGCTCCCTCCACACAAACAGTCTGCCAATGATAACGAACTGGTCCTTTTTGATTGACTAACGGTTTTCTGACGACGTCATCCAGCTTGACGTCAAACAAAGCTTTCAATTGGTCGATCGGCTAGACGGCTCCTTCATTATTCATGCGCAATTTTGACCCGCTATCTCGCCAGCTGACTGAGGTCGATCAAGTTCCCGTATGTACAGCTCTACAGCTACATACGTATAGCCAATCAGAAACGGCGTTATAAGTGGCCATTGGCAGACTGTTTGTGTGGAGGGAGCGTAACCAAACTGGCTGCGGAGGAGACTACTTTATAGGGTGATACTGAGACATTGACTGATTGCACGCGGTCTGTATCTCTCTCGTCTGTGCGTATTGTACACATATGATACCAGGCAGCTATTGCATGCAGATAAGACCTTTTTGCATGAACCTCTTGATTGTTCTTGTTATTGTTACAGATCAGAATGCTCCCAGTTTAACCTGCCCATATGACATTACATCATCGACGAATCCAGTATCATGGGATGTTACAGTGCGAGATAACATAGATGACTCTCCTATAGTCATATGCGTCCCCGAATCTCCATATGACTTCCCCACAGGGATACATACAGTTAATTGCATTGCAACGGATTTTACAGGGAATTCAGGAACATGCTCCTTCACTGTAGTGTTAGGTAACCATATAATTTTATTGATAGTTATTAAAAATTGTCTTGGCTTTACTTGTAAACCTAAAGAAATTAACAAATATGCATTTTTTGAAAGGTGTGAAACTGAGCGAAATTAAGTTATTTGTTGTTGTTGTTAACCAGTTACGCTATTCCAGTCGAAATCTATATACCCCCACGAATGGGGGAACGAACTCGTTCCCCCATGATATTAAAGCGGCTCGAAATGTAAACTCTTTTAAAAAGCGTTTTGTCGTCTTTTCTCATGGAGAAAAATCTAAGCATATAATATATCTTTGTTGTAAATTATGTATCAGTATTTGGTACATGTATATAATTGGTTTAGGATTTGTTGAAACTATTTTTCTTATCACATCCGTAATTCTGACTTATTGATCAAATGATTTATTTTTGTGAGTTATTTTCCTACATTACCTTGCTTTTGTTGCTTGAGACATCGGTTGGGGTGTGTGTGTAAATGTATGTATCTGTATTTGAGTGTAATTCTTAATTTCTGTAATTCTAGTATTATATTAATTAGCCTATAATATTTCTTTTAAGGTGGTGTAACGCTCAATTCAGGCTTTTGCCTTTTGTTACATCTCCGCCATCTTTTTTAAAATTCTATTTTGCCGTTTTGTTAAATTTGCTTGCATGTATTTTGATATGATGGAAATAAATAAAATATTTATGAATGACACGACCTCAATCTTCCATAATAGGAGATTGAATGTCAAATGGGACTACCTAAATGGGTGATTCCATCTGAAATCTACACCCGCTGTGTGGGAGATTCAGTTTATGTATTCCATAGATGATGTATAAATTTTAACTGGAATAACCCATTTTTGGTTTCGTTCTTTTCCTACCAGATGACGAAGCTCCTGAAATAACTTGTCCAGACGACTTCACTGTTTCATCGAACCCAGTGTTCTGGTCGCCCCTTGTGGTTGTGGATAACATCGATAATGTACCTTCAGTCTACTGTAACCCTCCATCACGTTCTGATTTCATGATAGGGGACACTGAGGTGACGTGTACGGCTACGGACAGTTTAGGGAACTATGCATCTTGTACTTTTGTGATCACTCTTGAAGGTATAATTTTCATTTTATTTCATCACGTACCTATTTAAATTTAAGTGATCTCTAACTCATATATGGCAAGATTATCCATTTCATTTTGAAAAGATTTCATTATATCCTCATTGGAGAAGATAAACTACTCAAAAGATCATTTTTAACAAGAATCTATTTATTTTCTTATTAATAGAGATAACCCGTGTGGCCAAGCGAGACTGACTACAATAGTGTTTCTATCATTATAACAATCACCCATTATGTTGCATTCAATCATTGGAAGAACAAGAATTCAACTGACTTTGGTTAATGTCCTCGGTGAATGACCTACGCATGTCATTTTGATGAGTTGTTTTGAATAGAAATATGTTCATTTTGAATAGAAATCTGTTATTTCGCCATCGGAATAGTCTGCCTTTTCCAATTTGAGAAGTTTCTATTCAAAAATGAGTAGATGGTGTAAGAATGTACTACTATATGATTATGGAAACAAAATAATGGCATCTTCTCATTTTGAAAAGATTCCATTATATCCTCATTAGAGAAGAAAAACTACTCGAAAGCTTATTTTAACAAGAATCTATTTATTTTTTTATTAATAGAGATAATTCATGTGGCCAAGCGAGACTGACTACAATAGTGTTTCTAACACTATAACACCCATTATGTTGCATTCAATCATTGGAAAAGAGAATTCAATTGACTTTGGTTAATGACCTCGGTGAATGACCTAGGCATGTCATTTTGATGAGTTGTTTTGAGCAGAAATGTGTTCATTGTGAATAGAAATCTATTATTTCCACATCTGAATAGTCTGCCTTGTTAAATTTGAGTAGTTTCTATTCAAAAATGAGTAGATGGTGCTTTTATATGATTATGGAAACAAAATAATGGCATCTTCTCATGTTCTTGTTATATTTTTTTATCAGATGTTGACCTCCTGATTTCACCTGCCCAGACGACTTCGTAGCTACAAGTAATCCAGTAGTTTGGTCAAATGACATCCCATCGGATAACCTAGACCCTTCCCCTACAGTGTTATGTGACCCACAGGCTCCTGCCAGCTTTCCAACGGGAGTGAATTTAGTCGAGTGCACAGCAACGGACAGCTCAGGAAATGTTGCCACCTGCTCCTTCGAGGTTACTTTCGGTATAAGCATCTCTTTTCTTGCTTTTTGTTTTGGTTGTTGCAAAGAAATGAAATTTATTTTGGGACCATAATGTTAAACAGTAATGGGAACTGTAATTGGTACAGTCATGTATAGTATGTAATACACTTATCATACATTATTGTATAATTTCATATACAAGCATAACGAAAATTGAGTACAAAAACACTCAATAAGAGGTATGTATACTTTTAGATATATTTTCATGGTGTTATGTGGGAGTTGGGTGTGTATGTGGGGTTATTTCGCCTTTTGAGTTCTATATCATAATTTACATTAAAGCGAGTTAAGAGTACATTGCTTGGCAGCAATACCTCCTATGTGCTTTTTCAATATTAGGTAACATTGCGCAATTTCAGATTTGACTTGACGATATTTGCATTTTCCAGAACACCATCTTTGTGTATAGCTTTTTGGGTTTCCTGCAAAATTACAATATCGTTTAATTGGTTGATTTGTTACTGTTATCCATTCCAATGTCATGTGTTTTTGTAGTTTTCCCGCCAAACGACAAATTTACGTCCCGCCAAACGACAAATTTACGTTTATTGATACTAAAATTGAATAACTTGAGCCCAATGTGCTCATTGGGCTATTCCACTTTATATTCACACTACCCTTGTGGAAGATTTTGGAAATATCTTCCACTGGGGGAGTATGTTTTTCAAATGTAACTGGTCAGGGTTAATCATTTTGAAACCCATACTCCTCTTGTATCATGGCTTAACCTAAATCGTCCACAATTGGAGTGAGTATTTCAAATGGAA
Organism: Amphiura filiformis; assembly: GCF_039555335.1. Taxonomy (NCBI): domain Eukaryota; kingdom Metazoa; phylum Echinodermata; class Ophiuroidea; order Amphilepidida; family Amphiuridae; genus Amphiura; species Amphiura filiformis. The sequence goes on along the minus strand of NC_092633.1, from coordinate 50,315,606 downwards.
GTTACCTAATTGTCTATTCTATTCAAAACTCATACTCCCTCTGTGGAAAACTTTAGCTAAATCTTTAACAGTGGATTTTAAATGACATAGCCCATTGACTGTGTGTTTTTTACGATGATGATTTCATTTGAATAGATGACGAGGATCCTGTTCTAACATGCCCCGAGGATTTCATCTCTGTCAACCCAATAACCTGGACAGCAAATGCGACAGACAATCTACCGCCTTCTCCAGATGTCACTTGCGACCATGTAAGGAATAGCATCTTTCCTCCTGGTTCAACTACGGTTACTTGTACGGCTACTGATAACGTAGGGAATACGGCTACGTGTTCATTCGTGGTAACTCTAGGTAGGCATAAAAAAATAAAATAAATGTAGATATTTATATAGCGCTTTATGCCGTAAACAGCCTCAAAGCGCTTTACATTTATTCCGCCGTCATTAGAATAATCGGAACCACGTTTGCAGCCTACAAATGGCGCAGGGTTCATCAGTACAACGACTGTGACTACCCCTAACAGCTTCCCATTGCACCTGGGTGGAGTGAGGCAAGCGAGGGAAAGCGCCTTGCCCAAGGGCACAACACGGTGGCGGGACGGGGACTCGAACCCACGCACGTCGAGCAAGATCTCAGATTATGAGTCCAAGGCCGTATCCACTGAGCCACCGTGCCCTCAAATCATGAATTTTGTTGTTATCAAAAAATGTCCTTCGTATTACATTGGAACGATCATTTTAGTACAAATTCCAAAAGTTACAAAATTAGCGTATTATGAATTAGTTAGATCCACGCATTTGCTACCGCGACTGTTTGACTCATATTTGCTTAGAAAACACCGTCACAAATTCAACATCGTATTAAGATTTAGAGTTTTTGTACTTCAGTAGTATTAGATATGAGAATTAAACTACAGAATTTCTTCTGTATTATGTAACAAACATATTTTTTCTCGATTAATACCTGGTGTCACTCTCTCACTTTCCAGATTTATCCTCTTCGTTAATATGTCCATCTGACATAACCGAGTCTACTACCACAGTTTTCTGGGCTAATCCAACAGCAGTGAATTTCCAGACACCACCAGATATTATCTGTGATTATACATCAGGAAGTGAGTTTACACTTGGACAGACGACAGTCACGTGTGAAACTACCGATGACTTGGGCGATGTAGTGTCTTGTACCTTTAGTGTTACTGTTATAGGTATGAATGAAAATAATTTGATTACATACACAACATCTATATTTCCATAAATCTCCCCACATACATATCGTACATTAGAAACATTGTAATGTGATGCGCACAATATGTCTCTTATTGTTAATATTACAGATTTTGTCCCTAAATTACAATAAAAAAAGCGCAGTGATTTATAGCGCATTGTACACTAGCTTAACACCTATACTAGATGTTGATCCACAAACCGCACCACACTTTACAGGTTGCCGCTGACCACTTTGGCCCCATATCATTTAATAAACCATTTTAAAACAACAAGACAGTGACTTTAAAGCTTAGAAGCGCAATCTATCTATCCATCTAGGCTAAGCCAATCCACTGTTGGATGTAGCCCTCATGATCACTCCATACCCTTCTATCTACTGCTACTCTCGCCCATGTTGTACCAATATATGATGTCATATCATCTCTCCATCTCCTCTTCTGTCTACCTCTTCTTCTTATTCCCATTCTTGGTTGCCATTCTAACAATCTCTTTGTCCATCTGTTATCATTTCTTCTGGCAACTTGTCCAGCCCATCTCCATTTTGAGTGTTTGATTTTACTCAAAATGTCTGTAACACCGGTCAAGTGTCTGATGGTTGAACACCCCTTACTTTATCTCGCAGTGAGATGTTTAACATTTGCCGCTCCATTGCTCTTTGAGCGGATTGTAGTTTAGTTTCTAAGTGTTTAGTTAATGACCATGTTTCAGAGCCATACATCATTTTTGGAAGGACACATTGATATTATATACTTTCCTACTGAGTGACATCGGTATATTTTTGTTGCATAAGATTTCTTCATGTCTTCCAAAGCAACTCCATCCTGCTTTTATCCTTCTCAATACTTCTTCCTTTAACCTGAATAATTCCACAATTATGCCTCCTCTAAATATGTATTTGTTTTTAGATGACGTCATGCCCACGATAACCTGCCCAATGGACATAAATACGCCTTCAAACCCTGTGTCATGGGATGATCTTGTTGTCGTCGATAATATCGATTCATCACCAGAAGTGCTTTGCACTCCGGAATCAGGATCGGAGTTTGATAGTGGAGAAACAACAGTGAATTGTATAGCTACTGATGACTCAGGGAACTCGGAAATGTGTAGTTTCTTTGTTGTTCTAGGTAAAAACTTTATTCAACATTCTTGAATTTCGTAAGAATTACTACAAAGTTTAAAAAAATCAAAGTGAATGATGCAAAACAATGCGAGAGTGATTTTTGCATCCATAATTAAGATCAACTTCAGTTATTATGTTAATAAGTAGATAGGCTTTTACGATAGGAACTTCGACAGAAATACTATAAATTATGATAATGTTTTATATTTTTTAATGGCCATATAATGTGGTCACATTCAAACACTATAGGTAACCGAATGCAACTGAACAATTGAAACTATGATTTTTTGCTAATATTCCGGAATTGCGCGTGAAAAAGGTCATGATTCCAAAGTGGTTTACCACATCAGTATACGCCATAATGAAGAGTTTCTAAAAAGTGTTTTTAGAATAAAATAGAATAGCGCTAATTTAAAGTAATAAAGTGTGATATGCATAAAGAATAGATTCCTTTTTATATGTTAGTTTTCATGATAGCTACTGATCACATGTCCCCTTTTAATTTCGAGCCAAACATCGTCACGGGTTTTTCATTTTCCCCCCAAATTGCATCACTGTAGATCAAACCAGCCCCGTGATAACGTGTCCAAATGACATAAGCAGCTCTGTAAGTAACGTAATCTGGCTTGACCCAGAGGCTACGGATGTATTTGACGAATCACCATTAGTGGAATGTAGCATTCATTCAGGTTCCTTATTTACGACTGGAGAAACGACTATGGTGAATTGCACGGCTACGGACGCAGCGGGAAACGAGGCCATGTGTACCTTTATGGTTACCGTAGGTGAGATTATATATTCCAATTCTTAACCCCCTGAGCACTACCTGCCGATTTAACATTGCCTCTGATTGGTCAATTACGTGATATCTTCACTTTAATCACCAATCAGAATGGAGCTTTACAAATAATTCACCCCATTTTATTTTGCATTGTGAAATTATTCTAACAATGTTGCTGATTGGTCCAATTGATAATGAAAACTTCTTTTGACCAATAGGCAGGTAGTTCTCATGGGTTTAACATGTAATTAATGTTTGTCCATTATACTGATCGGCATTTGAATTGATTAAATTTAATTCATCGTATTGCGTGTACATGATTTTGTAATAAAACTTTATTCTACAACACAGCTCATATCAACAGCAGATAAGCTTAACGCTGCGGTTCTCTTATTTCAACTTGAAGTATTCGGAATATTACAGGAAATGTTTTCTCATTTGATTTTTTGCACAATCTGTCACAAACCCTTTAACATGTTTAAGCACCCGTCGTTCTTAAGTATTGACTTTCCCACAATATACATATGTGACCATCCTCCACAACTGAACCCGGATGTCGCCAGTGCCACTATTGAGATATGCTTAACAATAAACAATAGGAAACAAAGGATTTATTGACTGTTTTATTGATTTTTCACTACTTAAATGTCAAGTACTATAGACATGATATACATCATTTTAAAGCTAATTTCAAGCAGAATATTTTGGTTGAATATCTCAAAAATGATGATTGGCGACTTCAGGGCTCAGTTGTGTTGGATGGTCACATATTTCATACTGATAATTTTGAAATGCTAGGGAATAACCATTAGCTAAGGGATGGTTTCAAAACTCAACCGCCGATTGTCCATCGGTTCCAGTCGGCCTGGCTCTGTCCGGTTGGCGTGACGGTTTCTATCAACCGGCGGTCGATTTTTGAAGCCGTACCTAAATGCACCTTTAAGGGAAGAGGTATGAACGTTTGGACAGTATTTATTGTGGGACATTAGAGCACATCAGACATATGGAATTGCATTCTGAATACGAAGAATGTCCTTCTGATATCAAATAATTTTTTTTTTTTTTAAATTCGCAATGTAATACACATTTTATGGCAAATCATTAAAAATTGATATTTTTGATATTTAACAGTACTTAAGTAAACTTTATAAATCTGATGATTTGTACTTAAAGTGTATGTAGGTGGGATGAAAAGCCGACGATCAATTGAACATTTTGACCTTTCGTATTGAAGATATGGATTTTTTTCCCCAAAACACCAAAAAAAAGGTCTTTTTGGGAAAAAAATCCGTATCTGCAATATAAAAGGTCAAAATTTTCAATTGATCGTCGGCTTTTCCTCCCAGCTACATACACTTTAAGAATATATCATTAGATTTATAAAGTTTATTTCGAGGACTGTTATATATCACAAATTTGAAAAATATCAAATTTTAATAATTTGTCATAAAATTTGTATTATATCGTGAATTTCAAAAATGAAAATTATTTGATATCAGAAAGACATGCTTCGTATTCAGAATGCAATTCGATACGTCTGAGGTGCTCTCATGTCCCTCAAAAAATACTGTCGAAACGTCATAAACGCTCATTCTAGATCCCTTAAATGTTTAACAGATATGGAGCCACCTACGTTTACGACCTGCCCTAACGACACGGTAGTATCTGCAAATACGTTTACTTATGACGTAGTTGTATTAGACGACATTGATTCACAACCTAACGTCACGTGTGATTTTCCAACTGGTTCACAATTCGAAGTCGGGGAAACAATTGTCACGTGTACAGCCGCTGATGCCGCAAATAACATGGCGACCTGTAGCTTTATTGTAACTGTTGGTACGTTAGAAATTACTATAATATTGATAATTTTGAGTGAACGTTGTGATTTTGCAACGATTATGAGACCTGGTGGAGGGTAAAAAAAGGGGGCGGGATTTTTGTATATAATAGAAACACTTAATAAAAAATAAAGAATGCTCTAAATATGGTTACCTTTCTTATGACACCTTTGTTGAAATTAGACATAGTTACCTCAAGAAAGTCTAGAATTTAGATAATTTTGTGTTTCTAGAAAAGGTAAGGAAAATTGGAAAAAGCACTAACATTGCCATTAAATATTTCCTTTGTTAAGACCAATATCTTGGAGAAAAATTCCGGTGTATACAGTGGGTATAAAGGAGAGAAAATCATATTTAAACAAATTGTCTGTTTTCAAAAATGAAGCTGATTTAATAAACTTGGCAACATGCCAAAACCTGTCCATGTATAAAGTCTATGGGGTTTTCCAATCACCAAATATTGTCAGGTGTATTTTCACCCATCCACAAATCCTTCATCATTTTCAAACAGATCTTTGCATGACACCGTAGCCTTTAGTGTCATTTTATGTTAAATAAATTTACCTTTGGCTTTAAACTTCTCCAGATCAAGAAAATCCAACCCTACATTGTGTTGATGAATTGCTGGTCGCAGAAAGCCCTGTTGATTACTCGTACCCCAGCGCTGAAGACAACTACAGTGAGAATCTAGTAGTGACCTGCCAGCCACCCACGGGGTCCAGTTTTGATACGGGTGAAAATGCAGTCTTATGCACAGCTACAGACGATGTTGGCAATACCGGTTCATGTTCATTCACCTTAATACTAGGTAAGACGAATAAGGCCAAAATCAAAAAATTGTTTGTTTGCCCTCCATCGACCGACCTAAAATTGGCCAAAATCAGGGTCTTTGAAATGTTTGTTCTTTGAATATATGCTCTTGGAGCTCTTACTGCAGATGCTCGAATTGCAGGCTTATTTAATTTGGGATGGGGCTGTGATGGTTTTTTTGGGTTTTTTTCCTTAAATTGTTTTCAAAAATCGAAAGGTGGGATGGTCCTAGAGGTGATTTTGCACCTGTTTGTCCCATTCTTTTCGCTGGCATTTTATTCTATTTACTTTGTCTTGATTAGTATGTGCAATATTAATATATTTGTCTTTGTAATTGTATATGAGCCAGTGATGAAGCATAAATAAATAAATAAATAAATAAATAAATAAATAAATAAATAAATAAATAAATAAATAAATAAATAAATAAATAAATAAATAATGGTTTGTTATTACCTTTCAAGAGTCCTGACTGCGGGGGCATTTCCCCCATGCCCCCCCGTATTTTGTCGACCTACCGACCCACCCCAAAAATCCCACTGGAGGGCAAGCAAACAATATTTTGTTTGGCCTAATGGTAATGTACCGAGCTCAGTAATTGTTCAGTAATCGTATAGTGCACTGTTCTCTAAAATCAGGGTATATCAACGTTTCACCTTTTAGCTCCGTTTAGCCACATGTGATGCCATCAAACAAAATCGGTCGGAACTCGGAAATATTGATTTTGAGATATAGCCAAAAAAGGAAATATTTCCTTTTGTTTCCTGTTGTTTTGGAAACTCTGTAATTGCTCATATCTTTGAGACTGTTTGTTAAATTTCAATGGGGTTTTCTGCAAAAGACAGCTTTGTAGATGATTTTTCCTAGTCTATAAGAAAATTTAATATTTCCGAGTTCCGACTGATTTTGCTTGATTGCATCACATATTTATTAAAAGCAAACAATTCTTTGGGAATTCTTGTGAACAGTGAAATCCATAGTACATCATTTCAAGCAATTATAAATGCGGAGGTTTATTATCAGTATAATGCCCAACCTAATATTGTCAGTCGCCAATCCACGCTATACATTCACACGCTTACTCACTTCTATTTCCAGACGACATAGCTCCCACCATCTCCTGTCCTGAAGATATCTTGGTCGATGAAAACCCAGTCACATGGGCGGATCTTGATGTGTATGATAATGTTGATATAGCAAGTAGTTCTTGCATACCTCCTTCAGGGTCTGACTTCGATACTGGCCTGAATAACGTCACGTGTACTGCAACAGACACGGCGGGAAATTCGAACACGTGCACATTTAGTGTTGCTATTGGTTTGTACTATTTCACGTAGCTAAATGTGTGTAAATGATTGGGTGTAGGATGTGTATCTGTGTGTGGTGTAGAATAAGGTAACAGCAGGAGGGTGAGAGTTCACAGCGGCAATGTCGTGACCCAGGGTCACGCTATTGTTTGACCTAAGATACACTGTTTTGCCGTTTGGAATTATTAACGCATGTTACTTGTTTTGTTAAGGTTTCCACCGGATAGTCTAAGAGCACCTCTAACTATGGGCAAAGAATAATTAATCTAGATAAATCAGGAAGACGTTTAGACCGAAATGTGATGCGTAGATATCTCAAAGGTTACCGTCATATTGGCTAATATACCAAAGAATAATTTGTAAAGTACTATACTTATAATAATTGGAATCGGGAACATTTAAACAAATCAATGTTTTTACCTACCAGTATTACTACACGTGAATGATAATCATAGAGTACCTGGGTGCCCGAATCTACTAAACCTTTAACATTTGCCCTGTAAACCGTAACCCTTCTGCAATATGTCGCCTATTAGACCTAAGGTACGTGTTTCTGATTCGTGACGTCATTTCTGTTGCCTTTCCTCAATTCATAAAGGGTTTCGGCAACAGGTTAAAAAGCTCTACTGTTTGTACAATTATGTTGTCACCATTATATACCGTATTGGGCTATTCCAGAAAATAAGTGCACACCCCCTATAGAGGAGTAACTTTTTAATCAAAGAAATGTCTGGATTTCCAAGTCTGCTTTCTGAAAACAACTGTAATTCCAGTTGTCAATGTTGCTTGAAAAAGCTTGGAAATCCAATTAAAGGAAGGAAAAATCACGGAAATGTCTAAAATGAGCTCTCAAATTCAGGATTTCTTACTTTGAACTAGTTTTCTGCTGGATTTTTTCGCCTTTGGACACTTAAAAAGTCTGGATTTCCAACAATCATGACTGGACAAAAAGTCTGGATATCCGAACTCCTCTATAGGGGGTGTGCATCTATTTTCTGGAATAGCCCATTGATCGAATACATATAGTTATGGTGAAGTTCAATTTTTAAATTGCGTTTAAATTGAATGTTTAAGAACATTAAACTCGCACTTATTTTTCATTTGAATTTCATTTTAATACATGTCACTACATCAGGCCTTCAAATTGTTTGCCCTGTTAACATCACTACGTCATCAAATGAAGCGATGTGGTCTGATCCGATAGTTGCTCCCGGTGTTTCGGTGTCCTGCGATCCATCTTCTGGTAGTACATTTACTGCAGGGATATCCACGACGGTGACATGTACTGCTAGATCAGGGGGGTGTTGATTTGGAATCGTGTACATTCATGGTATCAGTAGGTACGTGTATAACCATAAAGAAAAGACAATACTTCAATTAGAAATAACATGCTTGTAATTTATTAGAACCCAAGAAGAAAGTTTCCATTACTTTGAGTGACCATAACTTTAAGCTCTTAGCGTAAAGCCATAAATGACATTTATTTCAAAATTTACATTATTTCAATGAACAATATGTTGATGCCGTTTTAGGTGTCTATATCAGCAGTAGGGCCGTCATTGACCTTTCTCAATATGTTTTCAGCTTTAGACCATTTTTATTATTATTTTACATACCAGATCAAGTACCTCCTACGATAACATGCTCTCCTGATTTAGTATCCGACACACCCCAAGTAGAATGGAATGATCCTGAAGTTAGTGATACTTTTGATATGTTACTTCAATCATCATGTAACCCAGTATCAGGGTCAACCTTCGAAGAGGGATCCTCTACTGTTATGTGCACAACTACTGATGATGCAGGGAACACCAACATGTGCACATTTAACGTAACCGTGGGTATGTATAACTTAATTTTCATTGGTTATAAAGAGCCTTATGTCATATAGTGCGCAAAAGAATTAATGTACCAGATATGTTCACCAATGTATATCCTAAACAAAGACAGATTATGTCATAGTTGGAATCAACAGCCAATAGTTGCATCTTTTACATGTTTTAGCTCAGATTTAAGACCTCATTCGTTGAAATCGATCAAGAAATAAAGACACGATGATCCAAAAAACCCAAGAAAGATACAAATTCAAAAGTTGCAGTTAGCTCCATTGCATACCTTGGTTGTTTCAGGAAAGACACTTTCATAGACATGATAGAAGCGCACTTTAAAGGGTTAAGCTTCATGTTGTTCTGCGCCGCCCATTCCTGGATTCTGATAACAGGATATGACTCTTATCACATACCTATGAAATGGTTACCTTATATAACTCTTCTCTTCGCGGACTACTAGATGATCATGCTCCGGAGACATCACGTGAGATTTCATTAAGACCACATGCTCCCTGGTACAATGAATCGCTTCGCTTGTCAAAATCTGATAAGAGGAAGGCTGAACGTAAATGGCTGAAGTCGCATCTTGATGTTGATAAGCAAGTGTTCATCGAAAAATGTCGTGAATATAAGGGTGAGCTTGACCGTGCAAAATGTGACCATTATTGTGCTCAGGTCGCTGAATGCGACACGCGACAAATGTTCCGTCTTGTAGATAAGTTGTCTGCGTATAAACCATCAAAAGCTCTGCCCACTCATTCCAGTAAAAAAGATCTTGTGAATAGATTCTCCAAGTTCTTTGATGAGAAGGTACGAAAAATTCGCATGTCACTTGACCTCGCAGCTACGACGTCAAGTTCTGCAACTACAACTATGACAAGACGTGAATGTAAGAGCAGTTTCACCAACTTCCAACCTCTCACAAATGAAGATATGCTATAGGTTATCACTCATAGCCAAGTGAAAACCTGCTCTCTTGATCCGCTGCCAGCGAAACTCACCAAAGATGTGCTTCCTGATTTACTTGCACCAATTACTGTCATTGTGAACGCGTCTCTACAATCGGGCGTTTTTCCATTAGACCTTAAGCATGCTCGTGTTACACCATTATTGAAGAAGTCCAACCTCGACGTTGAAGACATGAAAAACTTCCGACCTGTGTCGAATTTATCGATGCTCAGCAAAATCATCGAGCGTGCTGCAATCACACAATTTCAGTCTTACATGAGTGCTAATGACTTGTACAATAAAAGCCAGTCTGCTTATAGAAGGTTTCACAGCGTTGAAACCGCTCTGCTTAAGGTCAACAATGATCTCCTGAACGCAATTGATGACCATGGTGAAGCGGTGTTAGTTTTGCTTGATATGTCAGCGGCGTTTGACACCGTTGACCACGGTATTCTGCTGCGTCGACTGAAAGAACGTTTTGGTGTGAGAGGAACTGCTCATTGTTGGTTTGCTTCTTATCTCAGTGAGAGAAAGCAATCTATTCTCATTGATGGCAAAGAGTCCGATCCTACGACCATGGAATGGGGAGTGCCACAAGGATCAGTTGTTGGTCCAGAACTGTTTGTTGCTTATTCTTCACCAATAGAAGACATTGTTGAACTTCATGACCTGTCATGTATGTCATACGCAGATGATAGCCAATTGTATGTTATCATTAAACCATCTGAGCGTACTAACACGTTGGCTAAGCTTGAAGCCTGCATTTGTGACATCCGGGCATGGCTTTCTGACAATAAACTTATGCTTAATGACAGTAAAACTGAGTTACTCCATGTAAGGTCTCGGTACGCCAAAAACGTGCCTGAAGTGACCATCACTATTGGTGACACTACCATTTCTTCTTCAGCGGAGGTTCGCAACTTGGGTGTCTTGTTCGATGAGAAGTTGTCAATGACTAGCCATGTCAATAGTGTCTGTCGGCGTGCATCGTACGCAATCCATAGGATTGGCAAATTGCGTCGATACCTGGATTCTGTAAACACCGAAAAATTGGTGCATGCATTTGTGACCTCACGTTTAGATAACTGAAAAAGAACTCCAAAAACTTCAACGCGTCCAAAACGCTGCAGCCAGAGTGGTTATGCTGACAAAGAAATCTGAGCACATTACGCCAGTTAGGTACCAGCTGCACTGGCTTCCGATCAGGAGAGAATAGCCTACAAAATACTGCTATTGACTTTCAAGATCCTTCATAGTCAGGCGCCAGTCTATCTCTCTGATCTAATTGTCGCGTACACTCCAAGTCGGGTTTTAAGATCATCCTCACAGAACTTGCTTCGCGAGCATTCCAGCCACACAACTACCTATGGAAGGAGCTTCTCTGTGATTGCACCAAAGTTATGGAACATTCTTCCTTCTCATATTAAAAACTCCGGCACAATTTACCAATTTAAAACTCATCTCAAAACTCATCTTTTCAACCAGGCTTACTGCTGAACTGCTCGCGAACCATGTTATTTCACATTATTTCTGATTATGTACTCTATGATTGATTATTGTGTTTTAATGATCTCAGCATGTGTATATTTGGCTGATTTTAGTCGTTTTTAGCTTTAAGTGTAAATTGTCTCAGCATTTAATAGTGATGTTTGTGTATTATTATGATTGCTGGTTTTATCCTGTTGTAGACTAAGATTTAATAATTGATATTATTTTTGATGGGGTTTTATGCTTCTGTAGTTTTTAAGATGTTTGTAGTTAACGGTATTGTTCCTTTTGTGCAGCGCCTAGAGACCCTTTGTTTTATGCGCTTTATAAATGTCCATTATTATTATTATTATTATTATTATTATTATTATTATTATTATTATTATTATTATTATTATTATTATTATTATTATGTCAGATGAAAAACGCGCACAAAAATCACGGACAAAAATGACCCAAAGATAAACCGATGCTTGTATCGCTATGTATTTTACCAACGATTCTCAGGCTCCGGATATAACAACATGTCCAAGTGACATAACCGTGTCAACTACCCAAGTATCGTGGAATGTTAGTGCTGTTGATGACAAAGATCCAGTAGTTACTTGATTTTTCGCAAAATATTTCAGAGCCCGTAAAAACTTTCTTTGCAATATTATCGATTCTATATAACATTAAAAATCTTTGCATTTGAAAGTGTCATTTTATTAACATCATATGGAAAGGTTTGGCTACAAAACGATTCTCTTATAAACGCATCTATGCACAGTTTCCACCTCAATACATCTGACCACACAATTTTGTCCAAGAGCTTCCAAGCAAGCAGTGAATTGTCTCTACACAGTCTTTGATTACACTACACGGTTGAGTGCATAGTATCATAAGAGCTGCGTGAGATTCTAGCTGGTGACCAATAGAAAATAGGCATCTGTGATTGTTTTTTGTCAATTAGAATTTTTTTATAACGAACGAAAACTAACACTTCCCCCTAAAACACCCTTTTTTTATACGTCACCAGATAACGCAATTTAATGTTTATAGCAAGGCGAATGTGGTAATTTTGTTGAACACTACCTATTTGTGTTTACCACGCTATAACGTCAACAATCGGGTTTGGACATCAGATATTCGTATACCGTGTAATTTTTTAATTTGCTTTTGTTACCTTTCTCTTTAGATCAAGAAGCTCCGATGATAACTTGTCCAGATAATTTGTTCATTACCTCTGGTGATGGTATTATCCTAGAATCTCCTATGGTAGTAGATACGATAGACCCCGAACCAACCTCGACCTGCGACCCCATTATGGCAAATTACCCAGAAGGCACGACGGAAATCACGTGCACAGCAACTGATGCTGTAGGAAATGTAGCCACATGCGCATATAATGTTACTGTTGGTAAGGATAATAAACACATCCAACAAAGAAATTCCCGGCTACTGTAAGTGTTTATAACATTGTGAGCACAATTCACTTACAGCAATAACATTGATATTAACTTTTGGAGTTTGAAACAAAACTCATGTGAACAATATCAAAATAATCGAAAAGTATAGGCTTCCTGCAATTTGTTATCAGAATTCAAAATTTCTACAGAAGTTTAGCTAATATGTTTTGTTGCAACAAACTTTTCATCTCTAACCACGGAGTTAAAAAAAAAAAAAGGCTGGGCAGGGGAACTTTGGATGCATGGATCTAAAATATTCAAAAAGTGTACACAACAAAGGATAATTAATGTTAAAACCTGTTTAATATGAACAACATTCCAAATTTAGGATAAAAATGTTGTTGCACATATAAAACAGTTTTTAACTTTTAAAAATAACAAGAAGATTCGCGGATAAGTGTATTTGTGTATATCTGCGTTAAGGCCGCAGTATACTCCATATGTTGCGTAGGATACGGTATTTGATGTCGAATACTTTTTGTGACGTCAAATTGTAATTATTTTGATAACGTTTTAAAAAGTAGAGTGGGCCCTATTAGTGTATAATATGGTAAGAAGATATGATTCTTAACATATATTTTCTCAAATGAAAAAGACGCACAAAAATCCAGCGGCGTAGGGCCGAAATATAACCCGAGTTTACAAAGAAAGTAAGATATATGTCTCTCAATTATTTTACCAAAGATACCCAGGCTCCGGATATAACATCATGTCCAAGTGACATAACCGTGTCAACTACCCAAGTCTCGTGGACAGTTAGTGCTGTTGATGACAATGATCCAAACCCAGTAATTACTTGTGATTACATGTCAGGATCTGACTTTGATAGTGGTGTTACTACAAGGGTAACATGCACAGCCACTGATGCATTGGGGAATTCTGATACATGCATATTCAATGTCACAGTTGGTAAGTCTTGAATGGGCATAATTGACTATAATCTTTATATCACTTAAAGTTCCTCTCTCTTGCGGACCTTTTACCAACAATGCTATTAATGATGTGTACTGCAACCGATGATGCTGGCAATTCAAATACATGCGAATTTGAAGTAATTGTAGGTATGAGCCTTTAGATTTAACAAAATGAAATGGCCCTAATAATCGTATAATAATCATTCTTCTCTCACATTTTTAATGTATTTTACACGTTTGACATTCTTACATAAAATTTAACAAAACAAAACTTGCAAACCACATTGTGGAGTCATAAAAACGGAGCAAGATAAAAGTATTATGATCATCTCTGTCTTTTGTCTCTTGTTTTGATAATGGTATTATTATAGATCAAATACCGCCAATAGTATCGTGTCCAGCGAACATATTCTCATCTGACAACCAAGTAACCTGGGTCGTGACTGCTACCGACAATTTAACTGCAGACCCTTTAGTTACCTGCGAGCCTCCTTCTGGATCTACATTAACACCTAATGAGGCTACAGCAATCATGTGTACGGCTGTTGATAACGCCAATAATTTTGACACATGCACGTTTTCAGTAATTGTGGGTAAGCTGTGAATCTTATAATGTACTAACAAGTTACAAAGAAGTGAACTATTCGACAGTCATTCTACGACTGTCTATTGTTTTTCACCAATTTCTTACTTTAGACAGCCGTTTTACGAATGTCTATTGTTTCTGTCGAATTTCTTTCTTTCTGCCAATCTGCTCGGACTCTTTATACCGGCACGTACAATAGCGCCGTCAGCTATGGGGAGAAAATTTGCGCTATTCAGGTCGTTGCTGATGGTGCGCGGAGACGAACAAAAATAATTCTGCGTCTCATCTGAAGCGTCTTGGTATCGCGTGCAGGTCGCATCAAGTGCGTCTCTCAAATATGCGCCCATCATCCATGTCACGCTTGCATGACAGCGATTGCCTAGAGTGCATTCCGAGGCTAACCGAATACCCCTTAGAATATTAATACACAGATAGGAATTTTCCATGCCTGTGCCCTCTAAGCGTACTCGAATTCAGCTGACGCCGGTACAGCGTACAGACCTGGCGACATCGCTTATCTTACGCGCGAAGTTTCTTTTGTGTACGCTCGCGCTGTTTGCGCTATTTTTGAGTTTGCTCACGCGGTACCTGACTTAGCGTCGATTCCCTGTGGCAACATGCCATGTTTCCGCGGTATGGAATACCCCTGCTGTTTGCTCCATGCCTGTATCAAGATGGCAGTCGAGACCTCATACTGCAGTTACTGTCCGTTTTCCTATACACAATACACAGTGCAATTGGATGACTGTGAATAAATTAAGACTCAATCACAGTAAAACTGAATTTTTCATTGCTGGAACCACCCAAGGACTGAACAAACTCTCTCCTGTTGAACTCAAAGTTGGTAATGAACGGATTATGCCCAGCACTTCGGTGCGCAATCTGGGGATGATTTTCGACGATCATATGTCCATGACTAAGCACATCAACAGTCTTATTTCTTCTGTCAACTTTCACTTACGGAACATCCGTCGCATCGCTAAATATCTTGATCAGGACACAAAACATCATGTCGTTCGCTGTCTCATTCTCTCACGCCTGGACTATGGCAATGCACTCCTGTATGGAGCCAAATCAAAGGACCTGGACCGTTTACAATCTCTCCTAAACAAAGCCGCTAAACTTATTTTCTGTGCTGACAGACGTGATAGCCCATCACCTCTCCTGGACACTCTACACTGGCTGCCCATACGGGAGCGCATCAAATTCAAGATAAGCATGTATGTTTTTAAATGTCTTCAGGGTAATGCACCAGTTTATCTCACAAACTTTCTCACTCATAAACTCAAACCTGCTATAGGACCTATGACACGTTCTTCTTCTGATACTACTCTTCTCACCGCTCATGTCGGGAAAAATCGCATTGGAGATAAATCATTTTATGTTTCGGCACCCACACTCTGGAACAGCCTCCCAAGAACCATCAGGGAGGCATGCACACTGCCTAGTTTCAAGAAGGTGTTGAAGTCGCATTTTTATCCATCATATTGACTCTGTTTTTGTTATTGCTTTGTTTTTACGGCGCTTTGATCAAGTTGGAAAGGCGCCCTATTAAATGTTGTTTATGTATGTATGTATGTATGTGCTCTCATCATTGACGCGGGACCTCTACAAATGATGTATGTTGGAAGAATTGGCACTTGCCTAGTTAACATCACTGTGTGAAAAATAACCAGCCAATATTTAACTTATTCTCCAAACTTCTACCAAATATATTTCTCTAACATTACCTAAAATTACAGCTAGGTTAGATGCTCAGAAATAGTCGCACTTTTGTAAAATATGAGTGAGGGCAAGGCATAGCTAGCCAACTCCCCGTGTTAATTGAATGGAGATTTGACCGAAAATATTGGTATCGGACCGCTCACTTCTGAAGGATGCCACAAAAACCGGTACAAGCTACATTTAAACTATTCTCTGGCAAACATCATGATGAGTGTCTTATATAGTATGCCGAAATTGGGTACTGTAGGTGATTGACAAAGGGTAGCACTTTTGTGTTTTAGGAAGGATATGTAAACGACAGATAACACCAAAAATACGAAGAAATTATTTCCAAACCGTGTTAAGTCAACAATCATTATGTTGCTCATTTTCAAGAATGCTGGTTAACAAAAAGCAGGCCATTGTCTCATTTCGTGAACAAAGGTCTACATACCATTGTTTCCTTGCGTTTCCTTTATAATCGGTTACCCAACTGAAGCTGTATTATAGCAGCTCATTGCTATATCGCACATATAAAACAGACACATGTGCACAGCCAGAGAAGATCCGATTTAATCAGTTGAGCTGTTTCAATGAGTGTTATCTTGGTTTAATAGCTTTTAATGGGGTTTAAGTCCTGCAAAGGTCGAGGTGAATTCTACTGTAGACATGACTGCATCATGTGGTTATCATTCTCTAATTCTGTGAGTTAGACTAGACGTATAGTTACACCAACTTATTTTTCATTCGCAATCATTTCCATTTGCATGTCACTATAGGCCTTGAAATTGCCTGTCCTGTTAACATCACTACGTCATCAATCGTAGTAATGTGGTCTGATCCGATAGTTGCTCCTGGTGTTTCGGTGTCCTGCAATCCTTCTTCTGGTAGTACATTTACTTCAGGGATATCCACGACGGTGACATGTACTGCTAGATCAGGGGGTGTTGATTTGGAATCGTGTACATTCATGGTTACAGTAGGTACGTGTATTTCTACCATTTACCATTGCATTAATAAGATTATAAATACCCCCCCCCCAAGTTTCCATTACTTTGAGTGGGTGGTCATAACTTTAAGCAATTAGCGTAAAGCAATCAAATTAATATGTACAGATTCATGCGATTGGAAAGGTTTAATTCTAAAAGAAAGCGCGGTATAAAATTGCATATACCGTGACATTTTAATAGTTGCTCCCGATGCTACGGTGTATCCAGCGATTCTTTTTCATGTGGTACATTTACTACATGTGGTAGAACCTACATTTTGGATGTTTTACATATTAAACAGTTTTTAACATTTAAAAATTGAAAGCAAGGTTCAAGAAGACGTGGTAGTTTGTACTAACTTCTGTAAGGCCTCGATCTACTTCATATGTTATTTAGAATACGGTATTTGATGTCAAAAACTGATCACAACGTCAAATTGTAATTAGTTTGGTAACGTTTTGAAATAGTTTTCAATAGAGCTGCCCCTAAAAATAATATAGTAAGAGGACATGATTCTTAACATATTCCTTTGTCAGATGAAAAACACGACAAAAATCGAGCGGCGTGTGACCAAAAGATAAACTTTCAGATATTTGTCTCTCTATACATTTTACCAAAGATACTCAGGCTCCGGATATAACATCATGTCCAAGTGATATAACCGTGTCAACTACCCAAGTCTCGTGGACAGTTAGTGCTGTTGATGACAATGATCCAAACCCAGTAATTACTTGTGATTACATGTCAGGATCTGACTTTGATATTGGTGTTACTACAAGAGTAACATGCATAGCCACTGACGCATCAGGGAATTCTGATACATGCATATTCAATGTCACAGTTGGTAGGTATTGAATGGAGTGTTTTTATCACATCTTTTGGTAAATTTTGAATTAAAATAGTCCACAAAAATTACGCCCTCAATTTTGATCAAAATCCAGGTTTTTAACATGTACGCAATGTTTGTCCGTATACTAATCGGCATCTGAAATAATTAACGCGTTAATGTAAAATGATTTTGTTTTAATGTTCCGGTCTCCGAAACTCTATTCCAGAACACAAGTTTAATAGCAGATAAGCTTACAGCGTTCGGAATAATGTCTCTCTTTTAAATATTACAGATTTGTGTCTCTAAAGTAGGCTCTTGCAATATTGTCGATTCTAAACTGGGCTCAAAAAGAAACTTATAATTTTTCACAAGGTCATATCTTAAAATCCTGTCCATAAAAATGAACCAAAATTGCACACAGGTTTACTTCAATACTCTACTCTAAACACTGGTCAGTAACTCAAACAGTTGTCCAACTGACACAACAGCAAAGTGCACTGACATGGAACAGCTTCCTGGACCACATTCACAGCCCAATAATTGGCATCCCAGCACAAGAAATCTGTGAGTAAGTGGAATAGTGTGGAACAAGACCTGTTTCTTGAAGAAAGTGTGAGAAAGGCAGAAGCAGCCCATTCCACACTATTCCACTTACTCTTTGGAAATTATCAGGTCTGTAAGGATCTTGTACGCATTCTCACAAATTTCTTTTGCTGGGTGCCAATTATTCGCCTGTGAATGTGGTCCAGGAAGTTGTTCTGTGTCAATGCATTTTGCTGTTGTGTCAGTTGGACAACTGCCTGGTTACTAACATGTGTTTAGAGTAGGGTATTGAAGTCTTTAAAATCTTTAAAATTAAAATCTTTTGCATTCGACGTTTCATTTTATAAACATTGGCGAAAGCGGTTACAGGCCCGTTACCCGATCGACAGCTTCAGCCCCTGATTTACCTCATTGTTGATGAGATTTTGGTATCATAATTATACTCGATCATATTTTTCTCATTACCGTCCTGAATTTTGACGTTCCAAATCGATGTATTTCCGAAGAAATCGTGAAAAACTGTCGATTTGTGGTTACCACGCTATAACGTCAACAACCGGGTTGAGACCTTAGATATTCGTATTCCGTGTAAATTTTTAATTTGCTTTTGTTACTTTTCCCTTTAGATCAAGAAGCTCCGATGATAACTTGTCCAGATAATTTGTTCGTTACATCTGGTGATGGTATTACCCTAGAATCTCCTACGGTAGTAGATACAATAGACCCAGAACCAACCTCGACATGCGACCCTATTATGGCAAATTACCCAGAAGGCACGACGGAAATCACGTGCACATCAACTGATGCTGTAGGAAATGTAGCCACATGCGCATATAATGTTACTGTTGGTAAGGATAATAAACACATCAAATTGTAATTATTTTGGTAACGTTTTAAAATGCTTTTCACTGGAGTGGGCTCTATAAGTAATATGGTAAGAGGATATGTCTCCTATATATTTCGTTGTCAGATGAAAATACCCACAAAAATCGAGCAGCGTATGACCGACAATTGCATTGATGTTATTGTTTTCCTCTTGCTCGTTCACCTTTTCCTTTGCAATTCCCATCTCGGTTTTTGATTGTAAATTTTGCTTTTTGCATTTTGCACAGTTACTTTGTGGCCTTTGCTCTCGTGTTTCCGTTTTCTGTGCAGACTGTATTTATTTTTGCGTGTTAGTTTAAGTTTCTTTTTTGTATAGCTATATATATTTTTTCATTCACATGTACGCCCGCTCAGATTGATTGGTTTTTGCTCTCGTGAATTTGTTGTGGCGGGCCTAAATCATTCACTTGTTTAGCTATGCTTTTTGCTGTTAGCCAGTTGGTTAATGCAATGTGTTTTTGTTTCTTCCGCTCGTTTTCCTTCCTTCATTGCATTACCCATTTTGGTGTTGTTGTATTTTTTATTCATCTTAAATAACTCGTGATTATCTTGTTTTTTAAAAATTATAATTCGTTTTTTATATGTAACCTGTACTGCTATATTTTATATGTATTTATATTTTGTGTTTTAATATTGTTCAGCGCTTTGTGATATTTTGATGTAATGCGCTATATATAAATAAAGTATTATTATTATTATTATTATTATTTTAATCCGAGCTTACAAAGAAAATAAGATATTTGTTTCTCTATACATTTTACCAAAGATTCCCAGGCTCCGGATATAACATCATGTCCAAGTGACATAACCGTATCAACTACCCAAGTCTCGTGGACAGTCAGTGCTGTTGATGACAATGATCCAGTAGTTACTTGTGATTACATGTCAGGATCTGACTTTGATAGTGGTGTTACTACAAGGGTAACATGCACAGCCACTGACGCATTAGGGAATTCTGATACATGCATATTCAATGTTACAGTTGGTAAGTATTGAATTTAACAGCTTTCTATGAGATTCTGAATTAAAACAATATACAAAAATTGCGCCCTCGCTTTTGGTTTTTAACATGTACGCAATATTTGTTTGTCTATCATTTTCGATTACAGATTATTTGTGTCTAAATTACTGCTCGGTAGACTCTTTGACTATTCAATGTATTGAAACAAAACAATAATTCTATCTCATTTGATTTTTTGCCACATCTTTCAGAGCCCCTTTAATCAGTAAAACCCTTCTCTGTAATATTTCGATTCTAACATTTAAAAATTAAAAGCAAGGTCCAAGAAGAAGTGGTAGTTTCCTCACCTGCGTTAAGCCCGTGTGCTACTCCATATTAGTCGAATGATTTTCGTGTTGTCAAATTGCGATTATTTTGGTAACGTTTTGAAATACTTTTAACAGAGTGGGCCCTATAAGTAATATGTTAAGAGGATAGGACTCTTAACATAATATTCTTTATTCCTTTATCAAATGAAAAACACGTACAAAAATCGAGCTGCGTGTGACCAAAAGATAAACCGATCTTGCAAAGAAAGTAATATGTATATGTGACGTGTCATGTCAAAAGCAGACATTTTTGGGCAGGATCGTAAATGGAGAAATAGTCAAAAATCTGCCCGGGGTGATTTTTTCACAATTTGGGTTTGTTGCGAATTTGCGATGTTATTAATGTTAAAAATATTGTCTGATAGTTTCAGACCGGAATATAACTGGCATCATGTATTTTTTGAGACATTTTTCAAGGTAATTCCTACTCTCAACATTGTCAATAATATTTTTAAAGGCCGATATCTCAATTTCCAATTTTATAATACTATAACTTACGAACTCATCTTCGCTTAGGAATGTCCGATTTCATTGGGGAAAATGGCGTTATGGAGCAAAATATCTCTATATTTAAGATATGTAAAAACCTCAAAATTTATAACCTGCCCAAAAGTGTCTGATTTTGACATGACACGTCACATATATTTGTCCCTCTATTTATTTTACCAAAGATACCCAGGCTCCGGATATAACATCATGTCCAAGTGACATAACCGTGTCAACTACCCAAGTCTCGTGGACAGTTAGTGCTGTTGATGACAACGATCCAAACCCAGTAATTACTTGTGATTACGTGTCAGGATCTGACTTTGATAGTGGTGTTACTACAAGGGTAACATGCACAGCCACTGACGCATTAGGGAATTTTGATACATGCATATTCAATGTCACAGTTGGTAAGTATTGAATGGGGTGCTTTTTGTGAGATTCTGAATTAAAAACATTCCACAAAAATTGCGCCCTCGATTTTGGTCAAAGTCCAGGTTTTTTTAAGATGTACGCAATATTTGTATGTCTCTCATTTTCAGTATTAGAGATTTTTGTGTCTAAATTACTGCTCGGTATTGATTAAAATAAGACAATATTTTGTCTTATCTGATTGTTTTGTGAAATCTTTCAGAGTCCATTGAAATCCAATCAAACCCTTCTCTGCAATATTATCGATTCTACATAACATTCAAAACCTTTGCATTTGAAAATTTTATTTTATTAACTTTGACGAAAGAGGCCCTTAGCCTGATCTACAGCCTCATTCCCCGATTTACCTCATTAGTTATGAGATTATGGTATCATAATAATTATTATAATTGATCATATTTTTCTTATTACCATCATGTAATTGGACGTTCCAAATCGATGTAATTCTGCAGAAATCGTGAAAAACAGTCGATTCGTGGTTACCTCGCTATAACGTCAACCACCGGGTTGGGACCTCGGACATTCGTACACTGTTTACTGTGTAATTTTTATACCCGCATGCGAAGCATGAACGGGAATATTGCCATTCTATGGTTTCTTCTCCTCCTTCTTCTCCTTTTCCTCCTCCATCAAACACATCATTCTGTCAAGGCTAGCGCTAAAACTACAAGGGCCACAGGGCCCATATGTGGCACACTTATGGGCCCTACCCCGTAGATTTATCCTTTGCCCATCTTGGCCCCAGAGGTCAAAGGTCACGAGCCCCAGGGGCCCAAATGTAAAAATACAAAGCATGCCGTTTCTCATCAAATGAAGCAGCCTCAGGACCCTGAGTTGGTACAATGATAGCCCCAGGGGTACTCTATATATACAAGTATACATGAGCCCCACATGTCATATATTATGGGCCCCAGGGCCCCAAATGTTAAAATAAGGGGCAACAGATTGACAGGGCTAGCGCTAAAACTACAAGGGCCCCAAGGCCCATATGTGGTACACTTATGGGCCCTACCCCGTAGATTTATCATTTGCACATCTTGGCCCCAGAGGTCAAAGGTCACGGGCCCAGGGCCCAAATGTAAAAATACAAAGCATGCTGTTTCTCATTAAATGAAGCAGCCTCAGGGCCCTGAGTTGGTTCACTGATAGATCCAGTGGTACTCTATATATACAGGTATACATAAGCCCCACATGTGATATATTATGGGCCCCAGGGCCCCAAATGTTAAAATAAGAGGCAACAGATTGACAAGGCTAGCTATAAAACTACAAGGGCACTAGAGCTCATATGTGGCACATGTATGGGCCCTAAGTTGAAAATTGCCTTTTGCCCATTTTGGCCCCAGATGTTTAATTAAGTCTAGGGGCCCCAGAGGCCCAAATGTTAAAACAAAGGGCCGGTCGTTTCTCAGCAAATAAAGGAGCTACAGGGTTCAGATTTGGTACACTAATAGGTCTTTAGCATTATATTGTTATATGTATATATGAGACCCCATGCGTCACATAATATGGGCCCCAGGGCCACAAAAGCTAAAACATAAGGTCGGTCGTTATTCAATAAAGAAAGCAGCTACAATGTCCAGCTTGAGTCTGCTGATAGCACTTGAGAATTATATTTCAACATACGCACATGAGCCCCATAAGTCAAATATTATGGGCCCCGGGCCCCAAATGTTAAAGCAAAGGCCCGGCCGTTTTTCATCAAATAAAGCAACTTTAGAGCTCAGAGTTTGTACACAGATTACACCTGAGAATTATATTGTTATATGTACATATGAGCCCCATATGTCACACCATTGGCCCCAGGGCCCAAAACGCTAAAACATAGGGCCAGCCGTTACTCAGTAAATAAAGCAGCTACAGTGCCCAGCTTGAGTCTACTGATAGCACTTGAGAATTATACTTCAACATATGTACATGAGCCTCATAAGTCAAATATTATGGGCCCCAGGGCCCCAAATGTTAAAAAAGGGCCGTCCGTTTATCATCAAATAAAGCAGCTTCAGGGCTCAGAGTTTGTACACAGATTGCACCTGAGAATTATATTGTTAATAACACCCATCCCATCCCACCCCATACACGTAGGACTAAACAGATTCACAGACAATAGCGTAATTATAATATAGATAACATAAACGTTACGGCTGTTCCAGTTAAATTACATACCCATTGGCTGTTCTATTTAATTTACATACTCCCTCTGGAACGGCCACAAAATAGGCTGTTCCATTTAATTTACATACTCCCTCTGAAATGGCTGTTCCATTTAATTTACATACTCCCTCTGGAATAGCTGTTCCATTTAATTTACATACTCCCTCTGGAATAGCTTTCCCCTAATCAAATTGCATATTGTGAATTTCAATAGCGTATTATAATAAATATAGATGGTGATTGGAAATACTATGTGTGAAGCGTTAAGACTGTACCATTTAAATTACATACCTTTGGCCGTTCCATTTAATTTACATACTCGCTCTGAAATGGTCCCAAAATAGATGTTCCATTTAATTTACATACTCCCTCTGGAATGGCCACAAAATAGGCTGTTCCATTTAATTTACATACTTCCTCTGAAATGGCTGTTCCATTTAATTTACATACTCCCTTTGGAATAGCTTTCCCCTA
This sequence comes from Amphiura filiformis, assembly GCF_039555335.1. Classification (NCBI taxonomy): domain Eukaryota; kingdom Metazoa; phylum Echinodermata; class Ophiuroidea; order Amphilepidida; family Amphiuridae; genus Amphiura; species Amphiura filiformis. The sequence continues at coordinate 50,291,477 of NC_092633.1, read as the reverse complement.
ATCAAATTGCATATTGTGAATTTCAATAGCGTATTATAATAATTATATAATTATGGTGATTGGAAATACTATGTGTGAAGCGTTAAGACTGTTCCATTTAAATTACATACCTTTGGCTGTTCCATTTAATTTACATACTCTATCTGAAATGGTCCCAAAATAGCTGTTCCATTTGATTTACATACTCCCTCTGAAATGGCTGTTCCATTTAATTTACACACTCCCTCTGGAATAGCTTTCCCCTAATCAAATTGCGTATTGTGAATTTCAATCCATCAAATTGCATAGCTTCACTGTGAATTTGAGAGACTGACAACAGCAACCTAAGTCCTCAGCAAATAAGGACTGTCAGTTTGTGTAAACCGATAACATGCGAGTATAGCCGTATTTGTGTACAAATATATAGCCTTCTAGTTAAATTTGCTTTTGTTATCTTTCTCTTTAGATCAAGAAGCTCCGATGATAACTTGTCCAGATAATTTGTTCGTTACATCTGGTGATGGTATTACCCTAGAATCTCCTACGGTAGTAGATACAATAGACCCAGAACCAACCTCGACCTGCGATCCTAATATGGCAAATTACCCAGAAGCGACGACGGAAATCACGTGCACAGCAACTGATGCTGTAGGAAATGTAGCCACATGCGCATATAATGTTACTGTTGGTAAGGATAATAAACACATCCAACAAAGAAATTCCCCGCTACTGTAAGTGGCCATAACTTTGTGAGCACAATTCACTTATAGCAATAACATTGATATTAAGGCATGGGGTATGGGCGAACTTGAAGTACAGGTATCTGGAGAGGGGAAGAGACGAGTTACCCCAAATCACATCGGCAGGTAGTGACTGGGCCACCGAGTGCGAATATGTGTTTAGTTTGGAAGGTTCGACTGTATTTAGTTTGGAAGGTTCGTGTTTGTTTTAAATTTTGGGACGCTTTTCCAAAATTTGATATTTTTGGTGATATTAAAAAAAACCCGACATACCAAAGACAAATCTTTGGGCACATACTTTGTTATTGTTAATGCTGTTCTTTGCCACATACATACGTTACCATTCGCTTTAGTGATTTACTAACATTTTATATTTTGTGACTGTAATTTGGTGTTTTCAATGCGTTTTAAGCTCACCCTGTCTTTAAGACGGATTTCTGGTCATGCTCCTTTTAAAATTCTGATCTGATCGTCGGCTTTTGCAGGCAACAGAATGCAGATTAGCTCATGATAGATGTCGTATTCGTATTGATAATAAAATTACTTTGAATTCCTTGTAACAAGATGATAACTTACCTCTGTATATAGGGTTCGCCGCTGTGCCTGGAAAAGCTGATTGATCGATTAATAGCCATTTCACATATTCCAAGTGTATGTGGAATGTTCAGATTTGAATAACATCGTACATTAGATAAATATCAGTATTGATTTATTCTATTCAGCAATATCAAGGACAACTATCAAACTTCTCACAGCAAATAGCTAGTTGGCTTAGTGGTAAAGCATTGAGTTTCAGAAGCGCGAGGTTACGGGTTCGATTCCCAGCTCTGTCTAATATTTTTTCAAGGCTGGGAAAAAATATCAATTTCTGAACTGCTTACTTATTTGGCGCGCGATCTGAGCTATTCCTTTTCTAATGGCTGTGTCTCTTGCAGGCACACTCCCTCTGGAATCCAAACCAGGTTCCTGCCCATTATACATCCCTTAACTTTTCGAGTTTGACACAAAACTCATGTAAAACAACAGCAAAATAATAGAGAAGTATAGATTTCCTACAATTTGTTATCAGAATTCAAAATATCAACAGATGTTGGCTAATAATTGTGTTTTGTTTGCAATAATATTTTTCATCTCTAACCATGAAGTTAAAAAAAAACGAAAAAGAAACTAAAACAGCACCATCTGACAAGCAGGAGGAACTTTGGATGTATGGATCTAAAAGATACAAAAGGTGTACACAACAAAGGAAAATAAAATGTTTAAACCTGTTTAATATGAACAACATTCCAAATTTAGGATAAAAATGTTGTTACACATATTAAACAGTTTTTAACATTTAAAAATAACAAGAAGGTTATCTGCGTTAAGGGGTTGTTTGGAATGACAGGTGAGTCAGGGGTCAAAAACAAAATTTTTACCTTTTTGACCTCAGCACATGTGTATGTATGATCTGCCATACAAAAATTAAAAAAACAATACCTCAAAGTATCATTTTTTAATGTTTTTTGTTTTAATCACGCTTTTCTACAAATTTCATCTGTTTGTACCGGGGCGTGTCTGTTGCCAGGTAGGCCTACATGACAGCATAGACACACGTTACAACCTTGAATAATAATACAGAATTGTGACGTTATATTCTTTTTAACCTATCTTAGAACTGCCTATTATTTCAATTGTTATACTGTTCTGGTTGGTTTATTGCATATACTGTATAGAAATTATGCAATATGACGTCGAGCATGACAGAGTCATCTTCATTCAAATAAAATTCAGGTACCCGTAAGGTACCACGGAGCAATTCGCACGATAATACAATAAAACAGATGAAAGGTATGAATGGTTGTGGAATCGAATTGCAGACCTGTCCCTCTATCACCTTAGAACTGCATCTCGTAGGCAATGGTAGGTAATAAACCAACCGGAACGGTATAACAATTGAAATAACAGCATGTCTTGGTCTCAATTCAAGATGTGCAATTTGGACACACCTACTCGTTGGCTGATTGATACTTCAACAGTTCCTCAAAGCGATATCAGAAAAGCCACTATCTCATTGTTCATTGGCCCGCAGTATGCGCTCGCCCCGGGGCACTCAACTTTAGAATTGATGGGTGTTTGTGCCTACAAGCGTCGCGAAGTAGGCGGATATCAGTACAAAACGTTGGGGTTTTTTTTATTTAAAAAAAGGGTCATTATGTACAATCAAAATGAAAAAGGGGGCATTGGGTATAATATTTTGAAAACTGAAGGTGCCTGCTCATCGGGTATAGTCGGCTTCAAAAGAGGGGCATATATTGACAGGCACATACCGTCACCTCTAAAGTTGATGCCCCCCGGTGCTCGCATTATATTTTGTTCATGGCTCGGCTTTTAAAACTCCCACACATCACAATAAGGCTATTGAAAAGTGTATAGAATAGCTAATGATAGACCGGTCCCTGCGATTAGTCGCGGACCCGAGCGACAATATAGTAAACACATCGAGTTTATAACACAAGTGACAGAAGTCGTGAATTATGGAGGGTTTCATTGAACTTCTACCAGCAAAATATGGAATAATACTAACACAAGACACCAATCGAGATGATGATACCAGCCATAATGGAATGCTTGTATTTGACCTTCTTATGAATCCAATTTCGTGACGAGAAGTTAAAAAGGTAATGTATATTTCAAGAAATTTGGGTTCAAAAATTCCGTATCAGCTCGTATCATCAATTCCGTAAATATGGCGTATAGGGGCACAACTTGACAATAAACTGAACTATTTAAACGTAAAGGACGCACTGGATACACATAAATTTGTGTTTCCTTGCTGGCGGAATAGTTGCAAAACTCTTTTTTGTCAAAAAAGTTGGACAATTTATGAATTATGATTGGCAAAATAGCGAAAGGAAATAGACTTTTCCAACCATGTAAAACTACACTGGGTTGTTGACATGGTCGACATACATTAAGGCATATGCATGTTCCTAAAGTAGGAGGTAAGTACTATAATTAATTGTTTAAAGTGCTCAACATACCAGCAAAAAGTCATATGGTCATCAGAGTACAGGGACTTTGTGAAATACTGGGTACAAAAAAAAAGTGCGTGAGCCGATATGCAACATCAAATATAAAAGCCGATTTACATAATTTCCCATGACCTTACAGAAGTGATCGTGCTCAAATATAAAACTATAGAGTTTGGTCCTTGATATGCACCATCAATTGTGTACTTGTGATCAATATTGCTAGGCAAACAATCACAGCAAACATGCCAAAATCCTCCCATTTCTCCTCCATTTACACACATATAAACCCATCCCTTAAGGCCGTAAAAGAGCTCATTTCAAGATATAGGCCGTCGTATCACGCGACCTGTGCGTGATAACCACCAAGTACCGGTGGTGTTTGCACAGTATAGAGCAGAAGCAGAAGCAGAAGCCGCGGCATACCGCATACGTTACGTAGAATACGGTATTTGATGTTGAATACTTTTCGTGACGTCAAATTCTAATTATTTTGGTAAAGTTTTAAAATACTTTTCAATAGAGTGGGCCCTATAAGTATATTGTGGTATGAGGATATGATTCTTAACATATTTTTTTGTCAGATGGGGAACACGTACAAAAATCTAGCGGCTTGTAACCGAAATATAACCCGAGTTTAAGTAAGATATTTGTCTCTCAATTTTACCAAAGATTCCCAGGCTCCGGATATAACATGTCCAAGTGACACAACCGTATCAACTACCCAAGTCTCGTGGACAGTTAATGTTGTTGATGACAATGATCCAGTAGTTACTTGTGATTACATGTCAGGATCTGACTTTGATAGTGGTGTTACTACAAGGGTAACATGCACAGCCACTGACGCATTAGGGAATTCTGATACATGTATATTCAATGTCACAGTTGGTAAGTATTGAATAGGGTGTTTTTATCACATCTTTCTCTGAGATTCTGAATTAAAAACATTCCACAAAAATTGCGCCCTCGATTTTGGTCAAAGATTTTTGTGTCTAAATTATTGCTCGGTATTTATTTTAATAAGACAATATTTTGTCTTATCCGACTTTTTTGCGAAATCTTTCAGAGTCCATTGAAATCAATCAAACCCTTGTCTGCAATATTATAGATTTTACATAACATTCAAAACCTTTGCATTTGAAAATTTTATTTTATTAACTTTAACGAAAGCGGTTAAAGGCCCGTAGCCCGATCTACAGCCTCATTCCCTGAGTTACCTCATTGGTTATGAGATTATAATAATTGATCATATTTTTCTCATTACCACCATGTAATTGGACGTTCCAAATCGATGTAATTCTGAAGAAATCGTGAAAAACGCTATAACGTCAACCATCGGGTTGGAACCTCGGACATTCGTATACTGTTTACTGTGTATTTTTTAAATTTGATTTTGTTACCTTTCTCTTTAGATCAAGAAGCTCCGATGATAACTTGTCCAGATAATTTGTTAAATACCTCTGGTGATGGTATTACCCTAGAATCTCCTACGGTAGTAGATACAATAGACCCAGAACCAACCTCGACATGCGACCCTATTATGGCAAATTACCCAGAAGGCCCGACAGAAATCACGTGCACAGCAACTGATGCTGTAGGAAATGTAGCCACGTGCGCATATAATGTTATTGTTGGTAAGGATAATAAACACATCCAATAAAGATATTCCCCGCTACTGTAAGTGCCCATAACTTTGTGAGCACAATTGAAAAACACGCAAAAAATGACCGAAAGATAAACCTAGCTTGCAAAGAAAGTAAGATATATTTGTCTCTATACATTTTCCCAAAGATTCCCGGGCTCCGGATATAACATCATGTCCAAGTGACATAACCGTGTCAACTACCCAAGTCTCGTGGACAGTTAGTGCTGTTGATGACAATGATCCAGTAGTTACTTGTGATTACATGTCAGGATCTAACTTTGATATTGGTGTTACTACAAGAGTAACATGCATAGCTTCTGACGCATTAGGGAATTCTGATACATGCATATTCAATGTCACAGTTGGTAAGTATTGAATGGGAGATTTTATCATATCTTTCTGTGAGATTCTTAATTCAAAACATTGAACAGAAATTGCGGTTTAAATTTGGTCAAAGTTCAGACTTGAAACATGTACGCAATATTTGTATGTCTCCCATTACAGATTTGTCTAAATTACGTCTTGGTGGGCTCTTTGAGTATTCGATTGATTACATTTTTTATCTCATTTGATTGTTTTAGGAAATCTTTCAGAGCCCATTTAAATCAGTAAAACCCTTGTCTATAATATTATAGATTCTATATAACATTCAAAATCTTCGCATTTGAAAGTGTCAATTTATCATCGTTGGCAAAAGAGGTTAACGGCCCGTGCCCCTATCCCAGGGACCCTATCGCCAACCTCACCACATGGAAAGGTTTCTATACAAAAACGATTCTCTTATAAACCATCATGCGCATAGTTTCCACCACGATACACCTGATCACACATTTTCGTCCCAAGAGCTTCCAAGCAGAGAACAACAAGCAGTGAATGTCTCCACGACAGTCTTTGATTACACTACACGGTTGAGTGCATAGCAATGAAGGAGCTGTGAAGCTTCTAGCTAAATATTGGGCCTCTGATTGGTTTTTGTCGAAACCTCAAGTGTTCCCTTTATCCAATCAGAATTATATCAAATAGCAAATGTGGAAAACTACCTATCCAAGCACATTTTTTGACTAAAATGTAGGTTTTAAAAGTCAAAACCTCAAGTGTTCTTTTTCAAATTTTATATCATTAACATGATTAAATGAAAAAGCACACTTATATTGTCCATTATACTAGAGTCACTAGAATGAGCATTGGTCAATTCTCTTTAAATTGCAAATCTTGTGCAAAAGGTTACTATTTTCGCCTACGGTTGTAAATTCAATGAACTATTGTTGATGAGATTCTGGTATCATAATTATAATCGACGTTCCAAAACGATGCATTTCCTAAGAAATCGTGAAAAACAGGCGATTTGTGGTTACCATGCTATATCGTCAACCACCAGGTTGAGACATCGGATATTCGTTTACCGTGTAATTTTTTTATTTACTTTTTTTACCTTTCTCTTTAGATCAAGAAGCTCCGATGATAACTTGTCCAGATAATGTGTTCGTTACATCTGGTGATGGTATTACCCTAGGATCTCCTACGGTAGTAGATACAATAGACCCAGAACCAACCTCGACCTGCGACCCTAATATGGCAAATTACCCAGAAGGCCCGACGGAAATCACGTGCACAGCAACTGATGCTGTAGGAAATGTAGCTACATGCGCATATAATGTTACTGTTGGTAAGGATAACAAAGAAAATTCCCACTACTACTGTAAGTGGCCATAACTTTGAGCATAATTCACTTGCAGCAATAAGAAATTTCGAGATCATAAGTGTACTTCGGTTATATTTATAAATGCGCTTTTATAAATACGCACGTGACCACCTCCGCGCTGCCATAATAGCTTATAGACAGTAAGTCTCGAAGTGACCTTCTACATAGCGAGTGGTCTTCCTATACATTTGAATGCAAAGGCGGAACAACATGAGACTGCTTGCAGCAAAACTTTCTATTTTGTTCAACTTTATGGTTATACAGGGTGTCCCAGAAAAAATTACCGAGCGAATATAATTGAACGTAAGTCGAGATATAGACATCAGAATCGCAAAATTTAAAATGTAGCACATAGCTTAGTTTGTTGTGCACCACATACGAAAATTGTATTTGATTCGGTTGACTGGTTGTGAAGAAATGAACGATTACATAAGGCGTGCATCAATTCAGTTCATTCCAAGTTTAATCAACAGGCACTTTTTTCATACTCGCTCACCGCTTCCTAAAGTTTGTGTATATCATTAAATTTAGTCCAGATTATCTATTTTATAATCGGACGGTATTATGTCATTCATGCTTTCACTGAAGATGAATAACATTTTGTCCGAGAAAACTTTGGTTTCTGCAATTGGAAGCTTTCCAACTTCAATTCTTTATGTTCTGCAAATATGCTATATTTTAACTTTCCAAAGAACATTTGACCCAAGAATAACAATGATCAAGTGCTTACAGCTTTACGTGTGATTTTTGATACCATGCAATATTAATGTTAAAGTTTTAAAATATTTAAACTTTGCATTACAATTTCTTGGAAATATTCCAAAACATTAATGTGTGTGAGAAATTTTTAAGCCAGCTGGAATTCTTTATGCAATAATTCTTTATGTAACATTTATATCAACATTAACCAAAAAATATATTTACAAGTACATTATCTTACATGCAAGCTTTCATTTTCAATGTCGTGCAGGTTTTCAAATTTGAACAAAACAAAACCTAATTAAATGTTTTGCAAGAAACAGATTGTTTAAAAAGAACAAAAAGGGTTTCACAGAACAAAATATGAAGCACATTGACAGTTTAAACCACTAGTGCGCATTGTGTTGTGAATGATCTTTCTTTCAAACTTGGAATGAAGTGAATTGACGCATGCCTTGTGTAATCGCTCATTTCTTCGCGATTAGTCAACCGATTCCAGTAAAATTGGCGTATAATATGCAGAATAAGATGGGCTACACGCTGATGTTTAGATTTATGGATTCTGATGTCTATTTCTCGACTTACGTCCAAATTCATTCGCCCGGTAATTTTTTCTGGGACACCCTGTATTGTAAACGTTTTCCGTCGTTGAATATTTTTTCCGTCGTCAAATACTTTCAAAATGTTTTTTTTTGATAACATACTACAAATTCGGAATTGAAAAATGTGTAATAATATTATTCACTAATACTTTTATTTGATGATATTTATCTATAATATAGTACCTATCCCTATTTGTATAGTGGTCAATGCATGAGGATTTTGTCACGCTTGCTGGTATTGGTAGGTCGTGCCCATGGGTCACGTCCATATTTTAAAAGCGCATTTATAAATATAATCGAAGTACACTGATCATTATGCATGATTGATAGCCATCATCTAGTACTTTTTACACAGTAAACTACGCTGCCTCTTTTCGAACCGCACCATTCAATCATCAACTTTTAATCTTTTTACACTCGTTTGGGTGTAGTTCTTTAAACATAAGTGTGTTTATTATTTTATAGCTACGGTCACTCAAAGTAGTGTCGAATTTCTTTTATGAATAATTGTGTTTATAAAGAGGAAGTTTCTATGGACTTTTAAAATAGAATTAAGTGCTAACAATAATGTAAATTATTTTATACTAGTTTTTGACGCAAACTATGAATAAAAGTAATAAACACGTCAACGTTATCGTTCTTTCCGTACCAGATTTTACTAAGCCTACTATAACCTGCCCGGAGGATATATTGTCACCCTCAACTGTCGTTTCGTGGTCAGCACTGATGGTTGATGATGATTGGGATATGTCTCCCGTTGTGACATGTAATCCTGCATCTGGATATGATTCGTTCGTGTCAGCAGAATCGACTGTCTTATGTACAGTAACTGATAGAGCTGGTAATATGGAGACATGCTCGTTTAAAGTGACTGTGGGTAAGAACCGCTTTAAATTACGTTAAATACTTCCAACGCCTATCAAATACGGCCACCGATATTTGGTGCCGAATTCTGCAGCTGTAACAATTGCCGTGTTTTAAATATTTATGTGAAGTACCTATTGGTAAATTTAAGATTACTTAATATTTTTGTTGCCTTCCCATATATTTTTACCTTACACGGAAGAAAATAAACTTACTAATCATTTGAAATTTAAACAATCTTGTTTAGACTATTTAATCACATGCTTTCGTCTCCCATTGTAAACTATGTTTTCAAGCATTGCGCAACTGTTGCCAAGCTCAATGATATACAGACTGCAACTGTCCGACGCAAAACTTCGCTCGTCACTCTGTAAATGCAGAAATTGTCTTCATATTCACAGCTCGCAACCAACTTATTGTGTGAATCTTACTATAAATAGGGGAATGTTGTGGGTTTGTGAACGGAAAAGCTCCGTCAGTTTGGATCCAAATGTCGCCAAATTCATACGGGAGATCGAGGAATATACGGGAACGTGTTTAGAATTTATTTGGTTGAAAACGGTCAAGAATTGGCCTCAAAATCAGTAAAAAAGCGAGTTTTTCGGGCAAATATATATAGCAGTTGTTTGTTTACGGCCTATGCCAATCAACGCGTCCACATGTCTAGCATAAACCGCGCCGTCGTAAGCGAGTCGGTGTACACGCCACTTGACGCGCACGCACGGGTGCGCATAGCCAACTTGCGTACGGGTTTATGGTTTATGGTACGGGACACAGGATAACGGGATTAGGCATACGAAGACTATAAATATCGTAAGGGTACGGAGGAAGGAAGGAAACAAAAATAATTAAGGAAGAAAGAATAAAATAATGGGAACGGAGTTAAATAAATAAATAACATGAAAACGGAAAATCACAAGCTAAGCAGCAATAAAAAAAAAAGGGAAATGTAAGAAAGGGGAGATTTAAAAAAAATAGTGGGAACGGGGTTGAATAAATAAATAAATAAAATGGAAACGGAATATTACAAGCTAAGCAGCAAATCTTTAAAAAAAAAAAGGGGGTGGATACAATAGGCCCGTGTAGAAGAAACTGAAAGTGAAAAGAAAGAAAGAAGCTAAAAAGCAAATACAAGAAGGGACAGGTCTAGAAAAATGTGCTCCCATTTACTCCCAGGTATAACAAGCGGCGTACAATCTCGTATTTTAATTTAGTCTCCTCCTTGGCACTAGAGAGCGGAATTATACTGACTGTGGAAACGAATACTAGTAGTAAACATGGCGTTAATAATTGTGCCAACTCGACTCTCTTTTTAATTGCACATAGTTTTGGCTAGTAATTTTTTGATCAATTAGGGCAGCGCTAGAAGGGCGCTATTACTATAGTATTTTTGTATATCCTTGTTGAAAGATAAACTTAAACTTAATTTTTATAACATGCTTAATGTATAATTTCCTTATATAAATCATTAAGGCAGTTGCTAACATCAATATTTCAATTTTGTTCTATCATAGTGATCTTAACAAAAAACCTGCGTAACCTTAATAATGTTTATACGGGTACTTAAAATATTCCTATAATGAATGATTAGTGATAATAGGACAGTGATGAATAGATAAATGACAAAAATCCATGTTTTCTCTCATCTAAAACAGATGAAATAGCTCCAATAATATCCTGTCCCAAAGATATAAGCCTTACTACTTCTGGTCAAGTTTTCTGGATGAATACTGCTTCTGACAATTTAGATGAGTCATCTTCAGTCACCTGTACTCTACCCTCTGGGTCGACGTTTACTGATCCTGTAACAACCGTTGATTGTACAACCATTGACACTGCTACCAACATCGCCACATGTAACTTTATTGTAACAATCGGTAGGGCCTTCATTATCAATTTGTAAATTCGAAAATAGTAACTTTTTGCACAATATTTGCAATTTAAAGAGAATGGGCCATTGCTCATTCTAGTGACGCTAGTTTACAGTAAGCCAAAAAATTAAGGTACCAGATATGTTCACCTCCTGTATATCCTAAACAAAGATAGATATGTCATAATTGGAACCAGCAGCCAATAGCTGCATCTTTTAGCTCGAATTTAAGACCTCATTTGTTGAATTTGTTCAAGAAAAAAAGACACGGCGATCCCAAAACCCAAGGAAGATACCAATTTAAAAGTTGCAGTTTGCTCCATTGCAAGCCCTATTGATTAGTACACAAAGCGTTCATGAACAAGAGAACTAGCGCTGCGCTTCCATTGATTAGCGCGTTAAAACTAGTGTCGTGCTTTCATTGATTAGAACACAAAAGTGCAACTTTTGATTTCGTTTCTTTATTAGGTTTTAGATCACTGTTTCTTTAACTCTCAAGCAATTTCAACAAGTAAGGTCTTAAATTAGAGCTAAAGAATACATGTATTGGCTGCTTGTTTTAATTTTGACATTTTTTTTTTATTTAGGATATACATGGGTAAACACAACCGGTACCTTAATTTTTTGGCTTACTGTATAGACAATATAAGTGTGCTTTTTCATTTAATGACATAAGATTTGAAAAATATTGTAAGGAACAATTGAGGTTTTGACTTTTAAAACTTACATTTTGGTCAAAAAATATATATGGATAGATATTTTTCAACAGATTTTTGCCTTGCTATAACATTGAATTGCATTATCGGTTGACCTAGTGACGAAAAGTGTTTTCAGGGAGAAGTTTTAGCATTCGTTTGATATAAAAACAAAATTCTGATTGGATGAAGGGAACACTTGAGGTTTCGACAAAAACCAATCAAAGAGGCCCATTTGCAGCTAGAAGCTCCACAGCTCTTACATTTCTATGCACTCCACCGTGTAGTGTAATCAAAAAATTGAAAATTATTTGGTGCCTAACAAAACTGTATTTTACTTCAATATTCAGGTTCCTGCAGTTCATTCCCAGGGAGTGCTACCAAATGCATCCAATTATTATCAGATATTTACACCAACTACAATTTAGCATTCTATCCAAATTCCGTTGGTGATAATAACCCTACCAGTGCAGAAGCACGATTCGATGGCCTAACTTTCACTGATTGCAATCCAAATGCCGAGCTCTTCTTCTGCGCACAATTCTTCCCTGATTGTCCAACTAAGAGTTGGGTGCGTAAACCATGTCGTCAATTGTGCCAGGCTGTACAAGCAGATTGCCAGGCTGATTATAATGCTGCATTTCCAGCTGATCCATGGCCATGGGATTGTAATGATTTACACGACACTGGAGCTGCTGATGAATTGTGTTTATATCCGGAAGGAGGTTGGTTATTTCCCTAACCCTACCCGAGGTTTTTTGGCTATCGGAAGGGAAAGAAGGAACGAAAAAGGAGAGAAGATGAAAAAGACAGTCACTTGGCACCCCCGGCATTCGAACCTCGGACCCCTCGCATGCCACGCAGAAGATCCCCAGCATGTAGCTACACAGGTGACGTTGGCCCGGCCAACGATTCCCTGGGTATATATGACTTGGTCTGATTGCGTCATCAAGTCCCGTGGAATCCGTGCACGCAGAGCGGTTTTAATAGTGAGCTTTAGTGAGTCCTAGTTCTGTTAGGGTTAAGAAGGCATATAGGGAAAATATGCATGGTCACTAACCCTAACCCTACCTGAGGTTTTTGGCTATCGGAAGGGAAAGAAGGAACGAAAAGGAGAGAAGATGAAGAAGAAAGTCACTTGGCACCCCAGGTTCGAACCTCGGACCCCTCGCATGCCACGCAGAAGATCCCCAGCATGTAGCTACACAGGTGACGTTGGCCCGGCCAACGATTCCCTGGGTATATATGACTTGGTCTGATTGCGTCATCAAGTCCCGTGGAATCCGTGCACGCAGAGCGATTTTAATAGTGAGCTTTAGTGAGTCCTAGTTCTGTTAGGGTTAAGAGGCCTTTTGGTTTTTAAATCGTGGATAGAGTGCAAGCCATCCTAGGTACATGTTTTTGTAGGAGAAGTTCAATAATGTTAATAAACATGAATGTTATTTTCATGACATAGCCTATTTACACTCTACAAGTACTACTGTGAATATCAAGTTCACAGCTTGCGTACTTAGCCTGCATTCCACGCATTTACTTACGTTTCAAATGCAGCACAAGGTCAGTGTCACTGTCACGTGACCACCGTGTATTTGGCGGGGCAATTCTCGCGTTTCACAATACGATGCGCCTCCAGCGGTCGCTGGGTCGAGGTCAAAATACGCAGTGCATCATGGGAACATATCGACATTTAAAGCCCGCGTAATATGAATGCAATACAGGAACATGTCATTATAATGATGCTACATGCATATGCACACTAAAACAACAATTTACAATTACAGTAGATCCATTTTTTATCTATTGATCGTAGAGCTGTTTTCAACGTATTTATTATGACACTCGCGTGAAATTTCAATAGTAGCTAGAACGACGATGTCGACTCTGGGGTCAAAAATTTGACTGCCAAAAGCAATACGCATCGTTTACAACATTCTTACAGTATATGACTCAACAAAACCCAAACAAAGACTAAATGCAAAAGAGGTTATTAATTCCATTTTATTGATGACAGGAGATACAGTGTGTAGAAAAAACCAACACGTGTTTCTCACTAATGACCATTTTCTTTATTTGTTACCACCAAGTGTCAAGAAGCTTTGAAACTGATTTATTTTCAGTTGTGTAAATGGTCAATGTTTCTTTGGTACAATATAAAGTTCAACCATAAAAAAATTTGAAAACAAAAATATGCTTGCGTTTAACTTTCGGTGTGTGTTATTTTAATGGCGTATTTAATTCACTCTTGACACCTTATCTTGCGTTCTTAAGGTATGTAAACTGGCCTCAAAAAGAAACTTATAATTTTTCACAAGGTCATATCTTAAAATCCTCTCCATAAATATGAACAAAATTGCACACAGGATTACTTCAATACTCTACTCTAAACACATGTCAGTAACCAAGCAGTTGTCCAACTGACACAACAGCAAAATGCACTGACATGGAACACCTTCCTGGACCCAAATTCACAGCCAACAGATTTCTTTTGGCTGGGTTCCAATTATTCGCCTATACATGAATAAAAATTACACACAGGATAACTTCAATACTCTACTCTAAACACATGTCAGTAACCAAGCAGTTGTCCAACTGACACAACAGCAAAATGCACTGACATGGAACACCTTCCTGGACCCAAATTCACAGCCAACAGATTTCTTTTGGCTGGGTTCCAATTATTCGCCTATACATGAATAAAAATTACACACAGGATAACTTCAATACTCTACTCTAAACACATGTCAGTAACCAAGCAGTTGTCCAACTAACACAACAGTAAAATGCACTGACACAGAACAGCTTCCGGGACCCAAATTCACATGCGAATAATTGGAACCCAACAAAAGAAATCGGTTGGGATGTGAATTTTGGTCCAGGAAGGTGTTCCATGTCAGTGCATTTTGCCGTTGTTAATTTTTATGGAGAGGATTTTAAGATATGACCTTGTGAAAAATTACAAGTTTCTTTTTGAGGCCAGTTTAGCTTAGTTGAAACGTACAAGAACAAGAAAACAAGAAAGATAAATAATATCTGATAATCGTCACTGCTATTTGCAGTGGTTTTGCACTGGACTCTTTTTCGCTGTTGAGTACAAGATCGTTGTATGTGCTGCACTTAAGTGGTACTGCACCCCTTTGTGACTAATTTTGCATTTTTCTCACAAATAACTACACACTACTATTGTTTGCGTATTTGAACGCTACAGCTAAACATAGCTTTATAACTGGTGTGGTTGAGGAATAAATCAGCTATTACATACTTTTTTGTAAGTTTGACAGTTGACCACACCTTTCGTGAAATATAAGTATTTTACGAATCTCCCTTATTTTCAAACCTTTCCAAGGGTTAAAATATCAATCGATGATCTGTATTCGGAGTGCTATAATACCCGCGCATCATCAGCGCATGACCTGTATTGTCATTGATAGATATTTGACTCCGTGGAACGAGCAGAAAATGAGGTAGTTTCGTAAAATTCTGTTATTTCAAAAACGGAGCGGTCAATTGTCAAAATTCAAAAAGTATGCGATAGTTGGTATATTCCTTAACCACACCAGTTATTTAGTTATGTTTGGTTTATGCGTTAAATACCAAAACAAATCAGTTTCCGAGGATAGAATTCTTTCAGGGACACCCTATATAACACAAAATGTGATAAGATCAGTCGTTTCAATTCTCGATATCGTGGTTAATAATAAAAACATTCATTCATTTTGTGGGCGATTTTCAGATATTTTTGACACTGGAGTATGTGGGTCTCAAACGTTACAACAACCGGCAAGCATGCGAGTTGCGAATGGCATGGACGCAGTTGAAGCTGAGTGGCCGTGGATGGGATCGATGCGTCATCCTGATTCGGGACATCATTTTTGTGGCGTCTCATTGCTTAATGAACTGTGGGCGGCTACTGCCTCACATTGCCTGTACGTATGTATCTCTCTATGATAATGAATGGATTTAAGGATATATTTCATGATTTGAAAAAGACAATATGTCACTTTAGATTTGATGATAAACAAAGATTACAAAAAGTCATCCTGATGAATTATTATTGAAAAACAACAACTTTATTGGCCGAGCAGGTGCCTGGACTCGTAATAAAAGAGGGCAGCATATTGTTTAATACCGTAAAAACTCGATAGTTATCATATGTGCATACTATCGAGCGCTTTTGAAACATACAAACATGAAGAGCCCCATCCACAAAAGTGTAAAGGGTTTTGAGCAAATCATCGGTACACATAGTTACATACGAACAAGTAAACCTGCAAATTTGTTTCTCAACCCCATTAGCTCAGTTGGTTAAGCACCGGACTTTGGTATTATTTCATGTTTTCAAATGCGCTCGATAGTAAGCACATATGCTAACTATCGAGTTTTTACGGTAGTTCTTTTTGTACAATTCCATGGAAAATGAAGATGTCAAACTCCTGTTATACATTGTTATATGCGGCAGTTGGTCAAAGATAGTGTTGAATGAATAGGCTCCCTCGTCCTTTGTTCAGAGCTTCTTTCAGCCATCTCGGCATTGATATGATCGATGAAAGTCTGTGATAGATACATTGCGGATGGCACGTACGTATGGCTTAGGTTCAAAATTGGGATTTCATAGATCGCGCCGCCTCTGTTTTTTGTTGAAGGAGAAGTTTGGCCTTATGATGCGGTATGGTTTTATTGCAGTAGAGAAACAAACACTACAGGCTGTCGTCTAATGAAACACCTGTTTTTTTCTAATTCAAGATCCTCTTGGAATTACAACTTGCACTTTTATGAAATTTTACTAAACATCTCAAAAAAGGAACTAACCCCCTTAAATAATTACCATTATTCAAAAACGGGCGATTGTATTACAAATCTGTAAATGCTTTGGAAGCATAATTTATTTCTGCACATTTTGATACCTTATTTGTAGCAATTGACTAAATATTGACATCACAGCGTACATTTAAATGAATGTAACCCAATATTCGAAAGTTGCAGTAAATTGTATTGATTTTGTATTCAGTATAATGGAAGGAAATCTGTGTAATGAAATCTGAGTGTTTTTGTATTGTATGTAAGTACAACTTTCAAATCTGGACCTCATTACATTAAATTGACCGGTGTTTTATTGTTTTTTGGGCTATCGTATCAAATGAGGTGTCAAAATGTGTAGAAATGAATTTTGCTTCCAACGCATTTGACAGATAAGTAATACAATAACCCCTTTTTGAATAATGGCCATTATTTAAGGGGATTAGTTACTTTTTTTGAGCTGTTTATATAGATCTAAAAAACTGGGTGGAAGTTATGCTGCATTTTGATGTGGCAGTCCTTGTTTTAGCTGACTGGATATTGATGGGTACCAATCATTTTGATACACCCTGTATTTAGTCTTTACAGAAAACTCTTTCATTACAATGATATTTTCCGTCTTCATTATCGTACCATAATAACAGTCCAGTCAAGATATGTCAATCGAAAGGCAGTAAAATAAAAGTGCTTGAGAACACGATATCGAATCTTCTGCAGAGTCGCTAGTTTGCTTACGTGATGGAATAATTGAGCTATATATTTTGAAATAATCGTGGCCGAAGCTATATAGGTATACGTGATCCAGGCTGCGAAGGCTTCTAGTAGCATGTATAGCGTGTGCTCTTGTTAGCATTACAACAAGTTGCCATAGAACGAGTGACAAACTCTAATGAGCTGTGACACAAAATGTATATTTCGCCGTCCACAGCCAATATAATAGAGGTTATCCGTGTTCTATAAGTTGAATATCCTATGAGCGACTGCTATACCTTGTTTTGGACTTTCAAAAGAAGTACCTGTATGTGCAACCATGACTGTTTCAAAACAGCCCGCCAAAGTCATGCAGGTAACTCCGAGGTCGTGCATTGAATTGGTTTGAATGAGGAATACTACATTAACTAGTGCCTAGTCACACATGCGTAAAGTGGATAACCTCTATTGGAGCACCATTGGCCTGTTTGCCAAATATGGGCATTATATTCATGACTGGGTGGTGTCCGACCAATATTTATGAATATTGCATGGTACATCAAGGGAAAATACCCGGATGGTGACAAAATTTGGCTCGAATATCATCTTATGGTCGTTACTATCGAGTGAGTTTGATATTTTTATGAATGAACTATAGTATGAATGGTAGCACGCCGCCATCTACAGCTTTCTGTACATGTCAGCACTGCTTGCGTGGTATGTATTTGTCAATGGCATTATTGGGCCTTGATTCACTACGAAACAGTGAAATGCTTGGTTGAAATTACATCGGTACCTAAGCCGGTTTTTAAGTTTTTAATTTTTTGCATGAAAATGAAGATAACATAATTATTCATATCAATATTAATTGTGATATTTTGGCCTGGATACATTTGCTTAGCAAGATACGGCTTTTGAAAGGAGTGGATACGTGCAGTTAGCCCTTGAGTGTATACCCTTGAGTGTGCGATTATTACGTAGTCAATTCACCACACACGCCGAGAGATGTCCTTCAACTTTTTCTAATGGCTACAAGTAAACGATTGTGTGGAGTGATTGATGCTGCAGGGGTGAGGTATTCTAATTAAATTTAGACAGGGGTGTGCCGCTGGAGCTCTGAAACACCTAACAATTTTTAATGATTTTTTAAACCTAAAAAGCGGTTGGTTTGAAAGTTTTTGACCATTTCGTTTTCAGATAGGGACCCATATCGTCGGTCGCAACACATAGTGGCGTACGGAGATTTTGGTCAATTTTATGAAATTTGGCCCAACGGTTTTATATATCAAGTTCTTCAAGTATACCAAGTTAGAAAGCTCAAGTATACTTAATTAATAAATAACGTTAATTAATTAATTGACTTATGTTAACAATCCCGTAAGAATCCAATATCTTCCGTTTCACAAACTGACGTACGATCATCATACGCCATTATGTGAAACGGCGAAAATCGGATTTGATGACATTTAGGCACGTCATCCGTCAATAATGTGGCGTACGCTTCAGAAACCAGCCGAAGACCCCAACTCTTCCGTTTACATAGTGGCGTACGTGCGACTTACGCTTCAAAAACCTGCTGAAACCTCCAAATCTTCCGTTTCACATAGTGGCGTACGTGCGACTTACGCTTCAAAAATCCGCCGAAATCCCCAAATCTTCCGTTTCACATAGTGGCGTATAAGTTTAGAGCTAGATATATCATGTAAAAGTTGTTTCTTTTTAACTATTTATGTTACAGTTTAATAGCTTAATCCTTTAACTTCAATTTCAAATGTAATCGGTCCACTGAGAGATAATATTGGAGGAGTACTGACTATCTTATTAGTAGCATATCCTTCAAACGCGTTTTTCTCGGAAATGAATTTTGCGTTTGTCCTGCACGTACGCCACTATGTGTTGCGACCGACGATATTTAAGGATTTATTTCTCAAATCGAGACCCATGTTTAGGTTTTTGTTGCGAAAAACGACCCTCTAGAGCGACACATCCTTATATACGTGAGTACCCCCGGGCATTGGATACGCCTAAAAATCAATAAAGACTTTGAAGAATTTAAAGTATGTTCGTCTTTATTTCTAGGAATGACGGAAATTTCATAATAGTGTTTGGTGACACCAATCAAGACCAACCAACCGAATACCATGTTGAAGTCACTCCAGCGGCAATTCTTGTCCATGAAGATTACAGAGCTTATAACACTAAAAACGATATTGCACTAATCAAATTCCAAGAACCAATCACCCTTAGTAATTATGTACGACCTATATGCCTTGCAACACTGAGAGAAGAGCTGGACTATTACACAGATTGTTATGTTATAGGATGGGGAGATACGATATATGGCGGAGGTATGTCAAAAAGAAAAAAACAAGTGGCATAGCTAGGGGTATGGGAGGGCACGTGTCCTTGGCGCTGTCTTAAGGGGGGGGGCATCGAATCGACCAATTCAGCGACTAGATCGATTCTGAACGTCCTACATGCAGGAAAGTCAAAACTTTTCGCGCTTCGCGCGCATTTCAACAGCAATAGTTATTTAAAACACCGTTTTATGCCCGAAATTTAACTTGATTATAACAAAATTATATTGGAGGCGCCACAACCCCTATGTACGCCACCCACCGAGTAACACTCATGATATACTGATAGTTAAAATACGTTACATGTAGGAAAATCACAATTCGCCGTAGAAGTGACGTAATACTAGGATTAACTGCCATAGCAATAGATGAATACAATTTTAGAATATATCGCCCTGCATTACAAGCAGGTTGCACTCACCACCTATGTATGTCTGCAATTATAGATTGAATACAATACCGATCTTTTCAAAGAGTCTAATCTTACAGGTGCGAGTGATCAGCATGATATGAATATTGTATAGAATTACGATACATGTCTCTATCCCTCTGCTTCAATGCATTACCGCGTGAACGTTGTAGTGCAGGGCGATATATTCAAACATTGTATTCATCTATTGCTATGGTAGTTAATCCTCTTATCTTATCTATAATTATGATTTCAGACGGCTCGAGACCATTGCAAGAGGCTAGTGTGCCAGTTTGGTCATGGTTAGATTGCGCGCTCGAATGGTATGTCCAAGTTGAATATCCAATCTATGAAGAGATAGAAATATGTGCCGGAGAGCTGACAGCTGGTCGTGGAACGTGTCAGGTAATATATATAGGGGCAATTCCAAGCAAAAGTGGACATGACCCAAAACATGAAAAATGCTCAGAAATTCAAAACTACAAGTGCTGCAATGGCCAATTTGGTATCAAATGAAAGAGATTATCATAATTAAGTCGACTTGCAGTTACATTATTGCATGTTTATCATGAATTTTCTTTGAAAAACCTGTTTTTGGCCAAATTTGTTACTTTTTTAAGTGAAAAAAGACCTATATTTGGGATCTCATTTGCACATCTTCATTAAGGTTTTATTTCATGTTTTTTGTTTAAAATTGCTCAAGGAATATTGAAATTTACATATTCTATGATGTTTTTCATGTTTTTTTATCTTGTTAATGTATTTATTACGTAATTTGTTTCCATCTTTTTGGGCGGACAAACTGTAGCACGAGTTACCGTAGCACGAGTTACCATGTTTTTTGCAAGCCAAAGTAAAACTATGAAGGACAAATCTTTTTTATGTATATCAAGATCAAGCTTATAGTAGTTACTTATCATAATCAATTAGGCTTTATAGTGTTTTTTTTGTTTTAGGACACCATCAAAAATTAAAGTGAGTGATTTTTTTTGGCAGGTCACGGCTCGTAGCACGAGTTACAGTTTTTCACAGCTGTCCCATACGTATAAAAGTTGATATCTGCCTTTAGCAATACTATGAGGATCTAGCCTTGAATGTTGGGTATTAAAATACAAAAAATAAAGATTCCACTCAAATGAGTTTAAAGGTTGGAGCATAAAGTTTGTCAAAGGACGCGATAAAGTGTAGCACGAGTTACCATGGAATTGCCCATAGGATAAGATTTGGACAATGCCATGACAATGCCATGTTTATTTCCTTCACTTTCTGGTCCAGAGTATTATTGTCCACTGCATGCCCGAAAATACTTCATTCAATATTATACAAATATTGACTGCTATGAGGGGCATGGTTAAAATTATACGGAGGTAAATATATTTGTATTGAGATAAAGAGTTTAAATCTTTCTATATTAATTACCAATACAGATGAAATTTAATTTAATTTAATTTAATTTAATTTAATTTAATTTAATTTAATTTAATTTAATTTAATTTAATTTAATTTAATTTAATTTAATTTAATTTAATTTAATTTAATTTAGGGCGACAGCGGAGGTCCATTGCTGTGTAAGGGTGCTGATGACTACAGATGGCATTTGATCGGGGTAACGAGCTACGGACCAGCAGGAGTATGTGCTCAACTCCGTCCCGGAGTGTTTGCACGAATTACCGGCTATGTTAATTGGATAAACACTGAAATATATGGACCAGATAACATACACGGTATTTAACCTGTTTCGAATATTTTATACACTATGCGCGTGGACTGCGTAAATACGGAAGTGTGATCTGATTGGCTAGTTGAGCCACGTCATGTAACAGCTACGACACCTCATTCGCCATAACACGCCGCGTAACATCGCCTGGTTCTGGCGTGACCCCATTTATTCGCAATTAATATTGTGCACACGTTGGCAAGGTCCAAATACTACAGAATACTACTGGGTCCAGCTTTTGAGTCATCCGCACCCAAACGCAAATGCCTGCGCGAGCGATCAACTAACCAAAATGGTTAAACAAAACAAAGATAGATTTTCTAATAGAATCGCGTTTTTTCCGTATCCTTTGTAAGTTGTAGTATTAAAACAACCTGAAATAAAGGTAACCAGTATTATAACACACGTGTTGTTTATTTACATCTAAGACCCCAATATCGATTAACTGACGTCATGGGAAAAAGTTCTATTATACAAATATTTACTACTCATGAGGGATCTGGTGGAATCTATTGGTCCCCGAGGTGAACTAGAGACCGTGGGCCTACTATTTTCCCTAGACCGCCATTGATATATTCTTTGTTCATTGATTAGTTAAATATTAGAAACGGATACATGTAGGCTAGGCCTAGTCAAGGCTAGGCTCGGGCCTTGCTTTGTGTTGATGCACATGCACGCAACACGCACACACAGTTGAATACCTAACATGGCTAAAGCTTACCGTGAAAATGATGAACCTCTAATGTAATACCGCCGTGAAACAAGTAACCCGGGCGAGTATAAACCCCCATTGCACATGCCGAATTTTTAGGATCCCAATTTGCAACCTTTAAGTGGTTTGTCATGTTGCGAGCGCAGCGAGCAGGAAAATTTGCATATTTAAGCGTTTCGGTACGCCTAATGCTGGTTTCATACTTTCCTGCCGCTTGCCGCTTTGCCGCTCTGAAGATGATTTTACTTCACTGCGCAATCTCACTAAAAACGCTAGCGGTGACCAGCGGCAAGCCGATATATCGATCACTCCACCGCTTTGCCGCGGCGGCAGCACCGCTGGGAGTTGAATTCAAGTCAACTCGGAGCGGCGCCGCTCTGACGTATGAGAACAAAATACGATTTTGGAGCGGTGCTGAGCGGCAAGAGTAGCTTTCAGAGTCATGCCGCTGCCGCTTAGCGGTGTGCCGCTCCGCTTGCAGAAAAGTACAAGCGGCATGATGAAGCGTCATGCCGCTCAGCGGCAAGCGGCAGAAAGTATGAAACCAGCTTCAGCCTTTTTAGAACATTTTATTTAAAAGGTGCTTGTCAACCCCGCCTTTCGGCTCGCCAAAAAAAGTCTTGCCCCCCATACTGCAGTTACTGTCGTTTTCCTATACACAATACACAGAGCTCTCACAATTGACACATGACCTTTACGAGTAGTGTATGTTAGAAGTATAGGCAATTGCCTAGTTAACGTCACTGTGTGACAAATAACGGGCCAATATTTAAAGTATTCTCTGAAATTCTAGAAAATATAGTTTTGTAACATGTCCTAAATTTTTAGCTAATTTAGATGTTTGGAAATATTCGCACTTTTGTGTTTTAGGAAGGATATGTAAACGACAGATAACACCAAAAAGTATGAAGAAATTATTTCCAAACCATGTTAAGTCTGCAAACCATTAAGCTTCTCATTTTCAAGAACGCTGGTTAACAATAAGCACACTATTGTCTCATTTCGTAAACAAAAGCACACACAATATTGTTACCTTGCGTTCGCTTTATAATCGTTCTTCCAACTGAAACTATAATACCAACTCATTGCTCATTGCACAGGTAAAACTGAAATATGTGTAGTGTGGATTTAACCGGAGAAGATCTGATTTAATCAGTTGAGCTGTTTTCAATTAGTGTTATCTTGGTTTAATAGCTTTTAATGGGGTTTAAGTCCTGCAAAGGTCGTGGTGAATTCTACTGTAGACATGACTGCATCATGCTCCCAATTTACCTTCTCCCAGGGCTCATAATTATTGCACAGCCCCTTATAACGCGCGTCTTATATCCACCAAAGGGATGATAAAGGCACTATAACACAACGAGTTGAGCAAATTGTCAATCTTTCCAGTGAATGGTCAGCTAGAATGGTCAGTGTTTGTCTTCATAATCTGAACGTGTCGACAGAAAAAGTTGTAATAATACTGCTTGTGTTCTTTTATCACAGACAACTGCGATGGCCAGAACGCTTTCCAGTGTTCCTCATACTCTGGCAACGTTTGTATATATGCATCTGGTGTATGTGATGGGAAATTATTTGAATGTCCATTACATGAGGATGAGTTAAACTGTCGTAAGTTGTACTAAATTTTTGTAGAAACTCATACTGTAAATTTCACCTTGTCAAAACTTATTAACATTTTACTGACCTGACAGTTTCGAACGTCTTGGGCGATGGTCATCTTCAGAGTACTGTTTTTCGATCAAACTTCTGTACACCAACAGAAGGCGCACTATTGCCCAGAAGTGTATTGTATACAAGCAGCGATTTGGTGCAGCTTTGGGGAGCCCGGTGTCTCCAGCTGTCGCGAACTTGTACCTGGAATTCTTGGAGCAGCAAGCCATTGCCAGTGATTAGCCCACAGTCCCCTTAGAATGTAAGCCGAGGCTCAGGAAACGTTACGTTGATGACATTTGTAGAAATTTCATCTCAATCAAACGGACCCCACGGACAGTATCAAATTTGCATACGAGCAAGAACAAGGAATCTATACCATTTCTAGATATTGAACAGATGATCTTTTTTCTCTAAACAGCTAAAATAGCTCACCTTTGGGTAGTGAAAAGTAAATGAACAAATTGGCGTTGTTCAACGATGTTTTAAGTGATATAAATTAAAACATCGTTGAACAACACCAATTTGTTCATTTACTTTTCACTTTTACCATGTTACGTGGGAATCTTAACTTTTATCACCTTTGGGTAGCTTTCTGTCTGCGATTCGCTAGACTTTCTTCAGCCCCAATAAACACGTGGGGGCGCTGTTGGATGTGCTATTGAGACTCAGCACCGTCAGCCGGTGCAGGACGTCTCAATAGCGAGGTGTAAACTGCTGGTAGGTGGTACCGGCCGCCGTCCCTGTTCAAACTGCTCCTGCTCTGTCTGATGTGAGCCGCTTCCCGGACACCTCTGCCCATCCATGAAGGGTCCGTATCCAGGATTTTGGCATCCGTTGTAGGAATAGAATGACCGGTTTTCTTAAGCGTGTTCCGCTACCGGGGAGGGCTCCCTCCTATGTTCCGAAACTCTGATGCCTAGGGGGCGTTTGGTTTCGCCGATACGTTGATTTTGATTGTGCGCAAACCTGATGTTTCGGTTAAGCTACTGGTCTACAGGAAAGCTACACACATACATGTACTTAAATTTTTCTTCACACCACCCTATTCATCAGAAGCTGGGCGTGGTCCGCACACTGTAGGATAGAATGAATAGTGTTATTTCAGAAAAGGAGAACAAAGATCATGAAGAAGGTAAAATCAAGCATTGCACTTAAACAATGTGGCTATCCCGAGTGGACTTTCACCATGTCAAACGTAAGATGGAAAGTAAACAGTAGGGTGATTCACAAAAAATGAAATTGGTATTTTTCAACGGGACACCCCCTCATTTTGTTCATTTTGATAATAAAATCATACCTGCAAAATATGAAAAAAATTCAAAAAAGTTTAGGGGTGCTACCGGTCAATGAACTTTTGTACACAAAGTCAATGGGATTTATGAGCCATTTTCTTTACAACACAAAAAAAGCCATGTTAATTTTCCTGATTGTGCCAAAAATATTTGATCATAGTGTGAGTAATGTCCTTAAAATAAATGCTAAAGAAAATTGTAAAAATGTTAACCCGCTTTCCAGAAAATTGCATATTTGTGAAAACTGTTACATTTGGGGCAAGGCAGTTGCTGGAACAGCCAAAATATTATGAACTGGCCACTATCCAATGTTGTGACCCCAATTTATATACATTTCTTTTCAACCATGGTGAATCTAATCCTTCCTGTGGTCATTCAATTCAAACAATACAAATCTTCATCAGGTATGGCCATAATGACCACCCCTGATACAGATGTATGGATTTTGATAGTTACTATTACATAAGATTTCAAAAGCTGGTATCACCATTGGGGTAAACTTTTTTTTATTATCAACAGTTCAGTTCAATAAGGTATAAATTTGGGGTGCCTGGTGGGATTCCAGGGGATATCCCAGGGTATTCTTTTTTTGAGCTACACTCCCTCTGTCACTTTTGAAACATTTTTTATTATTACAGTCAACTATGAACTTTAATTTGGTAAAAAACCCATGTTTTCACAAAGTTAGGTATATCATTGAACATTTACTTCAGTTTTGCAAGCCTGGTAGACTTTTTAGGCCCTGAAATAAGCGTTTGAAATTTTTGACAAAAAATCCCATTGACTTTGTGTACAAAAGTTCATTGACCGGTAGCACCCCCTAAACTTTTTTGAATTTTGTTCATATTTTGCAGGTATAATTTTATTACCAAAATGAACAAAATGAGGGGGTGTCCCGTTGAAAAATACCAATTTCATTTTTTGTGAATCACCCTAGTAAACAGGCTTAAAAGCTTAGCAAGAACAAGAATTCCTCGGAAAAAGGAAAAGGACTTGTGATCCTACCTGGGAGAGCGAGTTGGCGCAGCGGTTGTTCCCCCGCCATGCACCACTGAGGTCCCGGGTTCAAGCCCCGGCGCGACCCAAGTGCACTTTGTTTATCCCGATTCCGTTCTCGCTCTGGCAGGTTTTCTCCGGGATCTCCAGTGTCCTCCTGCTTTAAAAAATCGGTGATTAGTTGTTTGGTTATCAAAAATTTCCTTCGCCCAATGGAATTTGGTGAGCTGCACAGATAATTTGTGGATGCTACAATCTAAGTGCGGAAAGGTTTGTGCCAAGTTGATGGGATCTGAATGTGATGATTCACCATGGCAGCGAAATTACAGCACTTTGAACCCTTCTGAGATCTGGGAAAAGGGGCTAAAATTTATTTATTTATTTTACCCATTCGCATTTTTAGAGAACATGGTATAGCCATGGTCATTGGTTCTTCCAAAGGACAAAAGAGACCCCATGAGTACCACGGATTGCATTTATGAATTACCTTGTGCATATCAAATATCAAATATAAAATTAAGGTACCAGTTGTGTTCACCCATGTTTTTCCTATATAAAGTAAAAGTTGTCAACATTAAAACAAGCAGCCAATACCTGTGCTCTTTAGCTCTGATTTAAGACCTCATTTGTTGAAATTGGTTGAAATTAAAGAAACGGTTGTCTAAAACCTAATAAAGAAACGAAATCAAAAGTTGCACCTTTGTGTTCTAATCAATGAAAGCACGTCTCTAATTCTAACGTGTTAATCAATGGAAGCACGGCGCTGGTTCTCTTGTTCGTGA
The DNA here is from genome assembly GCF_039555335.1 of Amphiura filiformis. Lineage (NCBI taxonomy): Eukaryota > Metazoa > Echinodermata > Ophiuroidea > Amphilepidida > Amphiuridae > Amphiura > Amphiura filiformis. Next base: position 50,264,265 of record NC_092633.1, on the reverse strand, counting down.
ACGCTTTGTGTGCAAATCAATAGGGCTCGCAATGGAGTAAACTGCAACTTTTTACATTGGCATCTTCCTTGGGTTTTGGATCGTCATAGCTTTATTTCTTGAACAATTTCAACAAATAAGGTCTTAAATTCGACCTAAAAGATGCAGCTATTGGCTGTTGGTTCCAATTATGACATATCTGTCTTTGTTTAGGATATACAAGGGGTACACATAACTGGTATCTTAATTTTTTGGCTTACTGTATAGGAGATACTGGGCGTCGCTTCGAAACAAGACTGGAAGTAGCCTACAGTAAAACACTTACCAAACAAGGAAACGGTCGATCAGTGAACAATCCAAATCAGCGATTGTGGGCCATGCTGTTCAACAAAATCCTGTTATCAATAATTGCAAAGAGGCCCAAGTCCTCGAGAAAGACCCTCTGTATCAAAACAGCAATCTGGATAAGGAAGATATCACCGAACCAGGCTAGCGGCACTCTGTACAAATTGCCTATACCGATTCCGAAGACAAAACCTGTGGCACAGTCGCATTCCCTGCTTGTACGTGTTTATCTAGGTCAACGTGACAAACAGTCAGGGTCAGAGGACAGCGCAATCTGTCTGCTGCCAAGATTCGCAATATATTTCTATTAGTCACCTTTTTGTACCGTTCGCAGAGAGCGTGACGTGGGCATATTTTATTTTAATTATTTATTTGAACGGACGCTTTTAGGCCTATATCAGTGGCACATGCCTTAATTGGCGGTGCGTTCATATAAAAGACAAAAAAACTAACATTTAAAACAACAACAACAATAACTCATAGGACAATACACCACATACAGCGCCTTTTCGTAGCTACGTCACATTATAGCTCATTCATATCATTACATATTCAAAATCACCTTTCAGGATTTGTGGCGTGACGAACAGACTCTTATACAGGTATCGAGCTCACGCTGTCCTCACTTGAGCGATCGATGTAGCGCCTCTCTTAATTTAGTACTCTCTGACCGAACACAATGAACAGAAACGAGGGGCCCATTATCTTAGTCAAGTATTTTTATACTGTCACAAAGAAGCAAATGTGCCCTTGATGTAGTTTCAGCCATGTGCATTATTTCATTTTTTACAGATCCGACTTGTAACACCACGGCATATACATTACAAAATATGTATGATTCTCTCGTCTTCAAAGTCTATGATGAAGCTGCACCTAATTACCCTGATAATATGTTTTGTCAATGGGAGTTCATTGGACCTCCAGATAGTGTGATATTTGTTGAAATCGATATATTTGATTTAGAGTACACCACGGACTACGTGTATGTTGGCTCAACAACAGGTGAGTTAGCTATGTAAAAAAGAGAGTGAAAGAAACAATGAAGCTTGACCTATACTGCGCACAAAAATTACCCGTACACTTAAAACAAAAACAATAATAATTATCTGAAAGACACTAAGCTCAATTACCCAATAAGTAGTCAATAGATGAAGAAGTTTGTTCTGTATGAAGAGCTTGTTTCCAAACCATGTTAAGTCCACAACCACATGTGTCTCATTTACTTGTGTGATACAATCACAATTACTTTGACAAGTTTGACATTAATTAGCAAGAATGAGTTGTACCATAACTTAACAATATGCAGACTATTGTTCTCATTTGGGAACCAAAGGCCTCACACAGTATTGTTACTGTGCATCCATCCACTGTTTGCTTTGTAAAGGTGTATCCAACTGAAATTACTATAACTATAGTATCAAGTAGATGAGAAACTTGTGGTTGTGGACTAAACATGGTTTGGAAACAAGCTCTTCATATTTTGATGATCTCATTCAACACGGCGCGACTTTATTTTCTCGCGAGCGTGTACAAGAATTCAAATATCACAGATATACTTTTGTAGGTCCTGTGGTTCTTGAGTTATGTTGTAAAGAGGGCTGAAACAACAACACTTTACAAAAACGTAAATAACTCATTAACAACAATAAATCAAGTAAGGTTTCAAAGTATATGATTTGTAAAATGAACTTTTGCAAAACATTAAAGTGCTATTTTTCAATAATATATTGATTAAGATAATGAAAATGGTTGCTTCGACCAACAAAACATCGTCTCCCCTTAAAGCGGTGCAATTGTGGTGAACATCTCGGCCATAATATAGATTGCCAAGAGGGTAAAAAAATCGGCGTATTTAAAATGAAAGACAGAGATAAAAAGACTTTATCGCGTCTGACATCATCTGTCCATCAAACTTGAGCACGGTTTGTTTACAAGTGTCGTGATGATGACTTGCTGAACGCGGCGGCAAAACCGGGCGCCTTATTGTTAATTTTGTACCTTCAAACATACAAACCATCTCAAAAGTTAGGTCTTTATAGTGGGAAACTTTCCTCTGCGAAGGAACCATGTCAACAATGCCTAGAAAAGTTGCTTTTTGCCTTGTAAAAGGACGTAATTTTTCGCAATTTTCTGCTAATCCTATTCTTCGATCGGCACCAGATAAATCGGCCTTCCTTTTACGCACTATTAACCAATCAAGGATCGTAATTGACAGTGCCATCAGACGCGATAAAGTCTTTTTATCTCTGTCTTTCATTATAATAATCTAATAGGATTGCTTGGAGTCTTCTGTAATCCATTAACCATTCATACACAGTATACGCTCTCGGGCGATCCCATTTGTTTCGGATATGAATTACAATGTCAAAATATATTTAAAACAAAAAGTAAAGGTAAAGGAGACGATCCTGTATTAACAGTGATCGGAGTGCCCATCTCTCTTTCATTGGCGATTGGGCCAGACTTCTCTATGTAATCGCTACAACTCCACAGCGAGTCTGTTACCTTCCCAGCATTTAAGAATGCCGGTACCCATTTATACACCTGGATGGAGTGGAGTAATCCAGATAAAGTACCTTACTCAAGAGCACAACACGGTGGCGTCGCCAGGGCTCGAACCCGCAACCTTCCAGTTATGAGTCGGGGCCCGTTCCGCTCGGCCACCGTGCTCCCTAATAATAACTGTAGCAATGTTTAATAATAACTGTAGTAATTATTGAACATTTTAAAAATTTCCTAACTTGAAATAATAAAAATGTCATTACTATTTTGTTCAATGTTGAAAACAGGCGTTGGTCCAGAAGCGAGATCGTTATCTCTGACTGGGCCACTTTTTTTGATTCCAACTGGTTTTATATCGACTGGGAATGTTGGTACTTTATCGATGGAAACAGACAGCAATAACCAGGGTGATTACCAGGGTTTTCAAGCAACCCTTAAGGCTATTCCAAAACCAGGTAAAACAGGATCACAAATAAATTCATCAGCAGCAGGAATGTCAGTGAAACATGAATTTCAGAATCTCTTCTGACTCTCTACCACAGATCCCGTTTTCGCTAAATCAAGAGAATGTAAACGTCATATGAATTCGACAAAGAGACGAATCGCTATAGACGAATCAAACGAACCAAGTCATGGTCAGGATTTGGTCGGCCATATTTGGTTCCCCGCATGCACCAAACAGGTGTTGTGAGTGCCCAATTGGGTGGATTAAACCCGCTTAAAATTCGATGTTAGATTCTTTTGTGTTGTAAACTGTCATCATTCTTTTGTCTACGTGTAACACGGGTTACAGTTTAAAATACCCTTCAAGGCCGCATCATTTCACAATTTAGGTGAGATAGCTGGGTCCCCGTCGCGGCTATGGCTGCCATTGAGGAGTAGGAATGCGTGAAATTGGATTCGTCTATACGACAGTCTGTCGAACTCATAACGAATTTCCCGTGTCTCTTTTTAAAAGCCCACAATGCTACTATATAATGGGTGTCTAAAGGGGCGTTGATGCGTTCCAGGATCAGCTTTGAAAAAATAATATAAACAAATAATGCGAGTTATGAATTAAAACAAGAACTGCCTTTAAAAAAGACAACGCCATGGACGAAGATCATGTTTCATAATTTTGCATTGACAAGTACTTGGAATGCTAGTAATTTTTGTGTGTGGCTGTGGCACAACTAACCGGGTGGGAAATATCGGTATTTATGGGTAAACACCACCAATGACATACTAGGAAATACTCAAGAATTTTCATGTTGAAAGCTGAATTGAAAAATGTGTGCCAAATAAGTCTACATTAATTCATACTTGGGGCAAAGGGCTCAATGGAAGTCACATCCACTGAGTATCACGACAATCAAACAGTCTATAATCAGACGACCTTAAGAATGTTTGCTGCTCAAGGGTGATCATATCAACCAAGTTTCATGACTATCCAACCAAGTTTCATGACAATCCAACTATCTATTCTCAGTAATTTTTACCTTGATATGGCCTTGATGGTATTGACGCTTAAATGTGATACATGTACCACGTTTTATGACAATCCGACAATCAATGCTCAGTTGACATCAAATGACCTTGACACGGCTTTGAACATTTTGTCAATCCAACAATATATACTTAGTCGACCTCAAATTATTATTTAACAATTTTGGCACAAAATTGTGATCGACAATCTGACAATCTATACTTAATTCAACACAGATGACGTTGACCCGACAGTCAACATTTTCGCGCTTACACCCGTCATTTTCATAACTATCTAACTCATAACTTCCTGTCTCTTATTCATAACTCAAAATTTCCGTCTTTTTGCCTTTTCTGTCCTTGACCATTTACCAGCGAGAGACTAGAGTTCTGAGTGTATTATAATTAATTATGATTCAGAACCCATTTTAATCAGCTGGAATGCTAATAAATCATATTTTTATATCATCATAGCTTATGTAGATACTGCAGTGTGTGGATCACGCCCACCAATCTTACCCGCTCCACAAATATTTGGCGGTGCAGACGTCACTGCCGGATGGCCATGGATGGGGTCAATATGGACTCTTTACGAGTCTACTTTTTTGCCATTTTGTTCTGTCACGATGTTGGACAACCAATTTGGAATAACTTTACGGGCATGCGCGTAAGTAATGTAATGCCTGTAATAAACCATAACCTTCATTGTTATACCCCTTATTGTTTAGTGCTATAGACAATACAGGCGTGATACTCTCCGCAGCCGAAAGATGATGAGTTTAGTACTATAAACAATACAGGCGTATAATAGGCAAACACAATTATAAACGAAAAATAACGCTTCCAAAAGGCCCTTTTTGGGTGCTCGTTTTGTGTCGCAGAGGGTAGCAAGCAGTCAGCGTGAAGGATGGTGTGATTAACCCTAACTACCACGCATCAAACAGCTCATTGAGGGATAAGCTTTTACGACGGGAATTCATAACAATTAGTGGGTTTTTCTAGCGGGTTCGCCGTCGGACAAGTTTAGAACTGTCAAACCTTCGTCAGGAGTAGCTCTGACTTCTTCAGGACAAAGAATGAGACATGTAGGCCGCTCCTTGCCTACTGATGGCTCTGAAAAGAACCGTTCACTGTCAACTGTCAACAGAGAACAAGCAGATCTTCCATATCTGCTAAATTTTGAAGGTTTGGTGGCTAGAAAAGCAACTGCAAGCACAAGTATCGCACGTGATGCGATTGCGTCATCATGCGAACACACATGGGTACGGGACATTGTGGGTACGGAAAGAGTGGCCGGCAAAGGTAGTAATCCCGTTCGCGTATCTGGCACTAGAGAGGTCCAAAACCGCACACAAGAAATAAAGTTTTCTCTACTTCTCTTTTCATTCTTCCTTCCTTCTTTCTTTCCCCTCGCCGAAAAAGCACCGGAGGCGTCTTGTAAATTGTTAAAGCCTTATTACATAATTGCACATGCTTTCGTTTAATTTAAGTAATGTTCTTACTTTAAAACGATACATCACGATATTTCGACAAAAGAACCCGAAATTAAATAAATATTACAAACAAAATATTTAAATTTGATTAATATAATTATGATGTGTTTAAGACGTTTAAATAACAAATGATTATATCGTATTACATATCCTTGTTTACAGAGAACTTGGAATATTTGTAGTTTTTGGTGATCACAACCTGATGGCGCCCTCAACCACCCACGTAGAGTCATTCATTTGTGGAGTATTTATGAATCAAGACGACGAAATACATATCGCCGTATTGAAGTTTTGTACGCCGATAACATTCAATAGTCAGGTAGCGCCTATATGTCTCAACACAAGGGCTGATAAGGAAGAGGAAGAATACAGTACCAGTCAATGCAAGATCTTAGGATTTGGAGAAACGTCAACAGGCGGTACGTATTTGGGGGGGGGGGCTTTGGGGCGCCAGCCCCGGGGTAAAAGCAGGGGCGGCCAAAACAAAGGGGCGGCGGAAGAAGAAGGGGCGGCAAATGAGTAAAGAAAAAAGGGCGGAAAATTTGAATAAGTATAAAAAATTGTGAAAAAATGTGAACAAATTGTACTACACATCAAAATTTGTTGCTTTTAGGGCGCTAGCGCCTATAATCCTTTTATTTTGCTCTTCACTTTTTCAAACCACCGAAAAAAAAATTTAGGTCAACCTTTTTCTTCAGCCCCCCGGGGTAGGAGCCTCCACGGTACGCCACTGGTACTGAAACTGCATTTCCTCAATATCATTTTTGATTATTGGTTTGGGATCATGTGTTATGGGAAAATGATGTGTGTGCCATCCCCATAAAATGATGCGCTTGGAGAGCAGGGAAGATCCTTAATATTTACTAGAAGAGGAGGGGACCAGGGTGCAACCCTACGGAGCCCCTCAGGATATCCGAAGACTGCTGGTTGAAAGAAACGTACTGTTTTTTGTCAGTTTTTCTTGTTGGCTAAGCCTCTGATATCATAAATAATAAGCATTTAGTATGGTGGTTTACTGTATCAAAGGTTTTGTGATTTTTGAATAAAGGGTATTGATGGCCATATTTTTTGATTAGGGTAGTCGAAGGTACCTGAAACAATCTTCCAGTGTTTTCACATTCAATGTACTATAAGTATGATCAATTATAGATTGATAAATACGTATCACTTGTTGGGAGTGAAATTGTATCTAATGTACGCGCCCCCAAGGGAGAGTGCATTAGACGCATCAACATCTCAATACAAGTTCGTTATTTTCACTCCCAACAAGTGATAAACATTCGCTTTCTTATTCTGTGAAGAAATAACACCATTGACAAGAGAGTGTTAAATATGGGATTTCCGCGAAATGCCAAATACAGAATTACTATAAGTCGTCCCAATATTACCCGTAAAGTGCCTTTAGACGATTCGACGAGAGCCGGTAGCGACCACGATAATGCACCCAACGAGGAATTTGATAGATGGAATACAACCTGTGACACCTTGTTTTTAAAAACCTTGGCTAAATGATGCTTATAATTATGTATTATAATGTGCTATATTTTTATATTGTATATTATTGTTTTGTCACTCATAAGCCATAATTGGCTGGTCTCTATGTGTGAGTGTGACGTTAATAAAGATTAAACTAAATTAAACTATTAAAACATCCTTCAAGAATGACTCTCGGCTGACAGAATAGATAGTTAGCCGAGGTCATTCTTGAAAGACTACTATTAAACGGCTCTTTTCAGAGCCACCAAGACTTTAAAATGATCGTTAAAATTAAGGATGTTTTATAGCTTTTGAATATCTAATCTTTATGTACCATAAAGTATAATTTTGGGTTTATTTTGCTTTTATTGCCCTGCGGGTATCTTTTATATTTTGGTACTCCATTAGTATCAAGTCTTTACTACCAAAAATGGGGATTTTTTTAACCACAGAGTTAACGGCTCTTTTCAGAGCCATCATAATTGGTAAAAGAGACAGAATTGGGTTCTAAACCACATAATAAACGGCTCTTTTCACATCCACCAGACTTTGTAAAAAGAATGTTTGCTATTTTCGTTCACTTAGATGTTTATGGCTTTTGAGTATAATATGTTTTATAAAAACCCGGTAGTATGATTTTGGTTTAAATAATCTTTTAAAAAGAAACCCGAGTGAAGTGTTTTTAAATAGTTTTTGTTTGTTATGTTATGTTATAAATTGTTTTGTTATTTATTACAAGCAGGTGGATACCCAGCCACGTTAAATGAAGCTACAGTTAGTTTATCGGATTGCGGGCTTTCGTCTGAATATGTGTGTGTTGAAGGTAGCACAGGCTTATGCACGGTTAGTGACTCTATAGATGAGTTGACCTCTGACGTTAATGCCTGGCAGTATGCGCACGCATAATCACAATTTCCATTGTTTTTTTTGCCTGGCAGTATGCTTGCGCATCATATTTTGTTCACGGCCCTGATTTGGTAAAACGATCTAACTTGAAATTGGGACATTTTGAGATAAATCCATATCGTGGGTAATTTGGGGACGCTCTTTCCATTGGTAACATCCTCAAATCACCACTCTGCTTCATTTTGAAGATAGCAGAACCTATCTTGACACTTTTTTGTTACTTTTCGTGTATTTAATGTGGTAAAATGAGCTATCTCAAAGTTAGATCATTTTACCACATTAGCCAAGACCCTCTAGAGAGCGTCAGATAAACCCTAACGCATTGATGATAACACTGCAAAACAACCTATCTCAAGATAGATCATTTTACCAAATTAATGAGTCTCGCTATGTTTATTTTTGTTACAAGGTAAAACAATGTAAAACAATCTAACTTCCTAAAACGGTTGTCATTTCAAAATTACTCAACCAAATTAGCCAAATTTTTGCAAATAAAAACATTTTTATATTTTCTAAGATATTGGATGTGTTTAATAATTTATTTTATTCCAAAAGAAAAACGTCAAGTGTTCAAACTTTTTATTTTTAAGTTAGATCATTTTACCAAATCAGGGCCGTTCAGGGCTCATGTTTTTAAAACTCCCGCCACGGCACAATAGGCAATTGAACAGTGTAGTGGTTGCATGGGGTTCACTCAAGCATATCGATATACCAGTCCCTTGCCTTTGTTGATAAACATTGAGGTCAACCCATCTATATCGCCATTCATAATTCCACCTGAGTATCTCTATCTTTACTTTTTCCATGACGGATACTTGAATTAAACTAATAATGTGTGATTGCATAAGAATTGATTCATTTTAAAATGTTAGTTTTCACTGATTACATTGTCCCCTTTTAATTTCGAGCCAAACAAATAAGGTAAAACGAAACAAATTGCTATTTCATTCCAACGCCTACAATGCGTGTATCTCCATGTTTCCTGACAATATGGCTTCAGCTGTAGTACTTTAAAAGACCAGATAAAAAGAAACGAGTAGTTGTTTAGACAAATTTACTTACAATATCTTCAACCTGGTTATACTTCTGTTTACATTGTTTTAAAAAGGGTGATGGTGGCAGCCCATTGGTGTGTGAAGGAGATGATGGCAATTGGCGCTTAGTAGGAATTGGTTTGCATCTAGCTTGTGATACATCAACTGAACACCCATATGTACGTGTGTCAAGAGTTCAGAGTCTTATTGCAAAGGCGTCTATCGTAGACAGTGGTAAGTTATGAGTGTCCGTAGCAAGCAAGCGACTGGAAAAGGATGGGCAGAATTAATTATCACAGCGATAGGTATTGAATGTATTGCCCCGCACTATAAGTAGGCTGCACTCATCACCTGCCATTTCTGTGTGTGAAATCACAGATTTAATACAAGTACTGTTCTTTTAAAAGACACTAATCGTACAGGTGCGAGCGAAATGTACATGGACTCTGCATAATGTGAAGTTTCCATAGAATTACGACCCAGGTCTTTATGCCTACATGTATTCTTTGATAATCAATGGTGCGATGAAGAGTTGCAGCGTACGTCAAGTGAAGGGCAATACATTAAAAATTGTTTTAACCTATCGCTATGGTAATTAATCCTGTTACATCACTACTTCCACAGCGATTTAAGGTGTTTGCAGTCAGTTTTCTAATGTGTTTCCGTTTTCTTTTTCGTCAATGTAAAGTTGACAAGGATAGGCGTACAACAAACTGCTTAAAAGTAACTGCTTAAAAAACACGATTGTTTATGAGTATTTTGTGTATTAAGCATAACGAAGGTTATATAAATATTCCGTAAAACAACGTCTACATATAGAATGTTTCTGATGATAATTTAAAAGTACATTTGAAGTTGAGAAAAAAGTTTAACTGAAAGAGAATAAAAGAAACTAGTGGCAAATGGTGGTCATAGACCACAAACCTAGCTGGTGCGTGTTGGTGTTGTGGTGGTATCTGACCCCTGCAAAATGTTCCCCTGGTCATGAGGTGTGTTGTCACCAAGTTTGAGTCTCCTGCTCTCCTTACAGATGTCCAGAAAATGCAATTCTAAGATTTGACCCCAGATGACCTTTGACCTGACCCCTGTAAAATGTTACAAATTGCTCCCCTGGTCACAAGATTTGTTGTCACCGAGTTTGAGCTTCATACCCCTTACAGATATACCTATGGGCACTGAATATAGCCGATACATATGTGCAAGTTACGTAATTATATGGTGTAACATCTAGGAGGAGAAGCATTTGGAAGTTTTGTTGCCAGAAGAAGAAAGAACGGATAGGATTAGAGTGCCTAGCTGAGGGTGTAAACCCCCCTAGGTAACAACTCTCTCGTGTACAAAAATCTGATACCCTACCATTTGAACTATGCTTGTGAGATACGAAAATATGTCAATACAATATATTGGTCTTACAATGATACTTACTAATATACTGCTTGAATCGTCAATTGTATTGACTCAAACTATAATGTTATAATTTTGTGGATAGAGGGTGTAAACATTCTATGTGCTTTTACAGTATGGTCAAAAAACAACAAAGGTTGATTTCTCACAGTTGAAAAGTATGTTTCAAATTGTTGTAACATTTTCTAAAAGAAAATTTTTCTAAGAATATTTGTGGGGAAATGAATGAAAATGAATGATACTTATTAATGTGGCCCTAGCTTTAAGTCAAAAGGTCAAAATTATGTCTGCCTATACGTACACGCGCATGGGTTTATATGGTTAACATCTTTTGGAAGCTGCAAAATGTATGCGTTATCGTTTTTAACTGTTATACGTAAAACACCATAAGAACAAACCCACCTGCTCTTTTCAGAGCCATAACTTTTTCTAATATAATTGCAACTGTATAATTCACTTGGTAGATTGTGCCAATCTGGGAGCCATGTGTACCGATGATAGATGCTATTTTTCTGAGGGGAAATGTGATGGCGTACAAGAATGTTTGACAGGAGAGGACGAAGTCAATTGTCGTAAGTTGACACGTGTATCTGTCTCTGATTAAATTTAGCTCTCTCCATGTGGCTGTCGAATGACTATATTTAGATTCAGCATGAAAAATGCATTAAAATGAGTACAAACAAGCATAGTATTGGTTCAGTGGTTCTTAAGATAGCTCTTGATATTTTGAGAAAATATCTCAAAACTTGGACCTTTCACAGAGCATTAAATACGCTTACGTTATGACACAATTTGTTTTAAAGTATTTGAAGTTCAACACATCTTTATCATATTGTGAAGAGTTTGACAGAATGACAAATATTGATTTGTCTCTTAAATGCTCTTAAATTATAGAACGGGATTAGACAGCACAGCACTGCACCGTTAACTAACCCTGTATGCCGCCCTCTATCGCTCACTTATCACATCGGATCACCGCTAAATAATTGATATTGGCGATTCACCCCCCAAATATGCATGCGACGTAGATTTAACATCTGGAATGTAATACAAGTGGTGTCGTTGCTGCTTTTCTAAATTCATTTCTAAAAATGTCCGCCCCAGACCAAGGTGTGTTAAGTGGCTCTCTATAGTCTGATCTCCTGCCGTCTTATTCAAAATAATTCATACGTAGCTTACATTTAACAAAGAGGCGAATCAATATTCAGCATTCTGCTAAACCTATAACGATATATATTACAACGAACTAGGAATAAGAAACTTTGAATGAATTATAATAAAAAATTACATTGGCCGTGAGATATTTTCGAGAGAATAAAATAACATGTTCAATTCGCCGGCAGATCCGCCATGAGCTGTTATGTAATCGTGGGTGCGCGCTGGTTCGAATCCGAACGGTTCTGATTTTTTCTCTCCTTTATTATAATGCCAGTTTGTCTGAGCTTCATTTCTTTAATTATTATATATTTTCTCAGGCATGAATCCTCTGGATCCTCGCATTTAATATTTAATGTCTCATATTGACTGATGTCCTGCTAGGGCACAGCAGATAGGCCGCCCTCTCTAATTATAATAAAAATTACATTGGCCGTGAGATATTTTCGAGAGAATAAAATAACATGTTCAATTCGCCGGCAGATCCGCCATGAGCTGTTATGGCGTGTGGTGGTGAACTCAACGACATGTAATCGTGGGTGCGCGCTGGTTCGAATCCGAACGGTTCTGATGTTTTCTCTCCTTTATTATAATGCCAGTTTGTCTGAGCTTCATTTCTTTAATTATTATATATTTTCTCAGGCATGAATCCTCTGGATCCTCGCATTTAATATTTAATGTCTCATATTGACTGATGTCCTGCTAGGGCACAGCAGATAGGCCGCCCTCTCTAATTATAATAAAAAATTACATTGGCCGTGAGATATTTTCGAGAGAATAAAATAACATGTTCAATTCGCCGGCAGATCCGCCATGAGCTGTTATGGCGTGTGGTGGTGACCTCAACGACATGTAATCGTGGGTGCGCGCTGGTTCGAATCCGAACGGTTCTGATTTTTTCTCTCCTTTATTATAATGCCAGTTTGTCTGAGCTTCATTTCTTTAAACTTATTTTTTATAAGTTTTATTACAAAATTATTCAAAAATTATGAAGACAAAAGTGATGATGATATGATGATGATGATGATGATGATGATGATGATGATGATGATGATGATGATGATGATGATGATGCCGTTAATACTCATTTCAATTTTCATTTTACAGACGCGAGCTGTGTTGTCGTCGTTGGTGCACAAGATAACCGTATTGCTTTGAAAGACCAACCTGACCTTGGCATACGGATTTCATCCGATAACTATCCGAATCAGTATGCAAATGATCTTGAGTGTGTCTGGTGGTTTTCGTCTCCCGAGGGCTCAAATATTGTAATTTATCTGCTTGACTTCTCTGTTGAAGAAAATTATGATTTTGTTCATATGGGAAGCGGAGTTGACCACGTCCAATTTAATAGTGTCTGCAACAGGGGCTTACGCACCCGGCTCCAGTCTAGATATTGACGATACGCATGCGTGGATATCATTTACCAGTGACGTTTCTTTCGCTGAACGTGGATTTGAGATTCTAGTCTATTATGGTTTGTATCCACAACTGAATTTATATTTGAAACCTACTTTATAATTAAAGACAGAGATAAAAAGATTTTATCGCGTCTGATGTCACTGCAATTACGATCCTTGATTGGTTAACACAGGTTAATAGCGCGTAAAAGGAAGAGCCGATCTATTTGGTGCTGATCGGAGAAAAGGAATAGCAGCAAATGGCGAAAAAGGACGTACTTTTACAAGGCAAAAAGCATCTTTTCTAGGCATTGTTGACATGGTGTCTTCGCGAAAGAAAGTTTCCTACTATAAAGACCTAACTTTTGAGATGGTTTGCATGTTGGAAGGTGCAAAATTAACAATAAGGCGCCCGGTTATACCGCCGCGTTCAGCAAGTCATCATCACGACACTTGTAAACAAACCGTGCTCGAGTTTGATTGACAGATGACGTCAGACGCGATAAATTCTTGTTAGCTGTCTTTCATTATAGGCAGCGGAAATACCTGACATCACATGTCTTTTCGCTGGTTTAGGTATACGATTTATTCCGTGTAAGAAAACAGGTGTCAATATTGCCAATTCATAACCTCATTAATATACGCGAAGCCTGTAATCCAATCAAAATAAATTGATTGCCTGACCGCGCACTAAATCGGAGGTCATTAATTAGAGGTTACTAACTGCGCATCGGTTATTTGGAGGGCATTGTGAAAAATCTAAACATTTTGCCTTTGGAACCGAGGAGTATCCGAGGTCCAAAGAGGTCCAAAAAAATGTTTAGATTTTTCACAATGCCCGACATATAACCGATGCAAAGTTATTAACCTCATTCATAACCGTCACTTTGATCTTCTAACTTTACAAAATAACACAAAATTTTCCTCAAAAGTTTGTAAAATAAACAATTTTACATCTTCCCTTTCCCAAAATCGATCAGGCTAAAACAAAACGACCAATAACAAAAGTGCGTATCAGAATCTGTGCAAATATGGTAGCGCGAAATCCAAATACGGCAGACAGCGCGCGCGCAGTTCGTTGGACGCACAATACGGCGAACGCAGAAGTCAATTGTGTGCGACATTGGAACAATTACGCATTTTGCGGTCAATTGTGAGATATTAATGACCTCGATTTGCGTTCGCGTTTTCACAAATAATAAAATATGATTGGATCGCACGCATCGCGTTTATTAATGAGGTTATGAATAACTCACAATGACTCCGGACGCGCAACAATGACTTCTGCGCGCGCGTGCGTGTATAAGCTACGCGTTATGGCAACGCACACGCCTACGCGATGCCGTCGCGCTTCTGTGATTGGTAGCTCTTGTTGTCGGCGCGAATGTAATATTCGCCTGGTTGATTTTTTTGTAGGGTAGGTTACAACAATGATTAAAACTGGTTATATTTAACAGCGTTTTATGGCATAAAATAACATAAAATGCCATTTTGATTTGTTCAAAATATTAGATACGACGGTAATGAATGACAATAATAACTTTGCACCATCTATTTTGAGGTCATTGTGTGAAATTGTCAGGATTTGTTTTGGGCCTCGGTATTTTTCCTCGGGAGCTACCGCTCCCTCGGAAAAATACCTCAGCCCAAAACAAAACCCTCCGATTTCACACAATGACCTCAAAATAGATGGTGCGCAGTTATTATTGTCTAAATATGGATTGGTGAGTGGCGACGTCAGATTTATCCGCTGTCTTTAGACACGTTCATCACTTGAACAGAAAAGCGAATCACACGCATGCTCAGTATGTAAAAAGGAGGGCGCATATTTGCACGCGTGCAATTCACGTTTCTGCAAAATCGATCGAGTATATAAATTAAGCTTAACTCTTCGTAAAACAAAGCATACGACCGAGTCGCAGATTTAATACTATAAACTGGCTCCACTCCATGGAATACATAAGGAGATTCGCTTGAGTCTTGAGATGTTTCTTAAGGCACCACATCTAATTTGGTCCTGTTGATCTATCGGAGCCCGGGTAGGTACCGATTGCTCTTAACATCAGTCCCTGGAGATATAATTTAAAAAAAAGATGTTGTGCCTAAGATGGTCCAGTGATGACGCATTCCTGGTGTGAGGTGGGAGATCGTTCCACAGCATTGTAGTAGCGTAAGTAAAAGAACGTTGACTTGAGTAGTTACTTTTTTGCACTGCATTATAAGGTTTCCCATGTTCATGTGGAAATGTAAACATTATTTTATAGAGTGTGTCGATGGAGGACAATGCTTTACCGGTGAATGCTACCTTGAAGCCCAGATATGTGATGGGAACATTGACTGTGATGAATTTGACAAGGATGAAGTCAATTGTCGTAAGTTAAATGCGAGAAACATTATTTTGTATTTCTATACAATGAAGGATGTGTGAAGTATATATCATTATGAGTTTGGCAGAATGCCGAATACCGATTCTTCATGTATTAATTTAGCGTGATAAGTAAGCAACAGAGGGCGGTATAGAAAATGGGGTTAGTTACAGGTGCATTTGATCCATGTTCTCTAATTCAAGAAAATTCATGCGTAACATATGATCGCAACAAACAAACGAATTGCTATTCGGCATTGTACCAATTCAAAAACAATATACACTATTAAATGGAAAATATAAGGGGAATGTCCAACGTCCATTGACTGATAATTCATAGCAGGATTCGTAAGTAAAATATCTCGAGTACAAGCTGGATAAGCTATAAAGACTGAGACATTTGTAATTGTACGGACCAATGCATGGTTATAGTTTTCTTTTTATTGTTGACTTCCAGTCTTTACTGCTCTGCCATATGGCTTCAGCATAAAAAGTCCAAGTTTTGAAATATTTTCTCAAAATATCAAGAGCTATCTTTGAACCAATACTAGGCTTGTTTGTACTCATTTTAATGCATTTTTCATGATGATTCCAAATATGGTCATGAAAATTTACAATTCTGAAATTTTTAAAAACAATTTGAAACTTGTCGTCTGCAGTCGACACCCATGTTATTCATCATTGCGGGAAATCCCGAAAGCCTTTACAATATGATCCTAAATACGATCACTGTTCCTGCACAAGTTGGACTGCGCAGCAATTACATGATCATACACCGATGTGCGCATTAGCGTGGTATATTAGTCAGAGTTAATGGCGAAGGTTTTCCGGATTGTCCGAAAAGAAAATCTATTAACGAGTCCGTGTAAAAACGTCTTTACTGGAGGCGAGAAATAGAAATGCATCTAGTCGCTAGCAGGTATGACGTTTTCCGTGAGGGGCGTGTCAAGTTTCTGCACCAAAAGGATGCCGCGCGTATGTTGACCCGATTCAATAATGTATTAGGTTAATCGGCAAGACAGTCCGTCATAGTACGTTTCTACTGTGACTTATCTCTGCCTTTCCGAAAAGGTCTATTGATGAGCCCAGGTGTAAAATATTATTTTAGGAATAGAAATGACCAGGGTTGGTTTCGTAATTTGGCGGCAAAATATCGTTTGATTGGTTGGCAATATATTCGTCTTACATTGTACCACCTTGTTTAAAAGACAGCATTCTGTCGGTTGGATCCGTGCAGATTGTTCACTTTTTAAATGAACAAATTAAATGAAAAAATTAAGGGATCTGGAATGAGCGTTTTGAGCGTTTCGACAGTATTTTTTGTGGGACATGAGAACACATATCAGACATATCGAATTGCATTCTGAATACGAAGAATGTCTCTCTGATATCAAATAATTTTCATTTTTTGAAATTCACGATATAATACAAATCTTATGACAAATTATTAAAATTTGATATTTTTCACATTTTTGATATAATATAACAGTCCTCGAAGTAAATGTTATCAATCTAATGATATATTCTTAAAGTGTATGTAGCTGGGAGGAAAAACCGACGATCAATTGAAAATTTTGACCTTTCATATTGAAGATATGGATTTTTCCCCCAAAAGACCCAATTTTTTTTTTTTTTTTACTGTTAAATATCAAAAATTTCAACAACTCTTCCTATGCCTTTGTACAGGAGCCAAACGTTGTTAATCCTTGATGAATCCACACTTTTACTGTAGCGTATACGCGAACGCGAGCGAGACTACGCGTTACGCGAGTGAGCGTAAAATTTGTCATGCCAGGAACCTTTGTGCGTATGCAAACTTTCAATTTGAATTCAGTATTTTTCAGGTAGCGGCTAAACATTGCCGTTTTATCATGTTTATTCTGTAATTTTATTGCTGATATCAACAGAGAAATCATCGAAGTTTTTGTAAGGCTGAGTGGCAATGATTGACTGACATTCCTCGTAAAATAATCGTGAATTATACGATCTTTAGCTTCTTTTCGTTGTTGAAAGGGATTCAATCATGTTTCACCGTTGTTCATGATTGAATCCCTAAATCAACTTTTAATGATTTGTCATAAAATATGTATTACATTGCGAATTTCAAAAAATCTGAAATTATTTGATATCAGAAGGACATTCTTCGTATTCAGAATGCAATTCGATATGTCTGATGTGCTCTAATGTCCAAACGCTCATACCCCATCCCTTAAATGAACAAAATAATAATAACGATTCTGTTCCTCCGTTTTATCCATACAATTATACAGATGCCAGTTGCCGAGTCGATGGCGATTCATATGATCAAGAAATTTCTTTAGATACCCAACCTGGCCAATCAATAACAATTGCGTCATCAAACTATCCGGGTGGGAACTACGATATTATGACCAGGTGCCTGTGGATCTTCATAGCTCCAGTTGCAAACATTATTGTTACTATCAATCAGTTTAGCATCGAGTCTGGCTTTGATTTTGTTTACATAGGGACCGGCTTAGATCCCAGGCAAGGGGAGTTGTATGCGCTCACCGGTTTCATTGCACCGTCGTCTTTACCTGCGGTGAATGATCAACTTATGTGGATGTCTTTTGTATCTGATAATCAGGTTACAGAGACAGGATTTGAACTCCACATTACATATGTTTAGTTTGCTTTTTGAAACTTAAAATATTAAACAGATTTGTTTTAATTAAACATTATATATCTTTAGGCACCACATCGAACTTGGTCCTATAGTGCTATCGGTGCCCGGTACCGATGACTCTATTATACCATGTGATGTATGTAATAAACTGTATTGAGTATAATAATTAGTATTTGCATAGCGTTATCGTGTTTCTTTTAATTAAAAACGAAAGCACTGTGCAAATGATCAGGGTGTCGGTACCTATAATAAGATGAGGATCAACAACAGCAATAGCAATGTACAACATATGGTTATCTAACGTCAGTCTGGGAAAATTTCCCGGTTAGGAAATGTAAATAATCTGGCAAAACATTGTCTGAGTAGGAGATGCTGATTCCACTATACATTAGGCATAGGCTTCAATTCAAATTTTTAGCTGAAAATTTACCGTTTCAAGTATGATTTTTTACAGAAAATAACTATGAATGCTACTGGAACAGCTATTTTATAGTAAAAACAATAAATGATGATCTTTATTAATTTTATTTGAGAACATTCATTAGTTATTTTAATTGATATAAAAACCTCATCACAAATGATATTGGTCAGTTGTTTATCTAAGATTCGTGTTCCTATAGAGTGACCTTCATCTTCTCCGTACTCACCGTACTGCAGTATAGACGAATCCAACTAGCCAAGTCATGTTCAGGATTTGGTCGGACATCTTTGGGTAGCCGCTAGCACCAACCTGGTGTTTTGAGCGTCCAATTGTGCAAATAAAAGCCGCCTAGTAACACTTAGAGCGTGTTTATAGTGAGCCAGATTATGCGGTATTTAGCTGGACTGCCACGCAGTCTACATTTGTTTATGTTTTACTAACCATTGCAAATCTAGACTACGCGGTAGTTTAGCTAAATAACGGAAAGATTGTCTTAGAGAAGATGCAAGGACGAGGAGGGTTAATAGAATAATATATATAATAGAGATAATTCCGCAGCTAATCCCATCACATCTATTCATACATAGTCCTTTTGTTCGCAAGTACATCAATGCATAGATACCGCGTGTAGTTAATCCGATTATTATGTATTAAGGTGTAAAACGGGTGATGGTATGCAGTTTAAAATTTCCGCCAAGGCCGAATCATTTCACATTTTGAGTGCATTGTAGCCGACGGCTACCTAACTAAAGGCTGCTAGTCAGGTGTAGGAATGCGTGAATTTAGATTCGTCTATATGCTGCATGGATGGGTTCTTTTCATACTGCTGTTTTTTGCCTGGCAGTATGCGCGCGCATAATATTTTGTTCAGGGTTAGTGTTTTTAAAACTCCCGCCACATCGCAATAAGACTATTGAACAGTATAGTGGTTGCATGGGGTTCACTCAAGCATAAAGATACACCAGTCCCTTGCCTTTGTTGATAAACATTGAGGTCAACTCATCTATAATAAACAATTGTTATTTATTTTCAAATAGCATATTAACTTGACATAATGCAACTAGACTACCTTGTTAGTATTTCACTACAATATGCCTATTTTCACTCACATATTAAAATTAACAACAAAGTAATTGTGACAGACGATAGCACTATTGCGTGCATCTCACAATTCAACCATGTGATTAATATGATGTTTCTGATTGGTCAAATATCTGCACGTAACATGAAATAAACGGCGCGCAACTAGCTGCACGATATAACACCGTCATGACAGAGGATAGCACTATTATATTGAGTGCAGCTCACTACTCAACCATGTGATTAGCGTTTCTGATTGGTCAAATATCTGCACGTTAACACTAATTAAGCTGCGCACATATAGGTGTACGCATTATGACGCCGTTAGCTTGCCATATACGTGGACTCTTGCATACTGCAGTTACTGTCCGTTTTCCTATACACAATACACAGTGCTCTTTCCCATTGACGCGTGACCTTTACAAATAACCCTACGTTAAAAGTATGGGGATATGACTAGTTAACGTCGCTGTGTGAAAAATAACCGGCCAATATTAAAAGTACTCTTCTAAAGTTCTAGAAAATATAGTTTTTAACATGTCCTAAATTTTTAGCTAATTTAGATGTTTGGAAATATTCGTACTTTGGTGTTTTAGTTAATGTTATAGGTAATAGTACATTGCCTAGTTAACGTCGCTGTGTGAAAAATAACCGGCCAATATTAAAAGTACTCTTCTAAAATTCTAGACAATATAGTTTTGTAACATGTCCTAAATTTTTAGCTAATTTAGGTGTTTGGAGAGGTCGTACTTTTGTGTTTTAGGAAGGACATGTAAACGACAGATAACACCAAAAATATGAAGAAATTATTTCCAAACCGTGTTAAGTCAAAAATCATTATGTTGCTCATTTTCAAGAATGCTAATAAAAAAAAGCACGCCATTGTCTCATTTCGTGAACAAAGGTACACATACCATTGTTTCCTTTCGTTTCCTTTATAATCGGTTACCCAACTGAAGCTATGAATACCAGCTTTATTGCGATATCGCACATGAAAACAGTCACTTGTGCACAACCAGAGAAGATCCGATTTAATCAGTTGAGCTGTTTCAATGAGTGTTATCTTGGTTTAATAGCTTTTAATGGGGTTAAGTCCTGCAAAGGTCGAGATGAATTCTACTGTAGACATGACTGCATCATGGTTGTCTCTTTGTTGCGCTTGTTGGAATCTTTTTGCGCCTTGTATAGGCCAGTTTGTCACTTTTAAAACGGGACCTTCGTCTATTCAGTTGCTTGTAATTTTACTTCTTGAGGTCACATTGGATTCAATGTGGTGTCATAATGTGCAGGATTAGATAGTGCATCTATTAAAAAACATATTTACCCCAATATTGTTCAGTTTTGAAATTGTGATTATTTTTTCAAGTGTAAGGATACTTTATTGGCGCAGTATAGTAACCTTTCATTAGTCACCAATTTGCGGAAATCGCAATTGACTTACGGTTAACCTATAAGCGAGTAGACCTGAGATGTCGTCATTTGACGTAACACCGACTCGCAATGCGCAGTAACGATATCCGTTAAACGATCTGCGCATCTGCGTGATGTCAAATGACGACATTACAGGTCTACCCGTAAAGAACTGTTGGATTTACCAAAAAGGTCTATGTAAGCATACCATATTGGTAAGTTATTCTTGTTAGTAAGTTAAATCTAATAAAATAAATGATCCCTTTAAGGTTATACGATGTATTGTTGGTCGAAACAGTAGAAAAAAAGTAGTTCACAGCATCTTGCGAATGGTAGTGAGCTTTAGCAAAAATTGCATTGCTCAATTCATAGCGAGCGTGTAGAAGAATTCAAATATCACAGATATACTTTAAGGTACTGTGGTTCTTGGTTATGTTGTAAAGAGGGCTGAAACAACAACACTTTTGTAAAAAAATACATAACTCATTAACAACAATAAATTAAGCAAGTTTTTAAAGTATATGATTTGTAGAATGGACCTTTGCAAAACACGAAAGTGTTATTTCTCAATAATATATTGATTCAGATAATGAAAATCGATTTTTTGGCTGCTTCGACCAAAAATACCTCGTATATCCTTAAAGTGAAATACAGCCACGGTTACCTGTGAATTTTCACTTGTATGTACAATGTATCAGGGGAAATAGGCTTAGATGGGATTAGATTTTAGACCCTGGAAGAAAGGGATCAACAGAGCTATCTATAGTTGACGTTGCTGAGGAAAAACAGCTATCGCATACTTTTTGAATTCTGAATTAATGCCCGTTCCGTACTTGAAATACTGAAATAAAATAAACTTGAACAACAAGTCGTATTAAATTCATCTGGATTGTCGATCCATCTGGATTGTTGATTAAACCTGATTAACCCATCGACTCCAACGGATTAAGAATGAGTAGAACGATTACGACGTTTAACTGAACTCACCATGGAACTCTCTCTTACTAGTCCGAATCTAGCGCCATCATCGGTAGTAACGTCAGTAAGAACAAAATGAAGTTGTCATGTCAGTTTAGGGGTGGTGCAATAATTATGTGTACCCCCGGGGTGGTGAATTATAGCGGGGAGGGCAAAGATTCTTTGGCAGGCCAAAATGGGGTGGGGGGGGTCAAGCGATTTTTGGTACAGATATTTAGGGCACCGTTTCTATATTACGCTCAAAAAAGGTGTAAGAAAACGTTACGAACACGTTCAAATATGCAAAATTTCCTTCTCGCTGCGCTCGCACTTTATGATAAGACAATTAAGGTTTCCCCAAATCTTGCATGTGTAAGGGGAGGCGGGGGGGAGATTTTTGGCACATCTAAAGGGGGGCAAAGATTTTTGGCACGACTAAAGGGGACAAGCGATTTTGGCACACCGGGGTACACATAATTATTGCACAGTCCCTTAATGAAACTGTAACAATAAAAAAATCGCGTTCTGTTTGCAGCAAAAAAATATTTTAAGACCGTGACCCTGAAACAAAACCCCTAAACATTGAAGTGCTGCAGAAATATGAAAGTATTGTGCATTTTTCCGGAAAAGCACCAAATTTGGCTCAGTTGTAGCTTTTGATGTGCTTAACAAATCTGGAGTAAGGGCAATTAATTCTTTCCAAGATGGCCGCCAAATTCAAAATGGGCGTCACTGTGTAAAATTGCAAGCAACAATTTGCATCTTCTTGGTATTCGATTGTGCCAAATTCTCACTTTTCCTTATCGGTTTACCGTAATAAGGCACATATGGATAATTTTTGGCCAATTATACCAGATTGGTTCAGCACATCAAAGCTACACCTGTGCTAAATTTGATGCTTTTCCGGAAAATTGCACAATTCTTCTAATACTTAAGAGGCTTCTTCAGGACTCAGTATCAATAAAATTGACACTAGTGTAGTCATTTGCTTCTCCATAAAAATGGAAATGATAGTATGAATTTTCTTCAATAATATTTTAATGCTCAAAACATCTAAATAGTAATACCTAAGTGATCTTGGCCGAACTTTGCAAAGTTTACCACAAGCCCTTGAGACTGTTTGTTGGTACGGTTTTGCATTCGTAATTGAAGTGCCAGCCAGTCCTGTAAGCTCCCCTCTACATAGTATTATGCCAGTAAACACACCGTTTTATCAAGGTTAGAATACCGTTCGTTAACATAACATTCAAAATACATTTTCGAAAACGTGATGCAAAACGCTTTGTTTGTTTGTTTGTTTATTTGTTTCTTTCCTTCTTTCAAATGTAGCAAAAAAGGCTATTTATTCTAATACATAACCACAAACAACCTTACTATAAAGTATAATATCTAATTACGAGGAATGGAAAACAAATTTTACAATGACAATAAATAAATAAATACCTCGGCATTGTAGTGGTACATGTGGGACCATGTCCATCAGCAACGCTCCCATATGGGTGATAATGCAATACGTGTCCATATTTATATCAGGTGTGCCATCGAGCGATATACTATCGAGCTGTCGAATCTTCCTCTGTTTCCTCTTATTCTTTCGTCAAACGCTTGTTATAAATGCTACTAGTACCAGACAATCTCGACCGAACTTGGCCACAAGAAGCACTGACCCAAGCTGCTTCTAAGTTGGATCAATGTCGGGTTTCATATTATGTTTAAATTTCTACTACATGTAGAGCCACGTGCTTGGCTCGTTTTTAACCAAACGTGATCATAAGAATTACTGACCCAAGTTTGTTATGAGACTAAACGTAAACCACATAGAGTATTATATTATTCATATTGGACCAGGTCAAATGTCATGCAGAGGTCAACTTGCAGCTACTTGGTATTAGGGGTTCTTGAGCCACAGCAGCTCTAGTATTTTGTTCTCTCTGCGGGGAGTCTGTGCAGCTGAAGTATTTAGGCTAGTTTGGCTTTTACTTGTATTTGACTGAGGTCTATGCACTGTCGAACGCCAAATTACTGTCCGGAGCCTACGACTCCTGGAAGGGATACATAGGGCTGGATAACATTAGATAGCAATGGAGTTTGATGACGCGTTACGCCTTCTTGGTAACTTTGGAAAGTACCAAACAATTCTCTACCTGTTGCTCACTTATGGGTACTACATGGCTGGGTTTATACTTATGGGAATGATTTTCATAGGAGGCACACCACAGGGTTACCATTGCACACCACCACCGGGATTCAGTGCCAATGAAACTGTGCCTGGATTTGGCGAGCCTGATGTTGTAGACTCATGTCATATGTATGAAGTCCTGAATGGTACGGTGACTGATAATAAGATCGGTTGTATCTACGGATGGGATTATCAAGCAGCTGATGATGATGTGACATACGTCATGGATGTAAGTTAAGAAATATGGAATTACTAAATTTGCCCATTACAAACAATGCATTAATTGTTTATAAAGTGTTTAATATCGAAACATAATCACTTTGCGTTGTGGACTTTTAGTGGACAACTGGACATGATGACATTAAAGGTAAACTCCCGGGGGTAAACAATTCAGAATATGATCGATGAAGATACTTTGTCCATCCCAAATTCGTATAATTATTATCACTCAGTCATACGTGTCATCTTTCTTGTAACCTGCAAAGGAGACATTAAACGAAACATTTGTCATGATGTTTGTCATAAATCGTTTACCCAAAGGTGCTTTATACCAGTTTTACTGCTCCCTCGTTCTTGCTTATATTTATTACGGTATTTTATTATGGGGTAATACCGATAAATAATGTATTGCCAAAGTGTACCAAGACTTTAGTTGTAAAATACAACGTACTTAATGTTTTTTGAAATGTATAAAAAGGAAATGGCTATATTCATGTACAAATGTCAACATAATATGATTTTGATTTAAACCTTTTATTCAAACACAAGGAATTAATTCCTACCTCGGAATTTTCAGATGGTACTCCATCTTTCATCAGCGAGTGAGTGACTGTATCAGGTCGTGATCTTTTTGTCATTTGACCTGATGACAGACTCTTAGACTCCTGAGAGTCATTAATTTGATGGACCTTTTTAGAATCAGAATGAACATTATTCTTAAAATATTAGAAACACGCATGATTCCCATTCAAAGGGGTTTGAAATCACCTTCTTAACAGGCCCTGGAATATGGAATAAATCTGCGAAATGATACTTAAGGGTAGACGAGGTATTGTTGGTCGAAGCAACCTAAAACTCGATTTTCATTGTCTAGATCAATCTATTATTGAAAATTAATATCTTGATGTTTTGCAAAAGATCATTCTACAAATCGAATTCTTTGCAAACTTGCTTAATTTATTGTTGTTAATGAGTTATGTATGTTTTACAAAAGTGTTGTTGTTTCAGCCCTCTTTTAATACAACGTAACTCAAGAACCGCAGTACCTATTAAAGTATATCTGTGATATTTTAATTCTTCTACACGCTCGCTATGAATTAAGCAATGCAATTTTTGCCAAAGCTCACTACCATTCGTAAGATGTTGTGAACTACTAAATCACAACAGTTTAAAATAATTAATAAACTTAACTACATTAAAAGTTTCAGTCAGTTTAAAAGAAAAAATTCAGACCTTTTTATAAACAATAATTCTTTTTCTGTCCACCCCTTTTTTCAGACGTCTTAATTAATCTCGAATATGAAAATTTATATGCATCAGATCTAGCCATTTTACCCATGTCTACGACTATTGTGAGCCCTTAATAGAGGGCAGGGCTTGAATAATGAGGAAAATTAAGAGGTAAAAATGAAAGTGACGGGCTGGCCCAAGAAATTAAACGGGTTACGCATACGTCTTGCTTTCTTGCCCTGTGGGGCCATTACATATTGGAACTCCATTAGTTGGACAATGTTGGAAGTCCCCACTGTGGTAGTTTCCGGCCTCAGCCCTAACCTACCGGGCTTGCGGCCTTAATGTTTTTGGTTGATACAGGGCCGCTATCCCGGAAGGACTTAAAAATATGAAAAGTGAGGAATTTCAACAAATGGAGTTCCCGCGGGTGAAGAAAACAAGAGTAACCTTAATGTAACTTTGACCAACTGAGGGCGTCAATATAGTCATCTTAAACTGTTCTATATAGTCAGATTAGAGGCAAATGTAAACTGACTATATACGACAGCTTAGTTAGGTGACCAGGTTACTTTATACGGAGCAACCGTTTAAACAAACAAACAAACAAACGAAAAACTGCAAAGAGTTGCCTTCAATAGCAAATACATTCTCGGGTATGTCCGAAATATTATTTAAACGTTCATGCGGTGTAGATACTCTGTAGAGGCACACTTTGGTCCTGATCAATGTAGTGGCTTGATGCCGAGCCTCGGCCTTGAGGCTGCCATGAGGCTGCCTTAATGCGCGATTCTAGGACCTTTGGCCTTGTGGATCAAAGCATTGGCCTTGGCTTTGAGGGTTAAAGCCCTGGCTTTGGCCTTGTGACTCATAACCCTGGCCCTTTTTGACAAAGCCTTTGCTCCAATACTGGTCCTGATAAGAACAGGTTCAAGCATTATAGTAGTTCATTATCTGTAATGCATTCGAACCCGACCCTTAGATTGATTATGCTTAATAGATGGTCTAAAAGGTGTCCACTTCATATTTGATATTGATTTTAGCTTGCATGGGTCAGATGAACATGTTTATAGTAAACGTCAATTAAAATATTAAGGGGTCCCCTTTGTGGGGTAGCAGGGGCGTAGCCAGCTTTTTTGGTCGGGGGGGGGGCAAAAATAAAATTTCCGGGGCACAGACGAAAAAAATTACGGTTGCATCATACATGTACAATACATAAAGACAAGGCTTTATTGGGATTGGGAAAAATTTGGTATTTGACACTATTTTTGCCCATTATCAGGATAGAACGGGCTTTATTCTTACAATGGGCGCGTGTAGCGCACAAAAATTTTGTATTTTCGGGCTGAATTTTAGTAGAAAAGGGCTCCTTGCCCTTTTTCCTTTTCCTTTGCCCTCCTGATTTTCTCTTTTATTTTTTGTCAGAGGGGCACTTTTTTCTTTCATTTTTTGTCATGGGGCACTCTGCCCCCCTGCCCCCCCGCCCCGCTGGCTACGCTACTGTGGGGGTAGTTGTATAACAATTTGAAAATGCTCAAAATCTATTCATTACGCTGAGATGTTTCGTTTTGCTACAGCTACACTGTCATAACTGTTGCCAAGGTACTTAGCTGGGCTTAGCTGGTACTGTGTAATGCCAAGGGGGTGCCAGTGCTGGTGGGTCCTGTGCTGTAGCAGCATTGGTACTGTGTAGGTACTCTGTGTAGTGTACCAGCCCGGTACCGTGGTGACGGTAGAGAGAGAGATTGCGATTTTTACGTGAAACGTGATAACGGGACGGCAACATGTTACACTAAATTAAAATATGTTACTATGCCCTCTAGATTGTGAAATCCATTGTGAATTGGTAAATCGTAGAATACCCGTACGACGGATTATGTTATGACGTTCCAACAATCACAACATGACAAAAAAGCATTAAAAATGCAGAAAAATCTCCCCTTTGTCATGATATGAAGTGAGTCAAAGTAACTATTGAAAAGGAGTGTCCTACATGTAATAAAAATCCATTTGGTTTGTTAAATATAGGCATAGTATAGACATGATAGATGAGATGAGGTTTTGAAGTTTTTTCGACGCGAATTCAAACGGGCAGATTGTGTATTCATTTGTGTGTGGAGGATGCCGCCCAAAACCGCTTTGCAAAAAAGGCGTTTTAGGCAAGATCGTGTCATCTTACGGCATAAAGCAGTAAGAATCGTCTGTCTGGACCATAGACTACTTGTATTATGTTTGGACGGGCAGCAGTTGTTCGTGTAACGCCGTTTAACACCTTTGCTATTCGTTGTGTTAAATAGCTGTTAAAGTGTTTTACTTATGGATACTACCCAACAAACACCAAAATGTTTTTTACAACATGATCATGTGTTTTGGTTTTAGTTAAAACATTTTGATAACTTGTAAATGTCGGGTTAAACAAAAGCCATGAAAACGGTGTTTTTTAAACGCGTTATACTGAAGAAAAAAATACAACATTTTAAACAAAAAATTCAAATATCATTTGGCAAACATTTTTGCAAAATATTTTGTCAAGACTTTTTGTACTAATTAGTACATTATAGTATGGGCAAACAACAGGTACACAAACAACAGCAACAAGCCGGTACATTATAGTATATTATGTTAGAATGTTTTGCAGCAAGTTTTGAACAAGATGTTTTTTAATGTTATTAAGGGTAGACGAGGTATTGTTGGTCGAAGCAACCTAAAAATCGATTTTCATTATCTAGATCAATATAGTATTGAAAAATAACACCTTGATGTTTGGCAAAAGTTCATTCTGCAAATCATATACTTCGCAAACCTGCTTAATTTATTGTTGTTAATGAGTTATGTACGTTTTACAAAAGTGTTGTTGTTTCAGTCCTCTTTACAACGTAACTCAAGAACCGCAGCACCTATAAAAGTATATCTGTGATATTTTAATTCTACACACTCGCTATGAATTGAGCAATGCAGTTTTTGCCAAAGCTCACTACCATTCGTAAGATGCTGTGAACTACCAAATTACAACAGTTTAAAATAATTAATAACCTTAAAACATTTTATACCCTTCATATACCTTTAACTAGACTATGACATAGTCGATTTTTGAGAAATTTAGAAATATGTTATTAATTTCGATATTGTAATGTAATAGGAAGTACCATAAAATCTACATGTAGGAATTCTAAGTGATTTGTGTCCTGCTTGCTTTAAACTGATTTTTGAAAGAGGGCTCCCTTCATGCCTACCAGTGATTTTCCAGGTAGTCTGTTTATTTTGTACAATTACTCACGATAGTGACCGCTGTCCCCGAGAGAAAAATCACTCGGTATCAAGCTAACAGAGGGCGTACGTATGGTGACTGAACAAATCAGGAAAATGTGCACACAATCGGAGTTTTAAATGCAAAGGTAATAAGTCTGAGTATGCACAATGGCAAGTGGGCTACAGAGTCCAACCTTTAACTACCCAGCAAACACAAAAACGTTTTAAAAACGTTTTAAATAAGTTATATTTTGGCTTTTGGTTTAGGTAAAAACGTTTTAATAACATTAAAATGTCGGGTTATATAAAGGTCATGATAACGTTTTAAAACGTTTTGTATGAAAACACACTACAACAATATTTTTAAATGTTTTCAAAAATGTTATTGTAAACTATTTTTGCAAACATTTTTGCCAAATATTGTGTAAATACTTAAATAACATTATGTTAAAATATTTGAACCCAGCAAACACAGAAATGTTCTTAAATGTTTTTTCAAAACCTTTTAATAACATTTAAATGTCGGGTTATATAAAGGTCATGAAAACATTTTTAAAACGTTATTGAAAATATTTTGGGCAGACATTTTTCACAAAATATTTTTTCAACCCCAAAATAACATTTTGTTTAGAATGTTTTGTATCAAGTTTTCAAGAATGTTTTTGGAATGTTATTAAAACGTTTTTATACCCTTTATATAACCCGACATTTAAACGTTTTCTGTAAAACATTTTGTTTGCTGAGCAGTATATTATCAAAAATGTTTTTAAGGTTATGAAAACGTTTTATACTCTTAATATACCCTTTATATAACCCGACATTTAAACGTTTTCTGTAAAACATTTTTGTTTGCTGAGCAGTAGATTATCAAAAATGTTTTTTAAGGTTATGAAAACGTTTTATACTCTTAATATACCCTTTAAATAACCCGACATTTAAACGTTTTCTGACAGCCTTTTATAACCTTTTGCGAATGATGTTGAAAACGTTTTGTGTTTACTGGGTAGATATTTGTGTTTGCTGGGCAGTAACCATAGTAACCAGAATGACCATTGTCTTAACACACTGCAAAAACAGCAGAGCAACATTTAATAAACATTTTAACACTTCATAAACACTTGTTTGTACAGTGAAGGTATAGATAGTGTTGTTATATTTTAAACACTATCTTGTGTTAAAAACATAAACATCTTAGATATTTCTAAACTTGTTTTGGTGTTTATAAATTAACACCCTATACCTTTTACTGTACAAACAAGTGTTTATGAAGTGTTAAAGTGTTTATTAAGTGTTGCTCTCTGTTTTTGCAGTGCATGTTCCACTAGTCCAAATTTTAATACCTATCCACATTTTGTTTCATGCAAAATCTTATAATCGGCTTCCTATAAATTTCAGCTTGCGGTGGACCCATTAAACAAATTTAGAATGACTAATTTGATATTTATTAATATTAGAACGAGTAGAACGTGGTAAGACAATTATAATATAAAATTGGATCGGTTGAGCCCATATTTATTGGTCGAGCTATGAGTTAAAATATGAGCTAAAATATTGGACGAGACGTAGTCGAGTCCAATATTTTACAACTCATAGCGAGACCAATAAATATTGGGCGTAAAGCATCAATTTTATCATTATTATGTTTTGGATCCAATATTATCACAACTTGGATCCATCAAAACATAATAATGTACATAATTAGTGGTCATTCGAAGGGCTCATGATGCTCCCTAATATTGACCCCGAACCACTGGTTACTTGATTCTATGCATTTTGGCAGCCATTTTTAAATTTAAATGTTAAGGCGGCCATTTGTATATTTTGAAGTTGTTCCGTTGTTTTTGTCATGTCAGAAAATATATACCTGGGCACCAAGATCATGGAAATTGGACAATCCTTACCGTTTTAGTAAAAATGCACCTAGCCGAAAGTGCATTGACATGATGTTTCTGATCATAGCTTCGTAAGTAAAAGGTCGCAGATAGGGCAAACTATACCTTTTTTGATCCTTATGACCAGGTGAGTAATTTTGTATACTTTAAAAGAATTGGGATAATTTATAATTTTGACCCCCTATTTGACCTTATGACCCTACCAAAAATGCCCTACACTTTGAAGAGGGCAGCCAAAGCTGTTTGTTCAGTACCCTTTGGGCAAGCCAAAACACTTTTAAACCTTTGCTCTAAAGATTTGGACACGAAACATTAAGTCTCTTCCTCTACTATCAGGCGGCTGTGCAAAGAAAGAAACAGTAGACAGTCGTGACTTTGTCAACGACTGTGCCAGATCTACATGTGTACTGAAATGGGTAGAGATAAATTCACGTTTTCATAATTATTAGCAACGCAAACCTATGAGAATTCCGTTGGTTTGCGATCTATAAAGTGAGGCAAGGTATTCACACTGAACTCTTTTACAATGCTTTGTATTGAGGTCAACACATATATAAAGGTGTCATTAGTGTAGCGAATCTTACCTGTTGAAGAGAGTAAACACGCCCCCTATCAAGGTCACGAGATACCGGAAATGGGTTAACTACTATGGTCTCTTTAGACAGCAGTGTTATGTGTTTGTTAAGGAAAGTCTACTAATTTGATACGGGAATGACATTTTCGAGGCTACCCAATAGGGCTGGGGTTGAAACTTAGTCTCCGGTCAGAGCAGTTAGTTGAATTTGGAAGGCGATCATGCAAGGAGGCTTATAGGCTTGAAACAGGCACTGTCATTGATTGGTTAGGGTTAGAGTTCGGATTAGGATTAGGGTTATGAATAGGCTTAGGGTTAGCTTACACAAAATAATTACATGAAGGTTGGACACCGCCCCCCCCCCCTCAAGTAGCTTGTTGATTCAAAAGCTAGTGAGGGCTCACACATGTTCAGAGTGCCCGTCAATTTTCTATCTATTTACACCTGAAATCCTATCGTGATCGACCAGTAATGTGTAGCGGGCGCCCAAAAAGGTAAATCTCTACAGATATTTAGGCTATACCTAATCTCTTTTATTATTTGTTATTGTTATAGATTATGTTTAAATCCTGTTCTAGCACGTTGAAAAAATTGTATTATAAAAGGAATTATTTGTTCCATTTTGGTGATTTGCAAAGAATATAATCTAGCAAATCCTGCAATTATTTTTTCCAGATGATAGCATATAGATGTATTTGTTGGTAATATAATTCTATACGATACAAAAAAAACCACTTTTGATATTTTTGCTTGATTGCAGACAATTTGAAAGCGTAATCGGATTTAGCTAGAAACAAACAGGTTTGAACCTGTTTTGTGAATTAGAATTACACCCTGAAGTGTACTTTAAATCAATAAAATTATGATATGTGTTTATCATGCTTATAAGAGGGTCATTCAAAAAGATTCTACCTCCACTCAGTAGCCCTTTCATATTTTCCATGACTATAGGTCATATAGCTTGTGAGAAAATGAAAAAAAACAAGGGGAGGGGAGGGGGAGGGGGTCAACAAATTTAGCGTAAAATTGACGCAAAAAGTAGAAATGTTCGTATTTTTGGCGTGGAGTGGTGTGATCCTAACCCTAATCCTAACCCCACATCGACATCTCCTGGAAAATAATTACATTGTACAGCAGGGAAACTAAAATCAATACCCGGGTCGATACACATGTATGTGCTATGCACGATTTGATATTCAGACGATAAATCTTTGGATGCCGGTGTAGAAAATGATGAATATCTCCCGTACTTATAAAGAAGCCGATTTTAAGGCTTGCATTTGAATATATGTGTTGAAAGAACATGATAGTCGTTACTCGTTAGCGAGTGTATTGACAAACAACCGTGCGTTTTGAAATCAAAAACTGACAAAAATCCAAATTTTATATGTGCAGAACAGAAAAAAATGACAGCTGGCCTCATTCGTAAGCAATCGGGGTAACGGAACATATCACGTTGCAAGCGCAATGTGGACCACTGGTGGAGGCAGTCTAATGCAAATGACGTACCAGGCTTACTGAGATCTTCAGAGGTCAGTCACCGGGCTATTGTCAATAGCCTTCGTCGGATGTCCCTCGGCCCATTATGCGTCTCAAAATTATTTAAAAAATGCGTGGCTATTGAAGAACAAGTGGGTTCGGTCATTGACATCTATAGGTGAATATATTGGGTCTACACCTTTTAAGATCTATATTTCACCAATATTTAGTGCTGTGAACTCCATCAAAATGTTAAAAAAGCTATATAGATTTCCAATTTGAAAAAAAAAGTGACTCTGATTTTTTGATTAGGTTGGGAAAAGGCAATCAAACCTTTTTTAGGCCTTATGCACATACACATACACATAACATTTCTTTCAGATTCGGTCGTTTGCTAAAGAAATTCTTGAATCTTTATAGACCCATGGAAGATTGTAATACACTTCCAGATTCCTATTGGGTCCGCCTGTGCAGATACACTGTCGCCAAGGTAGTTGACTGCTACTGTGCAGTCAGGGTAGTACCAGGGTAGTGGGTCCTGTGCAGTAGCAGCATTGGTACTATGTAGGTTCTCTGTGTGTACCAGCCCGGTACATTGGCGACGGTGTACCTGTGCAGACGGCCGCAATATGAATCTTGCAACTGATATGGTTTTGTCGACTCCAGAATATTTCTTCCAAGCTTGTTGAAAATAAAAAGTACACGTGAGGGATTCCTGCCATGTAAATATTCAGCAACGTCAGTATACAGTACCAGAAAGGTTTCAGCTTCTAACTAATTGCATTATCTACCCGTTCAAATAGATCAAGATTGATTGTTTACCTGTACCATTTTGGGGCAAAGCTCATTGTCCTAGTTAATAATCAGATCTAGTCTATGATTTAATCAAATAATATTGACCTAAAATAAAAGTGTATTTACATAAAATCATAATTGCATAGTATTCATATCAATGGCCTAATTTCTGGTCTTTATTACTAGTACATGTAAATAACCTACTTGGACATAAACTTATTCTAGTATAGTATGGCATGGTAACCGTGTTACATCGACAATCTGCATTCTCTGAGTACAGAAAATACTAAACAAAAGCAACTGCTGAACAACACAGTTCGTATCTAAAACCATATATCAAAGCGAAATAGAGCAGCAAGCATTGTCAGGTGATTCGTTGACGTTACGTAGCATAGCTGATGTCCGAATAGGGCTGGATAACATTACGTTAGACATGGAGTTAGATGACGCATTACGCCTTCTTGGTAACTTTGGAAAGTACCAAACAATCCTTTACCTGTTGCTCACTTATGGGTACTTCATGGCTGGGTTTATACTTATGGGAATGATTTTCATAGGAGGCACACCACAGGGTTACCATTGCACACCACCACCGGGATTCAGTGCCAATGAAACTGTGCCTGGATTTGGTGAACCTAATGATGTAGACTCATGTCATATGTATGAAGTCCTGAATGATACAGTGACTGAAAATAAGATCGGTTGTATTTACGGATGGGATTATCAAACAGGTATTGGTGAGGTGACATACGTCATGGAAGTAAGTGAGCATAATATGGAATAACAAACGTTGCCTAGTGCGAAAATGCACTGATGGTAGAGAGATATGAAAAAGACATTGTTTACGGCGATTTAGTTGAAGTGCTTGTTATCATAATATTGGAATAATCCGCTTTCCTGCGAACTACATGTTCACTCAGGAGGGGGGAGAGTTCATAAGGGCAATATCGAGACCCCAGGTTACGTCACTGTTCGACCTGAGGTACATAATGTCGCCATTTTGTTATTATTAACGCCCGGGTATTAACGCCTTGTTTGTTAAGGTTTGCACCGGATAGTCTATGGCTAGTCTAATTGCACCTTTGACCATGCGCAGCGAATAACCAAGGGGGTGACACTAAATTCACGGTTGTTCTATTAGCAACGCAAAACCTATGAAAAATTCCGCTGGTTTACTAGCTAGAAAGTGAGGCCAGTTATCGATCCGTTATGAATAATTCATGTTCGACCCTTGGATCATGTTAATTGCTATTGGCAAATAACAACGTTGTTAGTTTTGCGAACTTTGCCTGTTCAATGAGAGTATAGCGCGCCCTCAATACATCTGGGCGCAAACCAGGCGAAAACGATCCAGTTTAATGAAATGGCGGACGGATATTCCCATCAGGCACCAGTGATATGTTTGTTTCAAAGAAAGTCTACTAATTTGATATGAAATGACATATTGCAATAGCAAAGTCAAAAGTAGGACTTGAGGTCAATAACATGAAGGAAATACGTGACAGAGGCAAGGTGTGAAACACAAGTAGTATTTGAAGTTAAAATAACCTTTGATACCCGACCTGACCTTCCATAGCTTTCCATCATGGCGCCTTATTCGTCTTTATGTATTTCTATATGCTCTCAAGTATAATAAAATACCAATATGCACTAAGCAGACAGAATGTTACTTGGCTCCCAGCATGAATTATTGATTTTATACGGAGGTAAAGAA
This sequence comes from Amphiura filiformis, assembly GCF_039555335.1. Lineage (NCBI taxonomy): Eukaryota > Metazoa > Echinodermata > Ophiuroidea > Amphilepidida > Amphiuridae > Amphiura > Amphiura filiformis. The sequence continues at coordinate 50,228,899 of NC_092633.1, read as the reverse complement.
ATACACAGTTGCCTGCAAGCCGTGCACCATACTCCAAATACTTCGGTAAATCTGAATAATGGTCACATGTAGACATATCATGTGTTCGGGAAATCACGTGGCAACATTTTAAGATTTCAGACTTGTTTACTAGTTAAATTGTCATTTGTACTGTTGATTATTTATCTTTGTTAATTAATATATCTTTTAAATGCTGATAAATCGTGGTTGGCTGCCCATATTATATGTTAAATTCAATGTTTTATGAATATAATTCTACCACGCAGAGGGGGTCACACAGCATAATTTCACACTACACGATTTAGCTAGATTTGGAGCTCTGCACTTCAAATTCACGTCAATTTCAAAGTTTATACACTTAATATATTTAATATAATACTTATTTTTTGTTATAACAAACTGGAACACGAAATGTACTAGCTTATTACCTATACAGAAAGGGGATTTATACACAATCACTCAGCAATTTGACATGCCTGGCGCATCAAGACATTCTCTGTCTGGATAACATGACTATCGCCCTCAATACGTCTGGGCGCAAATTTAAATAACAATACGCTATTTACATATGAATGCGGCTTCATGCTAATGTCTAGTGCCGCTTCCAGGCCTATTCCGTGGAATAACTGACATGCCTGTTCCAGATAAATCAGGAAGATGTTTAAATGTGATGCGTAGATATCTCAAAGTCATATTGGATAGATTTACTAAAGGATAGTTTGTATAGTACCATACTTATATTTAGTAATTGGGAATCGGAGAATATTTTAACAAATCAACGTTTTTACTGCTATTACAACACGCGATAAATTATTAGAGACAGTGTCTTGGTGACCTAATTAACTAAACCTTTATGTTCTGCCCATGAACTCTAACCTTCTTGTAATATGGCACCTATTGCCAGGGATTTTGAATTATGGGATAGCCCACTGAAATTACGTCATGATTCATAACATGCATCTTAAGTCTAGACAACAGGCGCCATATTTCAGGAGAGTCATGGCGGACAACTTTCAAAAATTAAATGCCTTTCTAGAGTGTTTACATTCATCTTATACCCTATGACGTGTTAAGCCAATTCATCAGTATAAGGTTAGTCTACTGTATTCTATAATTATACTATAGCTTTCACATTTCATAGGTAACCTTTAGGCCTATTTGTTTCATTACAGTTCAATTTAGTTTGCGATGATGCAGTATTTGCCAAACTAGCCAAGTCCGTCCTTATTGCTGGGGTCATGGCAGGATCGATTACTTCCGGTCAGGTGTCCGATCTTGTTGGGAGGAAAGTAGTCTTACATGTGTCGTTTTTAGCAGATGCGATATGTGGTATAGCGATGACATTAGTAGGAAACTACAATGGATTCCTCGTGTTTTATTTCCTCTTTGGGTTTTTCCAACAGGTGAGTGCAGTAACGTGGATCTTGCCCTTATTCCCAAGTTATTCCGTCATTATTCCGTATTACGTCACATGATAAAGATGTAGGGACTAAAGCAAGATCGAAGTTGTTGTCAAGTAGTAGATTATAATATTATCAGCTTCCCCACAAAATAATCATATTTCTCATCTTACAAGTAAGCCATACACATGAAAATTCCAGACAAGTACAGCAAGTGCATATATTCTTTCCTGCCGTAATTAAATTGGGCATAATAACAACAAATTGGGAAATATTTATACATATCTTAGTAGTTTTCGATTTTTACAGCCAAAACTATGGCAAACTAGCCGTACAGTAATATAAAATTTGAAGAAATCGACGTTCTTCTAACACACGTATTCATTTCCCACATATCAGAAGGAAATTTCTCGTAAGTTCAGAATGCAATTTGGTGTGTCTGATGTGCTCTCAGGTCCCACAAAAATACTGTGCAGAGGTGGGTGACCGAGATTTAATCTTACGTTGTCATTATAATAGAAATATAACTGCTCAGTGCCAGAAGTGGTAAGTGTAATAGCTGCCATGTGTAGATGAGTACAATATACTATGTGTCAAAATGTTCCACTTACCAGTCCGATGTAATTTATGTTTGTAACTTCCTTCTTAACAAAGGGTGTTTTAAACAGCTCGTATATCATGATTGCTGAGATGTTTTCGCCTGAGAGCCGAGCTATGGCGACTTCGATGACATCAGTTGTATGGGGTGTTGCCGCCTCACTTGTCGCACCCGTTGCCTTCTTATTTCGTAATTGGAAACATTATCAGTTGTTCATTTCGTTACTTCATTTAGTCGGACTTTCCATGTGGTGGTGAGTATTTTTAAAGGACGTATAGTCCGAATAGCCATCCATTTTTATGTGGAATGGCATGATGTTTTTCTTTCTCCAATATTTTATGTAAGGCACAACATCTAATTTGGTCCTACAGCACTATCGGTGCCCCGATAGGGAAAGATGGCTCTTTCTATCGTACCCTGTTCAATTGTACATTGCTTTTTTTTTTATATTAAAATAGAAAACGATAACACTATGTAAATGTTATTTATTATGCTTAATATAATTCATTCTTTAACACTTGAGAATGTTCCTGCAATCTTATTGGTTCTTATCCGTGTGATATGACACAATGCGCGTACTCGCAATTTGAACTAATCGGAGGCGTATAGCAACAACGGGATTGATCGATTTTAAGCCATAGGTATAATTCCTTTCAAAATGTAGGATTTAATTTGATTAAAATTTGTAATACTAATGCTATTTTTATTTGAATTGAAGTGTTTAAGAATGTGAATAAAGGTATTGTTTTTAGCCGCTGTCGTGCATCTATCGTCTCATATAACACGGGCGACATCATTATTTTTGGCGTAAACAACGAGGCGAATGATGTCACCCGTGTTATATGAGACGATAGATGCACGACAGCGGCTAAAAACAATACCTTTATTCTCTAATTACATCACCAGGGTATGCCAGAAAGAGTAATCGGTACCTTACCGGACACCGATAGTGCTATAGGACCAAATAAGACGTGGTGCCTAAATCTGTCTTGACATAACAGATGAAATAGAATATAGCTTGTATTACATAACCGGACTACAATCCAGTAAAAAAGGTTGGCACACTTTGCCTGTCTTTTGGTATATCTCTTCCCCCGCTCCCCCAATTCAATGTTGGACCAAGCCATGTTGTCAACAGGTCCGTGAGACCCTCCAACATTGAAAGATGGGGGAGTGGGGAAGGGTGAGATATAGGGGGAGTCTGTACTTCACATATATTGCATGCATGTTGCACTCGCCTCTCCAATATTGATAGGGCGCGCATTTCCATTGTTTAGTGCAAGTGTGCCAACTATTTTTTCCTGGATTGTAGATCCAATTTGGATAATATAATTCTAACGACACATTAGCTGACAACATTTGATGTTTAAACAAAAAGTGAGGATGATGATGCGGGGATAAGGCGACTAATCAGACCATCTTCCATCTATCGGCATTTAGTAAATGTGCTTTTTTATTTTGTACCTAAGGTTGGTCTTAACCCTGGAATCAAGGAAACTTTTGGGCACCATAACTGCTAACTGCTAAGTCAGGAATGGTAGATATTTTCCTGAACAGCAATGACAAAAAAATTAAACATCATTATAAATAAATTAGTATAGGGAGCACATTAAAGTTTACAATTACCACAAAAAATAAATCTCACATGTTCTCTTTACAGCAAGACTAGTTTTTGTCATATGTATATTGGCATAGTATGTTCTTTTATATAAATTATTAGTATTGTTGTCCATTTTCGAAACTTGTAAGCCATTATTGTTATGATTTTGGCAGAGTGCCGAATAGCAATTCGTATTTGATAAAATCATGTTACGCATGAATACTTTTGAATTGGAAATGGCGGTATTGCACCGTTAATCTACCTTATCTACCGCCCTCTGTAGCTTACTTATCATGCGAATCACCATTAAATAATAGGAATGCTGCCCTCTTGCTCTCTACCGTCTGATCTGCTGTTTTCTAATTCAAGGTAATTCATGCGTAATGTGATTTTAACAAAAGAAGTATCATTAGTTGGCATTCTTCTAAAAGGATAATACGATATCTTTTCTAAAATCATTTTAAGGATCATACCCGAATCAAACCGGTGGCTTATTTCACGAGGTCGCATCGATGAAGCAGAAAGAAATTTACACAAGATTGCTAAATTCAACGGAATAGATGCTCCAAAGCATTTCCTGTCAGAAAACGTAATACTTTCGAAGATTGAGACTCAAGATCCAAAGAAGCAAACACCCCACGTGTCTGTTGGATACGAGCTTATTGCGCAGGAAGAACCGCAAGAAAATGGACATGTAGATCAAATTGAACACACAGTTTCGAAAACGCGTCCGAAAAGATATAATATGATTCACGTGATCACTTCTAGAATACTCCTGCGTTTTTTCCTCATAATGGCTTTCTGTTGGTAAGTACCTATATAGATGTATTTTCCGCATGTTGTAATTGTTTATCAACTAACCCTACTCCTAATCCTAAACCATAATCCAAACACTATAATCAAAGACAGAATTAAAAAGCCTAGAATCAAAGTATTCGCGCGCTTTGAAAGCATTTCAACAAACGTACCGTAGTCATCATAGGATCTATTTACATTATAAAATTACTATTATATGATCCTGATAACGTATACCCCGAATTATGGTATGTGCACTTATATTTTACTGAAATTATTTGCTTATTAATCATTTTAATCAACTATTATTGGTTTTGCTATCTCCCTTTAGGTTTACAAATGGTATTTACTATTATGGATTGAGCCTTAACAGCGCCCTCTTAAAAGGGAATAAATATCTGAATGTGTTTTTAGGCTGCTGGATTGAACTTCCGTCCGGGATTGTCACGGTGCTTGCGTTAAAATGGTGAGTAAATTGGACATCGGTTTGGCAGTGTCTTAATAGTTTCGTTCAAGTGTTTTATTTTCTATATTTTGTCCTTTTCTTTCCGGAAGAGAAATCATTCGGAAACAGAATCTAGAGAAAAAGAATTTGGAGTAATTGTAAAAAGATGCTAAAAAGATTGGACCGGGTCGGATCACAGGGGTCGGATCGCGGAATGATAATATGGACCGCTTTTTGTGGTGATGAGACACAAGCATTGAATCTCAAATTGTAACCATTGTTTCATGTCAACACAGGTAATCACAAAGTATCCATCTTCCCCTTCCCTTTTTGATTTTGTGTATGAAGTGTGTGCGCATGCGCGTATTTTTTTTAAGGGGGGGCTTTGGGGCGCCAGCCCCGGGGTCACGGTAGGGGGCGGCAAAAATTAAGTGGCGGCGGAAGAAGAAGGGGCGGCAAAAGAAGGGCGGCGAAAGAAGAAGGGGCGGCAAAAAGAATTACTAAAGAAAAAAGGGGCGGAAAATTTTGAAAAAACATAAAAAACTGTGAAAAAATGCTGCTTTTAGGGCGCTAGCGCCTAAAATCTTTTTTTTTTTTTTGCTCTTCACTTTTTCAAACCACCGAAAAAAAATTGGGTCAACCTTTTCAGGCTGTTGAGGAAGGGGCGGCAAAGTTTAATTTTCTTCAGCCCCCCGGGGTAGGGGCGGCCACGGTACGCCACTGTGTATGGTGCCCTCGCTTTTAATGGGCTTCCACCCTTAGGTGAGCGTTAGTTTGTATTCATTTTCTAAAGGTAGATTAGGTAGATCATTATCCTGTACATTCTGGACAATTTTAATATCCTGACATTTTAAATGCAAAAATATACACTACGTGGTATTAAAATGCTATAATCAAGCCCGCGGAAGTGATAGCGACGAGCGTGGAAACATTCCATTGTTAATGAACCACGGTAGTTGGGTGCAATTCTCGGACACCTCCAGATAGTGCTTCCAAAACCATTGTCTCCTATTGGTTTAGATACCATAATATATGATGTCTTTGGTTAAAACCAGTAACTACAGCGGTTTGAAAAACACTAAATGTTTATAGAACATGCTGGCAAAATTGCAGCAGGATAATCTTGAGACAATTTTTGCCCAGTGCCCGAAAATCAGCCAAAAGCTCAATTTGCATACGTATAAATTGGGGCAGATAAACCAAATGTGCTTACAAACTGTATTACTCTCAACGGCCAGTACTCATTTGTCAACTTTGAGCCCTATTCAAGCAAGCAACGTACATCCATTGTCCAAGTACATTAGAATTGGACTAAATTGCCCCAAATAAAACTAAATAATTATATTATGTGTACTCGGAATGTCTAATTTGTCAGAAGTTTGATTTTCAATGTACTCTATATACTCTTTAATTTGACAGTAATATAATTGCTTGTATGATGGCAAATGTACTCATTATTTGGGATTATATATATATTATGTTGTATATAATGCAAATTTCCAGTGTTTAATAATCCCATTACTAGTGTCTGACGTCTGCTGAAGAAACGGAGAAATACTTGGCAATTATTATCATCAATGCAAGGATACGATACATGATTTACCGACAAGTGACTCATTTCGGAATGCGATCATGAATTTTGAAGAAAAAAAAAGTTTCCACAGGCTTCGTTGGGATTCGAACCAACGATTCGGAACTTCCTTTGATTACGCGTCTAGCGCTTTACCGCTCGTCCATGGTGGCAGTTGAGTGGAGGAGTGTAATGATAAATGATAAATCTCATAATGCCATCTTTAGCCTTTTGTTTACTAAAAAAGACGCGTTTTGTAAAGATAGATTAGCCGTTTTATGCATAAAGAGCACGAACGTTTGGGAAAGGTTTCAAACAAATAATAAAGACACTGATGTGATGATGAAATTGCGTAAGTCGGGAAATATCTGCGTCGCAATGTTTTGGTTTGGTTTTCGGAATGTGACCTTAAAATTTACGACTTCATGACATTATCATTCGAAATCAACAAAAGATATTTAAACAGTATATGGCCTCATTCTTTCTCTAGAATGTTTTGTACATGTATGTGAAATAGCTTTAACAATGGTTCGCTGCATAATGATAAAAACAGCCTTGACCTAAAAAAGGGCGAGAGGTACCATATTTAGGGATGCGAGCGAAATTGGGCTGCACTCTAGCGCAGCCGGCTGCGCTTTGGCCCCACTATTCTTTTTAATTCTGGCTGCAACAGTTACAAGGTTGGCTGCAACATAGGTGGTCAATGTATTTTGAAAGTTGCAGCCAGAGTGCGGCCATAAGGTGTTGAAGCCGGCTTACACGATGCAATTTTCCATGCAATTGCCTGTTGCACAGACCTTGGAAAACGATTGCTTCGTGTATTTTGGATTTGCAAGGAATTAATCCCCCTAGCATCAGGCAAATTAATCCCCCGAGCAACAGGCAAAACAGTAGAGACATGCTCTACTTTCAAGGTTGTTGCATGCAATCTAACCTCCTCCAGCCAATCAGCTGAATGAACACCGACTGGTCACTGCATTCATTTGGGAATGTGTATAGGGACCAGCTTGATTCACCATCCACAACATGATAATGTGTGCACATGCAACATTATACACTTGTAGGCCTATGTTGTTGTTGGTGGTTGTGGTGTTTAGCCCTTTTGATCTTAGTTTTCCTTAGCCTTTTCTTTATGGAAAATTGTATAGATATACAGGAGAGGATGGCAATCTTTTGCTTTCAGGACAACACATGAGCCATTTGGATATTATTACGAAAATCATTAACCACTACTTATGTTTTGAGTATATCCCAAACCTATGGCCACGCTCAAGGAATTGCAAGGCCAAACATTGCTTCGTCTATTTTGATCAATTGCACAGCTTCATGGTCAGTGAGCACATAATCTCACCCACAAAGTAATGGGCCTTGCAATGGAAATTTCATCGTGTAAGCCCACCTTTAGGTCGCATGAGGATTATATCTGCTTGGATAAACAATGTCGTTTGCTGTACAATAAACCATTATTCCTATTGTCATACCTTAACATACTGGTATGCTATTTTTATATGTTTTGTATTCTTACTGCACATCTTTATGTCAAATGCATAGTACATGTAATAATTATGTGAACTACATAAAATAATAAAAACACGGACACCTAAAATCATTCATTCATTCATCAGTTATATTCAACGTTATCAGAAAACGTAGGCAATACAGAATATTATCATACAACATAATTAAAATGCAAACCTACAAAATATAACAATATTTACAAATACAATATAAGATTATTAACACAATTATATAAATATGCTAAATATGATTATAACCAAGGTCAATACCATTAGAACTTGACAATATAGATTAATCAACCATAGTAGGCCTAATGCAAATAGGCCCAATAAGTGACAATTGATTATTATAATGAATAAGCGAGATATAATTTTTATAAAGTCATACTACAGAAACATGATAGAACTGAAATAAGCATGCAATGAAAAAATATAAAAAAGTTATTTACAGTGTAACAAAAATAATGCTAAACAAACAGGGTTCTGTTTAATATGAAGTATACTTTGCACAACGAATCTAGGAATCTAGGAAACAGTCATCATAATGTTTATAGTCTCTTGATTTTGTCCACTTTGTAGTAATAAGGATTTGTGGTTTCTCTGGGCTATTTACTATTACACAATAAGCCTTTTATGCCTTAAGGTGGCTTTACACGATGAAATTTCCATTGCAAGGCCCATTACTTAGTGGGTGAGATTATGTGCTCACTGACCATGAAGCTGTGCAATTGATCGAAATACACGAAGCAATATGTGGCCATGCAATTCCATGAGCGTGGTCATAGATTTGGGGATATACTCAAAACATATTTAGTGGTTAAATTTTCATAATAATGTTGTTTAGGGCTATAGTTCTTTTTTTCTTATCGTGGTAGGCCGCTTGGCCTACGTTCCAAAGCACTTCATGTTCCTCGTACAGATCAAGGAATTTCCGTGCCATAGGTGTTGCTTTGGAATTGGCCATGATGTTTTATTTGACAGCAACAGCATAGGCCTACAATGTAGCCTACAATGTTGGTGAATCAAGTTGGTCCCTACATTTCCAAAATGAATACAGCGACCAGCTGGTGTTCATTCAGCTGATTGGCTGAAGGAGGTTAGATTGCATGCAACAACCTTGGAAAGTAGAGCATGTCTCTACTGCTTTGCCTGTTGCTCGGGGGATTAATTTGCCTGATGCTTGGGGGATTAATTCCTTGCAAATCCAAAATACACGGTGCAATCTTTTTCCAAGGTCTGTGCAACAGGCAATTGCATGGAAAATTGCATCGTGTAAACCGGCCTTCAGATCCAATTCACTGGGTCTTGGATATGGGTCGCAAGGTAGGTGATAACAGAAAACTATTACTAGCGCAGCCGGCCGCAGGTAGCGGGGCCAACCTTGAGTTGGCCTCGCCTGGCCCCGCAAAGATTAGAGTGCAGCCAGAGTGCAGCCGGCTGCGCTATAGTGCAGCCAGTTTGTGCTCTTGTGCCTTACCGATTCAGGCTAAATTTAAAATTGATATAAAACGTTTGTTTTTTTTCATATAAAGAAATTGTGTCTGGCGTGAATTACACTACAGTTTTTTATTCTTAGGGCTCTTTAACTTCTTCAAATAATTTTAGATAGAGTGAATCCCCTGGCCCTCTATAATTACGCACAAAAGATCGAGTCCCCTTAAATACTACCATTTCCAAAAATGAACAGTCCTAATTTTTTGAAATAATGCAAGTTAAAAAAAAAGATCTAGGCGCTAAACAGACTTGACTACAATAATACCGATAATCCATATACGGTACATTTTTATGGGCTCTACCCTGTAGATGTGCCTTTTACCCATCTTGGCCCCAGAGGTCCAAGATCACGGGCCCCAGGGGTCAAATATAAAAATACGAAGCATGCTGTTTCTCAGTAAATAAAACAACCTTAGGGCACTTTACATTTACAATTATATACGAGCTTCAAATGTCATGTAGTATGGGTCACACGACCCCAAATATAAAACATACGGGGCACCAGAAAATGCAAGGCTAGCTCAAAAATTACACTAGTGCCAGGATTTATACGTGGCATATGTATGGGCATTTGCCTTTTGCCCATTTTGGCCCTAGATGCTCAAGGCTAGGGCCCCAAATGGGGGCCGGCTTTCTCAGTAAATAAAACAGCTACAGAGCTGTGAGTTGGTATACTGATGGCACTTCAGCATTATACATACGTGGTACAAGTTAAAGGAGGATTTCGTGATCCTAGCATCCTCTTTTATGACATTTTTCAGTAGATATCCACGAAAAAAGCTTATTTCCAAAATTTCAGTTGATTCCGATTTTGCGTTTGCGAGTTATGCATGATTATGTGTATTACATTACACTGCTCCATAGACAATGTGTTGTAATTTCGTTCGGGTGCACCAGAACGAAATTCAAATTTGGCGATATTTTTTTGCTAAACGAATTAATCTGCAAGAAATATTTGGTACATAAACATTATGTAGCCAGAGGTATCCAGTGGTGTAAAATCTCAACTTTTTTTTTTTTTTTTTTGGGGGGATGAGGCTGTGGATCACGAAATGCTCCTTTAACTTTAATCACACTGAATCGCTTTATATCCTATGAATGTAGTGATCGCAACAACCGCGCAAGTCGGCGCAAAGTTCTAGTAAATTATATCTCAAAAATCATCACAACGTAACAATAACTATTTTTATGTGAGCTGGTCTCCACTATATTGAGAGCAGGTCTCATTTTTTACTCCTTGAAAAAGAAAAGTTTTGTCTTTTCGAAACGTCGGGTTATTAACTCTGTTTATATATTTTGTGTTACTCCCCCATTGGATGTTGTGTCATATTTTCCCTGTTTTTAATTTTATCCATTGCTAGTGTGACACTGTTGTATCCTTTTGGATCCATCCTTTGGTTCCCTGCTGGTCAGTTGGAACAGATTTTCCCTGTTTTTATATATTTTTATGTCATTTGTGACCAAATACTAACTGCTTACCCATGTTATTGTCTCTTATGTTCTTACTTGCACGAATTTAGGATGGGACGTCGCCCAGCACTTAGCGGTTCATTTATCCTGGGCGGTATCTGCTGTTTCGCCATAGCGTTTCTACCTAATTACACTGGTATGGTATAGTGTCCAATATTGTCTAAATTCACGCATCTTTCTATAGTTATCATTGTCAATTTGATGATGACAATAATGTTGCTGTATTGCATATTATTTGCCATGATAGAGAAATTGTCGGTTTTTTTGTTAATGCGCGAGTCAATTAAGTCCAAACAAATTTCCTTTAAAACTCTTTATTTGAACAATGATATCTTTCAATGATACAATGGTCTGCTGCAGTACTATAATATACTGCGCCAAGAAAGTATCTGAATTACTTGGGGGGGGGGAAATCCTTAGACCTTTATCTTTTAGGAGCACTATGAATTTTCTTTCTTACGATATTTATTTTCAGTAAAACATAATTTTGAAGGTGGTTACCATCTGCATCAAATTTGATTCTGTAGCCTTAAAAAGATGTCAAATGTAGCAAGAATTATTTTATAGTCTCAAAATTAAAGAAGGGTTTTTTTCTTCCTCTTCTAATTTTTACCTAGATTCCGGTCTAGATCTCACCCCTGTCATTATAACTGTTGCAACTATCGGCAAATTCTGGGCATCATTTTCATTTAGTATGGTCTACGTCTACTTACCAGAAATCATGCCAACTGTTATCAGGTTTGCTTTTATTTTAATCTATATTTTTAAATAAAGAAAGAGCAAATTGCTGTTTTTTAAGTTTTGCTTTGTACTATCACAAAATCGAAGTAATAAATAGATAAAAAGTAAAGAAGATTAAACAATCCGTCGTAAAAAACAATCTCTTAAACGTGAAAGAAATATTATTAAATTCCAAACAATGGACCTTTTCGGTAAATCCCATGAGCCTTTGCGATAACACCTGAGATGTCGTCATTTGACGTCACGCCGACTTGCAATGCGCAGTAACGATGTTCGATAATCGATATGCGCATTGGCGCAGATAGGTGTGACGTCAAATGACGACATCTCTGGTGTACTCGCCAATGCTTATTGGATTTACCGAAAAGGTCAATTCTTCTGCCACATTTAAGAGAATATCTGCGGCAACTATAAAATTGTTTATCGTTTTCAACTATAGTTTTACATCTTATAATCTTAGATGATCTTATTACTGGTAAGATAGCCACAAAGCATCAATATTATAGTTTGGTCAGCTCGTAATAGGGGGGAAATGTTAGGCTTTTACCACTACGCCGAAAAATAGACCCACATCAAGAGTGCTATTACAGACTTGACATTTAATATGGAATACTTTTTCGCAAAATTCCAAGACTGGTCTGGTGTACACTAATTGTTTGACAGAAAATGTGCTTTCCATTAGTTTATATTGTGGCGCTCATAATGTGGTAAATTAACTTAAAATGGCGGATTTAATGAGACTGATTTTGTATTTTGTGGGGGTAAAATTTCTGAATTTGAGCAACATTATTCTGATAATATCAAATTTATTGAGGTTTGAGGCAATTTCATTGAACCTAAATACCAATAAGTGTTCGTCAGAACTGATATGCACCGGTGATCTACCAGTTTTGAAAGTGGGAGGCGCTTTGAAAAATATGGCTCTATAAAGTGGTATGCACTCAGAAAATTTGAATGGTCCCCTGGGGCCAAATTTTATAAACTTACTGTACACAAAGAAACAGTGTGAGTTCATTGGACAACCAGGAATGCGCACAGTTGTTTTTGTATCGTAAGTTTGTAACATTTGACCCCAGGGGGACATTTAAACTTTCTGAGTACGTACAGCTTTTAAGAGCCCTATTTTAAGCTCCTCCCCTGTTCAAAAACTTGGTACATTGTAAGTGTATTTTAGCTGTGATGAATGCCAGTTGCTGACGAAGTTTAAGAAATATCATCTCAAACCCCTATAAATTTGATAATAACAGAACCACGTTGCATAAAGTCCGAAATTGTGTACCCTACAAAGCTCAAATTCAGCTTCCCTAAATCCGCCATTTTACACCAATTCGCTACATTATGAGCACCATAATGTAAACATATCGAAAGCACATTTGCTATTAAACAATTAATTAACACCATCTCACGACATACCCTAATTAATATGTAGACTCCGTCCAGACCAGTCTTTGAACTTTGCGAAAATATTCCATATTAAATGTCAAGTCTGTAGTTGACCTGTCTGTTCTATAAATTGTGTGTTAAAGAAAGTAGACAAAGTATAGTATTGCTTCTGGCGAGATGCCACAAGAACATTCTCAAAATAAAATATTTTGATATTAATCCGCGATGTTATAAGGCCCGCGTATTACGAGCTGATCAAAGTATAAAATATTATATAATATTTTTCATATTTCTCTAGGCAAGTTACTCTTGGAGGTGGATCGTTTTCTGCTAGAATCGGTGCTGTCCTCGCCCCATTCCTTATTTTTCTAGTAAGTTACTTTTCTGTAGTTTTAATTCTTCATATAAAGTTTTTGTATGGACTAGTACTAATCGCCGTATAGTTTCTGTGGTCTTGCGGTAATTTTATTTTCTTCTCTGTGTTGTAGGGCGATTTTCACGACTATTTACCGATGACAATATTGGGAATTTTGGCAGTGACTGCTGGGATAATTTGTCTTAGTTTACCGGAAACACGTAATCGGGCTCTACCAGACACAATTCAAGAAGGCGAGGCGTTTTGCAAACAAAATCACTTTCTCCCAAATTGTAGGAAACGTTTCCCGCCAAAAGTTAAAGACGATGACCCATATCTGTGATTATATTGTGAGATTTTGGAACCTTAACATGTGCGTCCTAATTTTGAAAGAGGGAAGAAAAGGTCGGCATCATGGCAAATTAAATCTTTCTACTTTCGATCTGTACGCCCATTTTTCAAGGTTTTGAAAAGTTTTGAAACTAATTATTTTCTATACACATTTGGTAGATTTTGCTAAGTCAGCAATGCACAAAGCTATTGAGATGTAAAGGATTGACAAAACATTTGTACTTTTTTTACACTTTGTGTAATGTTGTTTTCACAAATGCTATTTATGTTATGACCATGAAGCTTACCAGATGTGATAAGATGTTATCTTATACTTTCTACAGTAACATTGATGTTGTTTCTTTCAAGCATTAAAGTACTGAATATAGCCTTGAAGCGATTCATTAAGTTTGTCAGAAATAAATGATGTATTGATATATATTCTGACAGTTTCGACCACTATACTGATCATCATCGTGGCATTAATGCTGAAGGGTTGGTAATAACATCCTTTACAAAGATGGTTGTCTTGAGGCATGACTGTGCCTAAGACATCTCACATACAGGACTAAGATGGTTAATTCTTTTTGAATAAAATGGTTTGAAGGGAATCACGTGACCAATCCGATATGTTTCTATATCCTTTAAAATACATTTATTAAACTCTGTTTGAATAAAAACATGAAGTCATTTTAATGGCTGATTTTATGTGTGAAATAATTTGAATTTAAAGTGGCTGTTGAGAGTAGAACAAGTATTGAATTATCATGGACAGAATGGAAAAAATCATGTTATCTTAACCTTCACCGTAAATTAACAACTTATTTCCTTTTCTGTGGCTTCCTTGTTTCCTTCCTTGCTTCCTACCCTCCTCATTTCCTATACATCTGAAATATTGACAAAATATTGTAGGCCTATATCCCTTTTCGTAATATTCGTAATAAAATATTAAAGTTGTAACTTCAATCGAACAATAATAACATTTACAGGCCCTTTCAGTGATCCCATAAAAACATTAAAATTTTTAATAAATTGTCTAAGTCATTAAAATTGTCATTAGGTATTAGGAAAACAACAGTATTGTCAAAGCTGAGGCCCCATTCAAATACGTGTAGTTAATTTATATAGGCCTGCTGTCAGTATATAAATTACAGATTCATGTAAATTGCCTTATTTTGTCTTAAATACACAGCTTTCGGTTGAACCACTAGCAGGCCATTTTAGCACATCTATGACAATGACAATAGTACCAAAATCTGAATTTTGATGATTGTTTCGATCGTTGGGATGAGCAAATCACTGAATGGGCCTTTTAAGAGAGCTGTAGAGCGTAATTAATATCCGCATTTTATGTGAGACTTTATGCAACAGTTTATATAAACCTGTATGTAAGTTTTGCATTATAATAATTATTAAAGCCCAAATAATAAATTGCATGAATCAGCATTATACTATTTTTGTTTAACTATACAATGTTTTTACAGCCATCAGACTTGACAAATCTGTGTTTTATTTAGCAGTTGCATTTGATCTGTCGTTAAACCTACTACACAGGGTGTCCCTGCAATAACTATATCGACGGAAACTTAATGTTGAGGTATTTTAACTCCACAACTAACCATAACTAAATACCTGACGTGGTTGAGGAATAAATCAGCTATCACGTACTTTTTGAATTTTGACAATTGACAACACCGTTCGTGAAATATAAGAATTTTACGAAACTCCTTCATTTTCAAACCTTTCCAGGGATTAAAATATCAATCGATGATCTGTATTCGGAGTGCTAATCACTGCCCATCATCAGCGCATATTGTTATTGATAGATATTTGACTACGTGGAAAATGAGGTAGTTTCGTAACACCGTAAAAACGGACCGTTCAATTGTCAAAATTCAAAAAGTATGTTATAGTTGATATATTCCTCAATCATATAGGTTCTTATGTTTGGTTTACGCGTTAAAATACCAACAAAATTCAGTTTCCGACGATATAGTTCATTCAGGGACACTCTGTATAGAGAAAGGATAGTAGAATACCGGTGTGAGGAAATACGAGATCCCTCGAAAGAAGATAGGGAGAGATATATAGAGAGGGGAGGTGGGAACTTGAGATGGAGAGAGAGAGGGAGAGTGGGAGAGAAACAGAGAGCGAGAGAGAGGGAGAGAGAGAGTGGAGAAAAGAGAGTGTGACTGTGTGAGATAAAGTACTAGAGAGGGAAATAAGAGTAGTCAAAAGAAGTTCTAGACTGGTTCGTTGATATCAACCAAGAGTGGCGCTCTCGCTGTTATTTATCATAAATAACAGTCATAGCTTGTATCAGTATATACATCGTTCAATCGGTACATCTTTACTGCGAGTGTGTGTTCTGTGCACATCCGGTATTCAATAATTTCCCTGGTTTCCGTTCACATCATTATTTCAACACGTATACTATCTGACTGTACATATTCTACATGTAGATCAAGGTGGACACAACCGGCAGTCTAAGGTCATCAACCCACTAGGTTATCAGTTAACATCTAAACTATCCATAACATTAGTTAGGATTCTTGGTAGCCACACTTGAATCTACGTCAGATTTTTTCTAAAGTGCTACTACTTTTACCTTTGTAACTGGACTAGCTATTGGTCTTGGAGAAAAAACCCAACAACAAGTATCGCCAAATAAATCTCGATTCGGGAATATTCTGTTTTTGAACATTGATATACATTTTGGAAGGATATTTTCAACTGATATGCTGATACTACGTACGCGGACGTGACTAACATGCTCAAATCACCCGAGTACAAAGTTGGACGTATGGTTTCATCTTGACTTCACGTTAAGACAATACATCATTGTTATTTTCGAAATTGAATGGTAGCAACCCCGTTATCACCTTACTGACTTGCAAACAAAAGAGCTTTCTAAGTTTCGACTCAACAAATTGCCATTGCGAACAAGCAGGTAGCATGTTTCCTATAACACTTCTTCTCTTGGGTTGTCTCATTCCTTACACCCTATGTAAGACCAATCTGCACGTGTTAGGTTTATACCCTATGTCTGGGCCGTGGGCAGGAGGAGAAGCACTCTATCCTGCGACGCAACTTGCTGTCGAAGATGTCAACACCAATCCAGATATCCTGGAAGATTATGAACTCAAGGTCGATTTTGCTGATACTAAGGTAAGTCAGTCAAGTACTAACCTTTCTAAAAGTAAAATTGGTGCCAAAAAAGTGCGTTTCCTCTTATTTTACCTCATTGGCATGGGGCAGATAAACATACATCGTTGTGACTTGTATTTGATATACAAAAAATACTGGTCCGTTGTATGGAATTCAACGAACAATGATAAAACCTACTGCTCCAACATGTTTTAAGTACTCTGTAAATAAGTACTGCGTGGACGTGGACATTAGAATTTGTTACGAATTTGACCAAATAAAATTTCGTCATTCTAAATGACTGGTTATCCATTCAAAAAATAATCCATTATCCCTAGTGGAAGTTTTGGATGAGAAAACGGACATTTTGATGAGAAACGGCCAAAATGGCTAGAATTTAAATTTTCTCATCCTTTTGGATGAGAAACTTCCTGGTGTGTGTGTCAATCATTATTGTCTGATTAAAACTGGTGAGAATTGCTAATCCCCGCTGAGCTCAAATAAACATTATTATTTTCTCATCCAAAAGAATCAGAAAATTAAATTCTAGCCATTTTGGCCGTTTCTCATCAAAATGTGCGTTTTCTCATCCAAAACTTCCACTAGTGTATATTTGAAATTTATTTGTAATGATGAACGAACCTCTTAAAGGATGAACGAACCTCTTAGAGCAATTTATATTATTTATAGCATAACAAATTATTTTATTGACTGACAAATAGATAAATTCAAACAAAATAAATCCATTTTTGAATAGTTTTACATAATTGTAAACATTATACAAGCACGCAAATTGAATCAGATTTATGAGATGTAAACAGCTTGTGTCCCTTTAATAATATAAACAAAACATTTTTTACAGATTTTTGTTCTCTCACGGCAAATTGATTATGTGATTTTTATAAATGCTGAAAAAATCAGCCATTTTCCATATTTATGTTGTATCTTTGACAGTTGATGTTTGTATACAAGCGCTGTTATTACCATCATCATTATCTAATATAATTATTATAAGGTTGACAGTGCTATAGGCAAATTCCCAAGGTCATAACCATGAATGAAATCAAGAACATCAAAATTTGACACTGCGTGTAGAAAGTACATTATGTATCATCCCAGTGAAACGTAAAAATAACAGTGGCTCAGTCATGTTCTATATAATCAGATCATAAGGTTCAGAGGGTTAGGGAGGGATCTTTCGCCCGAAGGTATTAAGGTAGAGGTAAAAACCACATGTTTTTTGAAAAAAAAAAAAAAAGAATTCAGTAAAGTTTACTGCTTTCCTTTAAGCTTCAAAAAGGCAAAAGTTTATTAGTTATTTTTAATTAGTTTTCTTTATGTATTAACACCAGCAAACACAAAAACGTTTTAAAACGTTTTAAATAAGTTATATTTTGGCTTTTGCTTTAGGTAAAAACGTTTTAATAACATTAAAATGTCGGGTTATATAAAGGTCATGATAACATTTTAAACGTTTTGTATGAAAACACACTACAACAATATTTTTAAATGTTTTCAAAAATGTTATTGTAAACTATTTTTGCAAACATTTTTGCCAAATATTGTGTCAATACTTAAATAACATTATGTTAAAATATTTGAACCCAGCAAACACAGAAATGTTCTTAAAATGTTCTTTTCAAAACCGTTTAATAACATTTAAATGTCGGGTTATATAAAGGTCATGAAAACGTTTTTAAAACGTTATTGGAAATATTTTGGGCAAACATTTTTGCAATGTTATTAAAACGTTTTTATACCCTTTATATAACCCGACATTTAAACGTTTTCTGTAAAACATTTTTGTTTGCTGAGCAGTATATTATCAAAAAATGTTTTTTTTAAGGTTATGGAAACGTTTTATACGCTTAATATACATTTTATATAACCCGACATTTAAACGTATTCTGACAACCTTTTATAACCTTTTGCGAATGATGTCGAAAACGTTTTGTGTTTGCTGGGCAGTTTCTTCCACAAATCAGCATCGTAGGTAATATTTTTAAAAAACATTGCTCGCTCGTCCGATTCGTGCCCTTTGCTCAAGCAAGACCGGCATTGGCTAAACTCCCGTGGGGGGGGCACTCGACTTTGGAAGTGACGGGGATATGCGGGCAGCAGTTCGAAACTAGGGGTATTTCGGTGAGAGTCATTGGGTGAGAGTGGAGGAGTTCAGTAAAAGAAAAAGGGGGTCATTGGGTGACAGGGAGTTGAAAATGGGGATCAATGTGGCCGCACATCCCCGTCACCCATTTTTAGTGAGTAGCCCCCGGGGCTAAATCTCCCCCTGGCCGCCATATGTCCACTTAATCTCGTTACATCACTTGCTGCCTTTTTTGTCAAGTCGTCGTTATTTGGTGGGATACCATTGCATAAAGATAGCCATCAGTTTCGTTTCTAAGAATATAAAATATAATTTAAATATTGCTAAACAGCCGTTTACACACACCGTTAATATCCTTGTAACATTATCTGTTCGTAAGTTACCGCGGAAAAACACCCTGAAAATATTTTTTGAAAACAAAATTAATCACAACTTGTTATGTTTAATAATAACACATATTGTTAGTTTTCTTTTGTTTGTAGGCTTTCGGTTATTTATGAGTACAAAGGTTAGGTAAAGATTTGAAACGTTACATAACCTTTTAGTCATATCAACCGAAAGTCTACAAACAAAAGAAAACTAGATGTGTATATATTATGATTATTTAAAAAATTAGGTTATCTAAGTTCTGTATCAGCATTTTCTCCGTAAATTAATAATGTCTTCACATTAAAGCTATAATTTTTTTCAGAATTCCTTTTACAAATTAAGCGTACTGTTAACCGTCCAGCGCGTATTATTTTCCACAACTTCCTATGCGAACGCTTGACGTCGCGCGCGTAGACGCGATGGTTAACGCATAAAAGGAACCTTGCAACAGATTATAATCAATGTAATCCCCCGGGATGCTCATCCCATTATTGAAGTGTCTACACGGCACTCGAATTCGTACGATCCGGGGATTTCGTAGTGAGCCGGTTTCTTTTAAGCGCGTATGCGCAAGTGCGTGTAGGGCTCTCATGATGTGTGTGTGTTTTAGGGCGCTCACGACGCGATACCGTCTGATCACGGTTGTTTGATGGAATTTAAAACTGAGTCATTTTAAAGAAAACTTGAACGATGATGGCGCTATTTATCTAAAATCTTGTTTGCATCTTTACAAGGGATAGACACTTGTAAAATGGTATTAGAACATCAGCAAACAGACTAACAAATGACAAGAGAATTGTTCAAAAAATGGAAATTTTTTATCATGAAATGTAAGGTATAACTCATATTATTCGGCTAATTTAAATTAAAAAAATATGTAAATAGCGCCCTCAATTTGTACACAAATGTACAGTTTATAGAATTAAAATTACCACCAAAAAAAAAGCAGAAAAAGATGAATAATTTGATATACAAACGAAAATGTAAGTTAAAAATTGCTACAAAATATTTGTTATATTTGTTAGTGTGATAGCAGTTTGTATTATTCAGGTATAGAATTGAACATAATAATGTTTTGTTTAAAAAAACTAATAAATGATCCCATCAAACAACCATCAATTGAACCGCACGCATTTCAGGAATGTGTTTTAATGTGCATCCTGCCTCGCGGGTAGAGTTTACCATTATACAAAAATACAATATTTCATCAGGTGTTCAAAAACAGCTTCTTTATGTGTGAACAGCAATAATGAACAAATTACCAGTCAACAAATTACCAGTCAAAACAAAATTTAACCTGACCAGGAAAATAAAATATTTATATTCCGCTCTATTACCATGAACACAATGAAAGAGAACGTGTTTTTATTGCAGAAAGTTGTTGAATCTAAAAACATATCTAATTTATTAACTAACAACATTTGTCTCCGGTTACTTCTACATTTCTTTATCTCTCTGTATCCTGTCTCTCCCTCCCCTCATTATCCCCCTCTCACTATACCCTCTTCCCCCTCTCTCTCCCCTCTCCTTTTCTCCCTCTGAACTACAAGGCAGCTATGCCATATCCAATCGTCCATTTAGTTTAATATTATCTAAATTACTGTTTTCAAGAAGAAAATTATTGCAATAACCAAATTAAGAGCAAAAATGAGCTATAATTGGTGCAGGGATAAACAAGCAAATGTCACAAGTACGGTAAAAGCTGAGCGACGTTTTACCAATGAAGTTTTATGCAATGTCGTTATCGTATTAATGACTACATTATTTGATTGATGTCTTCTCTGAACGTCCGTGCTATTAATGGTCATTCAAAATTGACCAAATTTGTTATTTTTATGTACACAATGGACTAAGCACAAAATTTAGAGGTTTATGTTTTTATACAATTTTTGATTTTCAAATGGCTAGGCGTTAGACTTATAATCCACTGATAATGGAAGTAACAGATCGCTAGTTCGAATCCCATTGAAGCAGTGGAATTTTTCTTTTTTACCTTTTTATAATGCATGATTGCATTCCGGTTTATGAAATTTTGAGTAGCAGGATGGCTAGTAGGCCTACCCTTAACAGCTACCTTCGACTATATTTATAAAAATATTTATAAAATAATACGCACGTGACTTTTATAAATATGCACGTGACGCACCAGGACTTTTTTACTTGCACCTGTACATGTTTGCACCAAGATAAGGTTGCGTCACAAACTTGTTCCACGCATGTGCGCTCCCGCAGTACGAATTATCTTAATCCAGATGAAGCAGCTCTTTACCGGAAGAAGAAGAAGAAGTGACCCATGCAGTTAGCAGCCTGCACAACCGATTCTTTTGTTTGGCAAGGCTCACTCAGTCATTTAATGAGGCAATACAAACGATCGAATTTGGTGTTGAAATGAGCTAAATTTTTAGTTACACCTTTTCGATGTAAAATTAATTTTCTCGGCCAAATGAAAAGCAATCATTTTCATTTTTTCAGTAAATGTCAGGAAAAATTGTAGTGCTTGATACTGTATTTTTTTTTTTTTTTTTAGTGTTAAACTTAGGCGTGAAATTTAGTTATTTAGTGTAAGATTTTCGATTTTGATAGGCTTAAACTCTGTCCGCGAGCCTTTTTTTGGATCAACCTTTTAGCTTTTCAAAGTAAGATAGATCGCTAATGAAGGATTTTTCCCAACTTTCTAACGCACATCACCGTGAGCGATATATCATAGTTTTGTCAGAATTTGCGTTTTCATTTCACTATTTTAACTGCCGGCTGACCATTTTTCAAAATCAACGAGTGAAATCTAAGGCTAATACTAGCATTGTGGATCGATATCCCTGGGTTTAATAGGAATACCGGCATGGCTACAGTGTTGCTAGAACTTCAATATAGCAAAGAAATTCCCAGGCCTATAGCGCTCCTACTGATCATGTTTAACCAGAACACTCAATTGGGGATTTGGGCTACCAAATCGCTGGTCGGGCAATTTGCTTTCAATGGAAAATTGACCTGGATAAACAACAAAGGAAATATCGACTATTTCTGTTGGTTGCTCATCAAAAGTTTCACAGTCTGCCGCCTGGACAACCAATTCTTTAGAAATGCTTAGTCGCGCTAAAAGTCGATCGATACATGTAAAAATCAGCACAATTCAGAGATACACCTTTTTGCTATGAAATTAATTTTCTCGGTCAAATATAAAGCAATATTTTTTTTTTTTTCTTCAGTAATGTCAGTTAAAAACTTGGTGCTTGAATATACATTTTTTTAAAATCCTGGTGTTAAAATTAAGCATCAAATTGTGTCTTTTAGTGTGATATTTTGATTTTTATAGGCCTTGAATTCGCCTGCGAGCTTTTTACGGAATTCATGTTTTAGCGTCTCAAACTAACATAGTTTGCTAAAGAAAGATATTTCCCACCTCTGTAAAGCACATCGTGTGGGTCTATATGTTATAGTTTTGTCAGAATTTCCGTTTTTGTTTTACCCTTTTTCCATTCATGGTCCGAAAATGTCAAACTAAGTAAAAGTAGGCAATGGTGAGTACTTTTATCTCGAGAGCAACCAGCTGAAATAGTCGATATTTCCTTTGTTGTTATCCAGGTCAATTTTTCATTGAAAGCAAATTGCCCGACCAGCGATTAAATCCCCAATTGGGTGTTCTGGTTAAACATGATCAGTAGGAGCGCTATAGGTCTGGGAATTTCTTTGCTATATTGAAGTTCTGGCAACACTATAGCCATGCCGGTATTCCTATTAAACCCAGGGATATCGATCCACAATGCTAGTAGGCCCCCTACTAGCCTTTAGATTTCACGTGTTGATTTAGAAATTTTTTCAGCCGACAGTGAAAGATGGTGAAATCAAAACGGAAATTCTGACAAAACTATGATATATAGCTCACGGTGATGTGCTTTAGAAAGTTGGGGAAAATCCTTCATTAGCGAACTATATTACTTTGAAAAGCTAAAAGGTTGATCCAAGAAAAAGCTCGCGGGCCGAGCTGAAGCCTATAAAAATCGAATATCTTACACTAAATGACTGAATTTCAGGCCTAAGTTTAACACCAGGATTTTAAAAAAAAATCAGTATCAAGCATGATAGTTTTTCCAGCCATTTACTGAAAAAATGAAAATTATTGCTTTTCATTTGGCTGAGAAAAAAAAATTTACACTGTAAAGGTGTAACTCAAAATTTTGCTCATTTCAACACCAATTTCGATCGTTTGTATTGCCTCATTAAATGACTGAGTGAGCCTTGCAGAACAAAAAGAATCGGTTGTGCAGGTAGCTGACTGTTCAAGTCATTAGGAATATTCGGCTGGACCCAGATATCTTGCTGTAAATCGATCAAAATTGAATAAAAGTAGACAAGGAAGAATATTTTTTCATCGCTTTACTAATAATTTCTGTTAGGTCTGACCGTGTTTAGCAACTTTTCTTTCATGACTTTTTGCCAAAGTGAAAACTTATCGAAATATATACTAAAAACCGGTGTCTAAGTTATTTGGACAGACAATAATATGGGAATAGCTCTCTTTTTGTCTGCGGATGACAGACTCTTACACTTATCAACTCTTACGCAAGGTCCTGATATTACACTGTCCTCAGTTTTGCGAGCGGAGTGCCGTCTCTTTAATTGTACATAAATAAATCGTATACACAAGTACGTAAAGTTCAAAAGCAAAGTAAAAAATAAAGTTGGTACCTACTTTAATTATGGGCCTTAAAATAATTAAAAAGGAAAACCTTTACAAACTTTGAAAAAAGAATTATAGTATGAGCTTGAATTTAGCATGGCCTTCGGATAAATGAATACGTCAATATTCAATACTCAGTTAATATAATATGCAGAAATATAAAATCCTTTATTATTTCAAAGTCAACCAGCCACAAAAACAAGACTGCGAAATCTAATTTCAAATTCTAAAGCCTTTCACATATACAAAAAAGGATTATTGTATATTTACAATTTTAACAAATTTGACGCAAGTTGTGCTAAACAAAATGTATTTTAAATTCTGTCCGATTGTGTTCGCATTGTGTAGAACTTTATTTAATCCTATAACCTACTCAGAAAAATTAAATTACGACGTGCTCCTCATAATGGAGTTAATATCGTAAAAAGCTGTGACGGTTTTGTTCGAGTTTATTAAATTACGACCAAAAAAGGAAAAAATTAGCGATATGTTATTATTCAAAATAATTGCAAATCGGGAATTTATATGAAATATTCTATTCTACGGAATTCAGTATTTTTACGCAGGAAAGTTAGCATATGACAGGAAATTGTTTGATATTTGATATTAAGAATAACAAGCAGTGGCGTACCCAGGGGCTTGGAGAAGATGTGAATCTTGCTGTCTCCTTCATTAACCAACAGCCTAAAAGGGTTGACCCATTTTTTTGATAAAGCTGGTACAACAAAAGATCATTAAAGGTGGGTAACCTGATTGACAGCCTCGTCCTCCCACTTTTCCCCATCAAAATGTAGATTTTGGTATCAGGTGAAAACTCATAATTATTTTTCTTATTAACATGTTGAAATTAGGCGTTCCAAATCTGTATAATTCCGGAGAAATCATCAAAAAACTGTCGAATTAGTCCCAACTGTGGTATACCACGTTTGAGACTAATTCAACAGCTTTTTGGATGATATCTTCAGAAAAACACCGATTTGGAACTCCTTATTTCAATATATTAATGAGAAAAATAGGATCTCTCATTTAATATAAATATGATCATGATGATTATCATTAATTAAAAAATATTGCAGACTACCAGTATCACGCTGTATAAATGTCAATAATTCCATAAGGAATTAGTCACATTTACAAGGAACATTTACGTGTTCTGTTTGCATAAGGGACGACATTTTAAGTAATATGTAAGTTTTACAGAATTTGATTATCAAAATATATCAGGTCACCTTCCTTTAATTTTATTAAAGTACGCTACTTGAATAAAATAATTTATTTATCATGAATCCTTAGTAGCAGTAAAACAAAAATATATAGAGGAAAAAGTATATAGTGAGATGGTTTAAAAGCACTTTGTTGGTAGTGATATTTTATAAATATAATGTAAAACCACAAGTAGAACTTTGAGGATATCCTGGTCAAAATCAGTATAGGGTGTCCCTGAAATACCTGTATCGTCAGAAACTTAATTATTTGGGTATTTTAACGCTACAAGTAAACATAACTATATAACTGGTGTGGGTTAATGCATAAATCGGCTATTACATACTTTTTGAGTTTTGACAATTGACCACACCGTTCGTGAAATATTAGAATTAGTACGAAACTCCCTCAAACCTTTCCGCGGATTCAAATATCAATCGATGATCTGTATTCGGAGTGCTAATCACTGCGCATCATGCAGCGCATGAGGCGTCTATTGTCATAATAATTATTTGACTCCGTGAAACGGGCTGAAAATGAGGTAGTTCCGTAAAATTATTTTATTTCAAAAAAAGAACGGTCAATTGTCAAAATTCAAAAAGTATGTGATCGCTGATATATGCCTCAACCCCATCACTTATTTAGTTATGTTTGGGTTATGCGTTAAAATACCCAAAACATTCGGTTTCAGACGATACAGATCTTTCAGGGACACCCTGTACCATAAACACTGAGCATGAAGCTAGTAGTCTCATGCTCTGTTACTAAGTAAAGTAACAAACATCAAAAACGTTCGATTGCCCAAGCAAAATCCTATCTAGAAGCGAAATATATAAATAAACCAATTTATTTAGCACATTATGCCAGACCTCAATACGCATATTAATTATTCATAAAGAAAAACAATGACAATGTAAGGTAAAACACATTATGGCTCGGATTTTGATTGAAGTAAAATCGTAACTAGAGGCAAAATATAACACAACACATTCATAAAGAATGAGAGACACTTGTGATAAGAAAATGGTGGAACTGGAGAAAAAGATTATAGACGAGATAAAAAAAACGAAAAAAATGAAAAAGAGAAAAACTAAAAATAAAATGTGAAAGAATGGAAAAGAGATAATAAACATCTCAAAAAAGCAACTTCTTTTGAACATATTCTCATCCAATGCACCTCTAATTTAGATTCAAATGGTTCGTCTCTCACCCAATGACTCCATATTTTGTACATTTTGCTCTCACCTAATGCCAATAATCATGCTCTCACCCAATGACCCCATATTTTTTTTTAAATATTTTGCTCTCACCGAATACCCCTTAGTGTGAAAGTGCCAGCCCTACACCTATATCCATTCTGAAGTATCCGCTGTGGTTAACGTCCCTTTCGAAGAACGGAGTACTTTCATGGTTCATTTACCCAATTGTAAATGAACCGTGGGAAGACAGGAAGACATGTCAAATTTAATGTACAGGTACAGCTGTTGACAGTTCCGGACCTTTTATTCTCAAGTCAATACCCCAGTAAATTAACACCGCCTGGAATTGAACCAGGGACCTCATGCACTAACGGCAAGTACCCTAACTATCAGGCCACGCTCCCCTAAAGGTTTTTAATATCTTTACCATGGTTGTTTTGCTCACACATTTGGATTTTGTTAATTTTCTTTCCTAGTGCGATGGTGGTCACGCCGTGGATGCCATGTTTCGTGAGTTGTACAACGTATCAACAACTAAGGTGATGGTTTTGGGTTGTGGTTGCTCGGCTTCCACTCTGCCAACCGCAGAGGCCTCACATCTGTGGAATCTTATACAGGTAGGGTATAGGCCTATAAAATATAGGTTACCCATTATGTTCGATAACGATGATATTGATGATAATGATGATGATAACGATGATGATGATGATGATGATGATGATGATGAAGACGATGACGATGATGACGATGATGATGATGATGATGACGACGACGACGACGACGACGACGATGATGATGATGTTAATGATGATGATGATGATGATGATGATGATGATGATGACATTGACGACGACGACGATGACGATGATGATGATGATGATGATGATAACGACGCTGATGATAATGACTATAATGACAATGATGATGACAACGATGATGATAATAATGATAATATATGATAATTAATATTGCATTAACATGTATTTGCAGCTTTCATACGGTGCATACTCTCCGGCCCTATCGCAAAGATCCGTCTACCCGTTGTTTTTCCGTATGGTTCCGCCAGAGTCCACATTGAACTTAATGAAGATTGAGGTTCTTAAATTTTTCGGTTGGAAACAAGTTGCTACGATCAATCCACCTGGAGCCAAGCATGAAGCGGTGAGTTTGTGTCATTTATCCGTGTACTATACCATGTATGTTGTACAAAAAATGTAATTTGTACTTAAGGGATCAGATAGCATCGTTTGCACAGTATTTTTGTGGAACCTGAGAGATCATCAGACACCCCTACTTGCAGTCTGAATACGAGGAATGTCCTTCTGATCAAATAATATTTAGGTCTTTTGGGGATAAAATGTATATCTCCAATACTAAAGGTCAAAATGTTCTAATGATGAACGGTTTTTCCTTCCAGCTACATACACTTTAACTACATATCATTACATTTATAAATTTTACTTTGAGGACTGTTAATTGTCAAAATATTAATTTTAATAATTTACCATATTTGTATTATATCGAGAATTTTAAGAAACCAAAATGATTTGATATCAGCAGGACATTCCTCGTATTCAGAATGCAATTTGGTATGGCTGATGTTCTCTCAGATCCCACAAAAATACTGTGCAAACGTAGCTATCCGAGACCTTAATATTGTTTGTAATGTATTCTTGCTTTGTTTGAATTTTTTGTGTGCAGCGAATATAGGTCTATTTGATTTGATTTGTTCGGGTTTTGAAGCTTTTTGATAACCCTGTGGATAACACAAGAAAGCCCCTATTGAAGCTTATTTCCATTGGGGTCCATTTGAATAACGGAGCGGGTTGGGAACAGTCAGGGGGTAAACACCATACTCTCAAAGGACGGAGTACTTTCATGATTCATTTGCCCAATTCTAAATAAACCATGGGGAGAGCGGAAGTCTGAATTTAATCTACAGAGGTTGCCAATTAATTTCAAGACTTTTTTTCCCAAGTCAGTATCCCAGCAAATCGCCACCGCCGGGAATTGAACCCGGGACCTAATGCACTAAAGGCAAGTATCCTAACCATTGCGACACGCTCTCCCCTTACCCCTTAAATTTATTACAATGTATATAAAAGCTTAATTCCATGATGCACTGATGAAATATACATACTGCAGAGTAATTCAAGCATTACATAATTGGCATTATACTGAACATAGAACCCAATAATAACAAAATGAGTTTTATTGTATAAAAGCTCTTAGTGATAATTTGTTTGATATGAAGCATACAGGCCCGGGCATACAGGCTGTATCAAAATGATTGGTGCCCGTCAGTTTCCAGTGATTATGGACAAAGACTACCACATCAAAATGCAACATAGAGGCTACCTTATTTATTTATAAACATCTCAAAAAAAGTAACTGATCCCCCTTAAATAATGACCATTATTCAAAAACGGGTGATTGTATTACAAATCTGTAAAATGCGTCGGAAGCAGAATTTATTTCTGCACATTTTGACACCTCATTTGTAGCAATTGAATACATATTGACGTCACAGCGTACATTTAAATCAATGTACCCCAAGATTTGAAAGTTGCAGTAACTTGACTTCTATTGATTTTGCATTCAGTGTAATGGAATCTGTGGAATGACATCTGAGTGTTTTTGTATTGTAAAAATGTTTATGTAAGTGCAACTTTCAAATCTGGACCTCACTACATTAAATTGACCGCGCGTACCGGTGTTTTATTGCTTTCTGAGCTATCGTATCAAATGAGGTGTCAAAATGCGCATTTTACAGATTTGTAATACAATAGCCCCTTTTTGAATAATGGCCATTATTTAAGGGGGTTAGTTACTTTTTTTTTGAGATGTTTAGATGAATGTTATAAAAGGTCATCAAACTATAAATCTTGGGCATTTCAAGAGGATCCAATACCCGATCAAATGTTGCATATTGATGAAGCGGGCTTGTCAATAAAACCAATAACTGATGGTACCAATAATTATGATACAGCTTGTAATCCAATATAAATTGAGTACATGATTGTTCTCTACTATAATAATTGCTTAATTAGCTAATGATAATAAATCAATCTTAATATATTGAATATATGTGACCGTTCACGGCGAATGAGCCGTAAATTGCTCCCCCGGTCAATTTTGTTTTATTTCGTGTTTAGAAAATATACATCATAAGTTTTAAAATGGTATATCATTTGACTTCAAACGATATCCAGAAGCGGGGTTATGGTTTGTTAAACTTTGCTCCTTCAACAAAATTATAGCTTTTTTCGATTCTACATGTGTTACTTTTTCCACATTGCTGGCAATAAATATCAAACAGTCATAATTGGCGGTCATTTCAAATCATCCCCAAGTCAACGAGGTTTAAGAAAGTTATCTCATTGTTAATTATTGGTTATACATACCTATACAAAATACAATGCCTGGTAACCCACCACTTGAACAGGATTTAGCCAAAGCAAACAAAGACCAGAGCTATTAAAATTTCTATAGCCATCTAAGGTAGAAGCTTATTATCCACTTCAACAATAGGATTATTGATTGGTGTTTGACTATCAAAATGATATAGATGTCGCGCCAGCTTAAGTTACCGATGAATAAGACCTTCGTACACATTTTGCACTGTAACTCAGAATACAACTTAGGGAATTTACGGCTCATTCGTGCTGTACGGTCACATATAAAGATAATATTCGAGCGTACATGGATTTCAGTGGCACTGTTTACAGTTTTGGGGTTTTATTGTTATTGAATTGCTTGTGTTACATTTGCATACGGTAATTAACTATAATTATGCCTAAAATTACACCACTGATTGAGTGCTAACAGCTTGTATATTAGGCCAAGTAAAAATAAAAATATGTTTCTCGTCCGGGTTTTTAAAAATTAGGAGGATGAGGGGCTTTTTATTTTCTATTTTTTTTAATTGGAAAACGGCGCTAAATACCTGTATTTGGCACCATATTTGGGGTATTCGACATACAGATTGATATCAGAGAAAAAGGAGGAGGTCCTTTTTATTTTATTGTTTTGAGAGGTAGGCCCCTCTAGTGATCACAAAACTCTTCTTAAATGATGTATTATGCATTTACAAAGCTGTAAAATAAGTTTCAACTTCTGAAACATCTTTTTCAACAAGTTACAACTGAAAGTTTACAAAATAAAAAGAAATTTGAAAAATCTTCAAAAAAGGAGGAGGGCGCGGACGAGAAACATGTATTTGTTTTACTCGGCCTTACAAATGTTGGTGTTTATTATCTTTATTATTATTTGAGAAAAATATATATTTTGGAGCAAAAAATGAATGACAAATCTGTTCAGTAGATTTTCTCGTACATTTTACGAGTAATATGAAATCAAAAAATCCTATGAAATGCATTCTACAATTTTCCTAAGACATGACAAATATCATATCTAACCTACACTGTACTTATTTGACATTGCATACAGGATGCCCCTGAAAGAACTGTATCGGCTGAAACCTATTTATCGGGTATTTTAACGCATAAACCAAGCATTATACAAATACAACATGTTTTGAGGGGAAGTAGTCAAAACTACTGGTCCCGAGGTGTTGGATGATTTGACTACTTCCCGACGCGTCAGCGAAGGGAAGTAGTCAAATCATCCAACACCGTTTTGACTACTTTCCCGAAATAAAACATGTTGTATTTGTTTTACTATACCTCAGCGGTAGCCGGCATGGTAAATAAGCTTATTATTTTACTTACCTGTGTGAAAAATAACCGGCCAATATTTAAAGTATTCTCTGAAATTCTAGAAAATATAGTTTTGTAACATGTCCTAAATTTTTAGCTAATTTAGGTGTTTGGAAATATTCGCACTTTTGTGTTTTAGGAAGGATATGTAAATGACAGATAACACCAAAAAATATGAAGAAATTATTTCCAAACCGTGTTAAGTCTGCAAACCATTATGTTTCTCATTTTCAAGAACGCTGGTTAACAATAAGCAGACCATTGTCCCATTTCGTAAACAAAAGCCCACACAGAATTGTTACCTTGCGTTCGCTTTATAATCGTTCACCCAACTGAAACTATAATACCAGCTCATTGCTCATTGCACAGGTAAAACAGAAACATGTGTAG
This sequence comes from Amphiura filiformis, assembly GCF_039555335.1. NCBI lineage: Eukaryota > Metazoa > Echinodermata > Ophiuroidea > Amphilepidida > Amphiuridae > Amphiura > Amphiura filiformis. The sequence continues at coordinate 50,197,393 of NC_092633.1, read as the reverse complement.
TGTGGATTTAACCAGAGAAGATCTGATTTAATCAGTTGAGCTGTTTTCAATGAGTGTTATCTTGGTTTAATAGCTTTTAATGGGGTTTAAGTCCTGCAAAGGTCGTGGTGAATTCTACTGTAGACATGACTGCATCATGAACCCGTTCCACGGAGTCAAATATCTATCAATGATAATTACACGCCCCATGCGCTGATGATGCACAGTGATTTAGCACTCCGAATACAGATCATCGATTAATATTTGAATCCGTGGAAAGGTTTGAAAATAAGGGAGTTTCGTAAAATTCTCATATTTCAAGAACGGTGTGGTCAATTGTCAAATACACCAGCTATTTAGTTGTGAAAGTTACATCTGCATCAAAATTAACTTAAGGAAGAAAATTATGGCAATATTACTACTATTTTATAGATATATGTCACCATTTTAGCAAATATTTTGTACACATAGGTCCTAAATTTGTGGCAAATATTCATCAATCGGAAAAAGATTATTTTGATCATCAGATCATCTAGAAAATCCAGTCTCTAGCAGCTTGTTTATGAAGCCAATTTAGAACCTGAAATTATTAAAATCATAGAAAAATTAAATCAATGCTGGTTGCGATAATATTGGAAACATCATTATCAGAAGGGTCCCAATTTCCTCAATATTTAATCTTTCTATCACAACATGAAGTAGCAAAGGTAATACTAATCTAACAAAGCAGCTGCCCAGCAAACACAAAACGTTTTCGACATCATTCGCAAAAGGTTATAAAAGGTTGTCAGAAAACGTTTAAATGTCGGGTTATATAAAGGGTATATTAAGAGTATAAAACGTTTTCATAACCTTAAAAAATATTTTTTGATAATCTACTGCTCAGCAAACAAAAATGTTTTACATAAAACGTTTAAATGTCGGGTTATATAAAGGGTATAAAAACGTTTTAATAACATTCCAAAAACATTCTTGAAAACTTGATACAAAACATTCTAAACAGAATGTTATTTTGGGAGTTGAAAAAATATTTTGCGACAAATGTGTGCCCAAAATATTTGCAATAACGTTTTAAAAACGTTTTCATGACCTTTATATAACCTGACATTTAAATGTTATTAAAAGGTTTTGAAAAAAACATTTTAAGAACATTTCTGTGTTTGCTGGGTTCAAATATTTTAACACAATGTTATTTAAGTATTGACAAAATATTTGGCAAAAATGTTTGCAAAAATAGTTTAAAATAATATTTTTTGAAAACATTAAAAAATATTGTTGTAGTGTGTTTTCATACAAAACGTTTTAAAACGTTATCATGACCTTTATATAACCCGTCATTTTAATGTTATTAAAACGTTTTTACCTAAACCAAAAGCCAAAATATAACTTATTTAAAACGTTTTTAAAACGTTTTTGTGTTTGCTGGGTGCTAACGGGTTTTTTTTCGAATTATACTTGAAAGATTGGGTTTTACAATAGATGTATTGCTTTTATTGCCAATCACAAAATACTTAAGGGCTCGGATAGCGACGTTTTGACGTATTTTTTGTGGGACCAGAGAACAAATCAGACATCTTGAATTGCATGTTGAATACCAGAAATGTCTTCTGATATCAAGTAAATATTTTAATTCGCGATAAATACACATTTTATGGCAAATGATTAAAAATTGATATTTTGGAAATTTAACAGTCCTCGAAGTAAGTTGTATAAGAAATAACATTAGTTTCCAGATTACATCACATGTTGTGGATTCTAATGTAAAATGGATATAACATCATACCGGTATTGTAATTCCCTCAAGAAGTGTTGTAATGGGAAAGGCTAGTAATATTTATAATTGAGGCTTGGGAATTTCCAGATTACTTCATATGTGTCGTGAAGGTAGTAATTATCTATATGGAATTTTTTTGGTGCTTAGTTTTTAAGAAAATGTACATGATTTGTGTCACAGCGTGTTGTTGTGGGCTCGTTAATGTGCTTACACTCCATGGCTATTTTAACGTGCCTCCTGGCACGTTCGTGCAGTGAGATTAAAAATCCGTGCTTAAGATATGCAATTGAGATGCTTGTAGACCCTTTCTTACGTACACTTTCAAGTAACAATTTTTTCGCGCGCTTTTGAGGGGACTCAACACTTCAGCAACCCTTTTCTTGAAAACCTTATTTCATAGGGCAGATGCACATAGACATAATTTAGTTTGGCAACCGCTACCTTAGAGCAGGCGCGGATATAGGGGTGTCCCCCAGAGGATATTGAAAGACATTCCCATAACCAATGGGGTTTCTGACCTTGGTATGTCTGGCTTTTGGTACAGATTGGCACAGTTGACCATACCTTGCATTGGGATTGTGTGCAAATATCTGGTGTTTTCATCCTTTTATTTAACATTCAAAACATTGAGACTTATGAATAAAATTAATGCAGTGGGACAATATGAATGTTTCCTGTAAGAATGTCAAATATAAGTTATAAGTCTCAACTATTAGCTCGTTGGCTGCAGTTTTAAAATTACCATTTTGTGTGTGTGTCAATGGGGACTTTGCCTTTGTAATTAGGTTATATTGATCAAATTTCCCAATCATAGTGCATTGTAGAAATGTCTCCTCTGGGTGTCCCCCTCCCCAAGAAAGGGGGAGGAGAAAAAGAGGAGAAAATGGAAAAGGAGAGCAAAGGGAGCAAACGAGAAGAGAGATGTTAAATATTATTGCACGTAGGTGTAAGTGAGCAGACCCCCGGGTAGACCAGGGGAGTCTCACTTGAAATCTTTTCCTGCTGGCTTCGCTCGCCCAAATTGTACAGCAAATTTGACTCTGGTATGAACGTTTCCACAGTATTTTTTTGTGGAACACGAGAGTACATCAGACGAATCGAATTGAATTCTGAATACAAGGAATGTCCTTCTGATATCAAATAATTTTGATTTTTTTTTCAAATACAAATCCCTTTTTTAATAGAGGAGGATCTTGCCCGATCCGCTTTAAACGTTAAACAAACAACAAACCATTTTAATATTTTGACGACAACTTAAATCTTATTTTGAATGAACATTGTGAAAGTGGTGAAACCCTAAAGTACAAGTTAGTTTGCTCAATATATTGAGCGATTAAATGAATAAAAGGGAACATAAGCATAATCTTGAAATGTCAAAGGAGAAAATGGAGCTCATCTATTCTCCGTAATCCGCTGAGATAAAATGATTTATATATCTGAATGTAAGTGCTATGCTAATATAACTATTTGCTCAATATATTGAGTGATTAAATTAATGAAAGTGAACATAATCATGATTGATCTTGAAACAACGTGTCAATAGAGAAAATGGAGCTCATCGATTCTCCCTAATACCCCTAGAGAAAATGATTTATATATCTTACACACATAGAAATATTCACACGTTATGTTTAAAAAAAAACAAGATGTAAAATTAATTATATACAATATAAATATGTAAAAGTTTGTTAACAGCTTTTACCATGTCAGTTTGTAAATGCGTCAAATACATACTGTGACGAAGCTACAATCTTGGAAATAAGTATTTGGAACACTTGGCACACTCTGCCGTAAATTCCGTGCAGAATTTCTAATGATCATGGAAATGAAGTGTATTGTGCTTGGGAACAAACATGACATCTACAACAATGATTTACCCTTCCCCCTCCCCATCAATCAATGTTGGACACATTGGGAAACCGCTGAAGACATTGGCATTTCTCAACATTGTATGGGGCACACCGACATCGCCTGGCTAATAATTACTTGGTACACCAGAGATACTAAAATCAATACCCGGGATCGATACACGTGGATGTGCTATTCACGATTTTGATATCAGACGAAAATCTTTGGATACCAGGGTAGAAAATGATGAATATCTCCCGTAAATGATTTCGTCTAAAGAAACCAGATGTGGTTCCTTGCACTTGAATATATGTGTTGAACAGATATGATAGTCGTTAGCTTGCGTCTTGAGAAAGAAGCTTGCGTCTTGAACTCAAAAACTGACAATAATTCTGATTTTATATGTGCCGAATTATATAGCGCAGTGTATAGGCCAATAGTGGGTAGTCTAAAAGCATATGACCTATGGCGAGGTCAGTCACCGGGCAATTGTCAGTCGCCTTAGTCAGATGTCCTTCGGTCCATTATGCGTCTCAAAACTATTAAACAGGTCGGAACAAAATGGCCATGCGTGGCGGTGGATTCAACCTACCATGGCGATTTCTGCTATGAAGATATCGGGGCGATGACACTGTGTGGGGGAAAGGGGGTGACAGTTTTCCGTTATTTACACGCAAGTGTCCCAAGACTTATTTCCAAGATTGTAGTTTACCTAGTTTGTGTAATCATTGCATGAAATGAGGTAAACTGTCAGCCCAAAATACATCGCTGATTGGAGACAAGTTATTCCACGTAACGTGATACGTAAATCGACACGCACAAAATACGTAATTCTGGTGAACATTGTGGTAAACTTAATCAGGAAGTGAAATCGCTTAGACATTGTGCAGAATGGCGTACATGGAATAGGTGCTCTCGGACTGACTGCGAGAGGACATCGAGAAATTTGAAGGCAAGAAAGAAAATGTCTGATTTCATGATCAAGTGATTATTGGGAAGTTGTAGCACCTATAGAGATATGCGTAGATAATAGCAAATTCCTATGAATATGCCCTACTAGACGAAACTTTATGCGTGGAAGTGTCAAATAAATTAGTGAACTCAACTTCTTTATGCCAATTCGCATTCTGTACAGGGTGGTCCAAAAAAGAACTTTACCCAAGTTGAAAAGTTTAGAACAGATATTCCCAATATTGTCAAATATTCTCAATGAATATCTTTCTTAGCATACGTGGTGAAAAAGTAAAGAAAACTAAGGTGGTAGTTTTAAGTTAGAGGGTTCAAAATCACTTAATCCACGCGTAATTTAATGGGATGTGTCTGATTATTAACAGTATTGCGTTCGGCATAACGTTAAGCCAAAAACTGGTCAAACACAAGATCACATTGGCAATATTGGTCCAATTTTACTAGTAGATTGAGCTAGCTAGTTCGGAAAAGCCGTCCTCCCTGTCCGATATTACAGTCTGCACCACCTGGCCACGACACTGGTTCTTTTTGTTTATTTTCATAACACTAACGTCTAACCATTTCCAGGATATGTGGTCTAACAAGTTGGTATTCACTTACTGTAGTAATCAACTATGCATTGGTTAACACCTGTCTGCCGATTTCAATTATAAGGTTGTCAATCCAGTAAGTTAAACTCTGTGTGTACGGTCATGAAGCAATCTTGATATGCTCTGCATGCTAGCAATAGGCTTCAACATATTAAAAAAGTCCTGAGGTTTTGAGGTAAACATCTCAAAAAAAGTAACTAATACCCCTTAAACAATGGCCATTATTCAAAAACGGGTGATTGTATTATTACAAATTTGTAAAGTGCGTTGGAAGCAGAATTTATTTCTGCACATTTTGACCCCTCATTTGTAGCAATTGACTAAATATTTACGTCACAGCGTACATTTAAATCAATGGAACCCAAGATTTGAAAGTTGCAGTAAATTCTATTGATTTGTATCTGTGTAATGATATCTGAGTGTTTTTGTATTGTTGTAAGTGCAACTTTCAAATCTGGACCTCACTACATTAAATTGACCGGTTTTTCTTGTTTTCTTGGCTATAATGAGGTGTCAAAATGCACAGAAATAGATTCTGCTTCCAACGCATTTTGAGATGTTTATTTTCTCATAATATCAAGAGCTACCTCAAGAGCCTCTAAACCAATACTAATCTTGTTTGTACTCATTTTAATGCATTTTTCATGCTGATTCCAAATATGGCCATGAACATGTACAATTCTGAAATTTTGTAATCAAAAATATTGTCGTCTGCAGTCGACACCCGCGTACGTGGAGAGAGTATCAAGATGAAGCGGAACGAAAGTTAATCAAATTGTACGCTTTCTCTCTTCAAGCAGTTTATTTGACAAATTAGCGACATTAGCGAAATTGCAAGAGGTTTATAGCCCCTGACATATACAAGGTCGTTAAGGAACGCAAGCACTTTTAATTTGAAAATTAATTAGTATCTTCTTTGGAAGTAACAAAATAACAGCTCGGGTTTAACAGGAATAGATTATGTAATTATTCGATGTATTGGAAAACTACAGGTGTAATGCTGACATTTATTACTAATTTGAAAACACACGCGCACATTATGTAATTGAAAAAGTCGTTATATTTGACGATTAATCCATTGCAAATACAAGGCAAAATCCATTGCAAATCTAATGTGATTGTAATTATAGCTGTTCTTGATTTTGTGTTTCCTAATACGTGTCTTGTTGACATAGGACTTATCTCAAGTGCCTTCGGTTAGACACGTATTATTTATTTCGTGTTTTCTATACTACAAAAACAGTGCTTAGAAATCGAGGATAGATTGGTGTTTAGAAAGTTAAATGTTTAACATTTAAACACTTTAATGTTTAGATCTTAGACATCTAAGCACATAATCATATGAAATGTGTTAAGGGATCTAGAATGAGCGTGTTGAGCATTTCGACAGTATTTTTGTGGGACATGAGAGCACATCAGACATATCGAATTGCATTCTGAATACGAAGAATGTCTTTTGATATCAAATAATTTTCATTTTTGAAATTCACGATATAATACAAATTTTATGACAAATTATAAAAATAGATATTTTCACATTTTTGATATATATCAGTCCTCGAAGTAAATTTTATAAATCTAATGATATATTCTTGAAGTGTATGTAGCTGGAAGGAAAAGCCGACGATCAATTGAAAATGTTGACCTTTCATATTGAAGATATATGGATTTTTTTCACAAAAGACCTATTTTTTTTTGTGTTTTGGGAAAAAAATCCATATCTTCAATACGAAAGGTCAAAATTTTCAATTGATCGTCGGCTTTTCATTCCACCTACATACTCTTTAAGTATAAATCATCAGATTTATTAAGTTTACTTCGAGTACTGTTAGATATCAAAAATATCAATTTTTAATCATTTGCCATAAATTGTGTATTACATTGCGAATTTCAAAAAACCAAAATTATTTGATATCAGAAGGACATTCTTCGTATTCAGAATGCAATTCGATATGTGTGATGTGCTCTAATGTCCCAAAATAAATACTGTCCAAACGTTCATACCCCATCCCTTAAGGATCTAAACATTAAGGGGTTTAAATGCTAGACATTTAACTGTCTAAACACCAATCTGTCCTCGATTTCTGAACACTGTATTTACAGCGCTAATTGCAACTCGCTATTAAATACCAGACTATTTTTGTCAATAGCATATTCGGCATATGTCGATAATGAGTACGATATAAGATTCATTTGGGTAATATATAAGAGAAATACAAGGCTGCGCTAATTCATATTCCTGCAATCTTCCAGTGCAATAGTACTATTAACCTATGTACCACCCCCAAGATTTTGTATCCGTCATAAAAAAAACGCACAAGTTTACGCCCAAACGACCTAAGCTAATCGTAGATCCCCGGGGTAGATCCATCCTTATTTTAGCGATAAAAAAGTTACCCCAGCACCTTACCCGGGGGTAGGAAAGGCCATCAAAGATGACAATAGAGGAGGGAGGTGGGGTGAGGCCCACCATTGGTTTCTACACTGAGTAAAATCAATGATTTTTATTTCGCTCTTTTAAAATTATTCAAAGAGCTACTGACTTTTTACTTGGTAGTTGGGTTGAAATAGTCATTTCCTTTCATATTTAGGAGAAATTTTTAGCCGTAAATCAATTTTGCCTATATTTTTGTACATAGCCAGAATTTCCCAAATTCGCATGGGCGCCCTCACATTATGACATCATAGAGACATTATGTAGGGCATGTTTGTACTTATTTTGGTATCACTAGATAGAGGAGACCCATAGCTATGCATTGGTACCAAATATAATGACGTTATTGAAAAATAGAGGGGTGCAACAACCCCCATCGTAATCCGTGTTACAAAATATGGCCCAATAGTTCTAGGGTTAAAAATGGTAAAGTTTATACCGTAGCATGGTAGTAAAAATAAATTTAATGCAAATGAATAATTCGTTTGCCTTTTTAATTTGACTGAAATATGAGTGAACATCAATAAAATACGGTTGCTGCATGGAAGAGAGGATGGGAAAGATACATAATACCCCTGAGGCGGTGGAACGAAAAATTAAATTACATTGTGCATACTGAAATGTAGTTTATAAGTGTTTTACTTGACTATGTGATGAAATGTTACCTCGTGTTTTATGTTTTAATATCGTTAGTATAAATAAAATCTAGTCAGGTTCAGTATTAAATATAATTATATAAGTTCCCTCTGCGCTAGCCCAACAAGATCTTTTGACCGTGGCAATACCTGAAATACACCAGTTTTCGGAGTCTAGCTTGTTTAAAAGGCCGTATAGTCTATCCTGCGCGACAATGCGCTCAGTATTATTGGTATAAGATATTTGTATAAAATTTATAGCGGTTTGAAATGGCGAAGATACTTCTTTTGGGACATACTGTACTATCAAATGGCATGGCATAATCCACGGTCTCAGTGTCCGCCGAACCAAACAATCACCGATTGATTAACGAAAATAATCGTTATCAAATTGATCTGTGACCATTAATTTTTGTAAGTTTTATTTTTATTTTAAGCCATGACCCTTTTGACAGATTCTTAGAATCTATGAATAGTAGAGATTTCTTATAATAAATGAATAGGTGATAGCCACGAGCCCTTCTGTCAAGAAATTCAAATATGGTACTCACCGTGCGTTCTTGACATGTATTTTGATTTCTGATGCGTTATGGCGAGTGGGGTGGCAGGACCCATATTTTTCCAGTTTTAGCCATTTAACACAAAAATTGCAGTGTATTTCTTAATATCAATAAGATCTTATAGGAAATGAATGAGCCAAGAAACCCAATAATCACATTGTAGTATATTTCCATAGGTTTTGCTGTTCTTGAGTTAAGACGAATAGGGAAGCTTTGGGCTCCCGTAAAAAACATGGGACGGAAAAATGGCACCCCGTATATCAAGCCTTGTGGTCTCCTTTGTGTATCAACTTAATTAAATGAAATTTTGTTTCAATACTAAGTGCAAACACCGCTAACACTACAGAGGGAAAAGAAAACTTTCAGGGGGGGGGAGGCAAATATTGTCAAACATTTGTCCAAAATGGACTAAAAAATCTCAAATAGGTCTACATGTTGCCGGAAGACAACTAGATAGCTGTGCATCAAATTTAAAAACTGAAATAGCAAAAAAGACGCCCAATTAATGTTCTTCACATTTTAGTACCTTTTGTGTCAATAGCCATATGGTGACCATATGAAACAAATTAATACAGATTCCAAAGTTGTACTGTTCATCCATTGCGAAAGGTTTTTATACTGTTTTCAGAATGCTGGTCATCCGTGGCTATTCCAGTTGAAATCCATACGCCCCCCCTATGGAAGACATGACCTTAATCTTATTAAATAAATGAGTTCTGGTACAGATCCAATAAAAATGAAAGTACTCACTAGATATACTTCAGTTCCTATCAGGAACCTTGTTCACTCTGCAATGACTGTAGTGTTTCTAGATGTCGGCAGTCCTTGGTGGCAGTGATGGTGTTACCACATTTGTAGGTTGCCGTTTTGAGATGATCTGGTCATAGATTCTGTCCAATTCGTATGCCCCCTCGTCCTTGTTCATAGTGTTTTTGCCCCTGCTCCTGATCCATATGGCTTCTTTTAGCCAACGCGTGGTTTTGTCTGCCTCTTGATCTATGATTGCTGCCTCGTCCCAGTTGATAACATGGTTGCTGGCTGCGACGTGCTCAGTTATTGCCGATTTATGAATTTGGGATGTGGATGACTTTCTTTGTGATCTGGTAAAATTTTTGGAACTTATTTTTTCGGCTTCAGTTTTGTGTCTAGTTTTGAAAAGACGGCCTGTCTCTCCAATGTAGGTCTTAGGACAGCTCTTGCAAGGTATTTCATAAATTGATTCAGCTGTTTGGAGGGGGTCCCGCTTGTCTTTGGGGTGCACGAGCATATTGCGAAGGGTGCTGTGGGGCTTCATGGCTGTCGAGAAACCATGTTTTTTGAACACTCTCGACATCCTCTCAGAGAGACCCTCGACATAGGGAACGACGATAGAGCCCTTTGTTTTGTCTTTGGTCTCCCTATTTTTGCTGGTTTTTGGTTGTTGTTTCTGCTCCTTTACCTTGTCGATAGCCCAACTCGGGTAACCACATTGCGTCAGCGCTTCATTGATCTTCTTTTCTTCCTCTTCTTTATCTGCCTCCTCAGTGACAATAGCATCTTTTCTGTCTAAAAGGGTTCTTACAACTCCCAACTTCTGGTGCAAAGGGTGGTGGGACTGGAATTGCAAATATTGATTGGTGTGTGTGGGTTTTCTGTAGATAGATAATTTGGTAGTGCCGTCTGGTTTCCTGGTGATTTGAGTGTCTAAGAAAGGGATGCTGCCATCAATCTCCTCTTCATACGTGAACTTGATGCTGCCAGTAGGATCTATTTGGTTGAGGTGGTCTGTCAAGTTCTTTGTTTCACCCCGTTTGATAATTTCAAGAACATCATCTACGTAACGCTTCCAAAGCTTTGGCTTACAACCAGCTGGTGCAGTGGCTATGGCTTGAACTTCCAACCATTCCATAAACAAGTCGACAGCGATTGGACTCAGGGGCTGCCCATGGCTGCGCCTTTCTTTTGTTGATAGATGATACCTTTGGAAGTGAAATAAGTGGTAGTTAGGATGAACTTGACCAATTCCATGATGTCGTCAACTGTCAGTTTTGTTCTTTGATGAAGATTGCGATCTTGTTCCAATTTCTTCCGGAGGGGGCATACAAATTGGACAGAATCTATGACCAGATCATCTCAAAACGGCAACCTACAAATGTGGCAACACCATCACTGCCACCAAGGACTGCCGACATCTAGAAACACTACAGTCATTGCAGAGTGAACAAGGTTCCTGATAGGAACTGAAATATATCTAGTGAGTACTTTCATTTTTATTGGATCTGTACCAGAACTCATTTATTTAATTTGACTTTGAACGATCCTGATGAATCTCATCAATAATGACCTTAATCTCCCACAAAGGGGGTGTAGATTGCAAATGGAATTGCCCATTCCTATTTGAAATTCGCACTCTCTGTGTTGAAGGTCATGTATTCCAAAGGGAATGTATGAATTTCAATTAAAATAGCCTAAATATGCAGAACATAATTGGGCTTCAGGTGTGAACTAATTTCCGCTTTGACATGTTTGAGTTATAGTTAAATTTTCCTCATTATTATTTGGCGGGCTTTTTATCCTTTTACATTAAAGGGGCACTTTGTAATTCACAACATCCCCCAACTTGTACTCCAAAGGAGTTGAGATTTTTTTAAAACTTAGTACTAAATATTTGTCTGCATAACCTTTCTTGCAGATTTGGTAGCTTGACAACAATGGACAGCGTCCAATCTTTATATTTTTAAATATACAGATATACAGAAATATTAGAAAACAGTAGCCTACGCGGCACTGTAATACTGCAATTGTGCGGAATTCGCTAATTAAAATGTCCGAATCAACTGACATTTTGGATTTTTGTGTGTGAATATCTATATAATTTCGGACTAAATACCCTAAAAAGAGGATGCTAAAATCACAAAAATGCCCCCTTTAAATATTACGATGTAAAGCCATGGCTCCCCATCGGGAATTCAACAACAACAACAACAACGCATTACTGGTCGATCACGATAGAATTTCGGTTCTTAATACTTAGACACTTTTCTGATCAGCGTTTTGATCTTGTTTGAGCCCTCTCTTACTTTTGATTCATCAAGCTACTTTTTGTCCAACCTTCATGTAATTATTTTGTGTAAGCTATTCCTATCCCTAACCCTAACCCTAATCCTAACCCTAACTCTAACCTAACCCTAAACTAACCTTAAGCAATCAATGTCAGTTCGTCCTGTTCAAGCATATATAAGCCTCCGTGCATAATCGCCTACCGAATTCGACTATCTCCTTCGGCTCTATTGGGTAATCAATGCAGATGGATTCTTCTTTTGGCTCTTCTACGTGAATTCATGTCCCGAGTCACTTGTCTTATGCCCCCGTCAGACTTTCCTGTCGCTTGCCGCTGCAGCAAGCGGCAGGACGTTTCAACCAATGACAAGCCTTAATTATGTCCGTTCGTCTGTAATGCGCGTGCGCCACGCCGCTCAGCGGCAAGCAGCAGGGTGGTATGAAACCAGCATTACAATGTGGGGCTCTATGTATTTAACAGATGCAGGTGGGTGGTGCCTCCATTTTGTTTTGCAAACTACTACTGCATGATGGGATAATCGGGATTTTAGATTTCTAGTAGCGTAATAATGTACATATTGTGGTACAAGTTTCCCATTTTTTTGCTAGGCCTATTTACAAGTTTCCCACTTTTTGTAACTAGGCCAACAAAGTTTGCATTTAAGTTACATATGTCATGTATGTAGGCAACCTTTCAAATTACACATAAAATAAGACGTAATTTCTCAATGTAAGGCATATTCAATAGGCAAGACATGTCATTTACGAGACACTTCTTGGTCTTGATTTTGCGTCTTCAAATTATATGTGTCTTGTTAACGAAAGACCTGTCTTAATTAGACATAAGTATGTACAGATTTTGCCTTTAGGCAGAACACGCGCCACTTGTTTTCCATGCTTTCTAGTATTGCTAACATTTCCAATTGCAACACACCATTACCCGACTATATATTACCAACATACGGTACCGTTATTATGTTAAAATTTCCCTTCAGTTTTGACAGGCCAACAAAGTTTCCCCTTTAAGTTTGCAGCGCTCAAGGTTTTCATGTTTACATGTTTTAGAAAATCCGTTACTGGTTTTGATAATAAAATAATCTTATTATTATTCAAAAAATGTTGAAAGCTTTGCAACCTCACAATACAAAAACATTAACGAAATTAACAATATTTTCTAGGTCTTCAGTGTCAGAATTGGAGCATATAATCCATCTCCAACTGGCAAACATATTGGAACGCAAATTATATAAATAAATTATGTAAATAAAGATCACAAATCACGTACAATTGTGCCCAATTACGTATTTAAAAATCTGTGTTGTGAAGAAGTAAATGTCCGTAGCCACATTAGATAGTGAGTGTTCTGAAGGAATATGATATCGAGTGAATTTTTTAAGGGATGGGGTATGAACGTTTGGACAGTATTTATTGTGGGACATTAGAGCACATCAGACATATCAAATTGCATTCTGAATACGAAGAATGTCCTTCTGATATCAAATAATTTTGATTTTTGAAATTCGCAATGTAATACACATTTAATGGCAAATCATTAAAAATTGATATTTTTGATATTTTTAAATACTGTTAAAACAGTACTCGAAGTAAACTTTATAAATCTGTTGATTTTTACTTCAAGTGTATGTAGGTGGGAAGAAAAGCCGACGATCAATTGAAAAGTTTGACCTTTCGTATTGAAGATATGGATTTTTTTCCCAAAACACCAAACAAAATTAGGTCTTTTTGTGAAAAAATCCATATCTTCAATATGAAAGGTCAAAATTTTCAATTGATCGTCGGCTTTTCCTCCCAGCTACATACACTTTAAGAATATATCATTAGATTTATACAATTTACTTCGAGGACTGTTATATATCAAAATGTGAAAAATATCAAATCTTAATAATTTGTCATAAAATTTGTATTATATCGTGAATTTCAAAAAATGAAAATTATTTGATATCAGAAAGACATGCTTCGTATTCAGAATGCAATTCGATACGTCTGATGTGCTCTCAAGTCCCACAAATACTGTCGAAACGCTTAAAAGGCTCATCCCAGATCCCTTAACCTCAGTTTTGATTAAAATACTGTATTTAAATTGTCAAGGTTTAGTTAACGTCGATAACGATACACACACTATAATTTCGTACTATTCAATTTTTTGAATAAAAATCCCGTAACTATTCGTGTTGATAAGATATATACGCTGTTCATTTTTAGTAAGTATATTATCACTAACAATCCTATGAATAGTTACCGTTTTGTTTTAACAAGTAACTATCTAAATTCTCCAAATCATTATTTGACTAGACAACTTTGGTTTAAAAGTGGTCGAAATAGGAGGATTTTGCCATGTTTGCTGTGAATTTTTGCCTAGCAATATTGATCACATCATCATCATCAGTCGGCTGCGGAGCAGGCGACTACAAGCTTTCTCCAACTAATGCGATCTTGGGCAAGCGAAACAATTTTGTTTGGCTGCAGCATCCCTTCAGTATCTCCCAGGAGGTGCTGGACATACTGTAAGTACAGTGTGCGCGGCCGTCCCGGTTTCCTCTTCCCATGTGGTGGAATATAAAGCGCATATTCTTTCACAGGCTCGCCATCTTCAAGACGCAGTATATGGCCGAGAAATTTGAGTTGATGAATCTTGACTCTGGTAACCAGTGGAGTGGTGTTGGTCAGGTTGTAGATGGTTTCGTTTGGAATCCGATCCACACGCTTGATGTTTAACATGACTCTGTAGCAAGATGTTGCAAATGCATTGATCTTGTTTTCCATGTCCTTGGTAATTACCCATGACTCGCACCCATACAGAAAGACAGTAACACACGTTGTCTGAAACAGCTTGATTTTTGTTTCGATTGGCAGGGACGGGCTTCTCCAAAGGCGTTCCAGTTTCCAGAAAGCTGCCCAGGCTAGTGCTTTTCTTCTTTTTAGGTCTCCAACACTAGAGCCCATCTTGGAACCCAAATACCTGAAGTCTGTGACATGGTTGATGGTACTACCATAGACTTCAGGTGCTGGTTGGGCGTTACAGTTTGCAATCATATTGATCACATATACAAAATTGATGGTGTAGATTTAGAGAGGGAAGTCTTCAGATTAATATTTTAGCATACTTAATTTTGTTAGTTGATAGAAAATTCTTCAAATAGGCATGTACATATTAGAATGATGCTTTTCAGCCCATTTCATGAATCACCCCATATCACCCCATAGCGTCCTGTACTATATAAGAAGATGCATTTAGACTTTATAAATCAATTTCAGGTCATAGCACACACCGACATCGCCCGGTTAATAATTACATTATACAGCAGAGACACTGAAATGAATACCCGGGATCCATACACGTTATTGTGCTACGCACGATTTGATATTCAGACGATAAATCTTTAGATACCGGGGTAGAAAATGATGAATATCTCCCGTAATTGATTTAGTCTAAAGAAGCCAGATTTTGTTCCTTGCACTTGAATATATGTGTTCAACGGATATGATAGTCGTTAGCTAGCGTCTTGAGAAAGAAGCGTGCGTCTTGAACTCAAAAACTGACAAAAATATTCTGATTTTATATGTGCCGAACTATAGCGCAGCGTTGGCTAGCTGCACTCACTCCCGTGGAGCCAGTCTAAAAGCAGATGACCATTGACCTCAACATGCTCACTCACACACAGAGAGGTTAATTACCAGGCTATTGTCAGTAGCCTTAGTCGGATGTCCCTCGGCTCATTATGCGTCTCAAAGGTCGGAACAAAATGGCCATGCGTGGCTGTGGATTCAACCTACCATGGCGATTTCTGTCATGAAGATATCGGGGCGATGACACTGTGTAGCACATTTATAGCTTAAGTTTCAGGTAATCAGGTTGCTATAAAATTAGACATCAGTGTTATTCTGGGTTTTACTATAAGATGCTATAATTAAACGCTATAGAAAAATGTTTTTAGAGTTTGGTTCCATTTTAAGGTACCCATCAATGTCTATTGTTATGTGAGACTGACAATGAAATGTTTGTTTTTTTGTATTTTTTTACAATAGGAAATTTACTCATTCTTTTTGCCGCCCCTTAAGTTTTTGCCGCCCCTGTTTTTGCCGCCCCTTCTTCTTCCGCCGCCCCTTCATTTTGGCCGCCCCCTGCTTTTACCCCGGGGGTTGGCGCCCCAAAGCCCCCCCCCCAAAAAAAAATACGCGCATGATACTATCATGCGTGTGTCACAAAGAGTGCACAATGATTCAGATAGCAACTATAATAGAGAAAGTCTGAGTTCCCGAGTCTGCGTGGCACATCCATGTATATACAATTGTTTTGAAGACCCCTGGGTGGGCTCCCAAGATCAAATCATTTGGCTATCTCGTCATTTCACTGTATTATATTTCATTTTGCTTGCATAGGCTACAGCAGATTTCCGGGAGAAAGCCGAGAAGGTTGGAATCAAAGTGATCGTATCAGAAACTTTCACAGATGACCCGACATTTCAAGTGGCCAATATCAAGGTGAGTGAGAATAACCTTTATGAACCGAAAAGGGTCCCAGGGTAAATGGAAGAGTCCCGTTGAACTAACCAGCGCTCAAAATTTGACCTCAGGTTGTTGATTATATGGTTATTGTATATACCACACGGTTGTTTGATGTATATAGAATTGGCTTCATTATTAACTAAATGCAAACTATAGATGGCGCTATTTATCCTAAATCATATTTCTTTATTTGCAAGGATAGGTGATTAATACTGCCACTAAAACAGCTGAAATAGGTGAAACTAGCAACGAAGAGATTTTATAAACATATTTTATCAAACAATAAAAGGAATTATTTGTATTAAAAGCTTGAAAGAGTAATTTCCAGTAACTAAATAGCGCCACCAATTTTATCATTAATATATACATTTTATATCCGAAAAACCTATAAAAATGCTATGAAAGTGAGCAATTAAATTAAGGGGAAATTAAAGTTGAGAATGACTCAAAAGCATCTGTATACATTAGCATGATATCACATTAGGCTGTTTAAGCCTAAAATTTGGTTGTACATGATGTTTTGTTTGAAAAACTTATAAATGATCCCTTCAAACAACCGTGACCACCATGACATCCAAAGGCCATTCTATATAATTTAAAGCATAATTATTATTGTGGTTAAAGTTCTGCATTCTGAATGATAAGTAGCCTTAAGGTTAGCAACTATTTTAAACTGTTACGATATGGTAGTTCACAGCATCTTGCGAATGGTAGTGAGCTTTGGCAAAATTGCATTGATTATTTTCATAGCGAGCATGTAGAAGAATTCAAATATCACAGATATTCTTTTGCATGGCTCTTGAGTTAATGTTGTAAAGAGGGCTGAAACAAACACTTTTGTAAAACGTATATAACTCATTAACAACAATAAATCAAGCAAGTTTATGATTTGTAGAATGAACATTTGCAAAACATCGAAGTGTTATTTTGTTAATAGTGAGTGACAAAGGCTCGAAGTGTTATTTTTCAATAATATATTGATTTAGATAATGAAACTTGACTTTTTGGTTGCTTCGACCTCGTCTACCCTTAATAACTTTTTATTTTCGTAATCAACGCACGCAAAAATATCATATGGGAACATTATGATGCAAACTCTTTGATGGAGTTGGCTACAAATTTTGTATTATGTTAACAATTCAGTCGTAATAACCCATTCAATTAAGTATTGCTAGCCAAATTATATTGCGTTAGCATTAACTAAAAATATATTCGTTTACATAATCAGAAAGGTTGACGTAACGCATCACCTCCACTCTCAGTACACCCAACAAATAATTTCTATGTGTGAATGTGATGATGTCTCTCGTCAATGTTATAAATTAGGGCCATGAATATTATAATGAAACAACTATTTTCGTTACTGCATTTTGAAGATGTAACATTCATTTTATTGATGCAGTAATGGAATTAAGATTCGTTGTTACCTAACAGTTAAGGGTAACATTGTATTAACCTTGAACGTTGCCTTTTTATGTGATGTTTCATTTAATAATACACACGTGTATCTAATTTATACTGCCAGTGCCATTCGCTGTAGAAGTGACGTAATTAATCGGATTAACTATCATAGCGATAGATGAATGCAATTTTGAATATATCGCCCTGCACTACAACGTTCGCGCGGTACCTATACATTGAACCATAGATGTCAAAGAAAGGCTAATCAATCGCATAGAGATTAGTATCTTTGAAAAGAGCGGTATTGTATTCAATCTATGTTTGCTGACATACACAGGTGATTGTGCAATCTGCTTATAGTGAAGGGCGATCTACTCAAAAAATGTATTCATCTATTGCTATGGTAGTTAATCCGATTATGACGTCACTTCTACGGCGAATAGCCCTAAAATCCGAGCCATCACACAGGCTAAGGTTATTTTGATCTTTTTTTCTGTTTTCGTTTACGCTTTCGGATTTCATTGTTATTTCGAAGTGTTATCCTCCTAGGTGTGACCAATCGTTTTATTCTAGCCTTTTGTCACACACTAACAAGTGAGTGAAGTGAATTTTCGTTTTAATATATAAATTTTTGACTTGAAAACTCGAGGTGAGAGTGTACGTGCTCATTTAGGCAAAAGAAGTTTCTAAAGTTTACGGTCTTAAATTCGCGAGAATTTGCACGGCTTCATTGACTTGCGTGTACTCTCGTCTAGACGAGAATTACTCGTGAAAATAGTCCAGCATTGAAATATACCAACCAGTGTTGCCAAGAAGTAGTTGGCAGAATGGTGCGTCAAGTCACAAGAAGTCGGTCAAATGATTTATCATTTGGATGAAACGGGCGCTTTATTTCGCTCAGTTGAGCAAGAAAGTCGCGTGTGTGGTGGTATGCAACACAAAAGAATTGAATTCAAACGAAGGTAATTGATTCCAGTAATTGCCGTAACAATTAAAATTGAATTGCGTTTTTGTTTCTGAATATAGACTCCCGGAAAACTTAAAATATAAAAAAAGACTTTGGTATGCTACATACCCCCCCCGTTTCGTCCTCGTAGATAATCATAATGACCTATTTTTGTGGTTTGACGCACCAATATGACTACCCAGCAAACACAAAACGTTTTCGACATCATTCACAAAAGGTTATAAAAGGTTGTCAGAAAACGTTTAAATGTCGGGTTATATAAAGGGTATATAAAGAGTATAAAACGTTTTCATAACCTTAAAAAACATTTTTAATAATCTACTGCTCAGCCAACAAAAATGTTTTACAGAAAACGTTTAAATGTCGGGTTATATAAAGGGTATAAAAACGTTTTAATAACATTCCAAAAACATTCTTGAAAACTTGATACAAAACATTCTAAACAGAATGTTATTTTGGAGTTGGAAAAATATTTTGCGAAAAATGTTTGCCCAAAATATTTTCAATAACGTTTTAAAAACGTTTTCATGACCTTTATATAACCCGACATTTAAATGTTATTAAAAGGTTTTGAAAAAACATTTTAAGAACATTTCTGTGTTTCCTTGGTTCAAATATTTTAACATAATGTTATTTAAGTATTGACACAATATTTGGCAGAAATGTTTGCAAAAATAGTTTACAATAACATTTTTTGAAAACATTGAAAAATATTGTTGTAGTGTGTTTTCATACAAAACGTTTTAAAACGTTATCATGACCTTTATATAACCCGACATTTTAATGTTATTAAAACGTTTTTACCTAAACCAAAAGCCAAAATATAACTTATTTAAAACGTTTTTAAAACGTTTTTGTGTTTGCTGGGTACTACTTCTTGGCAATATTGGTTAGTATATTTCGACGCTAGACTACTTATTTTCACGAGTAACTCCCGTCTAGATGGAGTACACACAAGTCAATGAATTCGTGTAATTTCTCGCGAATTTAAGACCGTAAATTTTAAATATTTCTTTAGTCTAAATGAGCACGTACCCACTCACCTCGAATTTTCAAGTCATAAATTTAGAAAACCCACGAAACCGAAACCGAAAATTCACTTCCTTCTACTTGTTAGTGAGGGACAAAAGGCTTGGTCAATGACACATTAGGAAATGAATTTGGAGAAAACCTTCTGTTAATGAAATAATATGCTGAGCCACCAGCCTGGGTGGCTCACGCTCCAGTAATTTCAGATGATTGAGCTCAGTAATACATTAAAGAATGTTTTCCAATTCATGAAAACAAATAGATAATCAGCTTATCGGATTAAAAGCTTAGAGGGAAGGTCTTGCTACTCAGCGAGTGTTTGTAATTATCAGAAGGTTTTCTCCAAATTCATTCTCTAATGATCCGAAAGCGAAAAAAACAAAAACTGAAAAGATAAAAAGAACCTTATGATAGGTATAATTTCATTATAACGAGTAGTAATAATCTTATTTGTTTAAAACAACCAAAGAAGATTACCACCACATTACCGGATCCACTTGGTATAGGACTCAGATTTCGCTCTCACTCCGACCACTACCCGTCTTTCCATTTTGAGATCTTATAAAAGGCGGGTGATCCCCAAGCTCTGCTGTCGCTGCTCTCCGGTGGATTCGTGATGTCTGTCTCCTGTTTCAAGCGTATTTTGAAAACATCTTTATTCCAAAGTTGATTTTGTTGGTCATTTAATGTTCTTTTTTCTTCTTTGTTTATATGTTTTTATTTGTAAAACGCTGTGTTCTCTGTAGAGCACTTCATAAATGCTTATATTAGATTACTTGGACAATTTTGCTGATAATCCATGTTTTATTGATATTTGCATTTCAGAAACAAGGTGTTAGGATAATTTTGGGTCGTTTTTACGCGCCAGAAGCGAGGAAGGTTTTCTGTCGTGCCTACCATGAAGGAATGTACGGAGCCAAATATGTGTGGATTATACCAGGTAAGCAATAGCTGAAAATATTGCAATGAGTTTAGTAGAATGCCGAATATCGATTTGTTAAATTTATGTTACGCATGAATTCTCTTGAAGTCACTGAAAAATAAACACCTTTTTGGGTGTTCAGTTTTGGGTTCTGAAGCGCTACCAAAAAGGCGTCTAAAGCATAAATGACTCCTTTGGGGTTTCTGATGGCACCCTAAGGGTATCAAACTGATACCGACACATTTTGGTAGCACCTCATAACCCATTTGTGGGGTGTAATTTTACACCCATAATGGTGCCGGGAGGCCCATTGAAGGTGTCAAAGGACACCTTTAATGCGTCTCCCGACACCACTCTTGGTGTGAAATTACACCTCAAAATGGGCTCTAAAGAGTCATAAAAATATGTCAGACGGCGCGGCACCTTCCCGTTAATTAAATATGTATGTCGCACTCTTTCGACCTCTTATCACGCTAAATCACCATTAACTAATTGATACGATGTCAAAATATTTGAAATGTGAGTAAAATTATGGATTTGCTGAAAATGCTCATGAAAACAAACAAAACAATAACTGATTTGTGTCCATTCGGTCAAATGATCATTTCAGACGCTTAAAGTCGACTCTTAAACATGGATTTTCTTTCTTTGAAAGGTTACTACCAGTATGACTGGTGGAAAATCCGAGATGAAGATCCTGTCAATTGTACTGTGGAAGAGATGAGGAAAGCCACGGAAGGTTATTTTGGTATCCACGTGATCGCTTTACCTGAAGGAGACGAAACCAATAGGGTGTCTGGATTGGTGAGTAGTATGTGAGTAACAGTGGGACAAACCCAATAGAGTGTCTGGATTGGTGAGTAGTATGCGAGTAACAGTGGGACAAAACCAATAGGGTGCCTGGATTGGTGAGTAGTATGTGAGTAACAGTGGGACAAAACCAAAAGGGTGTCTGGATTGGTGAGTAGTATGTGAGTAACAGTGGGACAAAACCAATAGGGTGCTTGGATTGCTGAGTAGTATGTGAGTAACAGTGGGACAAAACCAATAGGGTGCTTGGATTGCTGAGTAGTATGTGAGTAACAGTGGGACGAAACCAATAGAATTATTAGAGTAGTATGCGATTAACAGTGGGACGAAACCAAAAGGGTGTATGGATTGGTGAGTAGTATGTGAGTAACAGTGGGACAAAACCAACAGGGTGTCTGGATTGGTGAGTAGTATGTGAGTAACAATGGGACAAAACCAATAGGGTGTCTGGATTGGTGAGTAGTATGTGAGCGATAGGCGAAAACCATTTTTGAATGTATTACACTGTATCGCACCATTGATTATCAACGACCTGGCATAAAGACCTGGATCGTAATTCTATGGAAATTTGACATTATGCATTACAACAGTACATTTTAAAGCTAACACGAAATTTAGGTTAGAAATTTCGGTTATTTCAAAAGTTGCTTTTAAGATTGGACTTTCACATCGACACTCCGTAACCTATATTTTCCTTTATATCGTTTCTTAAAGTCTACGTGTGGGCACAAGCTGGAGCTCACATGTACATAACACATGTATGCATGCCTTCAGCCCTTCGCATTTAGAATTCTATGCAATGACTGAGGAAGAAAAACAAGCATGCTAAGAAAAACATTATAGATAGTTTGTGTGCAAGGAGATATAAAATGTTCAAACAATATTATGCAAGCAAAGCATTTGGGAAACCTCGGGGAATTAAATTCTTCTATTACTGCTGAATAATGTGTGATAGGTGTTATGTCCGGTTTGACCCCTTTTAAAAACGACAATTCACATATATCAAATGATGATGCCATTGTTAAATTACTTTGAGATACACTTAGTGGAATATGTCGCGCGAATGAATCCATATATTTAATTGATTTCTTTGTTATTCTGTGACTCAATTTAGTCACAATATAAAAAGGATACGATTGAAAGGCCAGCATTGCATCCTCTAACAGAACTAATTTAAAACAACAACAAAAACCATACTGTATAATAAGAGTATCGCACAAGAGCATAAACAGGGTTCAAAGAATTACTTACAAAAATGAGATTAGATGCGGTTTATATTTATTTCAAAAGTGTTTGATTGAATTTGCTACTTTAAGGTAATCGTTAAGGGATTGGATAGCAACGTTTGCACAGTATTTTTGTGGGACATGTGAGCACATCAGACACACCAAATGGCATTCTGAATACGAGGAATGTCCTGATGATATCAAATAATTTTGATATCTTTTAAATTCGCGATATAATACAAATTTTATGGCAAATTATTAAAAATTGATATTTTTGACATTCCTTTTATTTGATATTAGAAATACATTCCTCGTATTCGGAATGCAATTTGGTGTGTCTCATGTGCTCTCAGGTACCAAAAAATACTGTTAAAACGTTGGTATCCGATTCCTTAAGGGAGTTCTATATTAGTGAGCCGGTAGTCCAGATTGAATGTTCAGTGAATACTTTCTTGTTTTTGTTAAATAACTGCTGTTTAAGTTTTTACTTGTGTAATAGCTGTGAATATCGGATCATTTTGCAAATAAATTATCATATGAGCATAGTATATTAATATCTATATATGTATACACCTAGTTCTAATGTATCAAAAACATTAAGAATATCCTATCGTATCTATGAAACACTGGTCCAGAATTGATAGTGAGCATGCATTTGATATGGTTCGCATTGCCCCTTTTTTTTTTTAAAGCAAAGTGTATTTTTCAAGATTTTCTTCTTACATCTTTTCTGGTTCATCATAATTTACATTACAATATCAAGTGAAGGTTTGGGAAAAGGTTAAAGGGCATTGGACCTCTACCATTTCCCCAAATAGGGATCATGATAATCAGTAATGTAGTGTTGAAGACAATGTTATACATGTAGGAAGGTTTTGGTTGAACATGAATTTCTCATGTAATCTACCCTGTTCATCCTTTCATTTGGCCCTTAATAGGACAAGTGGTTACACCTGCTTTTCACTATATTCAACCTGCCTTTTCCATTGTATACTGACTGGCTTACTTTTCACTTTTTTCATCAACTCCTCTTTATCCCCTTTTGCCCCTTGTCCATTGACGCCATCTTGTCAACTAACTCACCTTCCACTCACTCGCCTTTCACCCTTGTCTAGGGCACACACCACTAAATAATCGTCCCATTGAAATACACGGGAAAATACAAGAAAGTAAGTTTGTTTTTCTACCCCATGTAACAACATTTTTAATATTTTGATCAAACCAGTGTCTTAAATAAAGATTAAACTTTTATTTAAATTTAATTTTTGGGACAAGTTAAGACAAACTTAAAAGATACGAACTCCTGAACAGCGCCATCCCGAATTTCAGCCGACACGCTCGCCTCCTTACCAGTTCCGGCCATGATATTGTTCCGAGGGTCTATTACCCATGCACATTCGATTCAGAAAATTTTCTGAACAGATATGTAATGTTGAGCTCCTATTCTATCTTTTTATCAAAACAACCAAGAGTCTCTCAAATTTGGTTCCCTCGGGACGCCGACATATTTCGCATAGGTGCTATTTTTTACCGGAACTATGAAGGGTTACACCAAATGCGGAAGGATTTAGTGTAGTGCACCCTCTACTAACTCTCGGTAACTCGCCTGTCTCTTATCTCGCCATGTACCAAATCCCCATTTAAAGCTAACACGAAATTTAGGTTAGAATCTTCAGTTATTTCAAAAGTTGCTTTTAAGATTAGAATTTCAAGACAGTGTCGTTTAGATCGACACTATGTAACCTATATTTTCCTTCATATCGCTACGTGTGGGCAAACTGGAGCTCACATTCTCATAACACATATGCGTGCCTTCAGCCCTTCACATTTAGAATTCTATACAATCACAGAGGAAGAAAAAAAGCATGCTAAGAATAACATTGTATGCAAGGAGATAAATGTCCAAACATAATGCAGCGAAACATTTGGAAAACCTCGGAGAAATAGATTCTTCTATTTATACTGCATTTAGTGTGTGTAGGTGTTATGTCCGATATATGAGATCTTGTTAACTTGCTTTTAATGTATTTACATACATTAGGTATTTTAAGTTTTAAGGCGACCCACGCGTGATTCTGTATGCAAGTCATTGTAAGTTCGCGGGTAAAATTCATAGCCACGAAGTAGGTCGTGATGTGGAATCATAAATGTTACGAACGATTTTTAAATTCATGAATAGGTTAAATAGCATTTATTTCTATAGACGCCTAGTCTGTAGTAAAATTTGGGGAAAACCCCATTATTTTTGGTATTGATTTTCATTACTGTACTGACCAGTGGAGTAGCCAAGTTTTCGAAAATTGTCTCCTTTTTTGGAGGGGTGGGGGTCTTGTCAAGCATAGCCAGTGGCGGCAGAATCATTAACATTTAGGAGAACGAACTTAATTTCTGCGGGTTAATTGAGACATTTGCGGGCGAAAGTTATCTAATTTCAGATGCTTTGAGCCCCCAAAAATAAATGATTTAGTTTGTATAAAAATGCAAGATACTAAAAAAGTGGTACGATTATGCACCTTATCCAATCTGAGCAGGCTGGTAAAAACAAGAACCACCCCCGATTTTACTCAATTAATCTCAGAATTCCCTTTCTCCTGAAAAATCGGTCGTAAACCATTATCAACTGGTGTGTTCTGTACAATCCAATATGCGGGAATTCGCCGTTGCTTCTGTGATTTTCACCGCGTATCAGCGCTCACTCGGTCACCGAGTTTCTGTGATTAAATCGCAACCTTCAGTTAGGACATGTGCCTTATATGTATGTTATTTATGTTACATATTATTATCATTACAGAGTGCTCAGGCATACGATATAAAGTATAACGAATATGTTGATCACAAATCAGCCGAATTAATAGGAATAGAAGAGGCGCCATTTGGTTATGACGGAGTATGGACTGTTGCCTTAGCATTACAAGAAGCTGAGAAGAAACTACAAGAAATGGGTGAGACTTAATCAGACTATTTCCTATTCTTAAAGGGAATCTCCGGCAATCATAACATTTTGCTTTATATGTCAGAAAAATAATTATCAAGCACGAATCACGTGGTTTTATTTAAAACAAACTCATATTGACCATAAACACGAATAAAAAGAGTCGACACTCAACACGCGATTTTCAAAACTCCCGCGCCTAAATTGTCTAAGTGCAATGACGTAATGGTTATTTGTGCTCAATTGTCGTCAGCCTTTGTTGTATAACTGGGGCGTCATTGCACTCGCAAATTCGGCGCCCGGGATTTTTATGGTCACTATGAGGCATAATATAAGGCATAATATAAGGCATAATGTTGTGATTGCCGGAGATATTCTTTGAAAGATTTAGGAGCAATAATGCTGCCCCACCATGACGCTTTAAACATATGATTTCTACTTCAATTTAAAAGGCCCGCCTGTTTTGCGTGGTTTTGTGGTGGCCTATTGGGTCATGATAATTCTGTAGCCTATATGATAATGTTGTTACGTAATCAAGTATGTGGTGTAATTTATACATGTGTGGTTTAAAAAAGTGAAAGATGAGTCTTCATGTGATCATAAAGATTAAAAAATGTATGAAAATAATCATTTTCGGGTCAAAGGTGAACATTCATTACATAATGGCCGCCCCTGGTATTTGGTGAGTTTAAAAGTATATGGTACATAGAGAAGTGAGCCTCAAATCAAAGTGGCGAAACCATTGGCAGTTATTTTTCTTTGCCGTATCCTCCCCATGCATACTATGTTTACAGTGAAACAATTTTTGAAAGTTTACTAATGTGCAAATTGTGATTCTTTCTTTACCTTATGTAACGCAATCAATGTATTATGACTCATTAATTGACAGATCCGCCGTCATCAATTATGTCCTTCACGTACGATCGACGTGACATCACAAACTTACTTTTCGACATTATGAGTAATACGTCATTTGAAGGTGTTACAGTAAGTAGTAATAAATTTTAATACAATTTCTTTATGAGTGTATTATAATCAGGGAATCATGTTTCTCTGAACCTGTTTAATGCTGTAAGTGCTAGCCATATGCTTCAACATAAAAAGGTTTGAGATATTTTCTCAAAATATCACGAGCTATCTTAAAAACCACTGAACCAAAACTAGGCTTGTTTGTACTCATTTCAATGCATTTTTCATGCTGATTTCAAATATGGTCATGAAAATTTAAAATTCTGAAATTTTTTAAAATTAAAAAAATTGAATCCCGCGTAGAGAGAGAGAGAGAGAGTTAACATTTGCATGCATATTATCTGGTTGTGATTTCCCGCATAATGCCCAATAACAGTCACAACTATACTAAGCCAAAAAAGATAATTTTTTCACAAGGTCATATTTTAAAATCCTGTCCAGGAAGCTGTTCCATATCAGTGCATTTTGCTGTTGTGTCAGTTGGTCACTGACATTAAGATAGGTGTTGCCAGCACACGTAATATTTAGCTTCTGCCCAATTAGGTGACTTTAAAAGTGGAATTAACAAAAAGCACTGGACGATGACCAATAGATGGGGGTGGGTGTTGCCGGTATGGAGTGGGTGCTGCCGGTATGGAGTGGGTGTTGCCACCTAGTTGTTGACAGATAGGTGTTGTCAGTTAGAATTTTAAAAGTCTTTAAAAGTGGAATTAACAAAAAGCACTGAACCACAGGTGTTGACCATGGCTAGAATGGGGTGGGTGGGGTGGCGAGGTAATAGGAGCTAGAGAATAATTTGAGGAGGTTATTTTTCGGAGGGGGTCAGTGTTTCTTTTTAAAATTAAATTTAGGGAAGCATTTCATTTCTTGATTGAGGCACGTGTCATCGATAGTGGTGGCGAAGGTGACTTTAAAAGTGGAATTATTAACATGAAATAACTGAGGCAACTAAAAATAACAAACGTGGAATTAACAACATAAACAACTAAAAATCTGGAGTAGATATAATTCTTTTGATATAACGTTGCTATGGTTACAAATTAACATGTATCATGTTTATTTTGATAGTTTCAGATAGACTCATTATTCTCTTAGAATAAAAAGCTGTTAGAAAAACCAACGTTTTGCTCGTTACGCCAATATATTTTTGTTTCACTACTTTAGTAGCATTTATTATAGGTTATCATAACATAACATAATAACAATAACAATTTATTATAAAGCTCCTAACCTACAAGATCTAGTTACTTAACAAGGAAAATAAACTACAATCTTGCAGTTGCAACTAACGCTACAATTTCACCCTACACGTGATAAAAAAGATGTATCAGAGTCGAAAAAAATGGATGAGAACAACTAAAACATCTGTTAAGATGGTTTCTAGTTATTTCAGTTGCTTTTGCATTCAAATTTACCAACCGTTCTTTCTCAAAATGCATTATCAAGGTTACATGTTGTAATGCTATTGAAAGTTACTATTTACAATATGGATTGAAATGAAGAGCTTAAATGAATCAGAGAAACGTAAACGCATTCAAATAACTCGGAACATTTATGATTAGGTAGAATCAGGACAAAAGTTATAAATCATCGAAAATATAACTTTTTCTTCTTCTTCCTACCTAAAAGTAGGCCCTAGTAGTGCTCATTAGCGCCAATCCGGCTTGAAATGTGGGGGGACACCCGGTCAAATTTGTTAAAAGTGGCTGAAAAGAACAAAAATGGGCCATTTTGCCGAAAGGTGGGGGACATGTCCCCCTGTCCCCCCTATGGATGGCGTATACCTTCTAAATACGTCTAAGATAATACGCCTAACCATACACCCCTAAGATGCAATCTTAGACGTCTAAGATACAATCTTACACGTCTAAGATACAATCTTACACGTCTAAGATACAATCTTACACGTCTAAGATACAATCTTACACGTCTAAGATACAATCTTACACGTCTAAGATACAATCTTACACGTCTAAGATACAATCTTACACGTCTAAGATACAATCTTACACGTCTAAGATAAAATCTTACACGTCTAAGAATTTCGCGTTAGACTTTTAAGTCTAAAAATCGACGAATCGCAGAGCCAGAAATTACAACCAGCCAATCATTCAAATATTCAATTACTAGTCAATTCAATCTTAGACGCCTGAGATTTTACACGCTGAAGATTTTACACGCGTAAGATTTCTTTATAGACGTCTAAGATTGACCATTCACCATGACCTATAATAGTGGTGGACGGTATCGCGATTCTCCCAAATGTACGACGGACGCTTTATAAACTTGTTGTTTATTTGGAGGCACACCACCAAATAATATCCCATTGAAGTACTGTAGTAAAAACACAAGAAAGTAAGCTACATGACTCGTTGCTGCTGAAAAGGCGGACTTACATACATTAATGGCCCTACATAATACGTCACCTCCTAAGTGGTAGTGTCCCCATGGGTGATGTACTAAACAGAGTTAATAAGCCTACATAATGTTTTCATTTAGGGAGCGGTCAAGTTTACTGACACTGGTGACAGAATAGGACCAATGCAAGTGGAACAAAACCAAGGTAACCTATCGTAATCATAATTATCTTTTATTTAGGCAAATCTGAACTATTTGTAGACAAAGTCTGTACTATTTGATGCTCATTATACTCCAATGTTTATAATAATAATAATACGTTATTAAAAGAAGGTCAAACGATGTAGGGACCGCATGATAACAACCTTTTATATGAATGATACACTACAAGATTCCTATTGGGGTCGCCAGTACAGGTACACACAGAGTACCAACACAGGTACTCTGCTTACACAGGCACTCCGCTGCTACTGCACATGTACTCTGCAGCTGGTGGATCCTGTGTAGTAACAGCAGAGTACCTTTATAGGTGGTACTCTGTGTGTACCTGCCAGGTTCCTTGCCATTGTTGTACATTGGTGTACCTGTGCAGACGACCGCAATAGGAATTTTGTAGTAATAGCTATTGAGTATTATAAAGGGCTAGGTATACGGATAAGGCAAACCCTTGCAATGCATCATCTTACAAAGACAGTTTAAATATATGTTACTGTTTTATCGTTCTATTCAGGTGGCGTTGAAAAAACTGTAGGGATATTCGATCCTGCTCGACCGAAAGGAAATGAATTTTATTGGACACGCGATGTCCTTTGGCAAGGTGTGTTTGTGTGGTGGACTGGTGGTGTGGCCAGTTGGGGTGGAGTGTGTCTGTGTATGGGGATGCAGCTGTGTTGGGGGTGTATAGGGTGCACGGCGGTGAGGGTGTGTTGGGCTGCGGAAATGTGTGCAAGATGTGTAATGAATGAATAATATGGAATGTATTTGGGTTAGGGTTTGGGTTTGGGTGGGTTGCGTGGTATGGGGTGAGAAGGGGTATGTTTGAATGTGTTTTGAATGTACTGACTTTTGAGTAATTGCATTTGTATCCTTTCAAATAGTGTGTCAGATTATAACATAAAATGAATTATCTGGGATGCCGCCCTCTTTTGCTCACTTACAAAGCTAATTAAATTCGGTCCACTAAATTAATACTTGATATGCAGCCATGTTCTATAATTCAAGAGAATTCACGTATAACATGATCTTAACAAACAGACGAATATATATTCGGTACTCTGCCAAACCAATATAGTGTAGTAACCGAAGTTATTTATAGGAGGTAATGGAAAATTTTGAGATTTTTGTCTTAAATGAAGGATAAGGGTTCCAGGAACTCAAATCAAATTGTTACCACTTGATACTCCCAGCCCCTTGGTGGCCATCTTGAATCTAAAATGGCCACTATTTTGTACACTATATGTTGGACTATAACTTGGCTTCCGGGCTGAGCTCCACATCAAGCTTAAAATGGTGGTAAACCCTATGTTTATGATGACAACGATTACAATAAAGGCATATACAAGTTTATACGTCATTTCGTTTGGTGGCCATCTTGGATTTCAAAATGGCGGCCATCATCAACATATTTTTGGCTATATCTGAAGTTGTGAGCCACAAGGCAAGCTTAAAATGGTGGCAATACCCATGTTTATGATGATGCAAAAGATTGCAAATAAAGCATATACAAAGGTACAGGGCATTTCGTTTGCCAGCTCTGTCAGATTTCGCCAAAATAATTGTATAAAATAGATCGTCATTTTTAACTTTTTCATATACCCTTCTTTTTTACGCTTTCAAGGTGGGAAACCCCCAGTTGATGCATTCACCGAAGTTCATCAAGCACAAAAAATTAACAAAGGGCTGTACGCATTTATCATCGTCTTGGCAATTCTTGGCATAACACTCGCATGTGGATTCTTGGTGTTTAATATTTTATACAGAAGGAAACAGTGAGTTGGTCATAATCTAATATCGCAGAAATAGAGAGATGTGTTTAGTAATAATAATGCAACTGGCCCAATAGTAAAGCTTATCCATATTATAACATTTTTTATTTATTTAATTATTGTTATTTTTTTTTGTATTCACTGTCAGATATGTCCTCTTTAAATTTGGCCCCAAAACAGGCGAGGCAATACAAAGAAAATCTCTATTTAATACCACCGCATATGTCGCCAATGCGACATGATGCAGTCATGGTCCATGGCAAAGGCGATTCGACCTTTGTGGCATTAAACCCAGTTAACAGGAAATTAATCCAGTAAATCGATTCAGTAAAGCAAATAAGCTCATGCCAGAGAGTTGATATTCGCTCATGCATTCGATCACTAACGGCAACAAGCTTCGGTCGATTACCCCAGCTGCAGCGTGTGTAAACTCTAATTTGCATAGAGGCTGTACGTGAAATTATTGATTGGCTCCAAACAAAGGATTTGAACCGGTGCACGTAATCATGGCGCAGTGCAGTCCATTCAATCAAATGTTGTCATCAACCTATTTGATCGCAGTGCATTGTTATGTGTGTGAGACGAACTGTCGCGGTTGATTGCAATCAAACAAACAATGTCTTATGTATTACTTTGTTCCGTGATGAAAATCGTGATGTTTTATTCAATCACTCTTGAAAAATGTATTTCTTTGTAGGCCTATTACTTTGTTTTGTGATGAAAATCGTGATGTTTTATTTCATCATCCTCTAAACAATAATTATAGTTACATGCATTTCAAGAAAAAAATCTTATTAAAACGGTAGGCCCTATGTTGTTTAGAAAAAATGTAGAAAGTGATGATGATGATGATGTCGATGATGATGATGATGATGATGATGATGATGATGATGATGATGTCTCCAAAAGTATCCCGGTTTGTTTTTCTTGCCCTAAATCGTGCGTATATATTAATAAGGCACTTCAATAATCAATAATCAGTCCCGTGACGGCCTCCACTAACTAGCTACTAACTTGGGTTTATGGGCGCTGATATTTCATGTTCACTGTCACTTATTTATCAGAAAAGTGCGACCATTTGTCAATCACCTACAGTACCCAATTTCGGCATACTATATTAGAAACTCATCATGATGATTGCCAGAGAATAGTTAAAATGTAGCTTGTACCGTTTTTTGTGGCATCCTTCAGAAGTGAGCGGTCCGATACCAATATTTTCGGTCAAATCTCCATTCAATTAACACGGGGAGTTGGCTAGCTATGCCTTGCCCTCACTCATATTTTACAAAAGTGCGACTATTTCTGAACATCTAACCTAGCTGTAATTTTAGGTCATGTTAGAGAAATATATTTGCTAGAAGTTTGGAGAATACCTAACATATTGGCTGGTTATTTTTCACACAGTGATGTTAACTAGCCAAGTGCCCATTCTTCCAACGTAGATCATTTGTAGGGGTCACGCGTCAATGGTGAGAGCACTGTGTATTCAGTATCGAAGTTACGTAATGTTACTATGTCAACGGGATCACGCGCTAGAGTAATGAACCACGATCGAAATGATCACCACATAAAGTATATGGCACTCGAAGGCATACCAAAGTAGCGTGATCCGGTAACCAAGAGAATTACGTAACCACTTCGATGCTGAATTGTGTATAGGAAAACGGACAGTAACTGCAGTATGAGCCACTCATTCGAACGTGAGTCGTGTCGGTTCTTTTGATATGTCACGACTTCTCGCACGCCATGTACGTACTGTGTTATGCGCATGATCGTGTACGCGTTCGACTAATATTTCCATCGTAATAATTAAACGGACCTCGGATTTTGACAAAACTACAGCACCTCAAGTCCTGATTTTTGCAGGGTATGTTAGTTTACTTAAGTACAGAACATTCGTGTAAAAAACAGAATTTTGAAAAATATTGAGGACGTCCTCCTCAGCAAATGTTATAATATGGTTTTCAGCTTTAAATGTCAGAGACTGTATTGAGCAGCGACGTAGCTTAGTCCAATAGTAAAGATGTTTTTGATTCAGCATGGTCGAATATAATTGATGTCATTGGCTTGGATTAATAGTAAACTAGGCTATACTACAATTTAGAGAATAAAAGATAGGAATTTTTGTTTTTACTATCCTCTACCGTGTGGTAGATTTTTCATATCAATATGTAAGCGCTCTTTAGCAAAGTCATAGTTCATGCTTTATCATTTAATGATATAAAATTTGAAAAATATTGAAAGAAACACTTGAGGTTTTGACTTTTAAAACCTACATTTTGGTCAAAAATGTGCTTGGATAGGCAGTTTTCAACAGATATACCACATTCGCTTTGCTATAACATTGAATTGCGTTATCTGTTGACCTTGTAACGAAAAGCGCGTTTAGGGGGACGTGTGAGCTTTCGATTGGTTTTTTTTTAATCTGACTGGATGAAGGGAACACTTGAGGTTTTGACAAAAACCAATCAAAGAGGCTCATTTTCAGCTAGAAGCTCCACATCTCTTACTATGCAATGCACTCAACCGTGTAGTATAATCAAAGACTGTGTGGAGACAATTCACTGCTTGCTTGAGAGCTCTAGGACGAAAATGTGTGCTCAGGTGTATAGAGGTGGAAACCGTGCGCATGATGGTTTATAAGAGAATCGTTTTCGTATAGAAACCTTTCCATATGTTTAAGTAGTGGATGCACTACGATTAAATATTGGACCTGCCTGTCGTCTATCACACGGTAGTGGATAAGTGGAAACAAATATTCATATCGTTTATTCTCATTCTTAGTCAGATATTATTTTAGAACTAAACACTGTGTATCATACGGTGTCTGATCTCCGCCAAACTCCCCCTTTTATAATTCATACCCCCAACTTTTTAGTTTTCCCCCTTTTTGCGAAATGCTTTCCCCTTTTCAAATATTTCCCCCCTTTTCGCCTTCCCCCTTTTCTAATTGTTTCCCCCTTTTCGACTTTCCCCCTTTTCGACTTACCCCCTTTTCAAATAGTTTCCCCCTTTTCGACTTTCCCCCTTTTCAAATAGTTTCCCCTTTTCGACTTTCCCCCTTTTCAAATAGTTTCTCCCTTTTCGACTTTCCCCCTTTTCAAATAGTTTCCCCCTTTTCGACTTGCCCCCTTTTCAAACTTTGTAGTTTCTCCTTTTCGACTTTCCCCTTTTCAAATAGTTTCCCCTTCTCGACTTTCCCCCTTTTCATATAGTTTCCTCCTTTTCGAATCCCCCCTTTTCAAATAGTTTCCCCCTTTTTAATTTCCTTTTCAAATAGTTTCCCCGTTTTCGAATTACCCCTTTACAAATAATACCCTTTTATTTTCACCCATTTTGTAAAATTAATAGTTCCCCCTTTTTACAAATAATCCCTTTTAACTTTCCTCCCGCTTTTCACAAATAGGTTCCCATTTAAATAGTTTCTCCCTTTTTAAATAATACTCCCTTTTTGTTTTTAATACTCCCTTTTTGTTTGGGTACTCCCCGTTTTCCGTGCGTGGGCTTTACCAGTAAGCCTGGACCCTGGAGAGTACCGTGCACTCACTAGAGCTCATTTTGCTACTTCCATTATTGGAAAGGCGTTCTACATGAATTTGGATACCAACGTAGGTAGATTTATAGCCTGTTGTGCAAGCGCCGCTAAATTCAATGGGTTAGGGATCCGTCAACTTTTATGCACGTTTATAGAGGGGCTGTACAAAGAGCAAATCCGATATGATTGATAAACCAAATAGCTCCAAATGATGTTCAGAATGTTAAACGGGTGAAATGGCATGCATAAATATTTATGCTGGTCAAATTCATAGCAATGATGTTTGAAAGTCTGTGAAGAACTTGTCTATAAACAGGGATATGTCAGAGACAACAAACAACTGGCTGCCATTGTTACAGAAGCCTAGATAATAAGAATTGTTTGTGCTATATAATTATTCAAAAGTTTTTTTTTAGTTTAAAACAAGCGGTCTTAACAGTGAAATGACAATAAAAGCATACATTTATAAAACGGGCCTGGACAAAATGGGCATTGCATATTTATGACAAGTGTGGCTGTGTATATTCAATTGACTAGACAAATGAACCAGGGACTTCGGTCAGTGGTGCACGCCTCAAAAATCCAAAAAGAATTAGTAGGCCCTATATGTTAGATGAAGAATTAAGTAGCAATTAAGGGGTACTACACCTGCCAATTTGTGCCTATTTTTGCATTTTTCTCAAAATTATGGCGCATTAGGGACAAGTAAGATATGTATATTATAGGGGCAAGGACAACAACTACTGCACTGGAAATTTTATTTCAGCACAGCCAACAGTTGTGGAGTTACAGTCAAAATGAGGGAAAACCAATATTTGATCAATAAATCAATAACTACTTGCTTTGTGTTGCTGTATTTTCAGTACAGTAGTTGTAGTCCTTGCCCATATAATAAAATTATACATATCTTACTTGTCACCAATGTGCTATAATTTTTGAGAAAATTGCAAAAATAGGCGCAAAATTGGACAGGGGTGTAGTACCCCTTAAGCCTAGTCTTTTGCTGAACCATGAAATGGTATCAGCCTATATGAGTGTATGTTACTTACTTGCTTACTTACTTGCTTACTTACTTACTTACTTACTTACTTACTTACTTACTTACTTACTTACTTACTTACTTACTTACTTACTTACTTACTTACCAACCATTTGGTCTAAAATGGACATATCTTTAAATGCCACGAAGGTATGAACCCCCAAGTGGTGTCAAATAAAAGAGAAAGAAGTAAAGAATATAATAAAAATATTTCCTAAAATCAGAGGTCATCCAAGGGGTCACAGAAAAAAAAAAAGGTCATTTTAACCAAAAATGCTCCAATCGAGCTGAAATTTATATGCAATGATGCTTATGACATTCTAAACATGTTTAAAATATTTTAATATTCACTTAAGGACATTAAGGGGTCATAAAGGGGTCAAAGGTCAAGTTGTCAAAAATGCTCCAATTGAGCTGATATTTAAATGCCATGATCTTTATGACATTCTAAACATGTTTAAAATATTCCAATATTTATTTAAGATCATTCAGGCCGCGGCAGGGGTCATAAAGGGTCAAAGGTCAAGTTTTCAAAATGCTCCAATTGAGCTGATATTTAAATACAATGATCTTTATGACATTCTAAACATGTTTAAAATATTTTAATATTCATTTAAGGGCATTAAGGGGTTATAAAGATATATATATATATATCACAATATACTGCCAAATCCCCATGGTTCAGCTATGGTGCGGTAACCGCTCTAGTTTAAAAGTCGAGACAAGTCCAAAATAATAACGATTAATAAGCCAATCTAATTGATTCGAATTCCAATCTCCTGGCCTTTTTTATTTAGTTGCATGATATAATTCAGATTATGATTTTTCTTAAATGTAGATCTATATCCTATAGAATTCATAAATTACATAATAAGTATCATTTTATTCATTTTATTTAGCTCAAGAATTTGTATCAGACAATCACGTGCTTTCAACGTGTAGGCCGGACCTATTTCAATATCGAAGTACATGGGACGTGAATGCACGGTACTATAGATGGTCCGTGCCTACTGGTAAAGCCTACGCATCGTGAAAAGGGAATAAAAAAAGGAGTAAAAAAAGGAATAAAAAATAAGGAGAAACTATTTTAATGGGGAAAAAATCTGTAAAATGGTATTATGTAAAAGGTGAAAAGAAAATTCGAAAAGGGGGAAACTATATGAAAAGGGGGAAATTCGAAAAGGGGGATACTATATGAAAAGGGGGAAATTCGAAAAGGGGGAAACTATATGAAAAGGGGGAAATTCGAAAAGGGGGAAACTATATGAAAAGGGGAAATTCGAAAAGGGGGAAACTATATGAAAAGGGGGAAATTCGAAAAGGGGAACTATATGAAAAGGGGAAATTCGAAAAGGGGAAACTATATGAAAAGGGGGAAATTCGAAAATGGGGAAACTATATGAAAAGGGGAAATTCGAAAAGGGGAACTATTTGAAAAGGGGAAAGTCGAAAAGGGGGAACTATTTGAAAAGGGGAAAGTCGAAAAGGGGGAACTATTTGAAAAGGGGAAAGTTAAAGGGGAAATATTTGAAAAAGGGGAAAGCATTTCGCAAAAGGGGAAAACTGAAAATTTGGGGAGATGAATTATAAAAGGGGGGGGTTTGGCGGAGATCAGACACCGTAGTATCATGAAAACTCCCCTTTTTCTGCCGCCGTTTACCGTGCGATAGACGACATGCAGAAACCAATAAAATTCCGCGCTAAAAAGCTCAGCCATAGCCAAGACTAACTCCATCAGTCGTCTACACTGCGGATGTACTGCGTTATGCTTTGTAGTGACGGTTGACGAATGAGGGCAGCAGTCTAAGACAGCCACTCACTAAGAATGTATAATTAAAGTTTGCTAGTATTATGAGAGTCTTTTTCTCTTTTGGTAACTTGTTTGTATTTCTTTTATGTTGCCTGTGATATTATTCTGTTTTTTTCAGGATAATCAAAATGTCAAGTCCAAAATTGAATAATCTGATAGCGTTGGGCGGTATCTTCGTTTACCTGTCAATTATATTTCTTGGTTTGGATACGAATCTGGTATCAAAGGATGTATTCTGTGAAATGACCACGGTACGTTGTTATTCATAATCAATACATAAATGAAGTATATGTGCGGGGAGAGTCTCGAACTGGCAGCATACATGAATGGGAATTGAACCAGTCATATAACATTCTGTGTTAGGTTACGTAATTCTTCCTTTTACAGACAGATCCTAAATGATAATCCGAGTATAATATCTTTCCCAGCTATAAACTTTTATACTACAAGTTCAGTATAATTATGAATTCATTCATTTTAAAGGCGCAGACAGCGACGTTTGCACGGTATTTTTGTGGGACCTGAGACCACATCAGATATACTAAATTGCATTCTGAATACAGGAATGGTTTTTGACCTTTCGTATTGAAGATATACATTTATACGTTTTTTGAGAAAAATATATTATCTTCAATAAGATAGGTCAAAATTTTTAAATGATAGTCGACTTTTCCTCCCAACTGCATACACTTTAAGTACATATCATTAGATTTATAAAGTTTAAAAAGTATTAAAAAAAAAGAAGGAAAAAAAAAAAGGATTCTCCATTTAATACAGGACAATCCTCAATGGTTCGTAAGAGTAACCATCAAAAGATTTGCCGGCACAATAGGAACACTTTGGGGTTGTTTAAAGCGTCTGCAGAGCTTTAAATTATTTACCAAAGCAAGTTCTCTTTGTAAAAACATTTTGCGGGTACTAAAGTACGGTTGTACTTGCCGACCATTTATGAATCCGTTTGGCAACCTGTCTTACATACTATTAGTAGAGCATTGAAACATTCGTTGAATTAAAAAGTGCATCATAGTAATTTTAATGTGATAGGATTAGTTTCATTCTTGTTCATGTTCGTTGTACTATCATTAAACTAATAATTACATTTTCTTTTCAGGTTTTCATGTGGTTTCTTGCACTGGGATTTTCGTTTAGTTTTGGTGCAATGTTTAGTAAGACATGGCGAGTACATCGAATATTTACCAGCAAAACAGTTTCACAACCAAAAGGGGTAAAGTACTTCAATACATCTGTTGTGCCATGCGGTTGAATCCCCCAATCCATATACCATAATCATACTGCGATGCGCACATGTTTACTGCGCAATGAAATCAGATGCAACGTCATGAACGTGCACAGTAACGATGTGCGCATCGGTGATATGTCATCAGGGCATGGACTATAAGAGATACAGACAAACTCCAAACAGTCAAAGTCTCAGTGTCACCCGCATGCACCCGATAATGAGGGGCCGATTGTTCCATGAAATGCGACAGGCGAAACTGCTACGCACGTACCGCATATTTTTACGGTCTTACGAAGACACGCAAAGCTCTACCGCCTGTACGCGAAGGCACGCAACGCTGGTGTGATTGTTAGATACGGCACAATTGGACGATCGGACCTCATGCATATGCGAGAATTCACAGCATACAATGTACGGGGGTTTTGACTGTAGCAAAATAGTCTGTATTAGTCTGTGCATCAGGAATTCGATCGCAAAACCTTTCAGGATTGATCAAAATGGTCCAACGTATAGTTTTATAACATTTGTTGAATACAATAATATTTTAAGTGCCGATGTTGCCATCTGGTGTGTCGATACAATTTCCGACTGATCGATCTCTTAGCCAATCAGCAGACTGAAATGTGTTTACCGTAGGAAAGGTCACTCTTCTTCAACCGCATTTTACACGTGACGTACGGGGGTGACAAGAATACAAGGTTAACATGAAGTTCAAAATAGATGGTTGGGAGACGGAGTTACAAAAAATAATTTGTCGCATTCCACCGGTTTTAATAGAATAATATAATTTTGCTTTGACACCACATAACACATTTAGAATTTAATAATGAAGAAGGAGGCGGCCTATATGCTTCACCCTGGCAGGGCGTAAGACAATGCGAAACACAAATTAATATATGCGAGGATCGGAAATAAATGATGCAAGCCCGAGAAATTATCATTTAAATGACGTGATTGGGGCTCGAGCAAACTGGCATATGAAAATATTGAGAGAAAAAAAATCAGGACTCAGCGGGGATTGAACCCCGGTCGCTGGATTACAGGTCCAGAGCTTTACCACTGTCCTACCTGAGTTCACAGTCGGTACTCGGGCAATCTTAACTTAAGTCCCCATGATAACTCTCTCATTGTGTCTCAGCGGCCAATTATATATTAAATAATGAAGAAGGAGGCGGCCTATATGCTTCACCCTGGCAGGGCGTAAGACAATGCGAAACACAACTTAATATATGCGAGGATCGGAAATAAACAATGCAAGCCCGAGAAATTATAATTTAAATGACGTGATTGGGGCTCGAGCAAACTGGCATATGAAAATATTGAGAGAGAAAAAATCAGGACTCAGCGGGGATTGAACCCCGGTCGCTGGATTACCGGTCCAGAGCTTTACCATTGTAGGCCTACTACCTGAGTTCACAGTCGGTACTCGGACAATCTCAACTTAAGTCCCCATGATAACTTTTAGAATTTATTTGATTTATAACATTCCTCCAAACGCCAGGCAAAACCCAATATTGACAAACAATAAATTGAAGGGATGCCTATAATAAGGGATAAGAATTGTTTGTGAAGATTTTAAGATTACGTAGCGATGTCAAAAATGGCGATATCACCCCCCCCCCCACACACACACACACACACACACACACACAATTTATTCCTTAATAAAGAGATGAAACGTGATTAAATCAAGATTGATCATAGTAAGCAGTCCAGTCATCTTAGGCTTTTTAATAAAATGTACTTTAATGCCCACGTCCCGGCCCCCGTGAACCGTGGGCGCTGTCTGCTGCATCTATATTTAGGAGCAATTTAACGGTTGTTATGAGTTGTAAATATCGTAAAGTAGGCTCGGTAATTCACATATGAAACAATCACTAGGATCTACAACATGCTCATCTAATAGGGGAACAGTTCTTAAACCCCAATACATTTGTACATTCATTGAATGACCTTTGAAGATTTGGGTACAAAAACTCATACTCTGCAGCTTGAGGTCAAATTTTGCACTATGATTATGTATAAGGTTATTAGACTATGCCATTGGGATGAGGCTCTTTGTGGTCCATAGTGAATAATATTAATGCTACGTTTAACCATTTACATTAGTTTGTCGAGTGACGTTACGAAAGATCATAAAGCAAACAACGACTTGAGGTTTCCATCTAGACAATTTCAAGATCACGTGTAATATTATGCCGGCCATCAGATGCCCAGGTGTAATCGGTTTGATTATATTCATTAACATATTCATATTTTTTTATGAATATGTGAATATTTATATGATTAATATAAATGGATTGTCTTACTCCCGTGATTCATTTGCCTCGCAACCTCAACCGTAAGGAACTTTTAAAATCAAAGTCATATTTGCCCAAATTAACCTAGTCACCTCACTAAAACGATCATATGAATCATTCTACAACTAGTCTTAAAATGATCATATCAATTATTTTAGCACATTGATAATAACAGATGGCGATATCATAGCGTCATCTCTTTTATAATAACAGATGGCGCTATGACTGCACTAAAATGATTGATATGATCATTTTAAGACCAGTTGTAGAATGATTAATATGATTATTTTAATATGGAGACTGTTTTGATTTGCATTAAATATAAATATTTCTAAATTCTAGATTCAAGATGAACACTTATTTGGTCAAATCACCGGGCTAGTAATCATCGACATGTTTATCCTTAGTATTTGGGCTATAGTTGATCCGCTCTTCTACCATGAAGTGAACGGTATAACAATGGTAAGTGTGTTTATTTCAACAGTTCTGCCTAAAGGCACATTGCATATAGCAATCTTTTTCTTAAAGATGTGAGGTGGGGTGAATGCTGCCATTTTGAAGTGTCAGAGAAAGAACAAAAATGGAAATTAGAATAAAACCGAAGATCACAGTATTTGATGGCTGATAGATTTGACAGAGT
Organism: Amphiura filiformis; assembly: GCF_039555335.1. NCBI lineage: Eukaryota > Metazoa > Echinodermata > Ophiuroidea > Amphilepidida > Amphiuridae > Amphiura > Amphiura filiformis. Next base: position 50,155,875 of record NC_092633.1, on the reverse strand, counting down.
AGGCACTTAGGCGTAGCCGTAGTTGACTGTCTCTTGTGTTGAACCGCATTCACAGGCTGGGCTGCATAGTCCGGACTCATGTTGGCATTCAAACGCACAACTCCAACATATCCAGTGCGATGTACTATTAAGCGTCAGACCCTAGGCAGCTTAAATGAGGTTGACTTTCACTCATGTGTTCCCTTGGTGGCTATTCAGTACGCCTTTTTCTTAGTCGGATGGATGGATTTTAGTAGTAGAAGTTCGTCCTTTTAAAGGGAATGCTTGCTTTAAATTTATCTCGCATTATTGAACATCATCTCGTATTAAGGAACAATAGAAATATTGAAAAGGAAAAAAACCCTTGATGTTGTGTTCTTTTCTATTGATATGCAGGAAAGCCCCGATGATGACGATGTTATATTGATACCAGTCCATATAACCTGTATATCATATTGGCAGAATTACTTTCTGGGTATACTACTAATTATTAAAGGCTTACTCTTGATTTTTGGGGCCTTTCTCGCCTGGGAAACAAGACAAGTACGAATTCCTGGTCTGAATGACTCTAAATGGATTGGTGAGTCACTAATTATTATTATGGGCATACTCTTGATTTTTGAGTGGGAAACAAGATAAGTATGAATACTAGGTCTGAATGACTCAAATGGAATTTTTGGGGGAGCACCGGGTCTGAAGAGCCGTTTTGTGGTAACCGGTACTCCTTATATTAGCTCTAATTTTAGTCATTTGTTAAAATTGGCTGAGAATTAACGAAACGGTGATCTAAGACCTAAAAAAGGAACAAAATAAAAAGTTGCACTTTTAGGCCTATATTCTAATCAATGAAAGCACGACGCTATAGTTTTAATGGTGGTAATCAATGGATAGCACGGTGCTAGTTCTCTTGTTCGAGAACGCTTTGCGTGCAAATCAATAGGGCGTGCAATGGAGCAAACTGCAACTTTTGAATTTGACTCTTCCTTGAGTTTTTTTGGATCGTCGCACTTTATTTCTTGAACGATTTCAACAAATGAGGTCTTAAATCTGAACTAAACGAAGCAGCCAATTATGTCTTTGTTCAGGACATACAGGGCAGTGAGAATAAAAATCCGTGCAGTGAGAATTAAAAATCCGTGCTTAAAATATTTCTATACTATTCAAGTATTAACCACACAGGTTATATAGAGTGTGTAAAGCATTGCTAATGTTTTCAGGACCTTTTATATATATAACCTGACATTTAAAAGTAAGAAACAGAGTTATGCAGAACAAGAAAGAAACGTTTTTTCACAATTTTCTCAAAAAAAGTGCCATTTTTTTAAAGCAAAATTTGATACAATTACTTAGAAATTGGCAAAATATTTTGGGTTTGTTTTTCGCCAAATTTGGTTTAAAATCGGGTAATTCATCCCACCCGCACATCCCCATTAAAACCAAAGTTAAGACTCCACCAGGGGTTCAATCAGAAAAATTGTCTTTAAATATTATTTTCATTTTGTTTCTATTACACAGGTATGAGCGTCTACACCGTAGTAATCGTATCATTTACTGGAGTGCCCGTACAGTTTTTGTTTCAAATCCTAATGCCAATTTTGCCTTGCTCTCAATTTTCATTTTGTTCCCAACAACCCTCACGATGTGTCTTGTCTTCGTACCAAAGGTAAGAAAATATTCGCATATTAAATAAAGCAATTTATAATATTAATTATCGCCTTTATAAAGTGCCTTGAAAATTAATCGTTTTGGAAACAATGACGATTTTACTTTCTTATTTTTGGTCGAACGCAATCAAGGCAATAGAAAAGTTATCAATAAAATTGTATGAAAAATTGTAGATCAGATTATACATTTCCATGGGTAAACTGATGAAACAAATTAATACCAAGAAATTAACATGCGGCTATAATCATGACAATGACTAGGAAATGGGACATTGGGATTAGGTACAATCAATGAGCCTTTTTAAGTTCCCGGATTTTGTTTTAGTCACGTGGTTTCTCATTGTCGTAGCTAAGCTAAGCTCTCGGCAGAAGTTGCTGCATCCAAACAGAAAACTTGAAGAAAGTATTTTCGGTTTCACTTTTATATGAATGGCCAAGATAAACGTGTAAGGTTACACGTGTAAGATTGTCTCTTACACGTGTAAGATTGCATCTTATACGCGTAAGATTGCATCTTATACGTGTAAGAATGAAGCGGGATTTTTAAATTGACGAATCACAGAGTAAGAAATCACAAACAACCAATCATCTCATGCGTAGCAAACTTCAACCAATAATATGTAAAGACGTTTTGTAATTTGTAACATCCACGACTTCTTATACGTGTAAGATTTGGATTTCAGTGATGGGCGATACGTGATATTATTGGCGACGTAACGAGGATAAGGAGAGCTTGTCACCAAAATCGTAAACGAGGCATTTTCTTAATTTTTATGAGTGCTGCAATGTCCTGTATTTTATGACGAATCTATGTCAGGAATTATTTCGACTGTTGGTCCGCCATGGCCACATCGCGATTTATTTCACTTTTGGCTAAGTTATTCAGTTATCTGGAGTCAATTAATACTCATATCAATGAAATTTCAAAAGGTGATGGTAAAATAATCACGTTTGCGAAAACTACCACGGTTCAGATCGATATCGAGGTTGAGATTATTCGACACTCGTTGTACTAGTCAAATCGGAATACCGTCCATCCCTAATAGGCAATTCTTACGCGTATAAGAAATGCTATGGCGAGATTTCATTGGTCGACGATGAATACGCGTAAAGATGATAGGTTGTTTGGGGTTTAAATATGGGTTCTTCATATATGATTCGTCAATTTAAACATCCCGCTAGATTCTAAGACGTATAAGATGCAATCTTACACGTGTAAGGTTACACGTATAATCTTACACGTTTTTTTTTTTTGGTCCACTTGTATGGTCCACTTGGCCACTCATACACTTGGCCATTCATACTTTTAGTTTCTTATACGTGTAATCGTCCGACAACCAAGTTCGTTGGTTTACTTGTAAAAAGCGCCATCACAGCGCCATCAATATCCTGCTACCACGAAATGAGCATAAAGTCGCAAGTTGGTAGTTTCGAGACGCCCTGGTTACTGCATTGGTGTTCTTTGTTCACACGCATCTGTTTAAACAAGTAGCGTCTGTATGTCCTTTACGAAGGACATACTACCGGGGTTGTACAAGTGCGCGGCAAACAAAGAACATCAACTCAGTCAGCCAGGATGTCTCGACACTACCAACTTGCGACTTTACGTTCATTTCATGATAGCAGGTCACAATTTTATGGGGCTTAAGTGCACGTTTTACATCAAACCCGATTTCCCCCAGAGATCAGGTCTTTGTTCATCTTGGAAACCCACATACACCTTAAATAATCCATAGCTAAAGGCCTGATACCATTAAAATTACCCAGTATACAGAAAAAAAGTAAATAAGTTCACTCAGTAAATTATTCTTATTTACTATCGTGTGTAAGATTTATGACGGTCTTCATGGTCTTGTTTGTTTTTCTAAGATTATGATGCGAAATGAAGTCCATAATTCCATTAAGCACCATACGAGTATGCATGGTAGAAATGCCGTGGGAGTAGGTGGAGCGTCAGAAGATATCCAGGTACATACAGAGTCATAAATCGAGGATCCTATTATAGCCCATTCCTATAATCGGTACTTTCCTGCCGTTGGTGGGATGAACATCGATAGCACGTGCTTCTTGATCTCGCTTTTGTTATTTTATAATAATATGATAAATTCGTTTCCTTGCTTTCGTTGTGATAGCAATGTTCACCCCATCAACGGCAGGAAAGTGCCAATTACAGGAATGGTCTATATCAAACCGATTCTATTCACAACTGCTAGCATGCTTCATGCAACGACTAGAGCGTAGCCATCAGTGTCAGTTTATTACCATTCAGTACTAAAATGATTGATCATTTTTCTTGTTCAATGATTTTTAGTAGAGGACCAGCATGTAGACTGACTAAATCATAGAACAAAAGTTTGAGAGTCATTTTGGGATCTTTGATTGATTCTGAATAAATTTAGCTTGGGCTCACCTCCTGAAACTTCCGGGCATTCCGGGAAGGGGTCAATCAAGGTCACATGTTCAGAGTGCTCCAATTATGTCAAGTAATATATCAAACTACTCGTATGGTCATGAGGATTCCATAAATTTATAGTTTGTTATGCGTCAGACCTTTCTAGAGGGCGCTTTGATGAAAAAAATTCCAAAGGTCAACGACCTTTTTGAATTCTGACCATAGTTAACGTCTGATTTTGGTAATTTTGGTGTCTAATTATATGTTTTCTTGCATGAGAAATACTGCTAAAACATCCATATTGTAATTACGAGGTCATCGGTTCCTTGTACAGTTTTTAAGTTGCGTGAGTTGTATTGTATTTCTCATGCAAGAAAACATATAATTAGATGTTCAAAATCACCAAAATCGGACATTGTTAACTATGGTCAGAATTCAAAAAGGTTGTTGACCTTTGAACGTTTTTCGTCATAGCGCCCTCTTGAAAGGTCTGACACAACAAACTATACATTTTTGGAATCCTCATGACCATACGAGTAATTTGATATAATACTTGACATAATTGGAGCATTCTGAAAATTTGATCCCCATGTAAACCTTGATTGACCCCTCCCCGGAATGCTCGGAAATTTCAGGAGGTGAGCCCAAGCTAAATTTATTCAGAATCAATCAAAGATCCCAAAATGACTCGCAAACTTTCTATGATTTAGTCACTGAGTCTACAGGCTGGTCCTCTACTATATATTTAGAATGGTTTTTATAAATGCTTGTAATGTATACCGTAAAATGGGGTAACTTTGGGCACTTTTCAGAGATTTTAAACCACTGCTTCCAAACAAAACCAATTATAATTCTAATTAACTCTTTTTTGTGACATTAGGGTTCCCTTCTACACCTTGAAGTTGAAAAAGATTTTTAAATAATTTTGTAAGGGTGCCCTAGGGGTTCAAAATAGCCTGACCAAAGTTAACCCGTTTTTGGGGCAACTTTGGTCACAGTATTACATTTCATGAAGAAAAAAAAATCAAAAAAATTGATCTTCGCTGTATATGGGCAAGTTGTTGTTTTTTGTGACATTTGGCCCCTTGCAAAATTAATCAAGCACACATCCTTGCTCACATATATCGATTTTTATTTTTTCTGAAAAAAAATGTAAAAAAACGCTAATTTTTGGTCAAAAATCCTGCTTTTTTCGTAAATTTCAAGGAAATTAGACATGAGCGACTATTATTTCTTCCAAACATATTTCTTAACAAATTGACACCAAATATGACTAAAAACAATATTGCTGTACAAAAATATGACCATTTAAAAAAGTATATTTGACCGACCAAAGTTACCCCGCTGACCGAAGTTACCCCTTTTTACGGTATTATAGTGTAGTGATATTATTAAGACAACGTTGGTAAGTACGGTATGTGTACGTACGCTCAAGTAGGCCAACTAAAAATGCCTGAAATGAAAACTAAATGACAATTTATTTTCTTTATCTAATGCTACTCTCAGAAATATAGAGTTGTTTTTCGTTTTGTACGAAGGGTAAGAGTTTTTACTTGTTAAAAATTCTCATTTCCTATATCCCGCGACATCTCAGGTCTCTTAAGGGTAAAGCTGTTAATTGATTATTGCAGGTGACCTTTTCCCGCTACATTCCTTGTTTACTCATCTTTCTTGAAATTGAATGAATAACCCGCATGTATGTTTTATAGGCTTTCTCCGGTCATGGCATGTTACTTCAACTACATTTCTTCAAGTGGTATTCCGCATGGCTTTATTCTAGGTCTTGTTCTTTTAATTATCACTGTCTGAAATCGGCAGGTTGTATGATAGACCATTTTGTTGCACCCTTTAATATGCGCGCATATGCGAACGTTGTCACTGCGCACGTTGCTGCGCCGCGAATGTGCGTATCATTGGTGTGACGTATTTAGAGTTACACATGTTTTTGGGATATAATATATACCAAAATGGTCTATTCTCCCGTAGTTTCGTTTTTAATCTGTCTAAAATTGTGTTTCTTTTCAGCAGAGAATGACACCTCAAATTGAGCGTAAAGAGAGCTCACGAAGGAGAATCGCCACAGACGATAAAGCTACAAGTACTGACGATTTAGCCAATGGATCAGCGTCAGTATGTTAATATTTATATATAACTTGTGTATTGAGGAAACGGTAAAGCTACAAGTACTGGCGATTTAGCCAATGGATCAGCGTCAGTATGTTAATATTTATAACTTGTGTATTGTCTATGAGACGATAAAGCTACAAAGTACTGACGAATTAGCCAATGAAAACCGTTCATCTTTCGTGTAAAATTGGTCATGCTTGGAACTTGTGCGTTTTTACATAATCAATTCACTGGAAGGTAGCAGCTAATGATTGTCGTTTTATTCTGTAGTTACTATATCAACAGAGAAATCACCGATATCCTTGTAAGGTTGCGTGGCATTGACTAAATGACATTCCTCAAGAATCTTCAGCTACTGTCATTTAAATGTAGGCTGTGACATCAAGTTTGGGGCCATTGAAACAAATGAGGTGTCATAATGGGCAGAAATAAATTCTGCTTCCAGTACTTTTTAAAAGTTTGTAATACGATACCCTGTTTGGAAAAATGGTCATTCGGATTAAGGGGATAGTTATTTTCTTATGTGTTTATGTATTTGTGTACATATTAGTATTATTGTCGGTGTTTGTGTTGGAGTGGGATGTGTGTGCGTAGGGGTATAGGTGCATGTGTTTTATAAGGCGTGATGGTGAGTGCGGCGAGTTAAAATGAAAAACAAATGCGGGTGTTAAATATTTGTTGTATTGTATGATATTTTGTTGTATATAAATGACTTGATAATAGATGAAGGAATGTGTCTTGTGAATTTCTAAAAAATTTACATTTTCTAGAAATTGAAGGTCAAGCTAAAGTGTAACTACATAGTTGCACGGTATTCATTAACGTGTTTTACCTATATGCCTATTATACCATGTTTTGTTTTTCTATAATAAGTAGTTAAGTTAGCTCAATCGATAAGGCGTTCGCCTACATGTGCGAGAGGTTGTGGGTTCGACTCACTCTGGCGGTGGTTAGTTCGGTCCCAAAATTGCTTGTCCCCCCTTTGGGGCTTGCCTCCCCCTTGCCAATTTGACCCTCCCCAGGGCTCAAAATTATTGCACAACCCTTAATACTGATAAATTCTATTATGTCTTGTCGAATGTCCTCGAACTACATGTAAAATCCAATGGATCTCTGTGCACTAGGCAGTAACTGTCTCAACGTAGTCTAGCCAGTGTCATCTACAGCGGTCACCCACAAATCTGAGAGCACCTTTCCTGTGTAGATCTGTCAATAGTTGATATTCGTATAGAAACGTGTGATCACTCGTTTTATAGTTAAATTTTTGCCTTCATAATAGTGATGTTGAACAGCGTCTCTATTAAGTCCTTTTGAAAATGGATAAAATCCGTAGAGCGAAATGTTATCACAGATGGCGGCTGCGAAGGTGTATAGAAAAAGTCCAGTGGTTGGAAAGTCAATGTTCCAAATCCTAAAAATAAGAAAAGAATACAAAAAGATAAAAATGTCACGGTATATTGTCGTTAATGAATCGGATAGCAACGTTTGCACAGTATTTTTTGTAGGGCCTGAGAGCACAAATTTATTCTGAATACGAGGAATGTCCTCCTGATATCAAATAATTTTCTTTTTTTTTTTCAATTCGCGATATACAAATTTTATGACACATTCTTAAAAACTGATAATCTGATATTTAACAGTCTTCAAAGTAAACTTTAGAAATCTAATGAGTATATGTAGCTGGGATATAAAGCCGTCCATCATTTGAACAGCATTTTGACATTTTGAATTGAAGATTCACATTTTCCCCCAAAAGACCTAAAAGTTTTAGGTCTTTTCAAAAAATCCAAATTATTTGATATCATCAGGACATTCCAAGTATCAAGAATGCAATTTGATGTGACTGATTTGCTCTCATGTTCCACAAAAAACACTGTGCAACCGTTGCTATCCGATCCTTTAGGCTAGTTCGAGAAGTTAATTGTTGCGAATTTATTCGAATTTTTATATCCGGTAAAAAGTTTTATGACCTCTGGCGAAAATTGAGGTCATTCTGAAGTCATTATTACGTTGTTTCGACGTCAATTTGTGAACGTATTACTCAAACGTTCCTATATTTCAAAAGTATGAATAATACGTTCACAGCTTGACCTCAAAACAACGTCATAAATGACGTTTTATTAATTAACGTCCGAAAATCAACGTCGAAAATAACGTTGTCACAACACGAATAAGAGTTCACAAATTTACGTATTTACAACGTAGATGACAACCTAAGTACAACGTAGATCACTTTTATACGACGATGTAACAACGTTGGCTGGGATGCACTTACCTTTGAGTAGTTGGAATTTGATTCTCCGGTGAATAGGCAATTCTTATTGGTAGGTGATGCTTCTTAAAAATATCATACAAGGTTGTAAGTAATTCACCTCCTTCCCTTTTTATTGACTTTGTGAACCATAAGACAGATTCATTTAAGAATCGTAATCTATCGAAGTCTTCAACACTTTTTGAATTAGTGCCATTTTTAAGCAGACTATCAACAAGCCATCTTAACCCCTGAGCGTTGATCGTCATAATGTCCGTTCTGGATCCCACATCATTAACATATTCTCTAATAGCGGCTATGTTGCTTCTGATTATGAAATCATGTGCGTCAATTTCTTTTCCACATCCACTGTCCAACAGAATTCCCCCATTACCAACCACAGCACAAGTTCTCTTATTACCGAGTCCTAAATCGTCGGTGATCTTTAACACTCGTGTTACTCGAGAGTTATTGGCTAGTTTGACATGAAGTAATTTTGTACGGTTGATCTTTTGCCTTATACGAAAATCCTCACTGAACATCCCCATTGGAACACCAGGCTTGTAGATTTGTATTGCATTTATTACACTGTATCTTTGTAGCACTCTTGATCTGGAAAAAGATTAAAGATATCATGAGAAGTTATTGAGAATTCCCAATGGATTGTATCAGACTGAGTGTACAAAGTCTTCAACACTGACTGAAGAATGATAGATTGGTGATGCCATTTTTAAGCACGGATGTCATCACATTTGTGCCTCGACTCTTATAGGTTTCATGAACAACTTCAAGCCCGCATCACTGTCCCCTACCCAGAGTGTGCCGTCCTGGCAAACTAAACACACTAAAATGCTTTGAAGCACGCGCCCTGCCACATGCTCTTATAAACCTGTTTAATTACCAATTTACATGACCAGCACTTGAATTCTATCCCTACTTTTGGGCTCGCCATGATACGAGGGCCACAGACTGCGGCTGTTATAATCATGCATAATGAGTTGAACGATCGAACTCGGGTTGGTCACTTTTTGCTTTCAAGACAAGTTCAAGCCTTAAAATTGGCTTTTACATAAATAATTGGATATATTCAGAGTTTTGAGAGAAATACATTCCCAGATCTAAGCGTCAATATCAAAAGAATATGACACCGCTATATGAATGATATGATCAGCATCTATGCACTTACACTTACTTACTTACAGGATTGATGGGATTAATTATAGGTTTAGGCCTTTTAGTACCCCATATCCATTTTGTTTCCAGTGCTGATCAATCTTTCCTTTAAACTGATTTGTAGTATTAACTCCAACAACATCTTCAAGAAGGTTATTCCACACATCTACCACTCGCTGGGAGAAGAAGAACTTCCTCAAATTCAAACCTTTCTTCAGCTGCCTTTTGAAGAGTTTGAATTTGTGACCCCTAATGCCTGTGTTATGAGACATGGTGAAAAGCTGATCTGGGTGGATATCTTCCAAGCCGTTGAGAATTTTGAAGACCTCGATCAAGTCACCTCTCAGTCGCCTGATCTCCAAGGGATACAGGTTCAGTTCTTCAAGTCTTTCTTGGTAGGGCTTCTCCCTCAGGCTTGGAACCAATTTGGTAGCTCTTCTCTGGATCTTCTCAATGGCTTTGATGTCTTTTACCAGGTAGGGGTTCCATGCCTGCACACAGTATTCTACGTGTGGGCGAATGTATGCCTTATACAAGATAGGGAAGCTCTCCATGTCAATGTGTTTGAAAGTTCTCTTAATAATCCTCAGGCTAGTCATAGCTTTGTTTGCTGCCTTTGTGCATTGCAGACTTGGTGTGCAATCGTCTGTAATGTATACACCTAGGTCTTTCTCCTCTTTAGCTGTTATGATTTCTTCTTCCCCTAGCACATAGCTTCTCTCATTGTTGTTGATTCCCATGTGCATGCACTTGCATTTGGAGGCATTAAACCGGAGGAGCCACGTATCAGACCAATCTTTGAGATGGTTTAGGTCTTCCTGGATATCATCACCTCCTTTAGAGCTGTTCTTCTGGACCCTGTTGTAAAGGTTTGTGTCATCAGCAAACATCTTTGTTTTGGACGATACCACTTCTGGCAGATCATTGACGTACAGGACGAAAAGGATTTGTCCCAATACTGAGCCCTGCGGTACGCCGCTTAGGACATCGGCCCACTCTGACAAGCCATTCCTTACTCCAACTTGTTGTTTCCTGTCTTGTAGGAAAGCTGCAATCCATTCAAGGATTTTGCCGGAGATACCATAGGCTCTCAGCTTTGACAAAAGCCTTTTATGAGGGACTGTGTCAAAGGCTTTTGAGTAATCAAGGTAGATAACATCAACTCCAAATCCTTCGTCTAAGCTGTCTGTCACATCTTCTAAGGTGGTGAGTAAATTAGACATGCATGATCTTCCACTGGTGAAACCATGTTGATCCTCTGAAAGAAGGTTGTTCTGGTTTACATGCTTGAGTATAGCATCCCTCAGTAGTGACTCCATGATCTTGCAGGGTACACTGGTAAGACTGACTGGTCTGTAATTACCTGCCTGACTCTTCGACCGCATCTTAAATATTGGGGACACTCTTGCTTGCTTCCAGTCATCTGGGATGTTACCCTCCTCCAGCAATTTTGTGAAGATCTTGAACAGGGGTACTGCCATCTCACTCTTGCATTCTTTCAAGACATAAGTATGTACTTGGTCTATTCCAGGTGATTTGTCTTCCTTCAATGCATGCAACTTCTTCTCAGCATCATCTACAGTAAACGCCGCCCCACATAATTTTTCAATGCCGGGGCACCTGTCTGGTAATGTTGGCACATCTCCATCAGGTTCATTGGTAAACACACTCTTGAAGAAGTTGTTTAAGACATTTGCTGTTTCCTTATCTGTTTTTGTCATCTCACCCTTCTCGTCTTCAAGTTGTGAAACTCCTGCTTTCACCTTCTGCTTGGCTCTAACGTAGCTGTGCCCATGCAGATACACGTGCGAAGCACTGGCTTCTAATATATTTACCTCACAAGGTCAACAATTTTCTAGTACAATGGAGCATAATCAGCATATAGTGCAGTGAAACACTATACATGCTATACAAACGTCTTTATATTGTCTGCGTGTGCGCGTCCATAGAATATTGATTCTATTAATATGGAATTAAATACAATCTCTACAGGTAGCTATCGGTTTCTAGCCAATCAGATAGGACTGCTTTTCTTGCGTTCAGATAAGCGAGCTACCTTATTACCAATCGCCCGTCGCTCACCAACGGAGTATATGCCTATTATAATAGTTGAGTATATTTTGTTAAGTGATACTTGATGGTGTTACTACAATCCCACGTGATTCATGCTGGGAAAAAAGAATTCTTTACCTACTGCAGTCGCTGTGTATGGCTACCAGAGATTGAAATTGTTTGATAAATATTTATCATCTACTCACTTGACTGAAGTTGCAGCTTGATGATTGTAGTTTTGAAAAGGCAACCTGCGAAAACCCTACTCACGTCGATGATGCTGTCATTGCTGTATAATAATAATGAAATAATAATAATAATTATAACATTAAAAACCGAATTTTATAAATCTAATGATATGTAGGCCTACTTAAAGTGTATGTAGCTGGGAGGGAAAAGCCGCGCGTCCATCATTTTAAATTTTTCGTATTGAAGATATGTTTTTTCCCCCTAAAGACATATTTAGGTGTTTGGGGTAAAAATGTCCCGGAAAAATGTATATCTTCAATATGAAAATTTGTCTTATATCGCGAATTTAAATCTATAAAAAAAATCAAAATTATTTGATATCAGAAAGTTCCTCGTATTAAAGAATGCAATTTGGTATATCTGCTGTGCTCTCAGGCCCCACAAAAATACTGTGCAAAGGTGTGTGACCCCTTAAAAAGTGTTTTTTGAATGTTAGGCCCATTATGCCTATATAACCCGACATTTAAACGTTTTCTGACAACCATTCATTGCGATAACGTTTTGTGTTTGCTGTGTAAGGGGAGTTCAATCAATGGGAATCTCATCTAAGACCCTTTCAAAGAACCACTTTCCAGAAGAGGCAGGAAAAGGAGAAGGGAAAGAAGGAGGAAGAAGAAAGAAATCTAAATCGCACTGGGAGTTTTAGATTCGGACTAGAGCAGTGGTTTTCAGATTCAGGTGAGCACAGTGTCGGACTGAAACAGCGTAAGTGTTTTCTAGATTCGGACTAACACAGTGGGGGCACAGTGGTTTTCACTTTTTTTCGGACTGGCTGGCGTAGTGTAGACCTGAGACTAGTAGGCCTATACCTGGTATACTAGTCTTAAGTGTAGACTACGCTACGTAGGACTGAAGCATTAGAACTACTGTCTGTCCAATTAGCTTAGAGACGGTTTTTGTTACTTATTTAAATATAATTTCGATAAAAAAAAAGAAGTCATGAAAGAAAAGTTGTTAGTGACTTTTAGACCTAATAAGGTTTTCTTGTTTCAAAGATATTTGGTAACATTATAACCACAAATCTATTGAAATTTGAGCAACATCACGGCAAATTTGAAAATGATCAGTGAAATGTTGGGTACCATTTACCAAATACGTATTTGGACGGTTCCATTATTTTACTTCCAAGATACGGATGTGACGGTCAAAAATAAGAAAACTTATTTTCGATCAATAGCCTGCGGTACACAGGTAGGCCTCAGATAATGTAGAAGACAAGGTTTCTACGTCGGCACGCATACTGATAAAAGTGGTTTTCCAAGTAAAGTGTTGGAACTTTGAAAGACTTTTGTCTGACACGGCGTTTATTTTATAGGCCTATTGGTCCAACGGTGCCTGATATGCTGGAAATTTGTTTAGTGTGTAAATTAATTAACCGGATGGGACATAATTTATGGGTATTTATTGGTAAATACCACCAAGGATATAGAAAATACAAATACAAATTTACTCTTAAAATGTGTGCTAAATATATTTAATCCAGAATTGTAACAAAAAGCTGACGGATATCAATCCAAGCAAGTTTTCTGACAATCCAACAATCAATATTCAGTTGACCTCAGATAAAGGCCCTAACTTGGAAATTTTCCCCGCTGAAAGATGATAACACCCACCAAATTTCATTCAGGGGGTACTACACCCCTCGATAAATGTGTGTCTATTTTTGCATTTTCTCAAAAACTAATAACACAGTGGTAACAAAAGTTATGTATATTATAGGGCAAGGAATCCAATTACTACACTGGAATTTCAGTGACCCAAGATAAGTGGTTTGTTATTTATGATAAAAAATAAGGTACCGCTAGCATGTACCTCGTTTTCTATCATTATTATACTGAACCGCTTGTCTTGAGTCACTGAAATTTCAATGTAGTAATTGGATTCCTTGCCCCAATAATATACATAATTTTATTACCAGTGTATTATTATTTTTGAGAAAAATGCAAAAATAGTCACAAATTTACCACAGGGTGTAGTACCCCTTAACGTCTAAAAATCCAACAGCAGACCTCAGATGACCTTGACATGACCTTGAATATGTTTGGCGCTTAATTGAATACCTGAGTGGAAGAAGGGCCCAACTCCATCAAAACTGTTTTTGAGATATTAAGGAAATAACTTATTATTTGGAAAAGTTTTATAGGCAGAATGTTTTCATCTTCAGTGGACCTTTAATACATGAATATACAATATTACATACATTCAAAATTAAATATGATGTTTCCATGGCAACGATACAGGTCTTAATACGAACTGGAGTTGGGCCCTTCTTCCACTAATATACTGCAACTGCCAGTTTCGTAAGCAGATGTGTTATAAATAGAATAGAAATTTGGTAATTATCCATTAATTGCACAGGTAGAAGCATGTCAAGAAGTATTATTGTAGTAAAAAGCAGATTTCATGGATGAACAAAATTCCTGTTTAACCCAATATTTGTGGAAGAAGGCCTTTCTTCCATGAAAACCATGATTAAGTGTACTTGAAAGACTATTTGGAGAGTTGATTTTGGCTCATCTTTCACACACAAGGAAGAACAATCTGCTGGCAATAAAATGCTGGGTCTAACTCATTTTTGTAAAAAATTGGAGTTGGGCCCTTCTTCCACTCAGGTATTCAATTGTGATCATATCCACCATGTTTCATGGAAATGCTCAATTGACCAAATATGACCTTGACATTACTTTAAATTGTGGGCGCTCAATAATATTGTGATCACATCAAGCAAAGTTTCACGACAATCTATGAAATTTTTCGTGCTAACATCTACCATGTTTGATGACAATCCAAAAGACCATCAATAATGTTACATGCGCCCTTTATAACAACAAATCAAACATTAACTCCTATCCTAAAATTTTCTATCAACTCTCTAATTCATAACTCCAAAATTGTCCGTCTTTTTTATTAATTTTCTATCTTTTACCAATGTTTAATACTATGTGACTTTTTAAGTTTATAAATAGCTAAAACTGAAAAAAAAAATGGGTCGCATTAGATCGATTTAGGGGTCTTTTAGAGCTGAAACTAAGGGTCTTTCAGCGCGATGTTTTGGCAAAATTCAGGGGTCTGTGGGGAACCGCGCTGTCCAAAAGCTGGGGTCTCTACCCGTATGACCATTGTGTTAGGTCCCCCCTCAAGCATTAAAAGAGAGCAATGTAGTAACAATGTTAAAACAAACATGACAAAAGAGCGTTAGACCTAATATAAACCATGAACCATTCAACAAGCTAGCTTGTCAGATACATGCCTACATGTGAATATCATCATTTATATACAGGCCTACCGTAAAACCCCGTCTACAAGCATATGCTTCTGATGAAAGCTACATTAATCCAGTCGCCATTATGGAGTTTGAGCAAATAAATTACGGATCCAAGCATATACAAACAAGTATTATTTTTAAGACCGATCAATTCTCGCTATTCGCAATAAGGGCGCCGCCAGCGGTTTGCGATGTAATCGTGATGTATCATGGGAAAATCGTGATGTATCATGGGAAAAGGTCGACATCAAGTCCGCGCAATACGAATATTACCATGCTATTACATAGGAACACGTGACAATATATTTTAGTTTGTCAATATAACGGTATTACACGCAAATCGATAGAGAAAAAATTAATTGTGCACATTTCAAATCACATTATTAAGTATTATTGAGTATCGATTCGCGTGTAACACCTTTATTTTGACAAACTAAAAAATATTGTCACGTGTTCCTATGTAATAGCATGGTAATATTCGTATTGCGCGGACTTGATGTCGACCTTTTCCCATGATACATCACGATTACATCGCAAAAACCGCTGGCGGCGCCCTTATTGCGAATAGCGAGAATTGTATTGGTATATTAACGCTTGCTTCGAATTAATTAAGCTTTTATAAAAAACACTATATATGCTTGTAGACGGGGTTTTACGGTATACTACGAATCATCAGACTGCTTGTTAACAAAATCAACACTTATAATCGTCACCTTCATAACCAAAATGTTTCTCATTTGCAAATTTGATTTTCTGAGTAATAAACCCATAAATAGTTGACATGATTAATCAAATTTCCAGTCGCATTCTTCATTAACTTGTGGAATACATATCTTTTGATGTAATGAAGTTAATGAAGAATGGCGGCTGGAAATTTGATTAATTATGGGTTTATTACTCAGAAAATCAAATTTGCAAATGAGAAACATGTAATAATGACCTAGGCATTTTGGTTATGAGGGTGATGTAATGAAATGTTAATAATTTTCCGTGTTGAAAAATATAGGCCTACCAACGTTGTTTCATCAAAACCATCGTGCTATCTACTGATGATAGTTATCATGGTTCCCGGTCATGGTTATACATTTTCTAGACACAAACTGTGTGATGTTGTGCAATAGGTTGTATTATGTAATTCATTAGAGAATGAATTTGGAGAAAACCTTCTGATAATTACAAACACTCGCTGAGCAGCAAGACCTTCCCTCTAAGCTTTTAATCCGATAAGCCGATTATCTATTTGTTTTCATGAATTGGAAGACATTCTTTGATGTATTACTGAGCTCAATCATCTGAAATTACTGGAGCGTGAGCCACCCATGCTGGTGGCTCAGCATAGTATTTTATTAACAGAAGGTTTTCTCCCAATTCGTTTCCTAATGAGTACATTATATCAAATATTTTTTGTATTCTATTCCGACTCATCTCATAATTCTGATCTCAAATGAACAGGTATTTTTCATAAACCTAATATCGAGTGAGGTCTGCCTATATTGTAGAAATCTTCTCTTTTTCCTCGCTCTGCCATTTCCTCGCTTTGAATGTGTATTTCCTGGTCACTTCCTCGCAAGACTGGACAGGTGAAATAGCCAAATAGTGCAAACACAAATCGTGCTGGCACATCAAATTGCAATGGGAGCACATAATTTGTCATAAACAGTATAATATATCTATAGGTAGTAGGCCTATGGGGGAGCGTGGCGCAATGGTTAGGGTACTTGCCTTTAGTGCATGAGGTCCCGGGTTCAACTCCCGGCGGCGGCGATTTGCTGGGATATTGACTTGGAAAAAAAGTCTGAAATTAATTATTGGCAACCTCTGTATCCCATATTAACTTCAGATTTCCGTTTTCCCCATGGTTCATTTAGAATTGGGTAAATGAATCATGAAAGTACTCCGTCCTTCGGAGGGGACGTTAAACCGTCAGTCCCGTGTGCAGAGCAGAGAGCCATACCTGTACATGTATCTCGCAGCTAGGGTGTTAACCCCAATGGAAATAAGCTTCAATAGAGGCTTTCTTGGGTTTATTTATCCAGGGTTGTCAAAACCCGAACAATTCAAATCAAATCAAAAACCATGTTCATGGTCATTTCAAGTAAACACAATGCTGTATTTGGATGGCATTTGAAAGTAGCAGGATTTTCCATATAAACATCAAGTATGGTTTAGATAAGAAACGTATAAAAAACGTATAAAAGACGTATAAAGTTGTTCTCTAAAACAGAGTTTTCTCGATCTCAGTAACCAGATATCGCAGCGAGTGAAATGTTGGTGCATTTGATGTAGCTTAACATTTTCTTTGTGTGTTTATACAAATTTTTAGAATAAATTTGAAAATCATTCGTTTAAAGCCTTTTTTCGCACCATGTTCACAAGATCAAAAACGCGTTCCAAATGAAAATTTATAAAATACCATAGAAAAATTGCAGAAACCGGCTTCCCCCACCCCGGCATCCCCTATCATGCTTGCCCCCTCCCTCTCCCTCCCTATCCCTGTAACATAGAATGACTCACGTGCCACGGTTTCATATGTTCGTGGTCATTTTGCATTTCTGTATAACTACTGAAGTTTTAAAACGTTTTGTATGAAAACCCACTGCAACAATATGTTTTCAAAATGTTATTGTAAAATATTTTTTGCAAACATATTTTGCCAAAATTTTGTTAACACTTAGGTCTAAATAACATCATGTTAGAATAAATAGGTTATCAACAAATGTTTTTGAATGTTATGAAAACGTTTTATACCTTCTATATAGGGCCTACCCTTTATATAACCCGACATTTAAACGTTTTCTGGCAACCTTTTCCGAATGAAGTCGAAAACGTTTTGTGTTTGCTGGGAGTGGTAGCTGGCCTCCCATATGATATGTCCTGATTAATTTACACTGCATCGTAGCAGGCCTATACGACCCAGAATTGTCAACATTTAATTATTACGTTTCTAGCAGGGAGGACAAATTACGGAAAATATAAGATTATTGCAATATATTCATTAGTAGATAATTTTGAATACGGTTTGTAATATTTGTTTATGATAAAAATTAGCCATTTTGATGAGGAAATAATGTCACATTCTTCCGATGTTTTATACAAACGTATAATCGAGTATTTTTACCCAGCTTTCCCCTAAACGTCATTGATCTTTTGGTTTGTTCCCTAATACAGAACGGCTTCGAGACCGATATCATCAATAAGTTACCGAATTATTGTAAATTTTAATTGTATTACTCAGCATATTATATATGCACAAAGGATATAGAACGGCCTGCAGACTGATATCATGCGTAAATTTTTGAGTTATTGTTAACATGGTTAACAGGGTTTAGTGTTGGTAAGCAGGGTACCTATTTTACGCGAATATGTGACCCGTCACATCAAACCAGCGGCAGAAAGGAAAATGGAGATTTTTAAATGACACCTTACTTGTTGAAATCAGATACAGTAAAAATGTTTTATGAGGCAAAACAAGCTCAAATTTTTTTATTTTCTTTATATTTTTTCATCTTCTTTCCATTGTTATCGCTCATTAATTCGTTAAGCAATTATATCGTCAAATTGGAATTTCGTTCTGGTGTACCAGAACGAAATTACAACACTTGACCACTGGCCTATGGAGCAACATAAATCGGAATCAACTAAAATTTGGGGAATAAGCTTTTTTCGTGGATATCTATACTGAAAAATGTCATAAAAAGAGGATACTAGGATTACCACTAAATTTTCCTTTATTATAAGCATGTTTATTTAGAAGGCCTATTAGCATGATATAAAAGTATGCAAAGATAAAAAAAAAAGCATGATACACAAGTGTACCATCATCTGAGAACAAGAATATATACAATTATAGACCTTTAGACTTAGCATAATAACATAGCAATGATAAGTACAATGATTAGCAAAGTTAACTTTTCCCCGATTATATTTATTATTATCATTGTTTAATATAGGCCTATAGTACTATTTTTAACACTACAGTTTCCAAAAATACAATTCAGTCTTAACTTACCGGCATAAGCCACTATCTTTCTTGTCACGCGAAATAGCCGCCATTGTAGCCGTAAACATATCCGTGTATGAATGGGCGATTAATATAATCGTTAAAAACAAATAAAATCCAGTTATCAAGATAAATATTCTCAAACCACAAGTCTGATATATACAAGGAGCACAATAAGATGATATTGTTTTATATTCAGCTGAAGATGCCATGGCAGTCAGTCAGTACTAGTTTCTGATTATTTTCAACAACTCCTGTAACATTTTTATACCATGCAAGTCATTAGTAATTCGTATGTAGTCCGACGAGTAGGACCTTTTATTTCTAAGTTACCAGACTATACACTTTTCACACTATGATCACTATCTCACATGGCGCAAGAAAGACGAATCGCGAAAGTCCAGTGACCGCGCCCCCCCAAGGAGGATAGTGGACTTTTGTGGTTAATCTTTCTTGAGCGATCAGAGTTAGAGTATAGTTGGTAAACTAAGAAAAAAACAGGTCCTACTCGTCGGACTATTCGTATGTCATAGTCATCTGAAAGTTTCTAGAAACACCGCAAGCCCCACCAGTTTGCAGTGCTTGTGGACATTGACCGCTACATCCAAATGCCATCATATTGTGCTCTTAGGCAAGGCACTTTACCTTACTAGCTTCTCTCTACCCAGGGGTGAAATGGGGAGCTGTTATGAATATTGTCCATTGAGCGCCGCCCATGATGCCTTGGGTATTGTATGGCACCTGCCATATTCTAAAGACACCCAAATGAATGTAAAGCACTTTAGGTACACGTGCACATGTGAAAGGCGCTGTATAAATACCAATATTTATTTTATTTATAGAGTTGGCTCAATGCTTTGGTCTTCGGTTTTTTATTGAGTTTTGTCATGATTAATGGACATAGTCGCTCCTTACAGGCACGATATGCGACCTGTATCATTGATTAATTGATTGCTTGAACATAATTATATAGTAAATTATTAACAGCCTAGTGCAGTCATCTGGTATTTCAATGACTCATAAGTTCCTCCTAATACTTTTTAGGATAAGTCAAAATATATTTTACGAAATGTAAAAATGTAAAAAGATATGTATAGTCTTATTTGTTTTACACATGTGGACCAATTTATAGCGTTACACGTCATTGTGTTCAGTCACAAAGGTTATTAATTGTATTAGAAAAGAGGCTGTTTTAAAAGTTCCACCTGAGTCCTTAGCCGTCTTTAACAAACACATGAATAATAATAATAATAATGGAGCGTATTTATACCGCGCAAAAATCATCAAAAAGATCTCAGGGCGCGAATAGACCTGGCCTACTGTATTATTTGAGAGCTGACACCTCTGGACTCAGATGCAACTTTTAACACTGTTTAAAACGGTCTCTTTTTTTTAAAATAAAGAACCATTGTGACTGAAAGCAATGACGTGTGACGCTATAATTTGGTCCATATGTGTAAATCAAATACGGCTTTTTACACATTTACATTTTGTCAAATATTTTTCGATTTATTTAACAAAGTATTTAAGGGGGAACTTAAGTTGTGTACCCTATAGCATCAAGCTAAATGCTATCTTCAGTAGATAGCATTAACCAAAGGCTATCTTCAGTATATAGTATGAGGCAAAAGGCTATCTTCAGTAGAAAGCATCAACCGAAGGCTATCTTCAGTAGATAGCCTCAAGTAAAAAGAATCTCCAGTAGATAGCATCAATATGGTGCGAGAGGTTGCAGGTTCGAACCCTCGTGGAAAAATTGAGTTAGCTTGAAATTCCCCTGGACAAGGAACTTACTGCTAATTGTCTTGTTGTATCCCATACGAAACTCGGGGAGCTGATCCTGGTTGCGATGGTTATTTGTGGAATGTCTAGGGTGTGCAGGGTGTGCGCTTTTGAAGCAGCAAAGTCCATGATTTGTTGTTAAATCGTTTGTGGAATGATGTGGGCCGTAGTGGTCAGCTACAACCTGTAAAGTGTGCTGAGGCTTGTGGATCAACGTATAGGCTTTGTGCCTGTGCGTATAGCGCACTATAAATCACTGTGCTTTTTTTTTTTAATCTTCAGTAAATAACATTAAGCAAAAGGAATCTTCAGTAGATAGCATCAAATTTCAAAAGGTACTCTTAGTAGATAACATCAACCAAAGGCTATCTTCAGTAGATAGTATGAGGCAAAAGGCTATCTTCAGTAGATAGCATCAAGCAAAATGCTATCTTCAGTAGATAGCATCAAACGAAAGGCTATCTTCAGTAGATAGTATGAGGCAAAAGGCTATCTTCAGTAGATAGCATCAAGCAAAATGATGTCTTCTGTAGACAGCATCAAGCAAGCAAAATGCTATAATCAGTAGATAACATCAAGCAAAAGATAATCTTCAGTAGATAGCATTTACCAAAGGCTATCTTCAGTATATAGCATTAAGGAAAAAGCTATATTCAGTAGATAGCATCAAGCAAAATACTATCTTCAGTTGCAGCCTTATGGGTCACAGGGCCCGAAGAGGATAGGTAGGTAAAATGCTATATTCAGTAGATAGCATCAGACAAAAGGATATCTTCAGTAGATAACATCAAGCAAAAGGTAATATTCAGTAGATATCATGGACCAAGGGCTACCTTCAGTAAATAGTATGAGGCAAAAGGCTATTTTTAGTAGATAGCTTTCAAGCAAATGGTAATATTCAGTAGATAGCATCAAGCAAAAGGCTATCTACAGTAATACAGTAGATAGCATTAACAAATGGCTACTTTTGGAAGAAAGTCTCAAGCAATATGCAATTTTCAGTAGATAGCATCAAGCAATATGCAATTTTCAGTAGATAGCATCAAGCAAAATGCTATCTATAGCAGATAGCATCAACCAAAGGCTATCTTCAGAAGATAGTATGAGGCAAAATGCTATCTTCAGTAGATAACATCAAGCAAAAGGTAATCTTCAATAGATAGCATCAAGCAAAATGCCATCTTCCGTAGATAACAGCAAATTTCAAAAGGTACTCTTAGTAGATAACATCAACCAAAGGCTATCTTCAGTAGATAGTATGAGGCAAAAGGCTATCTTCAGTAGATAGCATCAAGCAAAATGCTATCTTCAGTAGATAGCATCAAACGAAAGGCTATCTTCAGCAAATAACATCAATCAAAAGGTGAATCGTCAGTAGATATCATCAACCAAAGGCTTTCTTAAGCATTTTGAAAAATATTGAGGGCATCCTCCTCAGCAAATGTTATAATATGGCTTTAAACTCACATATGGATAATTTCTTGGAATAATAATGAATGAGCAGATTTGGATGTAAGACGGCACCCATCAGTGCCAGGAATTTTATTATTAGCTAAACTTTTTAAGTAGTTTTACATTCCTCCACATCTAAAAAAATAGTCAAACTTCAAACAATTAACTTCGCTTATCTATTAATTTTATTTCTAAAAAATAGCTGATCATAATGTACGATCTTAAAATATAAAATTGGTTACATTTTTTTAAACCCGCTTTTTTGGCATGATTGTAATGTTTACAAATATCCAATTTATACCTAAATGAAATCAGCCAACTTTGTTATGTTTGTCAGATCAACCGAGTAATTTGTCGCCCCCAAGACATAGTGGCGTATCAGCCATTTTTGACAAAATGAGTTAAGATCAGTTTCATAATCTATGTATAAAGCTCTACATTCTGAGAAACTTTCAAGACATACATGTCATTAATTAATAAAGTATTATCACTAATTAGGTTTGGCGTATCTCACTCAATGGAATTATTGTGTTACAACATTCCCCTTGTTTTGGGCGACATAGTGGCGTATCAGTGACATACGCCACTATGTCGCAAATATGTGACATACACCACTATTTTGGTATATCGCGGCTGTTTGGCCAATATGGATATGAATTCAACTATTATTCGACATACTGGCGTATCACGTGTCGTATGTCAATTTTGAATGGAGAATAATTTTTCAAAAAATTTGACATACTGGCGTTTAATGACTAATTTCAATTAATTGGTGAATGACAACAATGTATTTTATACATTAAATGTAACTTAAATATTTATATTTTCATATCCATTCAAGAAAAGGGGACATTTTAATCGAGGCAATGTATGACAAACGGTTAAAAGTTGCAAAAACTTCAGATGCAATTATCTCAAAATGGCCATTTTCGTGATACGCCACTATGTCCTGCGGGCGACGAATTATTTTGGCTTAAAATGGACAGAAACTTTTCCTGACAGTTATTACTAATATCATTTCAGCATTTTACAAAATTAAAATTGGATTGAAATTGTACATTATGGCTCTGAAAATATAAAGCGCTTGGTAAAAATTCTTGCCTCCTCCGGTTATCTTAGGCTATTTAAGGGCTAGGGTATGAACGTTTGGACAGTATTTATTGTGGGACATTAGAGCACATCAGACATATCGAATTGCATTCTGAATACGAAGAATGTACTTCTGATATCAAATAATTTTCAAATTTACAATGTAATACACATTTTATGGCAAATGATTAAAAATTGATATTTAACAGTACCGTACTCAAGTAAACTTTATAAATCTGATGATTTATACTTAAAGTGTATGTAGGTGGGATGAAAAGCCGACGATCAATTGAAAATTTTGACCTTTTATTGAAGATATGAATTTTTTCCCGTGTTTGGTGTTTGGGGAAAAAATCCATATCTTCAACATGAAAGGTCAAAATTTTCAATTGATCGTCGGCTTTTCCTCCCAGCTACATATACTTTAAGAATATATCATTAGATTTGTAAAATTTACTTCGAGGACTGTTATATATCAAAAATGTGAAAAATATCAAATTTGAATAATTTGTCATAAAATTTGTATTATATCATGAATTTCAAAAAATGAAAATTATTTGATATCAGAAAGACATTCTTCGTATTCAGAATGCAATTTGATACGTCTGATGTGCTCTCATGTCCCACAAAAAATACTGTTGAAACGCTCATTCCAGATCCCTTAAGGCAATTAATTTAATGCCCATGTGATTTGACCAATGGGTGATGCCATACCAAGACCACCAAGTGATCAGTAGATGTGCTACAATGCTAAGAGATAGGAACTTTTCAGACAAATATCATAGAAATTACAACAAATGTATAAGGCTAATTCATTACACATTGGGAGATTCTAAAATTTTTGTATGTTTTCAAGAACTAAATTTTAGAAGTCTTTTCCCGATAGGGAAAAAGATTATCGAAGGAAACTCTTACAATAATACTTAAGTTGAAAAAAAAGTTGGTAAGCAATCTGGACACACAAGCCACGTTTCCAATTGAAATACAGTAAGACCACCTGTTGTGTCAAAGGTCACTTTTCCAAACTTCCTGTCTATAGTTGGTAATTTAAATATTATTTGTCATTGTATTTCTAAATGTAATGATGAGAAAAGGAAAAGAAAATGAAAGGACAGGACAGGACAGGAAAGGAAAGGAAAGGACAGGACAGGACAGGACAGGAAAGGAAAGGAAAGGAAAGGAAAGGAAAGGAAAATCACAAAATTTTATTTAACTTTACTCAAGGAAAGTATACAGACTATACAAGTTGAATGTCAGCGCCTATCTTGTACCGTATAGGTATTAAATTAAGTGCCTTTCTTTAAATAGCCTAAGATTACTGTCTTCTCTGATATCTTTTGGATTTTCTACAAGTACTTTTTAAACAAGAAATAGTTCTCTCATGAAAGTTCATCTGTGTTGGTATAAATCATGATTTTGATTTAAACTTTTGATCCAAACAAAGAAACGTAGGAGTCTACGAGTCTGTTATCAGGTCAAAGGTCAAGAAAATCACGACCTGATACAGTCACTCACTCGCTGATGAAAGATGGAGTACCATCTGAAAATTCCGAGGTAGGAATTATTTCCTTGTGTTTGGATCAAAAGTTTAAATCAAAATCAAGAAATAGTTCTATTTACAAAATTTCATTGTTCCAGATTGAGAAAGTATTTTGAATTTTGTTCAACTTCCTCAATACATCTGTAAAGTGTGCTGAGGCTTGTGGATCAACGTCTATGCGTTGTGCCTGTGCATAGCACACTATAAATCAATGTCAACAGCATCACAAACCATTCCTATCATCCCATCCATACCTAGCTTCCAAACCATCCCATCCATACCTAGCTTCCCAACCATCCCAATCAATTCCTAGCATCACATCCATACAATCATGTAAAAAACTGAAAATTGAACATGCCCGACTTCGGACAGATTTGGCTTGATTAATTGTTCATACAATTTATAGGGGCATTTCGTGAGTCATAGCCTCATCCTATAACATTTAACACTTTCTTAGCTTCACAAATAGGTGAATGCCGTTCTTTGCTCTAGTGACGACACTGTTGAATCGCTCCACACGTATAGACTTGTCCACAGTCAAGGTGAAGTTGTGCAGGATATTGGCCATCACCACTTTCATTTCATTCATCGCAAAATTTTGCCCGATGCAATTTCTGTAGTGAAAAAGAAAAGATGACAACACATTGTAACAATAAAATACTAGCAGAAACAACACAGTTTCTAGGCAAGACAACTTTACATTTGCCAACAGATGGCTAATGTAAACAGACAAAAATTGTCAACAGAATTAAAAATCAGCCAATATGCAAAAAGGAAAGGCAAGCCAAGCTATGGCTCCATGGTCAAAGTCCACTGCTTGCCTCTGTACTCAAACTTCATGTAAGTTTACACAGTCATTAACAAGCTGTCATGATTTATATCATATGTAAAAAAAACCCAAAACAAACACATTCTTGTATTGGCCCCGGTGGGTTCAGTTTGTATTTAAAGGTAGGACGTATGACCGTTCCAGAATTTGAAAATGACCCCTATTTCACGGGGAATCGAGGACATTTGCAGCAATTTACCCCCTATTTTGTGCAAAATCAAGGAAAATACCTCCCCTATTTTTATTATTTTGAGGACGCATTTTCATTTCACCCCTTATCACAAGGAATCAAGGACATTTTTCCAAAATAAATACCCCTATTTTTAAGATTTCAAGGACGCTTTTGAATTTATCCCCCTATTTCACTGGGAAATGAGGACAATTTTTATCGGAAAAAATATCCTATCAATTTTTGTGCGGAACTACTAAAAAACGGACAGAAAAAATACAAAAAACCAAAACTGTAGCGGTAAAACACGGACGAAAGTCCTAGAAATACACCCTATTTTTCATTTCAAGGACAATTTTGCTCCAAAACACCCCTAATTTGGACAATCATGAACAATTTTGTCCTCGAAAATTCCATGGACATTTCTTGAAAAGTACCCTAATTGGAACCATCATGCGTACACATCGTCAGTGAAGACTGAACCCACCGGGGTATTGGCATAACTCATCCTATCCTTAAATTGTGCCCAAACCTCAGTAGACTTTTTTTAGCTGTCAAAAATTTGTACAGGGGATATTGTAATCCATTGCAATGAACCAAGTACTAGGGCCAAAGAGACATCAATTGTGGGAGAAATACAAAACTCACTATGGACCACAATGGCCTCATCCGATTGGCATAGTTCAATAACCTCAATTAAACAATCATAGTGCAAAATTTGACCTCAAGTTGCAGAGTATGAGTTACAGTACCCAAATTTTCAAAGGTCATTCAATGAATGTACAAATGTATTGGGGTTAAAGAACTGTGCCACTGATAGATGAGGATGTTGTGGGTCCTAGTGACTGTGTTTGTGACCAATGGGAAAGATATTCCAATATGCAGACCTTTCAAGAAATTCTGTCAGACACTGTCAGAACATGAGGCTTGTTGGCGATGAAGCTACGGTTTATAATACTCTCTGTTCAAGTACTATCTGTATACACAGCCGCCATCTGTATACACAGGAGATATTCTTGGTGTTTTGTCCTTTAGTGATTTTTTTGACTGCCAGATCACATAATTATAGTATACTAGATTTCGCGGTTCTCGGGCTGGGCGGTTCACATCTGTAAGATTAGTATGTCTCTAATTACCAAACACCTGTTGCCTATAATACTTGTCCTGACCTTTCAAACTACATCGATATACGTCGACTTAATCAACTCTGTTTTGTAGCTGTGTCGCTTACTTCGGTACCCATAATCTGAAAACCTAACATTCGCCTCTTCCAAACCGTGTCCTGCTACCACATTGGAGGACCCAAAAATACCCTGAAATTCTAGTAGTATCTGGATGTAGGCCGTCAATTCAATCTGAGATGCACCTGTAGTCACACTGTAATGTTTTCCGATGCGCGATGCGGTACTCTGCGCACACCCCCGTTGATACTCCGCGATAGCACAACGCGACACGCGATATCGCACCGCGCGAACGCGATAGCGCGCGGACGGACGGACACTCTGTGATTAGTATTAAGATATACAAGTAGTACAGGAAATTTAAAAGAAAAAAAATCCTTATGAATGTCCAATGCAGGGTTGGCCCGATTTAAATCACGATTTAAATCAAAACTTTTTCAGTTTTTACCATTTTTGAAAAATTTCAATTAAAAAAAATTATACTTCTTTTTTGCCTCTTTCCAATACTTAGGAACTTAACCCATAGACACTATGCTTAACCAGTTTGGATTAACTGACCACTACAAATGACCATTAATTTTTTATTGATTATTTGAAGCAGCATCACCTGTCGATCCGATGGACAAACAAATTTAGCTTCTGTGCCTATGGCTATTTTTGCAGGGTTTTTTTAATTTTCATTAAAGTACATTATAATCATGTAAAAATCTCCATTTTGAACACAATTGAGGTCTTATGAGCAGGAAATGTTGCCATATGCCCGCCGATTGCCCGGCCATATGTGACCCGCTCTGACAAGACCAGGAACAAGTCGCATTTTTGACATTTTATTATGACAAATGGGGTGAAATAATCAAAACAATTAAAAAATTAAAAATTAAAATGTTTTAAAAGCACCAGACAATATAAAAAAGCTTTAAAATGATACCAAAATTATATAAATAGCTTTTTCAAGATATGGATAATTTTGTAAATGATACCTTGATATATTTTTGCCAAATTGCTATTCTGAGTAATGGGCCAATTGGTTTCTTGCCTTACACAGGATTGAATAGGGATTATCATACTGTTATTTATTAAGTGCTAAATAAACCTCTTTTTAATAAGTACTTTCAAGACTTTGAAAGCCCACCAAGTCCCACAGTCAAATACCATATCAAATTAAGAATTCCAAAATTTCATTTTTTATAGGAATGTCATCTTTAAAGGCCTTTAACTCAAAAACATGCCTGGCGACTTGTTCCAGGTTTTGTTGGAGCTAGTCCCATATTGCTTTAATTGTGAGTAATCTCACTTGGTTTTCATTTTGTTATCTTCACAATTACCTTATTTTTAGATTTTCAAAAATAGATGCAGTACAATAAATAACATCTTCTCAAAATCAAAGCATCACACTTGTTAAATTGAAATAGCAAATAAAAGCTGGACTTTGTTTGGGTCTATAGCATCAGTAGTCATTACCATGGTGATTTTAAATTGAAAAGAGATGCACTAGGGTTGCTGATTTAAAGCCATATTATAACATTTTTATACAAAATAGATTAGCCTTTGCCTTGAAATGCTAGCTTTTTAACTGTCAGATTATCCCCTTTTAATTTTGAGCCGAACAACTAAAGCAAAGCAAAGAAAATTGGAATTTACTATCAGCGCCGATGTCGCCAATACATATCACTCCTTCGGTGGTGTTACGGTACGATCTTTTGTTGTGTAGATCATTGTCCCGTACGCCATGTACGTGCCGTGTTATGAACATCGCGTATGTGTTTGACTGATATTTCCATCGTAATAATAAAATGATGGTTCCTGCGTTTTATTCAAAATCTCAGATTTCAACAAAACTACATCACCTAGGGTCTTGATTTTTGCAGGTTGGTTTAATGTGAAGCACAATGTCAGCCAACACCTGCTATATGATAAATATTCAGTTAATGAAACAAATGCCGTAAAAAAGTAATTTTTTGGACTGTATACCGTATGTAGAGCGTATATTTATATACATGCATCTTGAATAGCATTATATTATAGTTTAAGCCTGTTGAAGTTACACAGCTCTGTGGCGCAATTGATACGGCATCTGCCTCAGGCGCAGTGGAACACGGGTTCAAGCCCCTGAATGTATTTAGATTTCTTTTTCATTTTACAATATTCTTCATCATATTATATTTGTCATAAGCCAATGTCCGTCTTTTTTCTGTATGTCTACCTATATTTTACGGCACTGTACAAATATCATCGTAATTTCCGCACTGATGATGTTTTTATATAAACATACATTAAATTGCCCTATCTATGATACGGGTGCAATTACATTAATTTGATGTAATAATAGCTGATTGAAAATTGCTCATTCGGTTCTTTTTATTTATCATTTGAATTAGAAGCAATTCGATGTAATACTGCATTTAAAAATCATTCTTTCTTTTTTTGTCAGTTTTCGCGTAATTCAGACCCAAGCCAAGACGCAAAACCACGCATTAGTGATGTTTTTAATGACCACCCCCTAAATAAACAAATACATTTTTTCTATTTTTTTTATTTATCGTAAAGCCCTATCACATATATGTGTTTGTATGAAATATGAAGATAATACAACATTCCGTTGCAAAGTTATTGAGTAAAAACAGAAAACAGATGCAACATTTAGGATTTGACTCGGACAATCCAGGAAAAAAAGGTTGGCACAGTTTGCCTGTCTTTTGGTATATCTCTGTCCCCGCTCCCCAATTCAATGTTGGACCAAGCCATGTTGTCTACAGGTCCGTGAGACCCTCCAACATTGAATGATGGGGAGTGGGGAAGGATGAGATATAGGGGAGAGTCTGTACAACACATATTGCATGCATGTTTTCCTCGCCTTCCCAATTTTAATAGGGCACGCATTTCCATTGTTTAGTGCATGTGTGCCAACTATTAATTTCGCGGGTTGTAGTATTAATTGCGAAAGTCACCGATTCAAATCCCAACAGATCCACTTACTGGTTGTTGTTTTTTCAACGTTTATGCGCTCTGGCTGCTCTGGGTAAAGATTAAAATTTGTTCAAGCATAAAAGATGGTTATGGTGCAGCAGACCAATCAGTGATCACCATGGTAACCTGATGGTGGTGCACCTATAAATACTTCTTTTATTTATCCCTGGTAAATTGAACTTATTGCATTGAAAATCCACAACCCCTGTGGAAGATTTTGGCAATTCTTCCACAGGAGGAGTATGTTTTTCAACTGTAATTGGTCAAGGTGAATTATTTTGAAACCCATACTCCCACTCTATTACGATTTTACCTATATCTTCCACAACTGGAGTAAGTATTTCAAATGGAAGTTAACCCAATTGTCTATTCTATTCAAAACTCATGCTCCCTCTGTTGAACAATTTAGCTAAATCTTCCACAGGGGTTGTATGGATTTTAAATCAGGCATGTGATTAGGGAATTCCCAGAATGGAGGAAACTTGCGAAGCGCAACGAGCGAAGCGAGTGAAACTCTCGCCCCTCACGGCCGGGGGTCCAGGGGCCCGCTTATGGGCCCCTGGTGGGGTGGGGTCGAGCCAGAGGGCTTCTACACTGTAAAAACCCTATTGAGGCCCTCTCAGGAATTTTACAGGAAAAAAAGACACATAAATGAAGACAAAATGTTTAATTTGAATGAAAAAATACCACTTTTTAGTACAATGTGAGTGAAAATCAAATACTTAACCTCACTTATTACTTATTACAGAGGGTTTCTAGATGGTCCGTTAAAGCAATTCTTCCCATAAGATATCATGTCCCCACACAGTGAGCAATAAGCTTTACCGGCGACAGCAATTTTTTTGATACCATTTTCCTACAAAACGTTCGAACCTGACTCGTAGCCTATTATTATTATAATTTATAAATGGGATTATTTTTTCCTGGATGACATGATCATGATGATTGCCACCAATCTTGTGTCAATAGATTTTAGAACGTTTTGTATTTTCCTCCACCGTATAGCTCAATTCGCGACCATCTTTAACATGTATTACTTTCACTTCGTGATCCAGCCAGCTCCAGCGGAACTTGTTTTTCAGATCTTTATCAACTACGCCGACGTTCGCGTCATTTTTCTGAAGCGTTTTCATCTTGATTTTCAGATGATGGTGGATGCGATATCGCTATTTTTGACGCCGCCATTGGATTAACACATAATCATGAAATCTTCACAAACAATTCTAAATTTGTTATGTGGTGTCAAAGCAAAATTATCTTACTCTAAAACCGTTGGGGTTCTGCAAAGTACCCCACT
The DNA here is from genome assembly GCF_039555335.1 of Amphiura filiformis. Lineage (NCBI taxonomy): Eukaryota > Metazoa > Echinodermata > Ophiuroidea > Amphilepidida > Amphiuridae > Amphiura > Amphiura filiformis. The sequence continues at coordinate 50,124,417 of NC_092633.1, read as the reverse complement.
GCAAGTATGTTAATTGTCCATTTATAATCGCTAACCGTGTATTGTGAATGGGGCTGTCAGCCCTGTATCTTCGCCAGCCTCGTACGTCCGTGTTGCGTGTCCTATGCCGCCTGTTGATTTTGGTTCGATACCGATAAACAAATCCTGTCGATCACGCAATATCAGTTGTCAAAATTAAAGATGGCCGAACAATGTTGATAGAATGCAAGCTTATCAGTGATTGGTTTATATCGGCAAGTGACATCAAAATGGACCAATCATAGAAATCGTTAGTAAAATTACAATAGCGTTTCTTTGGGCGACTTTTAAAATAGTAATTCATGAATAATCGGCAGTTTTTCCATTCATGTTCGCAGGAAAACACATTGGGCTAATATTTGCGTGTTTTTTCAGCAGGTATTTGCCTTACGACTTGGCAACCACGGCCGTAACAAGAAGTTTGTTAAAAAAGAGAGAGATGCTCTTTGCCAATGTTCAGGAGCTTAGAGGGGACCCCCCCCCCCCAAATGTCTCAACGGATTTACATTGATCTCAGGGGGGTCGGATCTTGGTCAATACTGCCGGGCAATGACGTCATATGTCAAGTGGTCTATATGCAGGGATTTAATGTGCATTCCACTAGGATTCTACCATGATAGCTTCCTTTCAAGATGTTAACAAAAAATATTTCCTGGCACTCAGGTCTTATTCAATATCAAAAGTCAACACAGAGATCAAATTTCGAAGTTGCTCAAAAGCAAAAATGTCAAATCTTGATGGTGGTCAGTTATTTTAGACACACGGGTCAAATATTAAAAATGCACTGATTTCAACGAAAATGTAAAAACAACTCAAATAAGGTGTAGTTGTAACCATGTAGGATGTTTTGTTACCTAGGTAAATTTTACCATGGCCTATGAGCAATACAAAAGGCCTTTTAACCAATCAGATGACAAAAATCTATATTAATGAGGTATATAAAACAAATATTGACTGCTTTATTCGGGTTATGGTTAAGATTATAGGCCCGCAGTGATCTCAAAACCATGCTATGACCCTCGGTGCTGGGCCTATAATTTTAACCATGCCCCTCATAGCAGTCAATATGTGTATACTATATTCCCTGTTTGTCATGCTGCCATTCAGGACAGAGGCGTCAGATAACTAGAGCAATCATATTGTGGTCCAGGCATAGCCTCCAGTTAGTGAAACCTTGTTTAGAATTTTAAATCCTACAAAAAAATACCTTCTTAATATCTTCTTAAGATTTTTAAAAAAGACATTTTGTGTTTGCTGAGATGTATCATTTATCAACAGCCTTTATCTCAAAATTAGGTTTATTGACATAACGTGCAGCAAACACAAAAATGTTTTTAAAACATTAAAAAAAAGAATTTTTTGGTGAAAACATTGATTTACTAAGATGAAATGTTGAGTTATGTAGGCCTAAGGTCATGAAAACAACATTTCAAAATGTTTTGTGTAAGAAGAAGCCACTGCAACAACATTTTTAAATATTGTCAAAATGTTATTGTCAAATATTTGTTGGCAAACAATTAAAAACAATTTGTCAATATTTGTAAGTGCTGATGATTTTTAATTTTTGTTGTTGCAAAAGTAACATTATGTTAGAACATTTTACAGCAACTTTTAAAAATGATTATCAAATGTCATGCAAACATTTTATATCTTGCCCTATTTAAACATTTTCTGGCAACCTTTCCTACCTTTTTTGAATGTTTTGTAAACCTTTGTGTTTGCTGGGTTGTTATGTGCTGTGAATGGGTTATGTGATGTGATATACCATGAGCAAAAGAATTAAGCTACCAGTTATGTTCACCCTGTATAACATAAAAAAGGGTAATATGTCAAAATTAAAACAAGCAGAAAACCTGAATCCTTCAGCTCCGATTTAAGACCTCCGATTTAAGAAACAGTAATCTAAAACCCAAGGAAGTTGCACTTTGTTCTAATCAATGAAAACATGGCGCTAGTTTTAAATGTTCTAATAAATGGAAGCACTGCACTACACATAGTTCTCTTCTTCGAAAACGCTCATATACAAATCAATAGGGCATGGACCAAACAGCAACTTATGAATTTGCCTCTTCCTTGGGTTTGGACAGAGGGCTGAGAGTAAATTTCGCTGATCCCTCCTGTTCTTTTCTATGTCGATTTAACACACAATTCCCGCTGTTGTTTTGGTTCCACTTTAGTACCCCCGGTACACGCATGGAGGTCGCCATTTGAGGTTTTAGCACCCACTTTAGAACCCGGCTACCACGACTACGCGTTCAGCATCGCGTACAGTACGCGTTCCCAACTGTCAATCATTTGGGGTCAATCACCTCGAGCTTGACAACAATATCTGAATAGACTATCGCCAAGTCTTACGTGTATGCGCAAAATTTAGGTTAATTTTCGTGATTGAAACAGTATTTTTCTTGTATAAATCTTGGCCCGGATAGCGGGATTGTTGGTTGATTTAATGCATTTGATAAATTAAGCTCATGGATGCGCTAAAAAATATAATTAAAAGTATTCAAAAACCTGTTCAACATTTGAAAAAAAAAGCACTGTAGCAGGCTTGAAAAAGTCTAACCGTGGATGCAGCAAGCCGCGATTTTTCATGACTTGAACGCAGAGCACGGACGCGATATAGCGGGTAGAAATCGCGGTAGTGTTCCAGGCCTCTGCGATGGCAGGGTAATGGCGGCTTCCATACTTGAATTACTTTTATAACGAGCTGTCTACGGGCTGGTTTGGATCATCATGTCTTTATTTCTTGACTGATTTTAACAAATGAGGTCTTAAATCCCAGCTGGTTCTAATTATGACATATCTGTCTTTGTTTAGGATATGCAGAGGTCAAAATAACTGGTACATTAATTGTTTTGCGCACTGTAGGTTGACCAATTTACCTGGGTCCTGCAGAAAAAGGCACATAGGCATACGGAGGAATGCTTTTGGAATTCTCACTTGAAAATCGTTCTGGATCATAAAGCTCTGGCTCTTTCCATACAGCTGGGTTATGATGTAGGGCAGATATAGGAATAGTGACAAAGGTTCCTGAATATAGAACATAGTTAAATAGAGCATGAGTATTGGCATTTCAAATCACACACACACAAAACAAAATCATTGAAAATATTTTGGTCAAAAGTAAATTTCTTATTATTTCTTCCATTCACTTTGCCTGCATGCCCCACCTGGCACTGATACTAGCATACATGTTAAAAAACATTGAAAATATTTTGGTCAAAAGTAAATTTCTTATTATTTCTTCCATTCACTTTGCCTGCATGCCCCACCTGGCACTGATACTAGCATACATGTTAAAAAAACATTACTCATAACTTACACAAGACAATATAATTGGGCTTTTACAAGTTAGGCAACTACTTCCTGGGACTACGTCTGATTCCAGACAAATGCAAGCCTTTTTTTTTTAATCACAAAAATATTATCCTGTTTTGCTAGCCGAGACATAACTAAATCCTAATCCTGTGGTTAGTTTTAACTGCATGGCAATAAATGTCAAATTTTAATATTTGGCCAATAAATTGAAATAAGGGTCAAAAACATGCATTTTAGGGTGTTTTGGCTATACTGTGACCAGGGTCTTAGCTAGGATTTGACAAGTGCCCATCATTTTATACAAATATTGACTGCTATATATGAGGGGCATGGTTAAAATTATAGGCCCAAGGTGATCTCAAAACCAGCCGAGGGGCATAGTCATGGTTTTGAAATCACCGCGGGCCTATAATTTTAACCATGTCCCGAATAAAAAGCAGTCAATATTTGTTTTATATACCAAATCTTAAGATTCTTGTCATCTGTTTGGTTAAAAGCATCGATTTTGGGAGGAGAAATTAATAGTTTCAATGCGAACGGCACACAGATTACAATCTGCGATTTCTGCGTAATTATAACGCGTGAAAACATTAACGTGTGCGTAATATCATTTTACGCTGGGAAAAACGCGCAGTTTGATCGTGAAGCACGTGACCGGTCCATAGTTCATTTCCATGGACCGGTCCATAGTTCATTTTGCGGGCATAGTTAATTCAATGACTGCACTTTCAACCAATCAGATAACAGGAATCTATATATGAGGTATATAATCACCAATATTGCCTGTCCAATTTGAGCTTGAAAATATAAACCAGACCTATGCCCCTTCTGGGGGTTCAGTCAGTTCAAAGAGCTATTGCTATAGCCTTGATTTATTAGTCTGGTCTTGTTGTAAGTTCACAGAACTTATTTAAGCATTATTCTTAGAATTTAGGATCTGCCAGAGGCATTAATCTTGCCTGTCCCAGGAGAAAACTGCACGTCCAAAGTGACGTATTAAACATGAATTTAGCAAAAAGGCAAATCGCTATTTGGCATTCTGACAAACTCATAACGATATGTTGTACCCAAAGAAGATTATCTTACCCTTCCCAGAATCCTTTGCAACATGACACATTATCTCATTATAGCACATGACTTTCCTATTACTTTGTACAAGTTTCCTTTGTTTTCATGTTTGAGAATATACTGTCTAAAGCATGTGTCGATAGTCACGAAATAAATATATTTTGCCAGCAGGATGAGCTGTTCATTGAGGTACTTTTTGTCACTATCTACCCATGTTGCAGTTAGCAAGTCAGTACAGAAAATTGAAATTGAAGAAATGCATTGTGGGAAGTGTAAGCTAACTTCTCTGTGTTGTACCTACCTGCTGGTGCGACTTTACCATCAGGGAAGGCTATATCTTTGGTAAGTCTACGCATCACAATTGGGACTGGAGGATGAAACCGAAGGCTTTCTTTGAGGCACTGCGTCAGATATGGTAACTGGTTAAGATCATCCCTGATGACAAAATGCAAATCAATCATCCATTTAATTCTCTGTGTGCTAGCCATGGGCTTCAACATAATAGGTTTGAGAGATTTTCTCAAAATATCAAGAGCCATATTTTAAGAACCACTGAACCAATACTAGGCTTGTTTGTACTCACTTTGATGCATTTTTCAGAATTGTATGCTGTGAATTCTTGCATATTCATGAGGGCTGATCGTTTAATCGTGTTAGTCTAACAATCACAGCAGCAATGCTTGCCTTTGCATACACGATAGAGCGTTGCTTGCCTTTGCGTTTATGTGAATGACTGTAAGAATATACGGAATGTGCGTAGCAGTTTCTTCTGTCACACTTCATGGAACGATTGGCCCTCATTATTGGGTGATGCTGAGCCTTTGACTGTTTGGAATTTGTCTGTGTCCCTTTAGCCTGGGGGTCACACACGTGTAAAGGTGGTACGGGTATGTGCAGCGGTCAATGGTCCCTTTTTCAGGCTCTCTGGCAGTTCCTTAAGATCCACATTTGCATCATGATCCAGTTCATTACGCCTCAAAATCTGGAAATTGTAGCTCTTTGGCCCAAATTTGGAAATTCACAGAGCCTCACAAAAATGTTGAAATTTCAGTTCATCAAGCCCCCATATTTTGGCCCCAAATCAGTTCCTAGTTCCCAAAGTTTGGCACTCCGCGCCGTACACCCATACCAAAATTTAAGTTGGGTGCCCTCCTGGCTCTTTAGTCCATGCATACATCAAGCAGAAACTCACCATTCCAATTGATCAGATCCTTTCTTTGCCATCAGTTCGTCAACCTCTTCTCGGCATTTTTGCTGATATGCAGGATTATTAGCCATATTATAGAGCATCCAGGAGAGACCACTAGCCGTTGTGTCGTGGCCCTCAAACATGAAAGTATCAACTTCATCCTGAATTTCTTGATCTGTGAGACCAGTGCCATCATCATCCTAAAAGAAAGTAGAAAAGTATGCAATTCAACCACAGGTACACCATCGCTTAGGTACTTGGCTGGTACTGTGTAGTACCACGGGAGTACCAGTGCAGTACCACTGCTTGTGGGTCCTGTGAACAGTAGCAGCATTATACTGTGTAGGTACTCTGTGTGTACCAGTCAAGTACCTTGGCAATGGTGTTTCTGCGCAGGTGGCCATAATAAGAATCTTGTTATGTACCTTTGGCCGTGAACTTATCAATCATTCCGACCATCAGTTCCTTACCTTAGCACTCAGTAAAATATCCAAGAAATCAATGTACTTCCTGTCCGGTGCTGCACCACCTGCTGCCTTTAATGCCTCCTTACGCTGATGAATCACAGACTTGGAATATGAGTGCACATCATTCAATGCCCGTCTCCAGCGGTAACCACTGTAGCTTAGATGGTAAACGAGATTGATGTGGTAGGGGAGGAAGCGGAACCTTGCCATGGCTAGGTGGGAGAGCTCTACCACACCACGTATGTATGGGTGACGAACACTGGAAAACACCACCAAGAAGTATAAGGTGAAATTTAAACTGTTTAAAAATTTAGTGTTACTATCCACTTCCTTTTTGGAGGCTGTCTGCTTTTTATTTTTATATATTAAAAATTTTTTTTTAAAGTGGAAACATTTGGGGGGGGGGGGGCTGTTAAAGGTCATCAGCTTTTAAGACTCTCGCATGAAGTTAACGGCATCATTTACCTCAGAAAACCATGATAAAACAAGTCAACTGACAAGACCTATATGTGACCAGCTCCAACAAAACCCGGAACAAGTCACCAGACATGTTTTTGAGTTATAGGCCTTTAAAGATGACATTCCCATAAAAAATGAAATTTTGGAATTCTTAATTTCATGATATTTGATTGTAGGACTAAGTGGACTTTCAAATCCTTGAATGTATTCATTAAAAAGAGGTTTATTTTTCAGAAAATAACAGTTGAACTATGATAATCCCTATTCAATCCTGTGTAAGGCAGAAAACTAATTGGCCCATTACTCAGAATACCAATTTGGCAAAAATATCAACGTATCATTTACCAAATTACCCCTATCTTGAAAAGTATTGATGCTATTTATATAATTTTGGTGTCATTTTAAAGCTTTTTGAATAGTGCTTACATTTTTATTCAAATCATAAAATGTAAAATTTTTTGTCAGAGCGGGTCAAATAATGGTGTTTGACCAACTTAACACTTCAATATTATATATCATTGAACAAGCACCAACACAGTTTGGTCTCAAATTAAAATGAGCAAAATTTGAGTTAACTTATTTTGTCGTGATGGGAAAGAATAGCTGATTCAACAATTTCTATGCAGACCATATGCAATACATCAACCTGACCAGTATAACAACTGAAATGGCAGCCATGTTGGAGGACAGATCGATGCCTGGGGGACAGGTCTCTAGATCGATCCAGCAACCATTCATACCTATCACCTATTTTTTTGTATGATCATAGGAAATTCTCCCAGGAGGCCTTGTGATAGATAGAATATTTGGAGTGATTGCCGAATAGGGTGCAACTCTACTAGTCTTATTACCAAACTGCCCTACCCCAACCCTAAACCCTAATCCTAAACTCAGTAAACGAGGACTGGACTCAAGTCTAGCAAGTTGCACCCTATTCGGTAATTGTACCAAATATTTTTATTCAATGTGTACAGCTCTGTCATGAGTGACATTGTATTGCATAGGTTCTATCGTACACATCGACTGCTCAGTGTCAGAAGTGGGTATGTGCAAATAGCTGCCATGTGTAGATGAGTACTATATATTGTGTGTAAATTGCCAAATGGTCACAGGGCAGCTATTGCACTTATGCACTTCTGGCACTGACCAGTCAACATCTAAAAATATGACAACTGGCAGCAATATTATTAATAGTGCAAAAATATTAAGGTGGTACTACACCCCCTGATAAATTTTGTGACTAATTTTGCATTTTTCTCAAAAAATAACAACATGTACACACTGGTAACAAAGGTTATGTATATTATAGGGGCAAGCAAACCAATTACTTCACTGAAATTTCAGTGATTCAAGACAAGTGGTTCATTATATATGTTAAGAAATGAGGTACATTCTAGTGGTACCCCTTTTCTTAAAGTAAATAATGTGCTGCTTGTCTTGAGTGACTGAAATTCCAGTGTAGTAACTAGATTCCTTGCCCCTATAATATACATAACTTTTTTTTACCAGTGTGTTATTATTTTTTGAGAAAAATGCAAAAATAGTCACAAATTTATCAAGGGGTGTAGTACCACCTTATTAACCCCTTGATAACTTCATCAACTTACTATCCAACCTGGCAGTTACTTTCAGCACTGAAGATACATTTCAACAAACTATCCAATGTTAGCAGACTAATATCAGTAAACATTTCCCTGGGCGAGAGCGAACCACCTTTACAGGCCTCCTGCAATTTATTCTGTATGAAAGAAAAACAAACATACAAATATTGAAAATAAAAATGCAAGATCCAGAGAGGGGGGACTCAAGTCTGGTTTGGGTAGAGGTGTGCCATTGAGAATTTGAAAGTAGACCCAGCAATATACCTATTTTTCCAAGAAATTTGGACCCATCGATGTACAAAAAGTCAAAATTTTCAGCCAAATGTCTTAGTTTTGGCGAAATTTCCAAAAGTTTTGGCTACAGATAGGCAAAATTGGGCTATTTTCTTTTTTAAAAAATTGGGGAAAATTTGAAAAAAAAAGGACCAATCCATATACCCAAATTAGCCTTTAAAAGGGGTCATTGATATACCAAAAGGCCGAAAATGCCACCCATGTTTGCGGCACATCCCTGTACAATGGCACAAGATATCACCTGTTTAATACAATAGGCTCCACTGAGTTGCTTTGACTCGTAAAATAGAAGGCAAGCAGCGTTTAACACTCCCGTGACGTGGCGCAAGTGCTACGCGCTCCGATGCTTTCGCAATAGTGGGCGTCTTGGATTGCAATCCAAATGAACTAAGCTAGTTTGGCGCAGATTGCCCTCAGCTATGGCCGACTTAATCCTGACCATCAATTGGCTCATCGGATTCGTCTATAGCAGACATAAACAGTTAAGGCAATGAGAGATCCCGACTTTGATATAAAATTGGATCGATTGAGCCCATATTTATTGGTCGAGTTTTAAAATATTGGGCGAATAGCATCCAATTTTATCATCATTATGTGTTGGACCCAATATTTTCACACACTTGGGATTCATCAAAACATAATAATGAGGGTCCACTGAGGTTGAATAATGCCTGGAAATAATGTTCTTGTGAAAATAATTGTGCTAGATTGAAATTGCCCCAATTGTCTCAGTTTACCCACTTTCCTCTGGGAACTGATCCTGGTTATATATGTTGGTAGACTAGAGAGCTATTGCACCTATTTTCAGCTGCATCCCTAATGTAGTAAATGGCCACAGTGGTCAGCGAAAATCATCTCATAAACAGGTGAATATGGGACTGTGATTTTTGAAAATGTTCAATTGTCTGAGCGGAACAGGTGGTGTTTGCCCGGGGTGTTTGGAATATAGTTGTTCCATATATAGCCTTGTTGCTGCTATAATTAGAATACTTACTACCAGTGTATTTGAGGATTCTTGGAAAATCTTGGCATATGGTCGCAACACTTCAAAATGGAACCCAGGAGTAAGGAGACGACGATTCCGTGCCCATTTCTTACCACCGCTTAATAACAACCCGTCACCTAACCAGGGCCGTATCAAGTCATAGGTGTACTGTTCTTTAGGTTCTGAGGATACAAGAGAAAAAAAACCCAGAAAATCAGAGCTTGAAGTTTACCCTTTAGTTGATATGAAACAAAACTGTAAGTTTTTTTTAGCAGGTTGACCCCCTCCTTGAAAAGTAAGGGTGAAATGTTAAATTAAAAATTCCAGATATTGACCAATATTTTAACTAGTTTTTTTACAAACATAATTGGACTTTTTGACCCCTCCAATGAAAGGACTTTAGTTTATAGATTGTCATCATTCTTCTGGTTTGTTCCTGAAGTTTATTATAATTTACTTACAAAACTCTTCAAAACAGAGATGCCACTTTAAATAGTGCCACATAGAATGAAAAAAAGTCTCAAAACAGGCTGCACAATTTGACTTCAAAAAAGAAGGAATTCAGGCAAAAGGAAAAGTGGTATATCTCTGTTCAAATGGTTTTGATTGGGGGTTTTGAGCAGTTAGCCGCAATGAACACATTTCTACAATTTATGAATTTAATGCAAGTAATGATAATCTGCATCAACTAGCATATGATATGATATGAGCATGATAAGTTTTTATTTAATTTGCCATAGAAGTATAGTGATGTAACAGGACTGATTACAATACAATAGCGATAAATGAAAACAATTAATTTTTGAATTTATTGCCCCTGGGTATTGCCCTGCACTATAAGTAGGGTGCATTCATCACCACTGACATTTATAGAGCACCAAAAACCAAAAAAAAAATTGCACAAAGGCGCTATGAACTAGGCACAAAAAGCATAGAATAAACAATGATTATACAATGAAGGTGATACCGTGTGGTACAAGCAAAAATATACTAGCTACTACTACGTCTTCAATAGATTAATAGCAACAATGTCATTGGTTGTAAGCAATTATATTAATATATCCAAAGACTCAGCAAGTTTGATGTGATCTGGCAGTTGGTTCCAAATGCGAGGAGCGTGGCATGAAAATGACCGGTCGGCAAAAGTTGAGTGTTGAGTGCGAAGTTCAACAAAATGAGGTGTAGATGAAGATGTAGAACGGAGCCGTCCGAAACCAATATGAACTTGATGCATATAGCAAACATGTATTCAGGGGTTTGCTGGCAGATTGATTTGAAAACCAGAATGAGGACTTTAAAGTCAATACGTTGTCTGATGGGAAGCCAATGCAAATTGATGAGGTCGGAGGTGATGTGATCATATTTTCGCTTCCCGGTAATAAGGCGAGCTGAGGTGCGTTGAATGTTCTGATGGCGCTTTAGCAGAGCGCCACTTATACCAATTAGTAAAATGTTACAATAATCCAACCGAGATGTAACAAGGGTATGGACAGCGAGTTTAGAGGCCTCGGTGGTAAGCATTTTGTAGGCACAACCAATATTACTGAGTTGGTAATTGGCATCTTTGGAAATGTTAGCGACTTGAGCACTCATGGTCATACCACGATCAAACATGACCCCAAGGTTTCTGACATGATTGGATTGAACAGGAATGTTGACACCAGTGATTTGCACAGAAGGAATTCAGGTAAAATTTAGCCAGTTGGGCTCTGAAACCAAAAACTAAAACCTCAGTTTTCTCAGTGTTAAGCTTCAGGAAATTTATGGACATCCATTCCTGAACTTTATGGACATCCATTCCTGAAGATTGCATGAACTTCATTCCCACTGTTCAAGTTCGGAGACAGCACATTCCATGCCATGAGCAAAAGTGGTGGGGCGTTTATTTGAGGGGGGCGACTATTCGAGGAAATATGGTATGAGTGGGGCAATATATCAAGCTTAAAAAACTGCCAAAAAGCGTACACAAAATGATACAGCTTTCTAGTTTCTGATGAATGAGGGTGCTAGAAGATAGCATGTACAGCACTGTGTTAAGATGTTGGTGGCAGTACATGTACCTTTGCTAGTCAATATTGCTTTTACTGTGTCATAATGGTGTACCATCATGGTGCTCAGAACTGGGCCCATCCAGATTATAACCTGGTATGGGAACGGTACCACTGTTGCTTGCAAGCCCCACGAAATACCATTTTCATCAAATGTTACCTATTGATAAATGAAACATTGGAAAACTGATAGTGCAGTTACATTGTTTATCTAGAATTATGTGATTTGCAGCCCCTACCAAATAAAAAGGTTTTTCTAAAAGACACTTCCCTGATTTTTATATTCAATTAGTCATACGCTTCACTCTCTGCAATCTATAAAACAGAATAATGATATTAGCAAATAGTTTAACTAAGAAGATCACTGCCTGAAAATATTTGGATATGCATCCAAATTTCGAAGTCAAGAGCTGGAAATTGTGAACAGTCTTCTGTTATATTTCTGCCAATACAAACACTTTGGAAGTCCCAGGTGCAACCATCGATCTCTGAATTCCAACTCATGAAATGAAACAATTTTTGCACATTGATTAGCACTGGGTTAGACCTTATACTTCCCTGAATGTTCTTGACAATGTGGCTATTTACGTACAGCATGAAAGGTGTAGGTAAATTATTGAGTTATAAAAACATGGCATGGAAATGATGCCTATATACAGGTGTTTTGTTGTTAACGTTAGCATGCGCATATTTTGGGGGGGCTTTAGGGCGCCAGCCCCGGGTCTAAGTAGGGCGGCAAAAAGCGAAGGGGTGGCGAAAAGAAGAAGGGGGCGGCAGAAAAAGAAGGGGCGGCAAAAATAATAAGTAAAAAGGGTGGAAAAATTTGAAAAGCATAAAAAAACTGTGAAAACTGTGAAAAAATGGAACTATACATTGCTTTTAGGGTGCTAGTATGTGGTGTTCGCCTTAGTCTGGGGCAGACATTTTATAAATGAATTTAGAAGAGCAGCAACGACACTACTAGCACTATATACATTCCAGATGTTAAATCTACAGCATATGCAAAATAAGGCAAACAAGAATCAGGCATTTTTAGTTTAGGGGCTAGGGCTATGTTTCTATAACTCGCTGTCGTTGTGAATACATCATACCTTAGTTACTGGTTCACGCTTGGTATGTACACCTGTTAGCAGACCACTGACTTTATGTTGTGATCATTTTGATTGTGGTTCCAAACACAGATAGCATATGAACCAGTTTATATGGTAACAATCGATTTTGATGTCACACTACAGCAAACTGGTTGTTACAAAGTTCTATGGAGAGTATCCCCATTGAGGGAGCTCTAACCTCCATTTTTAGTACCAAAAAGGCAATTAAAAAAAAAGACTATTGCTATTTTTCTGAAATTTTCAGAGTATGTAGTATCCTGCTCTTCTCCAAAAACATAAATAAAAATACCTAAAATGATAATGAAACCCAAGGTGATATTCATGTTGATTTATCGTTCATCGTATGACAAAGTACCTGATGTTGATAAGATGCTCTTAACCATGTCATAATGATGGACAGAGAGAGCAACCTGCAGTGGACCAAACCATGTTTTACCACAGTACGGCAAAGATGCTATAACTTTTTTGTTCCATAGATACATAGCTTCATCACCGGTAGCCTATACAATGTAGGATAACATAGAATAGGGGTAGTATTTCACTGACATCTTTAAATATCTAGTTATAATGCATTTTGCTTCAAAGCACAGAACATGCAAAAAAAAGCAGAAATATCAGTTAATGTGCAATTGTGCATTAATATGCATTAATTGATGATCAGTTAGTTTAGAGGAATAAGCATTATAAGACATTTTGAGATTTTTGAAATATAGCCATGTACAGGCTATATCAAAATGATTAGTACCCATCAAATTGATGTTTATTGCAAAGCCTTCTAAATGCAACATTTGATCCTCTTGAAATTAATTAATTACCACACTTCATATATCGTCAGCCTGCTACGCTAAATGCCTAAGTCATTTTTACATGTTTCTCATTTGCAATTTTTAATTTTCTGAGTAATAAACCCATAATTCATCAAATTTCCAGCTACATTCTTCATGGAATACATCAAGAGAGATGTATTCCACAAGTTAATGAAAAATGCGGCTGGAATTTGAAATTTGATGAATTATGGGTTTATAACTCAGAAAATCAAAATTGCAAATGAGAAACATGTAAGAATAACTTAGGCATTTAGCGTAGCAGGCTGACGATATATTTGTATGACCCTAACATTAATTAATCTAATGAGGTTGATCTCACTGAAGTTGCACTTTTATATGGCAGTCTTGTCAATAATCACTGCAAACTGATGGGTACCCATCATTTTGATACAGCCTGTATTATGTGTGTCCTCTATAAAGTACCTGATGTTGATAAGATACTCTTAACCATGTGAAAATGATGGAGAGAGAGGGAAACCTGCAGTGGACCAAACCATGTGTTAGCGAAGTACGGCAAAGATGCCACAACTTGTCCACTCCAAAGATACATAGGCTCATCACCTGTAACCTAGGACAACATACATGTATAGGGATCATAGTATTTCTCTGTCATCTTTAAATAACTGGCCTAGCACTGGCTTCTTGGCTGTACTCTGATACCTGTATGATGATTTTCCTGCGCTCGCTGTTCGAGAGGCGTCGTGGTTTGAGAACGGGGCTAGTTCTAAACTGGCCCTTATAATGCATCAGTTTTATTAAAATGTGCATATGGATTAGAGGAATGACCATTTCTAGATGTCACAGTCTTCATGTACAGGCTATATCAAAATGATTGGTACCCATCAATTTGATGCTAATTGCAATGCCTTCTAAATGCAACATTGAATCCCTTATAATGCATGAATTAATGTGCATATGGATTAGAGGAATACCCGGAGGAATAACCATTTCTGGATGTCTTCATGTACAGGATATATCAAAATGATTGGTACCTATCAATTTGATGTTTATTGGAAGTTAAACTATTGCAAAGCATTCTAAATGCAACATTGAATCCTCTTACCGCAATTTATATTTGTATGATGACGTTTCATAACACCAATCTATTTATTGATCTCACTGATGTTACACTTTTATATGACAGTCTTGTCCATAATCACTGCAAACTGATGGGTACCCATCATTTTGATACAGCCTGTATTATGTGTGTCCTCTATTCAGTATCGAAGTTACGTAATGTTACTATGTCAACGGGATCACGCGCTAGAGTAATGAACCACGATCGAAATGATCACCACATAAAGTATATGGCACTCGAAGGCATACCAAAGTAGCGTGATCCGGTAACCAAGAGAATTACGTAACCACTTGATGCTGAATAAAGTACCTGTTGTTGATAAGATATTCTTAGCTGTGCTAGAATGATGGAGAGAAATAGCAATCACCAGTGGACCATACCAATATTTACAGAAGTACGGCAAAGATGCTACAACTTGCTCGGTCCACAGATAATCGGCTGCATCACCGGTAGCCTAGGATTAGGACAACATAGAATTGGGATCATAGTATTTTACTGTCACCTTTAAAATATATACCTGAAACTTATAATGCATCTTGCCATGAGATTAAAAACGCAGAACATACAAAAAATAGCAAAATATCAGTTAATGTGCATTAAATGAGCAGTTAGAGGAATAAGCATTATAAGACATTTTGAGATCTCCATGTACAGGCTATATCAAAATGATTGGTACAAACATCAGTTTGATGTTTATTGGAAAGCCTACGCAACATTGAATCCTCTAGAATTTACCAAAGTTTATATTTATATTACCTTTTATAACATTAATTTATCTATTAAGGTTGATGTTACACTTTTATATGGCAGTCTTGTCCATAATCACTGCAAACTTATGGGTACCAATCATTTTGATACAGCCTGTATTATGTGTGTCCTCTATAAAGTACCTGTTGTTGATAAGATACTCTTAACCACGTTATAATGATAAAGATTGAGAGCAACCATCAGTGGACCAATCCAATATAAATAAAAGTATGGCAAAGATGCTACAGCTTGCCCAGTCCATAGATAATCAGCCTCATCACCGGTTGACTAGGACAAAATAGAATAGGGATCATAGTATTTCACTGTCACCTTTAAATAGCTGAAACTTATAATGCATCTTGCCAGAAGATTAACACCAAACATACAAAAAACCAGCAACAATATCAGTTAATGTGCAATGTGCATTAATTATCAGTTCTAGATGTCCCCATGTACAGGCTATATCAAAATGATTGATACTCATCAGATTCTATGTTTATTGCAAAACTTGCTACTGCCAAATGCGCAATATTAATCCTCGATCTTGAAATTACAGCAATTTACAGTTTTATGACCTACAATGATAGCAGTCGTAACGGTTTTGATAGTATAATTTAAATAAGCCTCCCCCTACTCCCCCCGATTAATGTTGAATCCTACTTTCTTTGGTCATACATGCTTAGTGGCACCCAACATTGATTTGCGGGGAAGGGGGAGGATTGAGTGTTAAGGTATATGCTTGACGCCAAAGAAACCTCCATTTCATCATGTTAAAAATTATGGAAATAAGGCCAGTGTACATTTTCCATAAGTGTCCCAACACATTTTGACCATGGTTGTACATGTAGCTTCACAGGTGGATCTTATGTAACATTTTAACATGCCAGTCACCTTGGTGTGGGGCGGACATTTTAAAAATGAATTTAGAAGAGCAGCAACGACACTACTTGCATTACATTCCAGATGTTAAATCTACATCATATGGAAAATTCGAGGAAATTTGCACGAGTCCGTTTTATTTTAGGGCCATTTATCTATAACTGGTCTTTACATGTAGCCCTATGGAGATTGTGCCCGTTGAGGGCGCTATAACCCCCATTTTAGGAACAAAAATGTGATTTAAAAAAAACGGACTCGTGCGAATTTTCTAAAATTTTCAGAGTATGTAGTATATGAACATGTAGAAATATAATCAAGTAGTTGCCCTACCTGCTCTCCTCCTAAAAAATAAAAAGTCCTATACCTCAATGATAATGAAACCTAGGTGGCAGTCACTAGAAACTGATGTGTACGTATCTATCATTTTGATACAGCCTGTATTTATACCTGATGTTATTAGGATACCTTTAAGCTGTGCTACAATGATAAAGAGAGAAAACGCCACCAGTGGACTAATCCACATTGTACAGGAGGATGGTAAAGCTGTCACAATTTCTATATCCCTTTTATACATAGCCTCATCAGCAGCAGCAGTAGCCTAGGAAAGCATAAAGCATGGATGTTAATATTTCCTAGTCAACTGTAAAATTAATACCTGACAGTGACACTTATGTGTATGTCTTTTGTCAGGGATTCAAATCACAGAAAATATCAAACCTATAAAACCAGGAGGGGTACTCAAGTTTGATTTGGGGTGTGCCGCTGAGAATTTGAAAGCGGAAACCATCAATATATACCAAAATGATCAAGAAATTTTGACCCATCGATATGTATACCAAAAGTCAAAATTTTCAGCCCAATTTAACAAAATTTGTTTCAATTTTTATAACTTTTCCCCAAATTTTGGGAAAATTTCAGCGAGGAAATTTTCTGAAAATAATTGAAATAGACCCATCAATATACCAGAATTAGTCTGGAAAAGGTATACCAAAAGGCCGAAAATGCTACCCACGGTTGCGGCACGTCTCATATAGTTTGTACTGAGTACCCCCGGGATCAGTGTCTTAGCTAGCCACCCGTCTGGCTGTCATTTTAGACGGGGAGTTTGCTCCTGGGACGAGCAAAATTAATGCCTTTGACAGATGCTGCATTATAATTGAAGGTATTGTTGACCTTTTTAGTAGACCAGCTTTGCAAAACAAGGCCATAGCAATCAACATATTTGAACTCTTTGAACCCCCAATGGGCTGTAGAGGTCTGGTAAATGTTTTAAAGGTCAAATTAGGACATGTATTTTTAATCAAATGACAGGCAAACCTCAATTTCTAGCTAAGACCCTGCCTGGGATACAAAAATATCAGTTATGTGCATCAATATACATTTTCCATGCAATGTCTCCATATTTGTCACTATCAAGTACCTGATGTTGACAGAATACACTTAGCCATATTAGAATGATGGACAGACAGAGATACTAGCAGCGGGCCAAACCAAGTTTTACAGATGTCCGGTAAAGATTCCACAACTTCTCTGCTCCATTGATACATATCTTCATCATATGTCATCTAGGGAAATAGAGAAATATGGATGATCAATTGATCATAGCTCCCATAGCACAGTTAGCAAAATATCCAATTTATACATTTGAATACATGTTATTACTTAATGATACCAGCACTTTAAGGTGGCCATTGCATTGTTGATTGAAGCTGTACACAGGAAATCTGTAATGTGACGTTTCACACTAAAGGTCCGTTCATACTACCACCGCATTTGAGATGCATTGATTTGCGATGCCGATATATTGATTACTTTTGCCACAACTCAACGCAACTCGTCGCATTTCCAAGTTAAAAAATGTATTTAACTTAATTGCGATATCGCAATGCAGCAGTTTGCAGTACGGCAACGCAACACATCGCAAATACGGTGGTAGTATTAACGGACCTTAAGGCCCCCCAAAAACTGTTGCATTGCAGTAACCTGCCCTACCCTAAAATTGAACGCTGCCCGACCCTAGATTTAAAAAAAAAGAAGATTACACCCCCAAAAAAACCCCACTATGCTGTGCTCCTCTTCAAAAAGGAATACAACACAGAAAATTGTGATTGTAGAACTTGTTTTGTTAATTTGATTTATTTGGCTGCAAGATATATTCAATATAGTACAGGAAGTTGAAAAGGGGGAAAACTCCAATACATCAATTTTTGGGGGGCCTAGGGTGGTCTTTCTATAACTTCAAATGGAAACGTGGTAAATATGTCCTGTTGTAGTACTCCGTGAAGTATAGTCCCAATGTTTTAAGTATGAATTCTTCTGTTGTGACTGATCATGTTGCATTGTCAGTTCTCTCCAGCTATCAGCTTTTGTCTCTATATAATATAACAAATTAAACAGAAAAAGCTAGAATCGTGCATGAATATACTAAGGATGAAATTCTGACAATTTAAATGTTCAGATAAAAACTGGGCTGCAAACAAAAATGGATTTTAAAAAGACAAATTAATATCAAGAGGATATATAAACAAAATAATGATTTGATTGAGAAACATGTCCATGAAAATTTCAGGTGAGCAACTTTATGTGTTGTGAACAAAAGTTCAATTCTTCATTTATTTGATTACCAACACAGATGAACTTTCATGATATATGTCCAAATGGCAATACACCATTATGCTATCACAAACTGATAAAATATTAATGTAAAGGGGCTGTGCAATAATTATCTGGGGGATCTGTGGGATTGGAAAGTTCCTTAAAATTAAACTAAAAAGTAAGGCCATAATTAGATAACATACACTGTAAATCATGTGAGAACAAAGAACTTACCAACTTTATAACTTTATGGAGTCAAAAAAACTCCTTGTTTGTTTGTCCTCTGACACCAGACTGACAATAATCTTGAAAATATGGGAAAGAATTTTTTTTACTGTACAAAATAAATACCAATCATTTAGGCAGTATAGGACACACGATATGTGACGTAAGAGGCTGACAAAACTACAAGGCTGACAGCCCATTCAAAATGGGTGATTAGCAGTTACAAAATTGAAAAACAACATACTTACAGTGAGGTACTTTAATTTGTTGCACCTCACATGTTTTAGAATAATTTTGCTCTGACACTACATAACACAATAGAATAATTGTTTGTGAAGATTTCATGATTATGTGTTAAAATCCAATGGCGATGTCAAAAATGGCGATATCGCATCCGCCACCACCTGAATCTTTGATAACTATAGCTAGGCAATGTACATCTTTATATTAAAATGTAATTAACTTATGCTGCCCAGTGCTAGTGAATGAAAGTAAACAATATCAAATATTAAAATATTAAACAATTGCATATACATACATTGTTTTGATAAACTCAATCAATGGCATCCCATATACCATTTAAAAAGGCTGAGGTGCCCTATTTAGTGTTAGCTTCAGCATTTAATTATTTTCTTTATTTTCCACCCGACTTACCCGGGTGAAAATAAAGAAAACAATTAAATATCCAAAGCTAACACTAAATACGGCACCTCGATTAAGTACTACACCCTCCATAAATTTGTGTTTTTATTTTTTGCATTTTCTCAAAATCTAATAACACAGTGGTAACAAAAGTTATATATATTATAGGGGCAAGGAATCCAATTACTACACTGTAATTTCAGTGACCCAAGACAATCGGTTCGTTATTTATGATAAGAAATAAAGTACCGCAAGGATGTACCTCATTTCCTATCATATATACTGAACCGCTTGTCTTGAATCACTGATATTTCAGTGTAGTAATTGGATTCCTTGCTCCAATAATATACATAACTTTTGTTACCAGTGTGTTATTATGTTTTGAGAAAAATGCAAAAATAGTCACAAATTTACCACAGGGGTGTAGTACCCTAATGCTCAGCCATCTTATTGGCCAGAATAAAAAATCACTTGCTGTGACTGCTATGAGCAGTACTGCATGATATGAGCATAAAATGCCTTGGAATTAAGACATAAACATGAATCAAGTCTCATACTACACACTAGGATCCACAACATGCTCATCTATCAAGGCACAGTTCTTTAACCCCAATACATTTGTACATTCATTGAATGACCTTCTAAAAATTTGAGTACAAAAACTCTGCAACTTGAGGCCAAATTTCACACTATGATTGTTTAATTGAGGTTATTGAACTATGCCACTAGAATGAGGCCATTGTGGTCCATAGACTTACTTTAGGTAAATGCCCCCAGAACCAATGCCTATCTGGGGCTGTAGGGAAGGCTGCCAGTGATTTTTCCAGCTGGAAACGTTGCCTTACAAGTTGTGCCAACTTCACCAAGGTGATGACAACCACTGCAACTACTGCAAGATTAATGACTGAGACATCCATCTTGAAACTTGCGTCAGATAATTAGTAGACGACCTGTGTGTACCAGAAGGAAAAAAAAAAAACAAGTTGGTGCAAGCTTAGAGCAATTCAGATAATACCCAATGTAAATGAAAATGTCCGCAGGTCTCATTACTGGGACTACCGCACATAACAAGTTTTTGGCAACTTTTGGACCTATTCTGAAGTGCTAGGATCATTCACAGTTAATGACAAAAAAAATGACAATTTGTTATCCATTAAAACCATAACCATTAACTTGTGTTTACCTCTTCATCTATCACCAGGGTCTTAGCTAGCCACCCGTCTGGCCGTCATTTTAGACAGGGAGTTTGCTCCTGGGACGGGCAAAATTAATGCCTTTGACAGATGCTATATTATAAATTGTATGTTTTGAGAAGCTAATTGACCTTTTTAGTAAACCCAATTTGTAGAACAAGGCTATATCAGCACATATATTTGAACTCTTTGAATCCCCAATGGGCTATAGATGTCTGGTAAATGTTTTAAAGGTCAAATTAGGACAGGCAATTTTATTCAAATGACAGGCAACCCTCAATTTCTACATTGTAGCTAAGAACCTGTCTATCACATATTGTTTGAAAGGTTCTAACTAGTTGCCTACGTCCAACTTTGTTTCATCAGCACAGACATTGACTGTTATCATACTGAAATTTCTTTTAACAAATACGGCTTTCCACTAACACGATAGGCACCCATATGATAAAGGATGCAATGGTGGGGCATTCGGATTCCTCACTAGTTCTAACTATAATATGAAGAAACGATAGCTGATAGCTCGTTATATACTAAGTTAGAATGTGCGTGTATCTTTCCATAAGTCACATACTTGTTTACGCACATGTAGGGAGTTGCCATGCAGGGCACAATGTCATTCATATGAATAAAAACTTTTCCCCAAAGTTTCTTATTGTCTCAAAAATATGAGGATATTGTTCTTGACATATTAGCGACACATTGTACATATTCCCTGATCAATTCATCACGATTGTACTTACTAAAAATATCATTTTGTGTAAATTTTTCTGGACAGATTGTTGGACATCAACCACACAAGGCAGCCACAATTTTAATTAAATACATACTGGCAACACTGCCAAATTGACCATTTTATTTAAAATTTGTTATCTTTTACGAGTTTTCTGAGGTAAATTTTTTTATTACAAATATTAAATAATACGATTAAAATAAAAAAGCATGGGTGTTTTCACTTTGTTTGAATTTACAAAAAGTTCAAACAAAGTGAAAATACGTAACTTGGGATTTTCTATCCAAACCAGCAATTCTAAGCAATTTCAACGGTGTGCATCATTTTGCTTTGCAACTTTTGAAAACGCACCAAATTTCATGCATGCATCACAGATTAATGGAGATTATATAATCTGTGATTAGAGCTAACATGATTCTCATTCTGCAAACGACCTTATCAATCAAATTGTTTCGGTGTAGGTCGGGTTACATAAGTATGGACTAAATGTGAGTAGTTTACCACACTCTATCTTCTATGCACACAGTAACTATCCTGTCGTCGTGGATAGAAGATATATTTCTCGATCAACATTATTTCTGCATGGAAAACCAATGTATTTGTGCGGGAGTGGAGAAGGCTAGATTATTTCTGCTATCAATCAGAGTAGTAGTAACTGATCCTGTGCCATATACTGGGGTACACAAAAAGGTGGCTTTGTTACATTTTGATGCGCAGTTTGGATTTCAAAACACTGTCTCTTGAGTATTCCTTCACTTAGAAGATTCAATTAGGTCTTAAATTGAGGCTAATTTATTCTATATTACTCATGTTTTTATCCTGTTTTCAAATATTTTTCAATTATTTTCTTATGACGCTTTGGCATGAAATGTGCCAAGGGTGGCTGAGGATTAGGGGAGGAGGATTAGGGAGGGATTCATATTGTAAATTTGATTTAAAACCCCTTTAAAATTTGAATCTAGTAAAAAATGTCTAAATGAACTCCCAGACATCTAAACCAAGTGAATAAATACAAAAGTTCATTTAAAAGACCAATACTTGCTCAGAATGATTGTAAATGTGGAAAAAAGAGGTGGGGTTACATCCTCCCTACTTTGTGATTGTTTTTGCCCGCACTCTCTCATTTTTAACCGATTTCCATAAAAAGGTGTCAAAATGCTCAGAAGGATGAACCACTTCAAATGAGATGTGTAGGTAAAATGTATGAACCATTTCATTTTTTTACTATGTAACACAAAGGTACCCCAGGTTGTGACACAGGACCAACTACAAATTTTGAACATTTGAGGATTGTTCTCAATTATTGGAACTGCAATCAGAAATCAGAGAAGATGTCTTCTCTGTATTATATGATAAAGACTGAAGTCTTGCTGGCAGGACTTCTCTGTATATGCATGTATGAATGACACATTGGACAATGTCATGAATGATGTTGTAGTTCTAGTTAGACTCGCTTGCCAGTCCTATATACGCCGTACCTATGCATATTGAGGACTGGCTTACGCCATTTTGGATGTCAATGGGAAATACACACTTAACGATTTGCGCCGGTTAGAAACTTGAAAAAAAATCTTTAAAATTTCATCAATGTATATAAAAGTAGGGAAACAGGACGGTTCGCACCCTTTCAATTTCGGACCCGTGCACTTTACGCCTCTTTCAATTTCGCACCGTGCACTTCGCCCCTTTTTAAACCGCGGGTAATGTGCTGCTGTTGATTGATGATGCACGATCGATCGCTTCAGCTCCCGGCGGTACAGTGGGGTGTTGTATGTGTATAGTATTGGTTGACTTTTGAGTGTTGATTGTCTGTGTTTGCAGTACCGGTACTGGGTCCAGCGTGTACAAAAGCAAATAGTATGTTGATGGACTCTCCGGTTCGATTGAATATAATAGGCCTATATTATTACGATATATTAAATGTGCTTCGTCTAAAGATTGGTATTCATTATGTTTTTGTTTTGTTATTTTGTTTTACTTAGGCCTATTTTATTTTATTTCATTTCTATCTTATTTTATTTTAAGCCTATTAATTATTTTTATTATATTATTATTATTATTATTATTATTATTATTATTATTATATTATTGTTATTAGAATTATGTTACCTTATTAGTACTTTATAATAGGCTATATAATTTAGTATTCAATT
Organism: Amphiura filiformis; assembly: GCF_039555335.1. Taxonomy (NCBI): domain Eukaryota; kingdom Metazoa; phylum Echinodermata; class Ophiuroidea; order Amphilepidida; family Amphiuridae; genus Amphiura; species Amphiura filiformis. The sequence continues at coordinate 50,100,789 of NC_092633.1, read as the reverse complement.
ATTTATGGCCTATAAAGTATAAAATTTACGAGGGCCTAATATTGATATGGCCAAAAATATGATGGCTTATAATTTATAATTTTATCCCATTTTTATGTTGCCGTTTTGATCTTCTTTGACATGACACTAATGGAAAAAAAATATAGCAAATTTCTCAAAGACAAATGCGCACAAGCAAAACAAATGCCTGCAGCAGCTTTGCGATATTAAATGCTGTGCCTGTGCCGACTTTCACCACCTTTCTTCACCGCGAGTATTAGCTGCCACTAGTACGCGAAAGCGCCGGGCGTGACATGAGTTCAAGTATGGTAGCCTACGGTGACTAGGCAGTAGCACGCATATATTAGTCCCAGAACACACCCCGCATGCGGATCGATTGCTTGACAAGTCTCCGGGCCACGTGATTGTATAAAGTGTGACTCCTTCAACCCATTATGTAATGAATGACTTACGCGAAAGCGCCGGGTATGGTGTGGGTCCAATCAATGGTAGGGTACCGTAAACAGACACGCAAAAGTGCCATATGCCTCTTGACGTCTGATCGTAAAATATTATTAATCAGGAAAGTTTTCTGTTCGTTTTAATGAGAAATGTAAATAATGAACCAAATGTTTTAACTTTTATGTCTTTTAATGAATGATGTATTTTGTCTGTGTTCTTAATTAATATAATATATATTTCTACAAGTGTTATGTAAATTGTATAAAATAAAGAAATGTAAATACTTTTAATGAATTTTGATATTTGATGTATGATTTTTTGATGTTTATGCATTTTTATGTTTTTAAAAAGTTCTTACATATATAGGGCTTATGTATAATTCTACAAATTGTTATGTACTGTATATTGTTTTTATGACACAGAGCCCCTGTAATAGCAGATTTATCTGAAAGGTAGCCCTGTATAAATATGGTTTTAATAAATAACATAAAGTAAATAAACAAATTTGTGGAAAAAATGCTATCCAATTCTGCATTGTAAATGATTGACATTTATGTGTTCATGATTCATTTTGTTTACTGGCCTGTCAATCACGGACTCATTATGACGATGCTTTATTAACACCACGGCACATCTTATATCTTAATCTGCTAAATATGCCGACAATTTTAAAGAAAAATATTTAAACTCGAAGATGTCAATAATGTAATATAGCATCTATTTCTTAGATAATAAAGATCGTGTAAAGGAGATGAATTTCTTTCTTTATTTTTCTTTTCTTTTTCCTTTTTTTTCGTTTTTATAGTGCATTTTTTCTTCTTTTTTTTAATCAAGAAAGCTGCTTTGTCTTTTTTGAACCCTGTTTTGTTTTTGGATGTTGCTGCACATAATAAACAGTTTTAAACAATCAATTTATTTCTATCAATTAGATTTGTTCAGTTCATCTTAATTTCTTTGGATTTCGTTTTTTCTTTCCCTTTCTTTCTTTATTTCCTTTCGTTCTTTTTTTCGTTTGCATGATCAGGCTATAGGCCTAGGGGTCCGACGCATAAATGACATCTATCTTAAAGGAGTATTTCGTGATCCTAGAATCATCTTTTTATGACATTTTTTAGTAGACATGGTAGATATGCTTGAAAAAATCTTATTCCCAAAATTTCAGTTGATTCCGATTTTGCATTATACGAGTTATGCATGACTATACTATTACACTGCTCCATAGGCCACTGTTGTAATTTCGTTCTGGTACACCAGAACGTAATTCAAAATTGACGATATTTTTGCTAGACGAATTAAATCTGCAAGAATTATTTTTTGGACATAAACATTATGTAGCCACTAGCCAGAGGTTTCCAGTGGTATAAAAATCTCAATTTTTTTGAGAAAAGTGAGGGATAATAATAATAATAATAATAATAATAATAATAATAATAATAATAACTTTATTTATACACGGTAAAACATGTTCAATACAATATTGATCTTCCACATGTCTGTGTGGATATTAAAACATTACTAAAATATACAATATAAAAGTTTGTTAAAAGATAATTATAATGCAAAAATGTACATAGACTAATACAATATTTCACTAAGAGACAAAAATTTATAATAAATGAATATGATAAAATAATCTGCATTCATCCTCATATCATTGTTATTCTTCTTCTTATTATTATTATCATATTAATTATCATTATATTATATTATTAAATAAACTTTGTTTATATTATTAACATTGTTATTATTATTATTATCATATTATTATTATTATCATCATATTATATTATTAAAGTAACTTTGTTTATATGTTTTGTGTTACTCCCCCATTGGATGTTGTGTCATACTTTCATTGTTTTTAATTTTATCCATTGCTTGTTGACACTTGTATCCTTTTGGATCCATCCTTTGGTCGTCAGTTGGAACAAATTTTCACTGTTTTTATACATATTATAATTAATAATTAAATATAAATTTATTATTATTATTACTATTTATTATTATTACTATTTTTATCATTGAATTCTAATTATTTCATTATTTTGGGTAAGCCTGCTGCTAAAATATCTGGCCTGTAATATAATACTGAGAAAAAAAAAAAATCGTTCCTCTATTTTGTTATAAAATATCCTTTCTTTCCTTCCTTCCCGGGTTTATCATGACTTAATAAGTGCATGCCCGACGGCCCCGGCACTATAAACATACTACGCCGCACCGCCGGGAGTTCAAGCAATCGATCGTGCATCAATCAACAGCAGCACAATACCAGCGGTATAAAAGGGGCGAAAGTGCACGGTGCGAAATAGAAAGGGGCGAAAGTGCACGGGTCCGAAATTGAAAGGGTGCGAACCGTCCAGCATTCAAAAGTAGTACCAACCGTATTGTGCTTGCTAATTTAAGACTCGGTTGAAACAAAATTAAGGATCGAAAGCATTTTAGTGTCCAAAAAGGCAAAATTATCGTCAAAGTTCTGCCGAAATCGGCACCCTTGCGAAGGGTTCAGAATTCGAAACGGGAACTAAAATATCCGATCTTTGCGATCAAAAACACAAAATTACAACTTTAAACATACTATTGGCAAAAGACATTATTACCAAACAATACAGAATAGAAAATTTGACATCATTTTCTCAAAATATTGAAAAAAATTTGCTCACTAAACATCGAAAAAGTACGCAATCCAATTCCCGTTCAAACGCATGGGGAACTGAAAGTGCGATAATCGTGACTAGTTCTAGTTGAAAGTTTCAGTTGATTCATTTTAAGCTTACCTTTTTAAACCTTTCCCCGATCAATTCTCTGTCCTGTACTTGCTATTATTAAACTTGATGTGTGCACTGTGGTGTGTGTGTGTGGTCAGGTTTGGGATGAGTTCATTGGTGTTTTCAGTTTCACAGCTGCACGCACAGCTGGGCTAAAACCCCTGACATTCCTGGCAAATCCTTGACACATCAGTCAGTGATTTAGAAACTGGGCAAAAGTAAACAAGCGACTTATCATGTGACGTCCATATGACCCCTGTTGGGACTGATCTACTATTTACAGGAGTGAAATATTTAAAAACAAAACAAATAATAAGTAGCAATGTCGAATACACGAGGTTTTAAGTTTGAATAAAAATCAGAACTTTATTTATTATGTAAACTAATTATTTTTGATACTTTATCTGCAGGTAATTTTCATATTAGAACTAATTTTCTTTATCAAAGGAGGAAAAGTGCTTAATCTACCCTCTTATAAAAATGAAATAGTCTGCTGACCCAGAACCTAATTTTATATTTTGTTCGCTTAGCGATGTGCGACTAACTTTAAACCAATGACGTACACCAAATTTAGCGTTCTGAAAATTGATTGGTCAAAAATCTATCGCTCGTTTTTTGGCGATTGAGTGTGAGCTAGGTTCAAAACACGTGATTTTGTTGATATCTTGTTCTATTTTTCAGATAAATTTGTACCGGCATTTTGACATTGATTGTGACAAATAAAACGGATTTTATCCATATTCTGCATATTTTGTGCAGCCTTTTAAAGCTTGCATATGATCTACAAACTTAGTCTTTCTGATACGTGTATTTATACACCAGTCCACGCTAAACAAATTAGCACAAATTGCGCGATAAAAAGTTTAAAATTTAAGCTTACTTGAAATTCGATATTTGCACTGTACTTGCACATGCATGGGCATGAACTTATTTACTGTTTTCTCGTAACTAAACCAATGGAAAGTCAGCAAGGAAGCAGTTCCAAAATATTGGTGGCATTTTTAGCTCTCGGTTCAGTATTCTTGAGTGCAACAGGATGGCTGTATTGGTTGTCCATAAATCGACCAGCAATGACTGGCAAAGACGAAAGCGAAAACAACAGGTAAGGCTACTAAGGGGTGGTGCAATAATTATGTGTACCCCTGGGGGTGAATTCTCAAAATGGTCTGCCAAAAACGCTTGCCCCCCTTAGCCATGCCAAAAATCTTTGCCCCCCCTTCGACGTGCCAAAAACCTTTGCCCCCCCTTTTGACGTGCCAAAAAATCTTTGCCCCCCCCTTACACATGCAAGATTTTGGGAACCCAAATTTAAAACCTTAAATTGTCTTATCATATAATGCGAGCGCAGCGAGCAGGAAATTTTGCATATTTGAATGTGTTCCTAACGTTTTCCTATGCCTTTTTAGGGCGTAATGTAGAAACGGTACCCAAAATATCTGTGCCAAAAATTGCTTGCCCCCCCTTCGACCTGCCAAAAATCGCTTGACCCCCCTTTTGACCTGCCAAAAATGCTTGCCCCCTTCTGGCCTGCCAAAAATCTTTGCCCCCCTATAATTCACCCCCTGGGGTACACATAATTATTGCACCACCCCTAAGTAAACTATTATCTTTTGCAAAATTCCTTCGCAGTTTTTATTTTGGTACAGTTTATGGCGTAAACATGAAGTCGGATTCTGATTGCCATCCAATTGGCTAGTTGAAACACGCCATCATCGCATCAGCACCTACATTGTCATTGCCTATACAGTTCGAAAGTATGTTACTCATTATTGTTACTGCATGGAAGCGGCCATTGACCCTGTAATCGCGTATCCAGGAACTACCGGCCGCGTAGGCGCACTTGAATGCGCCCTATACGCGTTATTGATCGCGTTGGATGCTTGTGCTGGCGACGCGTTCGTTAGCACCCCAGCGACCCCCCGCGTTGCCGTTAGCACCCCATGGCAGCGCCCATATGTGTGTCAATTTGTGGTTTGCAAAATCTTTTTTTCAGGCTCTGTAGCGTGCAAATTTGGCTGGTGCGATTTTTACAGTGGGGGACCTGACGGCAGTCCTTGCTCAGCATTAACATACATGTGCTCCCTGTTATTCTGTCGGTCCAACATCCTGGCTACTTCTAGTCTTGGACGCAAGCTTTACAATTACATGGCTCATGGTTTGTTATGAACGACAGAAACCGGCTGTGAAGGAGGCTAAATAGCGATGTTGATCGCCCCAAATTCAATTTCGGAAAAACCAACACTCGACAATGGAATGTAATTGTCAGTTTGTCACTATATGTAACGATAAATCTAGTACATGGGCTATTTCACATTAAGCGTACACTTACAGTCACACAGAGGGTCAAAATTTCAAATTCAATTCCAAAATATCAGAGCGTGGGATCATCAATAACATTGTTAAATTCATCACTAAAGTTTCAATGGGAAAATGCATGGTGTCTGGAGAGGACATTTTGTTTAACAAAACAACATTAACCACTTCAGTGCTATGTAGTTCAAATAATGTATGGGTCAAAATTATTTGCATTTGTTTACATTGTTCATCAGATGATAATACACATTTTTTAATCATTCTACATGACATTTTTTGTTTAAAAATTAAAGTGCGGGCTTCTGCAAATCCAGAAGCAAGTTAAACGATTGTTGAAAAAACATGAAACTATTACTTTATTATAACAATTATATCCTCTTGTGTATCATTTTTCTTATCATAAATGTTAGTTCTGATGTGTTTTAATTAAATATTGTCAAGTTCCCATATTTTTCAGTAGAACTTGTGTTTTCTGAGCTTTCCAACGTATGGGTGTCTGGAGAGGACATTTTGTTTAACAATCAGTTTTGCACTTTTTTTCACTGATATTCAAGCAGCATACTTATCTTCATTAGTCTAAAAGTTTTCATCAGATGTTATTACACACAAATATTGCTAGAAAAGCATCCATCTCTTGTATTTTACTTTTAATGAAGGCTCCTGTAAATCCAGGCACAGGTCACAGCTATTTGGTGAGGCATGAAATCCACACTTTCACCATCAAAACATATCTTGAAAATAGATGTTTCTGACTACAAATGTTCACTTTAGATGTGTTGTCAATATCTAGATGAAACATTCACTTGAAATAAAAGTACATGCTTTTTGTGAGCTGTTACAGACCACAGTTTTTGGTTGTTCTGGAGAGGACATTCTGTTTAACAACGTGATATCATCAGATATTGGCTACTTTGAGTATTGTGATTAAAAACTAATGCCTTGTCTTGTTAGAGGGAAGGAGAAGGTTAATTTTGTTAAAATAAAGTGAAACATTTACCCTTGATTTTGTGTCAATTGCCGATTTACCCCTGTTCTGGAGAGGACACACTTTAACGCTGAATCAAGACACCAAAACTGGCAGGTTGTGATATTTTATACAAATATCCTCAGAACTAATTGTCCTGTTTTATGATTGCGAACACCCTGAAAATTCTACAGATGCAAGTTTTGGCAGGAACTACCAATTTAGTTTCAATTTTGATAGTACTTGTTTTGGAGAGGACATCGCTTTTTTTGTTTAATGCAGAATCTACATAATTACAAACATGGTCATAATTTTCGCAATACTGGACCAATTTATGCCAAATAACTTGCATTGCATTGTGTATGCTTCATACTTTGTTACCAAAGCAATAGCTACAAAGGAGGCTTATTTATATTCCTAAGAAATCATTCACAAGACATTCAAAATATGAAGTGGGACTCCAGAAATGTGTTGAAAATGCATGTAAATGCAAAAATCTGATATAAAAAGTTGTCAGAATTTAATGAAAATGCTCCTGTAGCTTCTCCTCCATAACACCCATCTAATAAAATCACCCACATTATATAATGTTCCAAATTCAGGTAACCAGAAATGCTGAAGCACCATTTTGAAAAGTGCACACTTAACGTGAAATAGCCCACATGTAACTTCCACTCTGCAGACTTGTTTGATTCCACTGACTATTTGCGATCAAATATACACAACACCAATGACAGAAATCATCAACAAAAAATCGAACCAATGACTTGTTTTCACCCGGCTGTGAGCCGCATCATCAACCGAAAGTGATGTAGCACGGACCGACAGAATAGTGTAAAAATATAATGAGCGACATATACGCTGGCTTTGTCTGGTGAGCGCTGCTCTGTGCAGTTTTACTGTCAGCTTTTGGTTCAAGAGTATTAGGAAGTGCTTAATCCAATCTCAACTGCCACTAAATTATTTTTTATATATTTATATTATTTTTTTATTCAGGAGTATTGAGCTGAGTTTCCCAACCAATCTGGATGAGTTGAGTGTTATGGCCAGTTATCTGCAGCAATACAAGAAGGACCATATGAGCTATGTGTTGGTACTGTTTTGTAGTGCCTACCTCTATAAGCAAACATTTGCTATTCCAGGGTCTGTTTTTATGGTAAGTGATGGTCATATTAATAGTCTGCCGATAAGTGTGCGATTAAATGCAATCAGCGCTCAAAACTTATGCCCAAAGGGCTCATGGACCCGTGGGGAGGGGGCACTCAATTTCAATTTTAGTAGGGGTGTGCGGCGCGGAGTGCCAAACTTTGGGGACTAAGAACTGATTTTCGGGCAAAATAGGGGCTTGATGAACTGAAATTAGGGCCAAATTATACCCCTTTTATCCTGATTTCGTGGACAGAGCAAATTAAATACCCTATTTTGTCGATTTTGTGGTCCGCGCTTCTGGTAAAAAAAATACCCCTTTCTGTGATATTTATTATCATGCACAGTTACCAACTTAAGTGTTGAGTGGCCCCCTTGGTGCCACCACTGGCCATTTCTTGATTGTGTATATTTATAACATTTTATCTTGCAGAATCTTCTAGGTGGTGCTTTGTTTGGTGTCTGGAAAGCATTTCCACTGTGCTGTTTTCTGACTGCAGTTGGAGCCACATGTTGCTATCTACTGTCCTATGCATTTGGCAGAACATTAGTATTGAAGTACTTCAACAACAGGGTTGCACCATTACAAAACAAGGTTAAATTACACATTGCCAGCTAGATTAGTTTGGGTGAAGGGTACAGAATTTCTGACAATACAATTTGAAAATACCTTTGTATTTAATTTATAAGTGAGTTTGATAATTCAGGACAGAGTGCATTGTGGGTAATATTTGGAAAGGTCAAGCGAGAGAATAAATACCGTATTTAAGCAAATAAACGCCTTCGGGCGTTACATTTTCCCAAGGGGGGGCGTTTATTAGAGGTCATTTTTAGCACGACAATTCCCGTTAAAATCATTAGGTAAGCTTAAAAGTCACGCTAAAATGACGAACTATGAACTTTTGACACTGACTTTTGGTTCACTTCCGGGTTTCTGATCCAGATTTTTGCCAATTATTGACGCTATTATTGACCATGTGCGCAACTTGGTAAGCTTACTATACAAGATAGCATGGAAATATCGGCATTTTTGAAACATCTTGGTTGAAAAAAGTGGTGGGGGCGTTTATTTGAGGGGGGGCGACTATTTGACGAAATACGGTAGACTAATTCTACCAGCCATCTACACTGCGCATAATATGCTTCGTAGTGATGTCTGATTAACTTACAGTTCAAATCGTGACGGATTTATGAAAATATTAAATGCGACTTTGGTTGTGCGACTCGGACTGACTAGCGACGTTCCCGCGGCACCAGTGTACCGTGTCGCTGTACGGCACCGTTGTGACAAGAGCGCGCTCTGAAGTTCTAAAATACAATACAAACTCAGTCAAAAGGTCAATTAGGACACAACTGTGCAGTCTCAGTGCAACCAGAAAGGGGTTGCAAAAGTCTGTCACATTTTTTCCAGGTTGTTTCCTCAGTCGTTAATCCAGATGGTTGACAAATTGGATATGAATTTTATCCACAATGCACTCTGTCCAGGATTATCAAACTCACTTCAGTCTTGCTGAATTCAAAAATCATATGAAATGGGCCTGGCATGGCAGGGGGCATTGCTGCAGCTGCTGGCTGTGGTACTTTTTTTTAATTTTCCTTAAGACTATTTAAGATCAGTGTTTTAAAAAAATTCCAGAAAAACACAGCACTTATTTTTTGGGATTAAAGCATTCATTTTAGAGCATTGTTTGTATGTTGTGACAATCAAGTCTAGAGACTTGTACAAAGACAAATTTCAAGTTATAATATGCATTCTTATATCTTTTTCATAAATGAGTTTTAATATCAAAAAAATCATAAAATATCAAAATTATGAGCTAACTCGTAGCCTATAGCCCTATACACAAGATTGTGAATGGTTAAAATTGTGCCAAGTCTTAGAATTTTATGACTACAAAGTCTACAATTGTAAGAAAACATGCAAAATTGCAAAAAGTAAGTGATGTAATTGCAAAAAGTTAGTGCTGTATTTTTCTGGAATCTGGAGTAGTACATATATCAATAATAATAATTATTGCTCATTTGTATTTTTCAGATTCAAGAGAATCTTCAGAGTTTATTTTTCTTTCTCTTATTTCTGCGCTTCTTTCCGATGTCACCCAACTGGTTCCTAAATATAACATCGCCAATCCTAGGTGTACCTATCGTGCAATTTTTCTTCTCGGTTCTTATAGGTAAGCATCAGAGAAGGTATTTAATACCCTTTCCAGAATCCTTTGCAATGTGATACATTGCCTTGTTTCATCAAATGACACTCCCAGTCGCTTTGTACAGCTTCCGTTTGTTTTCATTTTGAGAATAGGCTTGCTGAACATTGGTCAATATAATCAAGAAATAATCAAATAAACATATTTTGCAAGATCTGGATGTGTTACAAATGTATGTTCATTCCGGTACATTTTGTCCCTATTGACCCATGTACTTTGCACTTGATAGCAAATCAGTACAGAAAAAAATTGAAATGGGAGAAATGCATTATGGGAAGTGTAGGATATCTTCTTTGGGTAAACTGTGAGGTGTATAAAGATACGACAATGACCACTAACAAGGAAATTTGTGTTGTCTATCAAATTTTTACGAAATGTGCATGAGCAAAAGCATATAAAATTATGGTGTCAAATGCGTATGTTTTATTCACTCGGACATTCAGGAACATTGTCCCCTTCGCACAAGTGTGCGCATAGCAACCAGCTCGAGAAAGGGGAACTGCACATGCGTACACTGGTTTTACAAGGCTATTTCCCCTTTGTGACGTCAGCCCGACTAAGAGAATGATACATTTATGACATTGAACCAACAAACTAATAATTTTTTGGTTTGGGGCCTAAGTCTGTTTTAGGTTTTGATCAGTCTCAGTGTTTTACTTCTGCCGGAGCAATGCCCACATCATACCATTATTATGTTTTTATGGATCCAAGTGTGTGAAAATATTGGATCCAACACATAATAATGATAAAATTGGATGCTTTACGCCCAATATTTATTGGTCTCGCTATGAGTTTTAAAATTCATAGCTCGACCAATAAATATGGGCTCAATCGATCCAATTTTATATCAAAGTACCCATACTTTGTTTCTTGGCATATTGGACTCTCCTGAATTAAATTAACCTGTCTTTCTCCACTCAGGTGTGTAAATAGGTACCGGCATGATACAGTGCTGAAAAGGTACCGGTAATGGGCTATTCCATTTAAAATTCACACTCCCCCTGTGGAAGATTTTGGGAAAATCTTCCACAGAGGGAGTATGAATTTCAAATGAAAGTAATGTCACGGAGGTATAAGTGCGTTAGTGTTATAGACCTGACGGGGAAGTCCTCTTTTGGTCTATACGCTAGCGCCGCCTCATAAACCCAGGGTCGTGGGTTCGAGTCCCGGCAGGACCGGAAGTGGCTCGAGGAGGCGCAGGATATTTCCGCGAGGGGTTTGTGACATAAATGGTGGTAGCGGTGGTCCCTGGTGTTTCTTAACACCAGGGGGATCACCCATCGGAAAGCGTTAGGCGTTCACAAAAATGGCTGGCCGAGTATGCCTTGTATCAAGGACGACCAGTCTGGCCGAGTATGCCTTGTATCAAGGGCGACCAGTCTGGCGAGTATGCCTTAGGGCGACCAGTTTAAACAGAGGAAGTAAGGCGAGAGGACGTGCCTTTACGAGGAGGGGGAGCATGTCACGGAGGTATAAGTGCGTTAGTGTTATAGACCTGACGGGAAGTCCTCTTTTGGTCTATACGCTAGCCTTTCGCCTCTTAAACCCAGGGTCGTGGGTTCGAGTCCCGGCAGGACCGGAAGTGGCTCGAGGAGGCGCAGGATATTTCCGTGAGGGGTTTGTGACATAAATGGTGGCAGCGGTGGTCCCTGGTGTTTCTTAACACCAGGGGGATCACCCATCGGAAAGGGTTAGGCGTTCATAAAATGGCTGGCCGAGTATGCCTTGTATCAAGGACGACCAGTCTGGCCGAGTATGCCTTGTATCAAGGACGACCAGTCTGGCCGAGTATGCCTTGTATCAAGGACGACCAGTTTAAACAGAGGAAGTAAGGCGCGAGGACGCGCCTTACGAGGAGGGGGAGCATGTCACGGAGGTATAAGTGCGTTAGTGTTATAGACCTGACGGGGAAGTCCTCTTTTGGTCTATACGCTAGCGCGCTCGCCTCTTAAACCCAGGGTCGTGGGTTCGAGTCCCGGCAGGACCGGAAGTGGCTCGAGAGGCGCAGGATATTTCCGTGAGGGGTTTGTGACAGTAACACATTAGCAGTTCCATTTGAAACTCATTCTCCCTCATCGGTAGATTCAGGTTGAATTTTTCTCAGAGGGTATATGAAATTTAAATGGAGCTGCCTAATGTGCTAATTCCATTTGAAATTCATACTCCCTGTGTGGAAGATATTTCCAAAATCTTCCACAGGGGTAGTGTGGATTTTGAATGGAATAGCCCAATACTTGTTGTGTGGGAGGAGTGGTGAGTGACCCCCCCCCTCCTCCACCACAACTAGTGGATTCAGGTGAGTCTAGCCCATACACCAAGGAAAAAGAGATGGACACCTATATTTTGACAATTTTAAGCTGAACTTTTTTTTTCTCTCTCTTTCTTTCAGGATTGATGCCATACAATTTCATGTGCATCCAGACAGGCTCTGTCTTGTCTGAGATAACGTCGCTCAATGACATGTTGACTTTTGATGTCTTACTTAAAATGGTTGGTGTTGCATTTGCAGCATTGTTACCAGGGATTTTATTCAGAAAATACGGCAAGGACAAAGTGAAAAAAGAACCTTAATGATAGAATGGCTTTTACTTTTAGAGCAGCTGGGTCATGTCAGCCACGGATTTATTTCAACCATCGTGATCGAGCTAAACGAGTCATTTGTCGCTACTATTGATTTTGCCAAAGATATAGCCAATAAAAGTATTTAACTTCTTTTGTGTTTTAATTTTTCTAAGCAACACTAAAATGACCATACTGTATTGTTTGTAATAAACGCACCCCCTGTAATAAACGCCCCCCTTCAATATTTCTGTGAAAAATTGACAAAAATGCAAACATTTCCATGTCATATCTTTTGAGTAAGCTTAAAACTTTCATGCAGTCATGTCAGTCATGCAGTGACGATCGTTAAATTCCATGGACAAAACCTATTATGACTCAAACGGCTATCCATTTCATTGCCTAATTAGTAATTATACTAGAATTTCACCATATTCTTGCTTGATGATGCACTTACGTGTGTAATTTTGTTGTATTTACCACGAAAATGTCATTTTCCACTCGAGTTCTGTGGGCGGCGCCATGGAAATAACATTAGTATGGTCGTAAATCCCTCCTTTCTACAGGAGCATCTTCGGGAAATTGAACCCGATTTTTAAGTTTTTGCATTGACAATTCACTTCCAATAAACGCCCCCTTTTGGAAAAATGCAACGCCCCGGGGCTTTTATTGCAAACAATACGGTATTTAAACCAGAAGTCCAATTGCGATGGAAATTTTCATCGAAATAGAGCTGTGAAAATGGCACATATTGAAATTGAAAACTGAATTTTGGATATCCTTGACATGACACACAACTATATATGCTTGATAACATCATACATTTGTCATTGGAACACTAATGTGAAATCTCAGGTATGGTCATCAAAAAGTGTTCATCCCATTACAATGACTGAGTTGTGTGATGTGTAATGCACTTGAACAATATGTGTACTGACTGCCATATTTGGACATCGCATGATAACGTGCTGGTGTAAGTTGGTCGCTGACGGACGGTATGTCCATCATCAGCTGTTCAAATTTTTTACAGGGAAACTGAAAAATAAAGTTAAATTTTATTTTGTTTTCAAGTCTAAGAATAAGTGCATCATTTGGCAACATCGGTGCTGGAATTGAATAGCAAATTTCTTTGTTTTACTTCATTTGCTCAGATCAAAATTAAAAGGGGACAGTGGAAAAGAAATACAAATCTATTTCTTAATGGAAATGAACAAGTGGACATTGTGTCATACAGCCAGTGGGAGTACTACCGGGGGGACATTCCCCCTCCCCCCAAAAAAAAAAATTTCTTGGCCCCTTAGTTTGCCCATCAGTTTTGAGGCAAAAAACCCAAAATTACACAAATGTCCACTTTTTATGGTAAATTGGTGCAAAATTTGTTGATTTTGCTCCCTGAAATTCACCCCGACCCTCAAAGAAAATTCCTGGTACCGCCAGTGCATACACCACGGCAATCACGCCAGCTGTGATTGGAAAAAGGTGATGAGAACATACTGTTGGAGACTGTGATATGATACAAATAGTGGTGGTGCCAGGGGGCATGTGGGGAAAGTGCCCCTCCAGCCAGCACTCTTGCCCCTAGTAAAAACCCAAAATTACAAACATTTTCGCTGTTTGTGGTAATTTTGCGCAAAATTTGTTGATTTTTCCCCTGAAATCCACTTTACCCTTGCCCCCACCCCCCAAAAAATTCCTTATGCCACCACTGGATACATATGACATTGAAACGTGATGTTACATTTTAGTTATTTTAAACCGTGATTTTGGGGTAAATAAAAAACAATGGTTGTCTGTGGGACAAAAAAAAACCTCATGGTTGTCTCATGATGCTTGGAGAAGAGGACATTGTATGCATATTTAGAACACTGACAAAAAATATTTTAAAATTTAAAATATAAATACGATTTAATTGATATGCAACTAAAGAAGGTAAAACTATACTGTGTAATGTGTGTATATGTATCCTAGGGGTATTCAGTACAAATGACCATATGGGGATGCGTTTTGGAATGACCCGTTTTTCTATGAATATTTTGGTAAATGGATGGGTCCTTTTTCAAAATGTTCTCAATTTTTTTTCGGAAAATAGATGATTTTACCTCACTGTAGCCAACATTTTAGAAATTCCCCTACTTGGGAAAAGTTGTAAAAATTAAGACAATTTGGGTTAAAGTTAGCTGAAAACTTTTGAATTTTGGTATATCGATGGGTTCAATAAAAATTGGTATATTGATGGGTCTCATTTCAAATTTTCAGTGGCACTTCGAGTAGACCCCTGGGATATGTAGGCTATAAGTTATACTATGTACCTTCAACAATAATAGACTAATGACTACTAACCATAATATTATTGTAGCAGGACTCTTTAAAGGAGTATTTCGTGATCCTAGCATCCTCTATTTATGTCATTTTTCATTAGATATCCACGAAAAAAACCTATTCCCAAAATTTCAGTTGATTCTGATTTTCCGTGCGCGAGTTATGCATGAATATGTGTATTACGCTGCTCCATAGACAATGCGTTGTAATTTCGTTCTGGTGCACCAGAACGTAATTCAAATTTCACAATATCTTTGCTAAACGAATTTATCTGCAAGAAATATTTTGTACATAAACATTATGTAGCCAGAGGTTTCCAGTGATATAAAAATCTCATTTTTTTTTAGAAAAGTGGGGGGATGAGGCTGTGGATCACGAAATGCCCTTTTAACATAGCAAATGATATTTTTTAAATGATTTATTTATGGGCTGGTAGTGCCAAATTTGATTTGAAAATCAATATAAACCATGTAAATTTGTTTTATCTTATTTTACATTGTTTGTAAGTCTTTGAAATAAAATGATTGTTTGATCCATTTATCATTGTTACCATTTTCTTGGTTTTGCTTATGTTGTTTCAATCATAAGTACATACATACATACATACATACATACATATTCATATCTTTTATTGCATATAAAACCACAGTACAATACAATATATAATACAAGCGGAGCATAGCAATGCAATAATTACGCAACAATGAAGAAGACATAAAAAATGATGGAAACCAAAGATGGTTGGAACAATTGCCAGATACCTTAGCAAATCAGCAAGCCATTTATCGCTGCAAAATAGTTCGAACGCGCTGCTTCCAGATAATATTTGAGCCAATGGCTGCGCTTAATGCTGAGGTATCTAGCGATCGCTTTACACCGCCTAGATTTGAAAAACCAAGCATTTTTAGCCCAGAAGTGACTTTGTTGTGTACACTTCCGAGGCTACCTATAATAATGACAATTGTTTTGCATGAATACGGCGTGTCCAGGGTGATGTGCTGATTGAGTGGTTGGTAAATGTTGAATTTGGTGTTATAACATGTGTTAACAAAAGCATCAAATGGGCATGATATTTCAACAATAAAAACTTGCATGGTCTGATGATCACAAATAAGGAGATCGGGTTTTCTGTGACGGATGTATTGAAAATCGGATTGAGTACCAAGAAAGTCGCCTGTTATGGGTTGGTCACTAAAAAATATCAAACTGGGGGTGTAGTTTCATGATTTCCTCCCTAATAAGAGCCACAATATGGTCGTGTCTAGCAACATAAATGTTTCTGAAATCATTCATGATGTGGGATACAGTATCAGCTGGATTGTTACAAATGCGACATGTTTTTGGGTACGTGTTGGAGGAGAGAATTACACTCTAAAAGTTGTAGGCGTGATTTGAATATAAAACGAACAAGATTATCATCTAAAGCCAGATTTGACAGAAACTTTGAAGACAAAACCTTGTCGCACTTAGTTTTGAATATTCTGCCTTATGACTCCAGGTTGCCGGTTGCTAAGTCTGTTTATGCATTTATTGGTATGAGTCTGTCAGAAGGAAGTGTAGAAGACTGACCATACTTCAAAAAGCCATCACTGGTCACCTATCCCCACCTGTCGGAAAACTCCTTCAGCCCGCCCCACGTACGTCACGGCATACTAACTCACAAGCCTTCGCAACACTAGCAGCCACGAAAGACTGCTACAAGAACTCTTACCTACCCAGAACAATCAGAGACTGGAATTCTATTCCAGACTCAATAGCTAAGCTACAAGAACCAAATACCTTCAAAGCAGCTATAGCAAGCCACATCTACAAGCAAGACTAAGCATAACAACAAGCGCACACCTTTCCTGACCGTGTGATTCCCGCAGGGAACGTTGGCCAGTATCCAGTCAAAGTCAAAGGTGGAAAGAGCAGTATGTGATCGAAAAACTAATTGAACATCATCATGTTCAGAAACAAAAGCATACACATCATTATGAAACTCTAATTTCAGCTTCTCGCGCATGCCTAGCTCATTTAACTCAAGCCAAACGGATTTAGGCCAGTTGAGATATTTATAAAGCGCCTTTAAAATTTATCAAAGCGCTGAACAAGGAGAGAAAGGATGGAAACAGAAACACAGAAGGAACAAGAAAGAAGCTAACTGAAAAGGTGAGTTTTCAGTTTCTTTCTGAAAACTGGAATTGATGGAGACTCCCTGATGGCTTTAGGGAGTTTGTTCCCTTCCCTCACAGGAATAATCTTTGACAATTTTAGAAAAAATGGGTTTGCGCTCAGTTGGATGGAAAAATTAGTTAGGGGCTGTGCAATAATTATGAGCCAGGGGTGGTAAAATTTCCCAATGGCGTGCCAAAAATTGCTGTCAGCCTGCCCAAATTTGATTGCATCACTCTTGGCCTGCCAAAAAATCCTTGCCCAACCCCTTTGCACAATTTACAAACCAGTTTATGGCTTATATGGAAATGGGGTTCTGATTGGCTAATTGAATCACGTCATCATCACATCGGCACCTTATTCGCTGGTCAAACTGTAGCATCGAGTGACCTAGTTCTTTTTACGTGATAATCAGACAGAGCAAACGGACAACGCTGAAATAATTTGGTGAATAGTATAGCGGAAAATGTGCAATGTGCCTTTTTAGATTGATTTATTTAAAAGGCGTCCCATGAATGTGTGCCAAAAATCGCTTGCCCCCCCCCCGCCCCTTTGCTTGACAAAAATGTCCCCCCCCCCCCGCCAATTTTACCCTCCCCTCAGGGCTCATAATTATTGCACAGCCTTGCCAAAACAAAAGAAAACACTAAAATTGATTTAAATTCAGATTTTGGAACTGAGCATAGATGTGTAGAGCCTGAAGAAGACAGACAACCTGACATCAAAATTACTGTGGCCAAGGAGGTGGGGGAGCATAGGGGCCTACCCCTGTTAGAGGTCTTCCCTGTGAGATGTTGGCTGCCTTGATGTTTTTAGATTTTATGCCTTTTTTGACAATTTGCTGCCCTTGAAAGTTGCCTTTCTGCCCCCTCCAAAAAAAGCCTAAGCCTTAGCCTTTTTAGAGCGTTTTATTTTAAAGGCGCCCCAAGAATGTGTGCCAAAAATCGCTTGCCTCCCCCCTCTCGGCTTGCCAAAAATTGCTTGCCCCCCCTCTTTCGGCTTGCCAAAAATGTCTTGGCCCCCTCAATTTTACCCTCCCCGGGCTCATAATTATTGCAGTCCCTAAATAGGCTGAATGGCCCAGCTGGCACCGGGGCACTCCCACTTTGAGGTGACGCGTATGTATACTCTGATCAGCTCTTAATAGGCGGGGACTCATAACATCGTGGATTGATACAGAATGGCGTACACACAGTTAGGCGCAGCACCTACGCGAACTGCGCTTTGCGTTTTGTGTGAATGATGCGTGCTTTTGTGAATTTACGTGTGCGTAAGTTGGAACTTTATTGACTCGCGCAGTAACAAAAACCGAATAATTCCCGCCTATTAAGAGCTGATCATAGTATAGGGCTGTTAAGACCCCCTTTTTAAGCGTTGCTGTCACCCAAAGACCCCATATTTGTTTACAAACACATGCTCTGTCGCCCAAAGACCCCTATTTTTCCATTTGATCTGTCACCCAAACTTCCCAAAGACCCTTATTTTTCAATTTGAACAGCAACTTTTATTTATCACTGATTTTGTTACTTATTTTGAAAAAACAAAGATATTTGAAGCCATTTAGAAGTAGAAATTCAAGTGTTCGAGGTTTCAACGTTTCTGTGTCACTGTTTCGGCTCTCACCCAAAGTTTCCATTTAAGAAAAAGGTCATGTTCTCACCCAATGACCCCATATTTTTTACATTTTGCTCTCACCGAATACAAAAATCATGCTCTATGACCCCATATTTTTTACATTTTGTTCTCACCGAATGCCCCTTTGCGAAAGTGTAAGCACTACATTTATATCTTTTTCTTAAAATGTAAACTGTTTTGAGTATTAAACACCCAAATTATTAAAAATAGGCACATATTGTGTAGTGTAGCTTTGTGTGCTGCGGTGTGTGTTGTGTGTGTGCTGTGTGCCCTTCAAAAAAGTTGTACAAAGTCGGTGATGACGACGCCCCTCTGAATATGCATAATGACGTGTAAGGTCACGATTGGGTCAAGTAAATATTATGCAAAAAAACTGGACGGACGTTCGATGAACCGAATTGATGTCAGACGATATCAAGAATTTACGGGAAGTTATAAACCCTTTGCCGGTTTCCCACGGTTTAGTTTGGAGTATGTAGAGTTGGTAAGTGAAAGACGGTAGGTGGTGTCAAAATAGATTGTGCTGGTGGCAATTTACCATCGAAGAAAGCTTAAGTTAAGCTTACATAAATTTCTTCCTGTCAAATGATTCATGGTTGTCGAATTTTGCACGTTCGGTGAATATATTAATTGCAATTTGTAGTTACAACAACTGGGTGACTATTTTGACAACGCCACCTTCACAATAATATAAAACAATAAACTAAAATATTTTGCAGTAAACCTTTTTGACGAGAGTGTATACATTTTAATCGTTCAACACGCATTTGCTGCATGAAACACACTCGTCACTGATTGGCTGCAGCCAGAGGCGATCTGCTGTTCCATGGTTGCTGATCGAAAATTTATGAATGAACTTTGCGCTGTACGCGTTGGTAGCCATGTTAGCTCTGACTTTGCAACATCACGGTAGTATTCTCTTGTCTTGGTCGGGCTGACGTCACAAAGGGGAAATAGCCTTGTAAAACCAGTGTGCGCATGTGCATCATGTTTGTCCCCTTTGCACAAGCGCGCGCATAGCAACCAGCTCGAGAAAGGGGAACTGCACATGCGCACACTGGTTTTCTTTTACAACATCACGGTAGTATTCTCTTGTCTGACTTGGTCGGGCTGGCGTCCACAAAAAAGGAAAGGAGGAAATAGCCTTGTAAGTTGTAATTATAGGTATTCACTCGGTCGGACATCCGGGAACATCATGACTTTGTCCCCTTTGGCAAGCGCGCGCATAGCAACCAGCTCGAGAAAGGGGAACTGCACATGCGCACACTGGTTTTCTTTTACAAGGCTATTTCCCCTTTGTGACGTCAGCCCGACCATACATGAGAATGCCAGGTGAATTCAAATTTGCCATCAAACTGCATCATTTTTTATATCAAATTAAAGCCCTTGTCGACTCTTGAGTAAAGAAAGCCAAAACTGAAAACCTTTTTGTCATATGTAGCACTTTTCGTAGCAAAGTTACATCTTGTCAAAGATTGACTTAATTATCATCAAAAAGATTCAAAAATCCTAGTGTCTGACCGATCAGGTCCCTATCTGAATCGGCCGATTGGCCGATCAATTCCCTCTTTGATCTGCCGATTCGATCACCGATTACCAATTCCCCAATTGTAAACAATGGCTGCCATCGGCATCGCCATGAGTAAATATCACCTGTATGTTGAAAGGGTACTTCTACGCAAAGTATTACCATAATTATGTATGCTCTGAGTCTGAGCACAAAAATACACTCCCGTGCTCATTTATAATACTTACATGTAATTAGACCATGATTATTCTAAGTTCAATTTACCTTTTCCCCCTGATATCCGAGTCCGTCGAATCATTAGATCGCCCCATTTTAATATTGTGTTTACGTTCAAGTCAGTATTGAGTTTGCACACGGCCCGTAGCTCTCTCCAATCTGACACGCACGTGTGTAACCCGGAAGTGTTGAGTTTTGCACGCGGCTCATAGCCCTCTCCGATACGACACGCACATGTGTAACCCGGAAGTGTTGAGTTTTGCACACGGCCCGTAGCTCTCTCCAATCTGACACGCATGTGTGTAACCCGGAAGTAAGAACTACAATTGTACATGTGCATGCGGGAATTACCTGATTATCTCAGCTGCGTGCCTGAATCAGTAGATCACGGTATGATTTTATATATATGTTTATCGCCTACAAAGCTTGTTCTTTTGCTAAATTTCGCTTGATTTAACTAGTCTAATTCAAAGAAATATACCAATAAATGAATACTTGTTACTCTGATCGATGACGATTTTGTGCAGTCGCACCATAAACACTTTGTCCAAAGAGGCAGATCGCTTAGAGTTGAATTCAAGTCAACACAGGAGCGCTGCCGCTCTGATGTAAGAACTTGATACGATTTTGGCAGGTGCTGAGCAGCAACATTGGCTTCATAGTCATGCTGCTGCCACTCAGGGGTGTGCCACTCCGCTTGCAGAAAAGTGCAAGCGGCATGATGAAGCATCACACTGTTCAGAGGCAAGCGGCAGAAAGTATGAAACCAGCATAATACTGTGGTGATTTTGTTTTCAAAATTGACTAACCTTGAGATTCTGTTGCTTTTTATCATGTTTAGGTTTATCATTGTGATCCTTTTTACTAAAATTAGTTTTGTCCTATTCTGTAGGATAATAATGGATGTGAAAGCTTCATTTCAAGCCACGACAGG
Source organism: Amphiura filiformis (assembly GCF_039555335.1). Taxonomy (NCBI): domain Eukaryota; kingdom Metazoa; phylum Echinodermata; class Ophiuroidea; order Amphilepidida; family Amphiuridae; genus Amphiura; species Amphiura filiformis. The sequence continues at coordinate 50,079,611 of NC_092633.1, read as the reverse complement.
GGAATTGTCTACCAACATTGACAACAGGGAATCTCCTTCACCAGTCCACAGTAGCGTAGATGAAGCAGGGCCAGATGCCATCACTTGGTTTAATCCACTGTCACAAGACCAGAAGGCTCAAGCACCTCGATTCTCACTACCAGATTGGTTGAAATGGTCAAAAGGTATTACTGTACTGATGCGAGTATAGTTTCACCTTCGAGTAAAGTCCCACCCCCAAATTGTGGAAAAATTTCAGCAATTGTAAAGTTTTTTTTTTGGGGGGGGGGGGGGTTCAGAGGAGTGTCCCTGGACCTAGAGGTATTTAAATGCTACATGGATCAATTCATGGTTGACATTGAATTTGTATGCATTTTGAAAGCATTAATAGAGTATGACATGAGTACAAAATTATTCAAAACACATAGGCCTGCAATTTTTTTGTAAATCAACCATGAATGATCCTAGCAACTGGCATTAAAAAGCAAAACAAAAAACATTAAATTCGAGTATAGTCCCACCCCCAATTTTGAAAAATGTTCACCCAAAAATGGGGTGGGACTGTACTCGAGTCAGTACGGTACTTGTAAACATCATTGGTAGGGCTGGGAAAAATTCTAGGATCTCCTTCCTGGGACTTGATGGTGTTACCATACCTCTCCTACAATAACACTGTTGTAAATTGTAATAGTTGAAGAACAAACTGATTAATTATTATTACCCAAATTATCTTTATTTCTCTTTGTTTGCCCTGGGTTGGAAAAAAAATAATGACTTGCCACTGTATAGGCTTGTAGGCAATGAACATTGGTCATTTGTAAAGATAAATCAATACTTCAGACCTTCAATACGCATGCCAATTTTAAATTTACAACATTGTGAAAATGCCTGTGGTGGAACAGAATATATGGAACTTAATCTTGTAATGTTACAATGTTGCCATTTTAGAAAGTCCTCCTCAGTCAAGGAAACAAACTAGCGCACAACCAGTGTTACCACAGCAACAGGTACAACACCAAGATGCCACTCATTTTCATCATCATCATTTAGACATACCGTCGCATCATGACCCAGCAATCCAAGCATCTTACAGACCAGCTCCCACAAGACACGGTTACGAGAATGCGCCGATGGAGAGTCACTCACAGCAGTATGGGCAGGGAAGATATGTTGCAGGAGGAATGTACCATGTGAGTCGAATCAATGAAGTTTAGATTTAGACTTCAACCTAAATGATTGGGCATGTAATTTGCATAATCTTGAACTATATTGTATTGCCTTTGGGGGGGGTAAAACATCCTTCATTTTGTGATACAAGACCTCCACAGTAAGTCTATACCGTATTTCGTCAAATAGTCGCCCCCCTCAAATAAACGCCCCCCACCACTTTTTTCAACCAAGATGTTTCAAAAATTCTGATATTTCCATGCTATCTTGTGTAGTAAGCTTACCAAGTTGCTCACTGGTCGGTAATAGCAGCAATAAATGGTGAAAATCTGCATCAGAAACCCGGAAGTGAATCAAAAGTCAGTGTCAAAAGTTCATAGTTCGTCATTTTTAGCGTGACTTTTAAGCTTACCTAATGATTTTAACGGGAATTGTCGTGCTAAAAATGACCTCTAATAAACGCCCCCCCCCCTTGGGAAAATGTAACGCCCCCGGGGGCGTTTATTTGACGAAATACGGTAATCTACTTATTTGTGTAAGACTTAACGGTTAGAATGTGGGTGTATGAAAAAGGTGGGGAATAAGAGAATCTATTAATCATAACTTTATTTGAAACTTCATTTTCGCAGCCGGCAGAGATGAATCGTGATAGTAGCAATGAGTCTCTTTCTCTGATACGTATGCCGTGGCTTGAAGCGATGCTTGGTAATGAGCGAAATCAGCAGCAGCAGGAGGCATCAGGAGGAACTGTAAGGTCGACGCGGAGTCTGACCAATGTACTGAGGCATCTGAGTAACATTATTGAAAGGAAAGGCCAGGTAAGGCACCACAGTTGCAGAAAGCAGAATCTTTAGACAACTATCCAGTTACTACCACACGGGATAAAGTAATTTTATCGCAGTAACTGGATAGTTGTCCAAGATTCTGCTTTCTGCACTACAATCTTGGATCTTTGGATCTACCGTTGATGCTGCACAGCGTCATCATCCCTATATATATCTTCATGTCAAAAATTGCCGTGATAGTACGATGAATCCTATCTATAAAGGAACACATGTATTAGAAAATTAAATCACAAGTCATACAATACACACTATGCCACTTTCTTTATCTGCGTCAATAATAGAATATCGATTTCAATCGAATTGAATACATCGCTCCATTTTGAGTTTGTAGTTCACCACTGAGCGATCCAGCGATCGATTGCTAGCCAATCAGATAGAACTCCTTTTCTTTCGTTCGGTGAAATACCACTCGCCCGTCGCTCACCAACGGAGTATTAAGTTTATATTTATAATATAGGGTGTCGACACCCCAGACAAACAAGTACCTAGACCTATGACTTTGGTTTGCGTAGTGAAGTCAACACTGCTTAGCAACGATTTTGACAAGGACGCAACCCTGACGCAAACAAGCAGACATGTTCGCGTCTACAGAACATGTGCATTTGACGCGGGCGATAACGGCGCAGCAATCACGCAAACGATCGCGTTTTTCATTCCAGACATGAACGCTTATTTCTCCGCGTCCGACCACCCGACCAAAATCACCTTGGATATGTGGCTTCACCTACTGCCATGGTTAGGGATGGGCAGTCATATGTCTAGGTGGTATGTCTATGGTCGACACTGTGTGCTGCTTTGATGCTTGTTAATTGACCTTAAATCCCATAATTCTGTGCGGTTAGACCCGAGATGTCATCATTTCACATCACGCTGAGGCACACGTCATCATTGAGGGGAATGCGAGACGTCTCACCCCGAAACACATTCGCCCCAAAAAGGTTCACCCAATACACAATACATACCAAGACCAGTTCGCCCCAATTGACTCACTGTGTAACGTTGTCGTAGTGTGCGTGCGACCAATGCCAATCAATACGATCAATTATAACAGAATACGCAATTTCTCGCCGTGAAACTCGCTTTTTAGTGATTTTCGTCGCTAATTTTCTTCCACGGAAATCTAATGCTGTGCCGCACAGTGCGGGAAACAGGCCACTTCAGTATACCTCTTCACTTCCGTTACGCCCATTCAGTATACACACGTGCAATTAGCCTACACTCCCGTGCACTTTATACCGCGGGTATTGGGTAATGTGTTTCCTGATCAATTGCTTGAAGCCCGTCGTGTATTATTACGTAAGCAAATGGTAAGCTGATTTCTGACGGGCTGAAGATTGGTACTCGTAACAAAACCATAATGCATGATGATAGGCCTACATCCGTATTGCAAAATAAATTTTTGATGTCACACTATATTAGCTTATATTTTCATTAACAATAATTAATTTAATACATGTGTATGTCTGAAATTTAGGCCTTGATTATGTATTTTTTATAAAATATTAAATCCTTTAATTATTTTAAATAATAGTTAGGCCTATGTTTTCACGAACAAAGGATTTATCTTATTTTACAACTTATGTTAACCTCATACTTTGTCTATTTAAATGTATTATGCTTTAATAAATCACCAAGTCTATTTTAAATGTACTTTGTGTAATATAATTAGTAGTGTTAAACATGTAGATTACTTATCGCCAGTATGTCTATGTAATAATTTACATAATATGGCAAAACAAAACATCATATAAACAAAATAAAAAAACATATTAAATCAGAGAAGATCGTCTTTGACATTTCACCAATGAAACTATTAAAAGGACTGAAAAAAAATATTTGGCAATATTTTTCAAAGACAAATGCGCACATCTAGCAAAACAAACGCCAGCAGCAGCTTTGAGATATTTTGTGCGTTCTGTGTTGTGCAGTGAAGTGTGCACTGACTTTCGCTCCCTTGTGCTGTTGCACCGCGTGTTAGCGACGGATATTTGCTGCCACTTCCACTTCCACGAAAACGCCGGGTGTGATAGTGGTCAATCAACGGTACCCTGACAAAGCACGCAAAAGCGGCGTACCTTGCCTGACAAGTCCCCGGCCGGGCCCGCGTGCCTTGCACACCGTGAAGCACGATCGATTGCTTGACAAGGCCCCGGGTCAAGTAGTATGCTCTCAATTCGATTAAGACCCGAGAATTACTGGCTGTGTTTTGTGTTTGCGACCATGTTGCGACGGAGGCGTATGGGGAATTGGGGAGGCAGTACATTTTGTCATGGATTTTGTGTACCGCGAAGAAGAAAAAGTGTTTGCAAAACTGGTTAAAGCCAAGTATTAATACGATTTCGGTCAAATTTTAATTTCGTTATTCTTTGCCAAATATTATTATAGTAGGCCTAACGTAACAACTGTCAGGAAAGTTTTCTGATAATTCTAAACTGTGATGTTCTAAGATAATCAAAGATATAAATAATATAAATATAGAACTAGTAGAAAATTCGAGAAATATTGAGTGCAAATCACACATGGCTTTAAAGCCATAATGTATTCCATCAAATTTTAATTTTGTTATTCTCAAATGCTGCTGAAATGATATTACCGTAGTAATCACTAATAGGCCTAAATCAGTATACAGACTTTTTATTGTACGTACAATATTGTATGTACAATATGTACGTTATTTAATCTATTGCCATTCTATTTCCAGTAATGTTTAAGTTCTAACGAATGTTTGATGACGTAAAAATCGATAATATATTTCTGCTAGATATTGTATGTAACATATTATCGATTTTTAGTCATCAAACATTCGTTAGAACTTAAATATTACTGGAAATAGAATGGCAATAGATTAAATAACGTACATATTGTACATACAATATTAATACGCTCTAATACTGGAGTCTGTATACGTAGACGCGACTTAACTGTCAGAAAAAGCCGAAATAACAAGGTATTAAAATAAAAAGAAACCCCACTGGCTATTTTGGCCGACTAACATGGAGATCGTGGTCAAAATCAACAAATTTCGAGCAAAATTGCTACAATAAGTGGGAATTTTCGTAACTTTGGGTTTTTTTTACTGGGGGAGGGGCACTGGGGGATTTTCCACACCCACATTCCCACACTGGCACCACCACTGCCGGTCAGATTTAAAATAGATTACATTAACACAAATTAACCATTAATAATATCCATGCAACAATGCTTTACAGGCTGAAAACGTAAGTAAGAAAACCCATATGGATGGAAAAGTACATGATCAAAGATAAAATGTTTTCATTACATAAACATAGTCAGCTCAGCTGAATCTCGGGGCTGAATCACACGGGTCTCTAAACAAATTCATAGCAAAACATGTTTACAGCACCAGCCAAATTGTTACAAATGCTCAACTTTTTGGTAACAATCTTATAACAGCACTGCATACTGAAAATACAAATTGTATTAGTAAATTCATGAAATACAAACTATACATTTTAATGGCATAAAATTCATAGAACACCGTCAAATTTGTTTACAAAGATATACAGTAAATAAACAAATAAACAACACAATGTAAAGTGATTCAATAATATAATAATAATTAAGATATGATTAATATAACTAGTACTATTAATAATAATGATAGTTATTTTTATTGTTATCATATGAAAATAATAATAATAATACTCTAATTTTTACTATCATAATTATTATTATATCATGCAAACAATAAGGGAAGTTGTATTGATTGGCCGTGTGACCGCATGCACTGCATTCACGGCACTTGACAGTTTACACAGTGAGTCAATTGGGGCGAACTTGTCGTGGTATGTACGTGTATTGGGGCGACCTTGTCGTGGTATGTACGTGCATTGGGGCGAACTGGTAGTGGTATGTACTGGTGTGGGACGAAACGTCCTGACACCATTGAGGGAACATTGTTGCTGTACATTGCAAGTCAGCATGACGTCAAATGACGACATCTTGTGTCAAACCGCAAGGAATTATGGGATTTACCGAAAAGGTCAATTGACAGAATTAATATTTAGATTGTTGGACAGAACATTACATATAAACTTAAATGAAGCATATGGAAAATGCGCTATTTTTAGAGTAAAATTCCCCGCCAGTTTTTGAAAATGCACAAAAGTTCGCAATTTGCACATTTTTTACCAAAATGTGTGATTTTTCTTCCCCAAAAGTTCAAATATATGCAATATTATTAAAAAATGTTACTGTTTTTCTTCTATATTTTCTTGTAAATTTTTGCGACGGCCTATTTTCTATACTTTTTTTTAACATGGATTGCATTGCAGATCATTATGAATTCTTTGATTTTAGTGAAAACTTCAGGCTTTTGGAAAATGAGTACTTGAAAAATGGTTATTTTGGGCAAATCTTAAAATTCACGGTCAGACCTAAAATGCGCGATTATGGGCAAGTTTCGGCATTTTTTGCGCCTCGCGCATTTTCCCTATCCTTAGCTTATGTTACAACAATTACAAATTGATAATGCTGTTTTTCCCCACCATAAAATACACACAAACATGGAGAAGTTGGATATTTCAATCCTAATTCTATGGTTTCACTGTTTACATATTTATTTACTTCCTGCACAGGAACCTCGTGCTTACAGAGATAGCGATTTCAAACAGTACTGGATGCCAGACAGCCAGTGTAAAGAGTGCTATGAATGTGGAGAGAAATTCACCACATTCAGACGTAGGCATCACTGCAGGATATGCGGTCAAATCTTCTGCAGTCGCTGCTGTAACCAGGAAGTACCTGGGAAATTCATGGGATTTATAGGTAAATATTATGATGATGCATTGCATTGGGTTATTCCAGTTGAAATCCACACTACACCTCTTGAGACGAATATACCTACTTGGAAGATTGTGGAAATGTCTTCCACGGGGGGAGTATCCACAGGGGGAGTATGTTTTTTGACGGTAATTGGTCAGGGTTAATAGATTTGAATTTTGAAACCCATACTCCCCCTGTATTATGGCTTTACATGTATCTTCCACATCTGGAGTGAGTTTCAAATGGAAGATACCCAATTGTCTATTCTATTCAAAACTCATACTCCCTCTATGGGAGACTTCAGTTAAATCTTCCACAGGGGTAGTGTGGATTATAAATGGAATGGCCCATTGATAGGCTCATTGACATATTTATGCATGCATCCCCAACCCAACATTAAAATTACTAAATTGTTTCATTTTGAAATGCCATAGTAGTTAGCAGGGATGTAAGTTTTAACAGGTTTTTTTTTACGGATTTCTTTTTCTTTTTTCTTTTTTTCCTGATCCGAATTCAGATTTTTCCAGAATTTGTTTACATTTTTTTTTTTACTTTTTCGTAATTGGATGATGATATTTCATCATAAAAAGAGCAAAAGAAAATTATTTTAGGGGGATGGTACCCTCATAGCATATTTCCTGATCCGTGGTGTTCTCTAAAAGTGCTCTGATCAAGTGTTCGCTCGTCTGCTTCGGCTCGTTCACACTGTTTCAGGGTTTTATTCAACAGCTTCTTCTGGCTTCTGGTGCATGAGGTTCCGGGCCGGCTCCATACCAGGCTGTTGCTTGGAGAATAAACAATAGGGATTTTTGTGTGCTGTTATCCACTACGATAACACAGTAGAGGACAGTAAAAACAAAAATTCATATTGTTGTTTTATTTAGGAGAAAGTTAGATACAGTTGTGAAAACTATTTTTAAAATTCATGTGTGTGTACTGTGTGGCGTATTGTGCACTATGCTAACAACACGCTACATTCGGTGAGTGCCTCCACTTGATTTCGAACACACTGTGCCCTTTATAAAGGGCGGAAATGAAGGAAAAGGAGGCTTGAATCAAGGCTACAAATGCAATGATGTTATTTTACCCACTTCCAGTGTCGTTACCAATTTTGAGGGAGGAGTCAGCTTTGTTACATTTTGTAGCAGTTTAAGCAGTCATTTGTTTTGCTCCCTTATGCAGATTCTCTTTGGATAAAACATCTCTACGGGCCGGTTTCTCGAAGCATGGCTGGTGTTCAGGCTTCCTAAGCCATCAGGCTTAAGCCCAATTAGTCCTTTATACCTGTGCTAATAATTGCACACCGTATCATATAGAAACATACTCAATAAAATGGATCCCCTTTGGTAGGAAGCCTGACCCAAATGTCCTGTAATTAACCACCATGATTTAAATTAACGTTGCAGGTAATTTGAGAGTGTGCACATACTGCTGTAAGATAGTGCTTAGCTATGCTCAATCTATGGACTCATCCGGTGACCTAAAGGCATTGCAAGAGGATCTAAAGAGGGTTACAGAAGTGACCAGGATGAATATCGGGGAAGGGGTCACTCCAAGGAAGAAAGCTGGCTTTAGAGAAGAGGAGATATGGGCCAGAAAAAGGTAAATTCAGTGCACACAAAAAGTATTAATTGTCACAAAAAAGGAGGTAATTTCTTTATGAAATTAACACTAAAATTAATGAGAAAATTGAAACTTTTCATGGGTAGGGAAATTTTTCTGCACTTTTTGATACTATATTCATTTATTTGAGCAAGATTAAAAGAAAAAGGTAAGTTACATTTATTAAGCGCTTTCAGTTGGCAACCAGTTTTTTCATAAGAAAACAAAACCCCTCATAACAAACAACCTTGTTTTTAAACATATTTTCACTGTTTTTGAGGCCAATTTTTGACTGTTTTTAACCAAATATAGTTTATTGCACTTCCTGTATCTCAATCTTCCGTATTAAATTGACAAGATTTGGAGTGAAGCTGATGCAGCCTTTCCATGGACAAACCCACAAACAAACCAACATAAACCCATGGAGCTTTTCCCTATTTATAGTAAGATTGATTTTATCAGCTGCACACTCCTGAAAAGAAGGTACATGAATAGCATGTATGAAACTCGAATATATTACACAAAATTCAATGCAATTTTACTCGTAACACCTCTGTAGGAAATAATCTACAGTTTATTGAATAGACTGACGTCACAGCAATGGTTTATTATGTAATATACACTAAGCCAAAAAAGAAACTTATAATTTTTCACAAGGTCATATCTTAAAATCCTCTCCATAAAAATGAACAAAAATTGCACACAGGATTACTTCAATACTCTACTCTAAACACTGGTCAGTAACCAAACAGTTGTCCAACTGACACAACCGCAAAATACACTGACATGCAACACCTTCCTGGACCACATTCACAGCGCAACAGATTTCTTTGGCTGGGTTCCAATTTTTCGCCTGTACATGAACAAAAATTACACACAGGATTACTTCAATACTCATGTCAGTAACCAAGCAGTTGTCCAACTGTCACAACAGTAAAATACACTGACACGGAACAGCTTCCGGGATCACATTCACAGGCGAATAATTGGAACCCAGCCAAAGAAATCTGTTGCGCTGTGAATGTGGTCCAGGAAGGTGTTGCATGTCAGTGCATTTTGCTGTTGTGTCAGTTGGACAACTGCATAGTTAGTGACATGTGTTTAGAGTAGAGTATTGAGGCAATCCTGTGTGTAATTTTGGTTAATTTTGATAAACAGGATTTTAAGATATGACCTTGTGAAAAATTATAAGTTTCTTTTTTGGCTTAGTGTATATAATACATTTAAGCTTAATGCAACTTTGCTCTTATTGCCTCTGTAGGACTTACAGCGCTAGTAGTATGGATGCATCCGGAGGGAATCCATTTGAAGTTGCTAACATGTCTCCGTCTCACGAATTAAGAGATCAGTTGGTTGCAGATGAGCATGAAGATACTACTGCAGGTATTATTATTATTATTATTATTATTATTATAACACATTTATAAAGCGCATAAACGTGAAAAACATCTCAATGCGCTAACAAGCAAAATAACAAAAGCAACAAACAAAAAGTACGCAAAAAAAAATAAATAATGTGGGAAAAACATGACATAAGTTAAACAAGGAAAGCAATTATGTACAGGTGGGTTTTGAATTGAGCAAGAGTGTGTGATTTGCGGATCTGTTCCAGGAGGCGTTCCACAGTATTGGGGCGCAAACAGCAAAAGCCCGTTCACCATAGGTCTTTGTTCGGGAACAGACAATTTGCAGATGGTCATTGGGACGCACATTACCTGACCTAAGGCCACGAGGTGGAATATAAAGACTGATCTATTCAGACAAGTATGGAGGAGGAATACCGTGGCACGCCTTGTATGTGAGGAGGAGGATTTTCATTTCGATATCCTAACAGATCAAGGATGTGTCCTTTGGGAGTACCGTCTGCACGCTCAATATCACGATACTCAAGCCAGGAGTTGACCAAAGCAAGATCAATGAAGTGAAATTTCACTCTAACTGGTCACTTCTTGGTTTTGGCCTTGATTCTGTAGAGGGAAATAAGAAAGTCCAGCTTGTCAACACCCCCATGTAATCATTGTACATCTGGATACACTTCGGCCTGTCAACCATAACGTGTTCCTTTGCATGCAGCTTCACTCCAACGTCGAACCTGGTCTTTCTCTTCAACACCAACAAAGCTGGAGGCCATAGTTACAGTGCCATTGTCTTGCCATCGCGTCACACATATGTCACCTTCAGCAGTTACTTTGCTTTCCATAGCACCACGTCCCTCCTTTTTCAGGTCTTTGTCCGATTTTAGTTCACACCCTTTCAGCCGATTTGCTTTGACAACTCCAAGGGAATGAATTCCCTTTGCTTTCAGTTCTCTGATGAGTGGCATACCAGTGAAGTAGTTATGGAAACAAACTTTGTGATTCATTTGTCTTGGTATGCTCTCTGTTAGTCGTAACAACACCGATGCGCCAAGTCCCAGCTGCTTTGTTTCTTCGGGAATGCCAGTCCCTTTCCCTTGATAGAATTCAAAGTCCAGGGGCCTTCCAGAGCTACCGCAGATGACAAAGTTCTTGATTCCAACTGGATTGGGCTTACTCTTGATGAACTGCTTAGCGAGAACTCGCCCTGTAAATGGTATCATTTGTTCATCTACAGAGGTCAGTGAGCATGGTATACATCATGGAGTCGTCTGCTTTTAGACTGCCTCCACCAGTAACCTATGTTGCACTATAGTACTGTGTATCTTCCGTGACCCAAGTGTTTATGAATGAGGGCAGCTGTAATTTTTTTTGTTCGGCACATATAAAATTTTTGTCAGTTTTTGAGTTTAAAACGCACAGTTCTTTCTCAATACGCAAAATATTCTTTCAACAAATATATTCAAGTGCAAGCCTTGAAATTGGCTTCTTTAGAATAAAAAAATTACGGGAGATATTCATCATTTTCTACCACGGTATCCAAAGATTTATCATCTGAATATCAAATCGTGCAAAGCACATACACGTGTATCGATCCCGGGTATTGATTTTAGTTTCTCTGCTGTACAATGTAATTATTTACCAGGCGATGTTGGTGTGTGGTATCCAGATATGGGCTACAGCTACTGAAAACTATTATTATAAAATAATTTGTAACTTTACATTTCTGTTACCAGGATTCTGCCCAGTTAAAGGAGCTGTGGATTCTCATACAACACCCTAATAATGGCATCATGTTTCACACGCATCGCTACCGATTACGCGCATACAACAATTGCATTGTGGGTAGTGAGCTTGTGGATTGGTTACTACGCAAGGACAAAGTCTTTCACAGGTAAGGTGTGGCACATACATTCCACCCTGGGTACTCATGAAAGTCATTTTTGCCGTGCACTAAGCAGTGGTGGCAGCGTAGTAGCATGGGAGGGGGATTTGCCTGACTTCCCTGGTTTCCCCAATTAAAATCACTGAAGCCCCTTTATTTGGGCTATAAATGCTGAAAACAATTTCTGGTACCACACCACTGCAGCTATGTTAAAAAAAATACAATCCTTATTTTATACTGGTGCTGATTTGTGGGGGACAAATGAAAGATTACAGAATTTTCCTCCATGGTCCAATTTTGTTGAAGTGCACCCACCTGTGACCTATAACAATGCTATAGGCATATGTTGTCAATGTGGTGTTCAAAATTCAACGTTTTCTTAATGATTTCTTCGGAAATGTATAGATTTGGAACGTCATATTTAAGGATGCTAATTAGAAAAATACAATATCTCATATCACTACTGGGTAGGAAAATCCTCATATGTACTTTTTGCCCTTGAACATGGATAAAGCCTTGCAGGTGTAGACTTTATATTGAACATGTTGCTTCATCCATGTTCAAGGGCCAAAAGTACATGCAGGAAACATCTCATATTTACTTTTGGCCCATGAAAATGGATAAAGCCTTGAAGGTGTAGACTTTATATTGAATGGTTGCTTCATCCATGTTTAAGGGCAAAAAGTATGAGGTTTTTCCCGCCCAGTGACGATATGATACCGAAATCTCATTAATGATGAAGCAAAACGATGGGATTAGGCTGTTGATCGGGTCAAGGACCTGTAATGGAGGTAATTTGTGCTAAATATTTACAATCATCATGATTTACAAATTAGAATGTTGGGTGGGTGCAGTGCTGTACGGTGCAAAAACTGATTGAGGCGCCAATGGCTCCTAACTTTATAAATTTGGGCGCCCATATTTTGCTCCCAGGTAAAAAAATCTGAGGCGCCAACTGAACAGCCATGTGTGTTGAATGTTCATAGCTGCTGTACTCAATCTACATATTTCCATTGAACGCTACATACTTCATACACAGCATGTACAGTGTAGGTAGGCCTATATGTTTTCCAGGAAGTCCCCATCGAGGCATCATGATAAATGGATATTCATAGCATACATTCGTACTCTTGAATGCTACGTTGTATACATGTTTTGCATTTGCTGGCGATTAAAAGCTTCAACAGTTGGGCGCCATTGGCGCCAGGGATTGAATATTTAGTCGCATCAGAAAATATCTAGTCGCCAATGCGCCTAAAATGGTCGCACCGTACAGCACTGGGTGGGTGCGAGGCATAGGTATTTACTGCAAATAAATAAATTCATGGCATGAAAATCGTTGGTGAAATCCTCCACTGGGTGATGCCGTGCGAAAATGTTATTTTTTTCAAAAACGACATTTTGTCGTCTGCATCATATACTGTCGTATCTCAAAAGGCTGCCTTGTGTGATTATTTATATTGTCATATAATTGTGATTAGATGCACTGTAAAATTTACTTGATATTAATTTTGAGGTATTAGTAGGCATGTCCACTAAAAATTGAAGTACTTTTAAATTGATTCAGACCTAACTTATTGGCTGGGAATTGATGAAAGAAACATTTTGGCGTTTAAATAATCTTAATCGGACGTTTCATTCCAGAGATATGGCCTTTTGAGTGTTACGGTTTTATATAGGGCTGCTAGAACATGTTAAAAAGTTAAAGTCCAAAAAGGATTACTAACAGAAAGTGCAATTTTAAGGTACTTTTTCTTAATGTATTTATTAACTAGCGTTATCTAGAACATTATATTTGCTTATAACAACATGAAAATAAGATCATCCTGAAAATTTAATCGATTTTGTTGACATACAACAAAAAATATAAGACCTCAAAACCCATGGTTTGTTTGGTGAAACCGCATAAGCATGATCATAGATGGCCGCCATGGAAAATATCTCCATAGAGGAGATGAACAATAAGTGCATTATTTCAAATGAATGGCGGTAGTCTTAAACATTGTTCAATCTTTTACGGTCAGCACATTTTATCTTCAAAAATTATTATATTTCATCATGGCATAAGTTTGGTAATATTAATCACTACCAATTTTGAGAAATTTGCTCCAACTCAAAGGTTATCTTTTATACATTGAGCAATACACTGTGTGTGCATGGAAGCCATGATGGATAGCATATGAAATGGACATGGTAGTGAGAAGTGCATGATTTGAGATGGGCATGGTAGGCTTAAACATTCTTAAATTTCTTAACATCCTGTACATTTTGTCTTCAAAATAGTTACATTTTATGACTATGTAAGTTTGCTTGTCTGATTCACTCCAAATTCGGAAATAATTGCGCTTGAACACCTGATGCACGGAATGGTGTCACTTCAACCTGTTGTAGTTCTCATCCCATTAAATTTTTCATTAAAAAAAGTTGATCTCTGCATGGAGGAAGGTCCTCTCTATTTACTGACCAATCAGGAAAAAGTTTGGTTAATGTTTTCCGGTGGAATCAGGAATTTCTTGAAACACCCTGATATAGGCCTACATTTGGATCAAAAACAAGTATGTACGCCATTTAACAGGCCTGGGATTTCTTGTATCGATCAGTTTCTCCATAGACAATACGTGTGTGAGTGCACGCACACAGTAAATGAAAAATCGTTCTAGTGGAAACTGTATGGACAGTGGGCATCCCTAGTATTAGGCCAAAAAAAACAAGTTTATTTCCTGTAGCGCACGCATTTCGTTTTTGACAGCTTATTGTGCGCATTTGAATTTTTTTTTTTTTTTTTACAAAGATAAAAACGGAAAAATTGCAAAAAATAAAACACTACTGGAGTAAACATTTACACATTACACAACAAATGAGCATAGTGAAAAACTACTGCAGGTTAAATGGGGGTCATAAATATTCTGGAATATGAAGAAATATGATTTTTTTTGTGTGTCAGAGAAACCCACTGTAAATTCCCATTCCAATTTGCAGCGAATAGAGTTTTTTTTCCATTTCAAGATATGGATTTAAAAAAAAGAAAAAACAAAAAACACATTTTGCATTTGACCTTTTTGACCTGCTACAGGAAACAAGCATGGTTTTTTTTGGCCTTATCACAATATTATTTCAATCTCAAGTTCATTCATGAAACAAAGATGCATGCTGAAATATAAAATAACAATATGAAATGCAACAATGATAGTAAAAATCACATAAGGCAGTCTTTCGAGATACAACAATTTTACCTATTTGTTGACAGGGATCAAGCGGTGGCAATAGGACAAGCACTCTTGGATGCCATGTGGTTGGAAAGTGTCACAGGAAGCGAACTGTTTCGAGATGAATATGCCTTGTATAAACCTGGAGAGGTATGAGTAGAATTTTTTTCATTAAGATTTGTTATTATTTTTTCGTAATTAATTAAGTTAAGAGCTGAAGTTAAGAGCTAATAAGAAAAATTATATAATAAGTGAGTTTAGCTTTTGATCTAGGCAGAAGTGATCTAAGGCTTAAGGGGAGACGTGGTATTGTTGGTCGAAGCAGCCAAAAAATTGATTTTCATTATCCAAATCAATACAGGGTGTCCCAGAAAAATTACAGAGTGAATAAAATCGAACGTAAGTGGAGAAATAGACATAAAAATCAAATTCTTAAAATGTGGCTCATTGGCTATTTTATTGTGCATCATCACATACAAAAATTTTATTTGATTAGGTTGACTGGTTGCGAAGAAATTAATGATTACATAATGCGTGCATCAATGCAGTTCATTCTAAGTTTGCTCAACAGGCGTTTTTTTTCATGACACTGACATGTCTGATGCAAGTTTTAAGCTTACTTACATGATATGGCATGGAAATGTTTGCATTTTTTCAGGGAAGGGGACGTTAATAAGGGGGGGGCGAGTGTTTAATACAATTACAAACAATATGGTACTTAAGCTTAAAAAGTTACCTTTTCATAGTCTGAATAGAACAGCGACGTAGCTTGCGACGCCATCACGACGTCTTCATTCAGCATAGTGATTACTCTCCTCCAGTCTCCTGACCACCCGGTGGGTGGGTGGTCAAGTGACAGCATAACGTCATAGATGGCGGGCAGGTCATATCCGGCATCCCTGTCGAGTGTAGGTCTTTTGGTCTTGATCCCCAAGGCTTCTCTTCTGGCTACGTCGCTGCTCTAGACTCTGAAAAGGTAACTTTTTAAGCTTATGTCAATATGACAGAGTCCAATATCAGTCAACATACTGCTAATATGGTACTTGTTATTTGTAACAATACTTAACTTGCATGTGCCTTTGCCTGTTTATATATAGACTGCTTCAGTACATGATTCCAGTCTTGAGGTCTCATTAACAGCAGAGGGTGAGATCGTACCCGTTGAGGATTATATGGAACCAATGTGGTTTAGGGAGATACAATCAGAAGACAAAGGAAATCTCACTGATGATGATGGCTTAGGTTTGTGAAAATATTTTTTGAACAGCGTTTTGCATTTAAGGGGGTACTACACCCCTGCCCAATGTTGTGCCTGTTTTTGGATTTTTCTGAAGAATTATAGCGCATTGGGGACAAGTAAGGTATGTATATTATAGGGGCAAGGACTGCAACTACTGCACTGGAAATTTTATTTCAATACAGACAACAGTTGTGGAGTTACAGTCAAAAATGAGGGAAAACCAATATTTGATCAATAAATCAATAACTGCTTGCTTTGAGTTGCTGAAGTTTCAGTACAGTAGTTGTAGTCCTTGCCCTATAAAGTATAATATACATATCTTACTTGTCACCAATGTGATATAATTTTTGAGAAAAATGCAAAAATAGGCACAAAATTGGTCAGTGGTGTAGTACCCCCCATAAGTAGTTATCTATTAATTCAAAAGGTGGCCTGATTCAATTATATTTTTTATCTTGATTGAATGACCTTTACCCCAAATCGGCATCTGTGAAGTTTTACGCTAGTATTTCAATCCATTTGGATATGAGAGACAAAATTGTGATAATTTTGATTTTTTGAAATTTGCGATATATACACATTTTATGGCAAATGATTAAAAATTGATATTTTTGATATTTAGCAGTGAAGTAAACTTTATGAATCTAATGATATTTATTTAAAGTGTATGTAGCTGGGATGAAAAGCTGAGGATCAATTGAAAATTTTGACCTTTCGTATTGAAGATTTGGATTTCTCTCACCAAAACACCAAAAAAGTTCAGGTCTTTTGGAGAAAAAATTAATTAGAATTTACAGCCCATTTGTGGTGGATGGTATACATATTGTCTGATTTGTCTTTTTACAGCCAAGCTTGACAGGTCCGAATCTGATGGTAAAGTTACCAGGACATCTTCAGGGACAGACTCTCTTGCTGATCCTAGCATCCCACGGGACAGGCAGTCTACAGTCTCAAGTGAGAAAGGTGAGAAAGACAACGAAAAGAAACAAGTTTGTTTCTAGTAAGTAGCCTGCACACATTGCATTCTGGAGGCCGTTTTTTTGAGCATTGCATTTTTTTGGCATTTATGCTAAAAATTATTAAAATTATTAAAAAAGAAAGAAAAGAAACAAGCTAGATAATTACACAGTCAGCGGAAGCAACCAGGAAGCCATGAAAATGTTTATAATCACAGGGTTAACTAACATGGCAGCGACTTACAAACAAATTGTTAAGTGGTTCCTGTTGCGTTACTTGTGTATTGCATTTTTTTGTTATGATAAGAATTAAAAAACTGCATTGCACATTGCTCTTTTTAGACCTGCTTTTTTTTGCCTCTATTTTACTCTATTGAAATTTTGAATCCCTCTTGGTACATGTAGATGTATGTATCACTCCTAGTGGCATAGCCAGGGGGCATGGAGTAAGCTGCCCCTGTGAAAAACTGTTTTACAACTTGTGAAAGTGTATTGTAAATATTACCATTTTTGGATAGCATCCTAAGCTGAAGCAATTTTCATCCATGCTGATGGGGTAGGGCTTAGATTTATTCTCACAATGAAATTATATGGGTATTGCTGTTATTGAACAAGAGATTCTGGAGTTAGTGCTAATCATCTCACGGAGCACAGTGTCGACGCCCTATACGATAAATATAAATTTAATACTCCGTTGGTGAGCGACGGGCGAGTGGTATTTCACCGAACGCAAGAAAAGGAGTTCTATCTGATTGGCTAGCAATCGATCGCTTAGGTCGCTCAGTAGTCAACTACAAACTCAAAATGGAGCAATGTATTCAATTCGATTGAAATCGATTATTCTATTATTGACGTAGATAAAGAGAGTGATAGTGTGTCAATAATGTACATTGTATTGCACCTGGATTTTACATGCATTCCTTTATATAATTATTTTCTCAAAGAGTTGAATATTATCACAATTTTTACAGTGGATTTCAATTTTTTTACATCAAAATTGCAGTTAAACATATCCACAGCAAAATACCGGTCCTCACTAATTAGTGAATTTAATTTCCAGTTAGTGTATTTAAAATAAAACCTGTGATTTACCTGACAACAAATAAAATTTTCTTGCAATAGAAATATCATATGGGATACTGATATGGTAGGCGCAACAGCCTGGCGATGGAGCTGCTACTGCGTAGCTGACTTTTTGCTCCGTGGAGCCAAATTGACCAATCATGTTAGAGTTTTTCATTACTCGGAGGTAAAACTGATCAATCAAGTAAGAATTTGCCAGACGAGCTTCACGTAGTTGCAAGATATCCTCGGTCACGAAAGTTATGATTCAAAAAGTAGTTTATGAAAAGTACGAACCGACTTATTATTAAGATGGACATGCACTCATAAGAAACTCATACAGTATTGTACATAACTATATAGCTAGGCAGAGTGGTGGTAAACCATGCACACAATTCTGCGATCTGCAGTGTATCGCCGGGAGCTAATTTGTACAACTTATGCGGCGTGGCCTCATGAATTCGACCTTCAGCAAACCAGTTCGGATTTACTTTATATACTAGTAGTAGGCTATACATACTGTAGTTACTGTCCGTTTTCCTATACACAATACTCAGTGCGCTCACCATTGACGCATGACCTCTACAAATAGTGTATGTTAGAAGTATAGGCCATTGCCTAGTTGACGTCACTATGTAAAGAATAACCTGCCAATATTTAAAGTATTCTTGAAATTCTAGAAAATATAGTTTTGTAACATGTCCTAAATTTTTAGCTAATTTAGGTGTTTGGAAATATTGGTACTTTCGTGTTTTAGGAAAGGATATGTAAACGACGATAACACCAAAAAATATGAAGAAATTATTTCTAAACCGTGTTAAGTCTGCAAACCATTATGCTTCTCATTTTCAAGAACGCTGGTTAACAATAAGCAGACTATTGTCTCATTCCGTAAACAAAAGCCCACACAGTATTGTTACCTTGCGTTCGCTTTATAATCATTCACCCAACTGAAACTATAATACCAGCTCATTGCTCATTGCACAGGTAAAACAGACACAAGTGCAGTGTGTATTTAACCAGAGAAGATCTGATGTAACATAGTTGAGCTTTTTTCATTGAGTGTTATCTTGGTTTAATAGCTTTTAATGGGGTTTAAGTCCTTCAAAGGTCGTGGTGAATTCTACTGTAGACATGACTGCTGCATCATGATTATTTTAAAGTCAACAACATTCAACAATATGATCACCGTGATAGTATGACAGTATCAGTACCGTTGGTGTCAGTGATCCTGGCCTGACACAGTAGACAAACAAACACGCCACACACATGACACATGCATGCAAGGTACATTGACTATACACTAATCAAACAATGGTATTGATCCTGTACAACTGGTCGTTGTTTATTTACATTCGATTCATTTAAAATCCCCATAGTAAACATTAATTTTGGCAAGAGTTTTCTCTCTCTGGAACGAGGAATTCGACTTGTGTGGGGTCATGTACAGTATCCATTTCAAAGACTGTGACTCCCTGTACACTGGTGAATAGGGACATAAGCTCAAAAAGAGGCCAACAGAAAATAAATCAAAAGCGGCCAAATCCAAATCAGTGACCAAGAAGCATATTGATAGGAGCAAAGGACACCAGATTGACTGGGAAAATGTAAAAGTGTTAGACCCCGTTTAGACTAGGGAAAAGTCGTACTTCAACAACGACTTTTTTGAAGTCGAGTTCAGTCGAATTCAGGTCTAAACAGGTACAGTCGTTGTTCAAGTACAACCGAAGTCGAGTTCCAAAGTAGTTGTTCAACAATGCTCCCGAGGTTCATTAAGTCGAATTTGTCGTGGTTGAAGTGCGACTTTTCCTGGTCTAAACAGATTCGACTTTTTCATGCGTGTCGCTGACCTGACGAGGTGAATTTCTGGTCCGTCGATTTGTCGCTAAGCAACGGCACTGTGATATCGATAAACAACAGCTGTTTTTGTGTATTTTCGTACATGTGCAGCATACTGTAGTGAGTGTACATCCAATTTTCACTCCAAATTCGAAGTAAATCCCCGGAGTAAATCCACAAAAAATGGCCGATTTTATCGCGGTGTTAGTTCATCTGATCTCATAACTTTCGGATGCAAATGGGGCAAACCCGGGGAGCAAATGGAGTTCATAAAGCAAGGTCAAAAAGTTTTGACATAGCGGCCTGAATTTAGTATATCTTATATGAACTATGACGTCACAAGTTGAGCAGTGACGCGTTCTGCACATGCTCAGAATGAGGAAAATACGTGTTAAGAATTCAATATGGCGACGCACTAAAAACGTTTCTACCGCAAAGTTAACACTGACTTTTATCTCAATTTCACTACTTTGCATGTAGATTTTTTGTTTAAAAAGTATACAGGCATTGAAAATAGAATATAATGAATAATAATCTGAGGTTTGATAATAAAAAAAAATACTGGATGACGGAGGGCGTAAATAGTCGTAATCGAATTCAACAGAGTCAAATTCGTTAGGCACATAGTGTAAACACCCACTAAAAACCACAAACACAAATTAATTTATGCTAATCCTCTGTCTTAATCGAATTCAATGTCGAGTTTGCCTTTTCTCTAGTCTAAACGAGGTCTTATAGAGAGGAGTCAAAGGACTTCCCTTGTAGGGTCTTGGAAGCAATCCATATGAGAACTAAAAGATCCAGACTGAACCGTGACAAAGAGTTAGAAATTGACCCTGTCTGGGACAACCTCCTAACCTCACGGAATCAAGGGGGTACCACAACAACTTATTGTTTGACATTATCGGCGGTGTCTCAACATCACTAGCAACAACAAATCTTCAGCATCCGCTGAAGACGCAGGTTGACCCGATGAGTGTACCAAATTTGAGTAGCATAGTTAAATTTTGCTTTCTATGTATCTTGTTGTTTCTCAGTTTGTAGTAATGAGCTACATATTAGTTAATTCAACGTTGAGTAACTTTATCCCGCAAAATGTCCAAAGACAAAAGAGTAGAATATATAATTGGAAGATGTCATGTTTATTTTCAGGCTCCTACGAGACATTGCAGAAGGATCCAGTTCCTTGGGATGACATAGCAGGAACTCTGACTGAAAGCTTTCCTGGTGGTAAGTAGCGTGCTAAGAAGAAATGGGGTATTCTATTTAAATTCCGCACTCCCCTGTGGAAGTTTTGGCGGAAGTCTTCCACAGAGGGAGTATGAGTTTAGAATAGAACAGACAATTGGGTAACTTCCATTTGAAATACGCACTCCAGTTGTGGAAGATAAAGGTAAAGCTATGATACAGGGGGAGTATGGGTTTCATAATGATTAACCCTGACCAATTCTATTTGAAAAACATACTGCCCCTATGGAACATTTTTCCAAAATCTTCAACAGGGGTAGTGTGGATTTTAAATGGAATCGCCCAATGTATTAGGATATTGAATGTGCCTTATTGGAAGTTTTTTGCCTGTGTATGCTGTTGTTTACCAAATAGAAAATAGAATAGGGAAGCAGGATTTTTAAAAGTTTTTTTTTGACCAAGTGTGCAGCATGGAATGACAAGAATATCTCACTGGGATCCAAAATCAAGCTAATGCGCACCCTCGCTATATCCATCTTCCTGTATGCCTGTGAAACATGGACACTGGCAGCTGACTTGGAAAGGAGAATACAAGCACTGGAGTTGAGATGTTTCCGTAAGATCCTTAACATCTCATATAAAGACCATGTGACCAACGAGGAGGTGCGGACCAGAGTGAAGCAAGCTATTGGTCCCTATGATGACCTACTAACAACAGTACGGCAACGTAAACTACGTTGGTATGGCCACATCTCACGCTCCACTGGGTTAGCAAAAACAGTCCTACAGGGTACAGTGAACGGTTCAAGAGGAAGACAGAAAAAGAGATGGGAAGACAACATAAGAGAATGGACTGGCCTGAACTTTACCACCTCACAGAGGGCAGTGGAAGACAGGAACAGACGGAGAGAGATTGTTAAGATGTCATCAGTGGTGCCCCGACGACCAAGCCGGTTAAGGGAGCAGTAAGCAGTAAGTAAGTGCAGCATGCACAATGTGAAAGCTAGTGTCAGGTGACACTCAAGCAGCCCAGCTATCAGCCGAACATTACCCAAAATATATCTCGCTTTCAGTTTCAAACTCAATACTGTATTAGTAAATCAAATTTTTGCATCAAAATGTACTTGCAGATACAGTTTTGTCCCATATTTAGAGGTTAATAACTGCGCATTGGTTATTTGGAGGCCAGGCATTGTGAAAAAATCAAAACATTTTGCCTTTGCAACCGAGGAATATCCAGAGGGGCGTAGGATATTCCAAGGTCCAAAGAAAATAGATTTTTCACAGTGCCTGACATATTATCAATGCTAAGTTATTAACCTCATTCATAACCGTCACTTTCATCTCTGGATTTCACAAAATAACACAAAATTATCCTCAAAAGTTTGTAAAAATAAACAATTTTTGACAAATTGCCTTTCCTGGACAACCAGTAACAGAAGTGCGAATCACAATCTGTGCAAATAAGGTAATGTGCAATCTAAATATGGCAACCAGCGCACAAGCAGTGATCTACGCACAAGATGGTGCATGCAGAGGTTACTAATATTTACGCTGGAAAGATTACGCATTTTGCGGTCAATTGTGAGGTATTAATGACCTCAATTTGCGTTCGCGTTGTTACAAATAATAAAATATGATTGGATCACACGCATCGTGTATATTCATGAGGTTATGAATTACAGATAAATCTTGATAACACAATGGTCAGTGTTTGATTTCCAGCATTAATATCAATGTGTATATTGGTTTTGAGTAGCAATTCCCAAATTTTGCATTCTTAAAATCATGTTCTATTTTTTGTTAAAGTTAAATTATTAAGTTGTGTTTGTGAATCAGTATCACCCTAACAACCCCATCAAGTGACCTTTGCTTTAGTAGATGGGTATGCCACTTCACCAATTACAAGAAATACCCCACTGAGAGTTTATTGTACGATACCATTCAGCAAATTACTTCAGTGGTGTTTGTCTGCTCTGTCTGATTACCGCGTAATAAGAATTAGGTCACACTGTGTTACGCAGCTTGACCAGCGAATGTTTTACTATCTGGAATCCAGATTTACCAGTCAGCAGTGAATTGCCAAAGCCAAAGTTATCACCACATGTATTAAAGTTTATTATTGGTTTGAAAAGTTAACTTTATCCAGTGTCCGCAACTCTGCATCTTATCACACGATCTAATAAACACTCACATTTTCGTTCTGCTGAATAACAATGCCCCATTGTCCGTCTCGTTTTGGTCTAATCTTCCTGGCTTATTTGGCTATTCCAGTTGAAATCCATACACCCCCTATGGAAGGCATGACCTTAATCTCCCACACAGGGGTATAGATTTTAAATGGAGTCGCCCATTTAGGTAACCCCATTTGAAATTCATGCCCCCCCCCCCTATATGGAAGATTAAGGCCATGTCTTCCAGAGAGGGTGTATGGATTTCAACTGGAACAGCCCATTATGGAGCAGACGACACTGAATGGGTGGCTCCATTTGAAATCTACACTCCCTGTGTGGAAGATTAAGGTCATGTCTTCCATAGGGGTATATGGATTTCAATTGGAATAACCCATTTTGGAGCAGACGGCAGTGAATGGGTGGCCCCATTTGAAATTCACACCCTCTGTGTGGGAGATTAAGGTCATGTCTTCCATAGGGGGTGTATGGATTTCAACTGGAATAGCACATTGCTGTGGAATTATTGTTGAATATCTTATATATGTATTATAAATGTTTTGTTGAAAAATTTATTACAATGTATTATTGATGCTTCTTTTTATCATGTTATTTAGTATCAACATCTGGACAATAGAATATTGCATCCTTGTACACAAGTTTATTGTGAATTATGACAGATGCAACAATAGATTCTGCTGAAATTGAAAGTAATTCACGAAGTTATCCCCTGCAATATTGATTTAAACAACATTCATTTCGGCATGAAATTGAAAATAATAACCAACCTTGAATTTGAACAATAATGTACTATGAATATGAAGTATCATTGAAGATAATTAATGAAGTAATCTGACAGTGGTTTTAAAAGCAATATGTCAGTGCAAAATTGAAAAGATAAAACAACCTTGAATTTAAACATGCAGCATGGACACTGAACAGAAAGAATGTGATTTTGTTGTGATGGAAGTGACCTTTTGATGACTTTTGTTAACCTCTGGTTGGATCGGGATGATAATTTTAGTCCCTGGTTATTATTTAAAGGAGTACTTTGTGTTTCCGAAAGAAAAAGGCTGCTTAAAATGATTAAAAATTACTTGATCTCTCCCATTTGTGATACACTTGCAGGATTTAACATTACTAATCATGACCAATCCAAATTTAGCCAAAATTATGGCAAGTTCTACTCATTTTAATGATTACTGTAGGTGTAAATGATTTTTTTTCTGAGAATTGAAGTGACTGGAGCACAGCCATATAAGTTAACACTATTTGGTGGTGTGAAATCTTAAGACAGTTTGTGTTGAATGAGTGAATATGAAACAGCTGGCGAGGAGACTAGTAGTTTGTCCTGCTCTATTGTCCAATCACAGTCCTAATCAGGGTTGCCATAAACTAGTTTGTGTCCGAATCGCAGGTCAAATCGGAAAGTTACTCGAATTTTCTCTTAACCATTGTTTCATTTTTGACTATAACTCCACAACTGTTGTCTGTGCTGAAATAAAATTTCCAGTGCAGTAGTTGTAGTCCTTGCCCCTATAATATACATATCTTACTTGTCACCAATGCGCTATAATTTTGGAGAAAAATGCCAAAATAGGCTCAAAATTGGGCAGGAGTGTAGTACCCCCTTAACGCAAACCGATTACTTTCAAGAAACACTAACCATATCAGTATAAACATATACATACATGCTACAAATGAAGAGCTTATTTCCAAACTGTGTTAAGTCCACCCACCTTCAAAATTGAGATTTTGATGAAAATGGGTAATGAGTAACTAGGGCTATCCAGCAATGTGTGCGTTTTTTTCTCCAAAATTAGTCAAGTCCCGAAATATTGACACACAAAGTATCGATTTTTTTCCAAAACGTGTTAAGTCCAATCCAGTTTGGTAGCAAACTGTGTTAAGTCCACTAACAATGCCCTTGTAGGCAGCTTGTAGGCAAGTAGCACGGCATAGGGCTTCCAATAGTCAATCGTTAAGTTCTATTGATAACATTGCCTTGCTTTGCGTCTTCGTTCTTGTTTGGTCCTGAGACTAGTATACCTGAATTTGGTCTGCATAAAAAGTTGTTGCTGTTGGGTTTTTTTTAATAGTAGGCCTAGTTTGTATGGGATTTCTTAAATATTTGATAGATACCCCCAGAAAGACATGAAAAGGGTGGAAAAGGGGGAGAGGGAGAGGTTGTGATGGTAGAATTAATTTTAGAGGATGGTGGTAGAGTTAGTTTTTGACATTATTATTTTGTATGCTTATCAAAATGTGCTACTAAATTCAAGGTATTATTTTAAAGTTAAAGGTATAAAAAAAACTTAGGACTTAAAGACATTTTTGTCTTTAAAAAGACTTAAAAACTTACGGCTGTCAATATGAGATTAGGGTGGCAGTATGAGGGAATCACATTTTGTATGTTTATAATAAATTTGTTATCTTTTAAGACTAGTTTGAGAAAAATATGGTTAGTTCTGTGTTACAGATGCTATGTTTTGTGTCAAAATGTGTTAAGTCCATGCTATTTTTAAAATAAAATAATTCATTAAAAAAAATCAAAAGTCTCTAGATTTTAACTTAACATGTATTTATGGTCCTATATATGTCACCTTCACTTCACAGTAATTTTATATAAATCGAACATTATTTCATTGCCATAAAGAAAATTCCTGATTTTCTTCAAAGTGAATCTTGTGGACTTAACACGGTTTGGAAATAAGCTCTTCAAATACAGCCTTAAACTTTGTTGGACCTGCTTATGATAATTCATATAATCCAATTTGAAAATTTGAAAAAAAGTGTTTCAACTAACCCCACCCCTAGGGTAAGTTGAAACATAGGGTGGGGTTAGTTGAAACATGGCTTGTAAAAATTTCAAAATAATTATTATTGTGTTGTTAGGGTTATACTTCCCTTGAAGGCACCCTTTAACATACAATCAGTGTGAAAAAATGAATAAATAAATATGTGGGAGTGCGGGTCAATACTTTGGACACAAGGTGACGAGTGTCACCATGGACCAAAATATGAGAAGCCTAAAATATTATAAAATGTACTTTCTGTGTGCACTTTTTGCTTGTATTATTGCTTTTTAACCATATTAACCATATTATTAACCGCGTTCCAACTAACCCCAATCTCCCCTACTGCAATCTTGCCCCAATCTCTGAAAGACAGAAAATGAAAAGGCTGAGATTTGAGAGACACATGTGTCTATACATGGTAAAAGATCAAGAGGATAACCACAGAAGGATATTAGGATAGAGAGACAAGACATTGAAACTGTATGCAGAACAGAGTCGTTTGGATAGCCATTAGCAGAGTGCGACTTGACAAGTCAACCTCGGCAAGCCTAAGCAAGCAAATCGCAGTTGAAAATTGTTGACATGTTTAAAATCCATTTTTTCTTTTCTTTTTTTCTTTTTGGAATTATAAAATCTTCCACACCTTTTTATGGATGAAAATGGTCAGATTTGGAATTATTTAACTATTCAATTTGTTTAGAATTCCAAAATCTTAGTGGGGGTGTGGATTTTAAATGGATTAGCACATTAATATTGCTAGGTAAATCAAGCCCATTCAAATTATGTCCATATTAAAAGCAGTAGTTTGCAATTTTTTTCGCCTTCAAATAAGCGATGATTTGATAATTTACATTTTGCAATTAAATTACAGACTCAATAACAAGACACACACTACGCTGTGGCACTGCCCAGAGAAGGTTATTACTCTTCCCAGAATCCTTTGCAACATGACACATCACCTCATTACAGCAAATGACAATCCTGTTACTTTGTACAGGTTTCCATTGTTTTCGTATTGCGAATAAACTGGCTAAACATGGGTCGATAGTCATTTAATAAACATATTTTGCAAGATCTGGATGCGCTCTGTTCATTAACTCTCTCCACGCTGGTGTTGACTGCAGGAAAAAAATCAAATTTCAAAAATTTCAGAATTGTAAATTTTCATGACCATATTTGGGATCATCATGAAAAATGCATTAAAATGAGTACAAACAAGCCTAGTATTGGTTCAGTGGTTCTTAAGATAGCTCTTGATATTTTGACAAAATATCTCAAAACTTGGACTTTTTATTTTGAGGCTTATGGCTAGCTTTTTGTCACTATCAACCCATGTTGCACTAGATAGCAATTCAGTACAGAATGTTGAAATGGAAGAAATGCATTGGGAAGCGTAAGATATCTTCTCCGGCACTGCTTCATCCAATCAGTATTCTGTTGTGACTCTCAACTAATAGCATTTCTACTGTCATGATTGATTCTTTGACTGTTTATCAAGTTACGAATTAAGGGAGATAATGGCTGTTGATAATGGTCAACAATAATACTTAATGGATGCCATTATATAGTTGTCTTGCTGGTGTATATGACTGTTCTATTGAGGATGATATTGCCAGAGTAATTATACAGAAGCTATTAGTAAGAATTGCCTCGTAGCACTTCATGATCAGATTTGGAACTGTTGTTCAAATAGACGTTCAGCAAAGTTCTGGATCTGGATTCGGTTAAGTCGACAAGGCATCCTGAGGGAAACATTCCACCAACTTCTGGTGGAGTTGATGAAGAACTGCAAAGCTGTGCATGAACTTGTTCAGGAGTTGATGTCTATTTCCTATTAATACAATATTCATAGTGAGTCTGTTTTACTGCATTTTAGCAGAGGAGTAATTTGGTTACCACATCTCACCAGGGTCTCAGAGCAGACAGGAACTCAACACGTTGAGTATTCTTCAGATCCATCAAATAATGGATTTTTGTGATGTGATTGAACCATATTCAGCATGATATATGATTGTTGTAGTCAACAATACTTGGATCTGTATCTCCACCAAACCTGCAATTTGGTGGCCAAATTTGGTGACTTTTGAAGTATTTCTTGTCCCATACAAAACCAGTGTTTAAGAAAAAAAATGGGTTTTAGTGACTTTCGGTAATTTCCTGTCCCATAGAAACATATGGTAACGAGAAAAAATGGATGACTTTGAACGACTTGACCCACGATCCGGACTGAAAGTGCATGTTTTTATTATGAAATTATTATAACAGCTTATATGTATATGTGAAATCAACACATTGGAATGCAGAGCCATGTCCAAGCCCTTTCCTCGAGGCTGACGACAAGAATTTAAACACACAGAGAAATCATTGTTTTCTTGTTTCTCTATGATTTAGTTTCATTTGTTACTATTTATCAAGCCTGATCATCCAAGTATTGATTGTCTTCATATTTTATATTGTTTTCTCATAATTGATCAATTTGCTGATATGCCGATAATTCTATTAACCATTTGAAGTCTTTTCAACCATTATTGATCCATATACTATACTAATAATGCCGTCAATATTATTAATTTTATTGCCAATATTGCCTGCCATGGTTCGCGGTGTGGAAACTTAATTAATATAAGTATTTTAGACTACTAAGTGCATCAAAAGACACTTAATGTGTTGTCTTGAAAATGGAGTGCGCTATTATTGTCTTGATTTTCTGGGTTTAATGAGCTCGAAAAGGATGTGTCTAGGAAAGGTATTGATGCAAAATGTGGAGGTGAAAATCTGATGTGCCAGAGATATTAGAATGTGATCACTTTATGCATGAAATTGTTGGCGTGATGCTGTTGGATTAAATTGAGTACAAATGTGTCCTATCTTTACGAAATAAGCTGGTTTATCTGATGATACATACTTGTGGAAACTGAGAGAAGCTGAAGCAACAGCAGTGGAATTGTTTAACTGTTTCATAATATTTGATGTGAAACTGAAGCAACAGCAGTGGAATTGTTTAACTGTTTCATAATATTTGATGTGAAACTGAAGCAACAGTAGTGGAATTGTTTAACTGTTTCATAATATTTGATGTGAAACTGAAGCAACAGTAGTGGAATTGTTTAACTGTTTCATAATATTTGATCTGAAACTGAAGCAACAGCAGTGGAATTGTTTAACTGTTTCATAATATTTGATGTGAAACTGAAGCAACAGTGGTGGAATTGTTTAACTGTTTCATAATATTTGATGTGAAACTGAAGCAACAGTAGTGGAATTGTTTAACTGTTTCATAATATTTGATGTGAAACTGAAGCAACAGCAGTGGAATTGTTTAACTGTTTCATAATATTTGATGTGAAACTGAAGCAACAGCAGTGGAATTGTTTAACTGTTTCATAATATTTGATGTGAAACTGAAGCAACAGCAGTGGAATTGTTTAATTGTTTCATAATATTTGATACTAATTCATAAAGCAGAGCCATGACATCGGCGAATCTTACAACAACTATGATTATAGATAGCACCGAGTTGCAAACTCCGAGCTACACGCCCAGCTATATTGGTTTGATGGCATCGGCAGTGTACATGACGTTTCTTACGATCGTCGGCGGACTGGGGAACATCCTTGTTATCGTTGCCATCCTGATATCACCACGCCTTAAGAATCGCTCGTACGCTTTTACCTTCAATCTAAGCATTGCGGACCTTGGAGTCAACTTGATCGTTATTCCGTTGGGCTTGGTATCGTTATTTAATTACGGCTGGCCTCCGGATCCCATAGCGTGCCGTACAATATTCTATCTATATACTATAACCATAAGTGTCTCGTTGCAGACCTTAACCATGGTGGCATTAAACCGTTATCTACTGATAACTAAGCCTCGTCAAACATTCGTCAAATTCTGCGGCTTAAAACAAATTGTTGCAACATTATTTGCCTTGTGGATGACTGCAATTTTACTCTCGATTATACCAGAGCTTGGATTTGGAGCTTTCCATTACGATCCGTATCTTCGTATCTGCTACGTGGATAACTCTGATCCCGCAGCTTGGTGGCACATGAACGGAATCATCATTTTTGGATTTGTCGCGTTCTTTTCGACAATTCCAATTTTGTACTTTTTGACATTTCGCGCAGTTCGGGCAAGTAAGTTACGAGTTCATGCTCAGTCGGAGCAGACCAATAATCATCCATCGGCTCAAAATGCCAACTGTACCGATGGCGATGATGCGTACCGACAGAGGGCGTCTATCAAGAAAAGGAAAACGTTTAAGATTAGCAAGGATGAGATTAGATTAACCCAGATCACAGCTTTAATCTTCTTGATTCTGACAATCTGTTGGAGCCCGTTACTCCTCGTTCATTTCTTTAAGAGACACTTTGACGTCCCTGTTGCTATACAACGATTAGCTGTGTTGTTGGTGTACACCAATTCCTCCTTCAATCCTTATCTGTATGCGTTGATGAATAAAAACTTCCGGCAAGCGTATAAGAAAATTCTGTCATGCGGCAGAAGCCAGATTATAATGACTGATGCAACAATTGTAACATTAAATGTGGTCAATGAGTCTTGATACTAGGGAGGTCACACTTCAGCCTAATTTTTGACATGTCATGTCAAAAACAGACACTTTTGGGCATTACATATCTTAAAATAGAGATATTTTGCTCCACAACGCCGTTTTCCCCAATGAAATCGGACATTCCTAAGTGAAGATGTTGAGTTTGTAAGTTGTGGTATTATAAAATTGGAAATTGAGATATCTGCCTTTAAAAATATTATTGACAATGTTAAGAGTAGGAATTACCTTGAAAAATGTCTCAAAAAATACAAGATGCCAGTTATATGCCGGTCTGAAACTATTAGACAATATGTTAAACATTAATAACATCACAAATTTGTAACAAACCCAAATTGTGAAAAAATCACCCCAGACAGATTTTTGGCTATTTCTCAATTTAGGATCCTGCAAAAATTGTCTGCTTTCGATATATATACAATGTCAAAATTTGTGTCAGCAACTCACCAATGTGCAAACATGCTGAATCTTTTTTACAGCCATGGAAAGTTATGAAATGTATTTATTCTGCATTGGCTTTTGACGATTTTTTGCTTCTTTTGTGCTTTGTATGGTGAAATGTCGTATCCGCAGAAAAATTCTAGTTTAGTCATTAGGAAATCAAGTAACCCTCTAGTGTTCGATATATGAAGAGCTTTGTTTCAAAACCCCTTACATCCACTTTTGGCCAAATTGAGTTATTGGCATAATATTATAGTGTGGGTAAAAATACACATTTTGGTGGTTGTTTGACCTTCATACTACCTTCCCTTCCGAGTTATCGCATATTTCCGTTTGGGAAATCTTAGGAATTTTGAAATCTGAACTTAAAATGAATATAGAATTGTTTTGTTTTAAATTTTTGATGTATAATGGTAGCCTGGAATGTTCTTTACCTATTAAAACCAAAAGGAACTGTTTTTGGGTCACTATGTTTGAAAAAAATTTAATTAACAAAAGGTGTAGCTTCGAAATACCCAAAAATGCCATTTTCCTAATTTAATTAAAATTCATAATTAAAAAAGTAAATGAGATATTTCAATTTTTCTTTTTGATTTTCAAAGCATTAGTCAAGTTACATAATGTAGTGTAAACAAATGGGCTCAAATTTGATTGCAAAGGTGGTTTCTAGAAAAGGGGTAAATTTATTTTGTTGCAAAACCCCTTACATCCACAAAAGGTGCGATATAAAATAAATAATAAAATAAATAGGAAGCCTTGAAAATGGTCCCAAACCTATTCTTTTAGTTTCTATTCATCAACACTTTATCCAATCCCAAATTGAATCAAATCGAACAAGTAATACTTGCACAATTAAAAAAAGCTGTTTTTCTCAAAAAGTCAAAAGTGGATGTAAGGGGTTTTGCAATCAATTTCATGCATGCTTTTTCTAAATATTGAATACAATTGCTTTCCTAAGATATAACTCTCTTTTTCTATGATAAGTGGATCCAAATTGAAAATTGTGCTTTTTTTTTGGTCGATTTCCCTATAATTTGCACCATTTAAATTGCCATGCATTATTTGTTGTTCTTTAAAAAAATCTAAATTGATCATAAACACATGTACAACAAACAAAAAAAGTCTACTCTTTGACTAAGCTTGCCAAATTCCTCGAGATCCAAAATGCACAAAAAAGCAAATGTCTGAAGATGTCTCCATAACTTCTCCATTATTTGCTTGTCTTTTCCAGGGACTGCCTTTTGGGAAGAGCGAGAGCAATCACTCTCTACTGCTCTCCTTAAATCTGATACAGCAGAGTGATTTTTAGCTCTCCTCAATTGACCATTCTCTCCTTACATTCTATTATATCATTGATGGCTCCAGAAGAGCTATTTAAGGGTAGACTTGGTATTGTTGGTCTAAGCAGCCAAAAAAAAAATTAATTTTCATTATCTAAATCACTATATTATTGAAAAATAACACTTCATGTTTTGCAAAAGTTCATTCTACAAATCATATACTTTGAAAAACGCCCTTGATTTGTTGTTGTTTTAAAATAAGTTATGTACGTTTTACAAAAGTGTTGTTGTTTCAGCCCTCATTACAACATAACTCAAGAACCACAGGACCTACAAAACTATAGTTGTGATATTTGAATTCTTCTACATGCTCGGTATGAAATGATCAATGCAATTTTTGCCAAGGCTCACCTACCATTTGCCAGATGCTGTGAACTACCAAATCATAACAGTTTAAAATAGTTGCTAACCTTAATACTCTCCTGCAAATTCCAAAAGACAGTCCCTGCTTTTCCTTCTACTGTCTATATCTTTATTGTTTTTTGTCCCATTGTACTTTTCCATTCCTGTACTTTTCTTTCTTCCCCTCCCACCCACCCCTAATAGCAATTCAATTTTGTCAAATGAACAAATCTGCAAGACCGTTTCTGCACACACACATTTATTATGTAGTCCTAGGTTTCTGATGCTATAAAAATCTCAACTTTTTTGGGTTAGTTGTGGCAAGAGATCATGAAATACCCCTTTATTAATAGATATAAAAGCAAAATGTATTATTATTTCCCCCTTTGAGCAAAATTGATAGTGTTTTGTATTATGAATCTATTTGACCTAAAATTGAATTGTTTCACTCAAAATGTGGCACAGTTTGAAAGATTTAATGTAATTGTTGGCGTTTCATTGAAGCAGTAATAAAAATAGTCACAATAACCTGACATAATTTGCACACATTTCTAGAAGTTTATTGAATAAATATATCAAAGCGCATCATGCAGGGCAAAAAATAAAGCAAATTTCAACACCAGAAAGTAAATAAATAGCAAAACTGTTGTTTGCTGAAATTTGGTCTGAAATAAGTATATTGCGCAGAATAAATAAAATTGCATGGATCAAATTAAATTGGGCAGAAATTGGGCAAATTTTTTTGTTATATTTCATTTGAACAGGTTTGCCATATTTGCCTAATATGAAATATTACCAATGTATGAAGGTCAAAATTGAACATTGTTGACATCCTGACAGGGTTGCTAATTTTTTTAAATTTAAATTTCAAGAACAAAATAAATTTGGTAAAATCATGGGGAAAACCTGTTGAATTCTGCACCTTGAAGATGACTTTTTAGCAATAGATGAAATGACATCATAGAGGTATTTTAATTGTATCCAAAAGCATTAGCTGATGTAGTGTGATGTAATATGCTATGCCTTGATAAGTCGTGACATAAAATGTTGTAGTGTTTTTCATATAAAACGTGTTAAAAAAGCATTTTCGTAACTATGACATTAAAGTGCTATTAAAATGTTCAACAAAATCCAAAACATGTGTATAGCATGTTTATCTGAGACGAATATTTGTCTCAGATGTTTATAACATTTTTTATTTAGTGTTTGCTGGGTGTATTACATGTAGAATAAAACCTTTTGAGGAGAAGTCACATAATGCACTTTAAGCAATCAAGCATTAGTAGTGTCTGACCGATCAGGTCCTTATCTGAATCGGCCATTTGGCCGATCAATTCCCACTTTGATCTGCCGATTCGATCACCAATTACCAATTCCCCAATTGTAAACAATGGCTGCCATCGCCGTGAGTAAATTTCACCCGTATGTTGAAAGGGTACTTGTACGCAAAGTATTACCATAATTATGTATGCTCTGAGCACAAAAAACACCGTCACACTCCCGTATTCATTTATACGATACTTAATTTGACCATGATTCTAAGTTCAATTTACCTTTTCCCCCTGATGTTCGAGTCCGTGAAATCATTCGATCGCCCCATTTCAATATTGTGTTTACGTTCAAGTTAGTATGATCATGAGTTTTGCACACGGCCCGTAGCTCTCTCCAATCTGACACCCACGTGTTTAACCCGGAACTACAATTGTACATGTTCATCTGTTGGCCATACGGCGACGGACATGTAGATGCGGGAATTACCTGATTATCTCAGCTGCGTGCCTGAATCACGGTATGATTTTATAGGTTTATCGCCTACAAAGCTTGTTCTATTGCTAAATTTCGCTTGATTTAACTAGTCTAATTCGAAGAAATATACCAATAAATGAATACTTGTTAAGCTTTAACAATTCTCTTCATGATATTGGGTGATCGGTGCATTACATCGGCGGATGAAGGAAAAATCGGCCGATGCAGATCACTACCGATAAGCTCATAATCAGTCCGATTCGGAAGCTACCGATCTGATCGGTCAGTCTCTAAGCATTAGTATGGTTATTACAACAAAGTGTCACAATAATTGGACCATTTTGCCAGTTGCTATAGCAATGTAAGATAAGCATAAAACACTTGGATGACATTTGATATTTGATGTTAGACAGAATTATGGTAGAGAATGGGCAAATATTCATTACTCCGGATTTCAGAAAAATACAGCACAAATTGTTTGGAATTAAAAACATACTTAGCTTGTTTTGCCAAATGAAACATAGCTAAAGCCTAATACTTCAGTTCTAAATGTCAATAAAAGTCAAATTTTAATATTTGTGCAATTTGAGGGAAATAGGCCAAAAAGGTGCAATTTTGCATGTTTTCTTAAAATAATTTTAGTCACATTAATTTCTTGGCACCAGTCTAAGCATTCAAAATTTTGAGTATGAACTGTTAGATCACAATTTTAATATTTTTTGTTATTGTTGATAATTGGTTACGATAAAGATTATAAAATGTGTTTTCCAAAACTGCATGTAGAATGCATAACTTGAAATTAGTATGTATTAGTCATTAAGCTTGATCACAGTATCTGAAAAATGCCCTAAAAACCCATGTCTTTGGCCCTTATTTCCAAAAAGTGACCAAATATTAAAATTTGAGTTTCATTGCCACTTAGCAGATTAGGATTTAGCTATATTTCATTTTGCAAAACTGGATAATATTTTTTATTTAATCAAAAACATTAGTGCTGTATTTTTCTGGAATGGTAGAGTAGGCTCATCATTTGACATGCAAAAAAATAATAGCAGTTTTTTTTTTTTAATTCCCTGTGCTTGGAACTGGTGGAGGGAGGAAAAACATACACAAAGAACCACCAGTTCCCAATATCATGAACAAATGCATTTATATTTACAATCACAGAAATATTTATATTTTTACCAAAATAATAGCAGTTCATATTTTGTTCATGCTTGCCTGATTTCATTAAATGTGTTCCCATCCCTCATTAAGAGCAGACATCAATTAGTTGCTGTGGAGATGTCTAGAGAAAACACATTTATGAGATTTACACACTTAAGGCTTTGGATATTAAACTTCATTTATTCCATAGTGACCTATTAAGATATTAATGAATAATGAGCGGCCTGCTTTGTAGTTTCTTTCAAGGTGGAAATACGGCAAGGATTATTGGGCTGTTCCATTTAGAATTCACACTACCCCTGTGGAAGATTTTGGAAATATCTTCCACAGGGGGAGTATGTTTTTCAAATGTAATTGGTCAGAGGTAATTATTTTGAAACCCATACTCCCCCTGTATTATGGCTTTACCACAACTGGAGTGAGTATTTCAAATGGAAGTTACCCAATTGTCTATTATATTCAAAATCGATACTCCCTCTGTGGAAGATGTTAGCTAAATCTTCCACAGGGGGAATGTGGATTCTAGATGGAATAGCCCATTGCGCATGTAAGGCGACTTTCATCCATTTCCCTTTTTATGGCAAGTTTTATTTTCTAATGGCATATTGTAATAGCACTGAAATGGTCATTTACCCAAGTTATTTATTTTTATTGATGTGATTTTTTGTAATTTTTGGCTTGAATTTCGATCAATCAGCGCTTAAACTTAAAGAGAAGTTTGAAATATTAAAACGAACAACAAAACTATATTGTGGCTGTTCATATCCATGTAGATGTCGACAGTGGAGGAGTATTGCTATTGTTGGACAAGCTTCATTTACGCTGCTATAGCTAAAATTACTTTCTTTATGATGAGAGAAATTTTTTTATTGCATTGTAAATGATATTGAATTGACCTATTTCAAGCAAGCCTTCATAATTTTACAGTTATCAAGTTAGCGATCGTGTACTTGTAACATCACTGTGTTTGCATTTAGATCAAGCATGGAAGTAAATGTTACTCAGACTTTAATAACGGAGTCAAACATAGTTGAAGATGATGACATAGTCCCTGTTATCGCTATGGCGATTTATCTCGGAATTCTCTCATGTTGCGGTGGTTTTGGAAACCTCTTTGTTATCATAGCAATCATCATCTCGCCAAAGCTTCGTACGCCATCGTACGCCTTTGTGGCTAATCTCGGTCTTGCTGATTTTGTCGTCAACTTTGTGGTTATACCCCTGACTGTGGCGTCAATGTTTAGACCCGGATGGCCGACGAGCGATGTCGGTTGCAGGGTAATGTTTTATTTACTCATCATCGGGACTGGTGTGTCGTTGGAAACTATTTTCCTGATAGCTTTGAATCGGTACTGCATGATTGTGAAAACAAGAGCAACATTTGACAAATTCTGCGGAGTGAAACCAGTGGTAGCATCGCTGATATACGTGTGGTTCACCTCCGTCTTTTTCATCGTGTTACCGGAGTTTGGATTCGGAACATTTCATTACGACATGACATTACGACAGTGTTATGCGGATTTCACCGACACAGCATCTTATTGGCACGTTAACGCCCTCATCTTCTACGGTTTCTTCACCTCGTTTTTGCTCATTCCAATCCTCTACTGGTTAACATTCCGTGCCGTACTGGAAAGTCGCAGACGAGTGCAGTCGGATATTTCTCAATCAATCGTTATGAGTGGAGAGAGCTCGAAAGTGATAAGCGATAAAGAAATACGAATGACGAAGTTAATGGTGTTGATTTTCTCACTCATCATGATCTGTTGGACACCGTTTTGTATCGTGCATTTCTTCAAGAAGGACTACGATGTACCGGTGCCATTGGAGAGACTCGCAGTGATGTTGGTGTATTCAAATTCTTCGTTCAATCCGTATATCTATGCCTGGTTGAACAGTAATTTTAGGAACGCGTATAAAGTCATCTTGAGTTGTGGACAGAGGAAACATATGATATCATTGCAACAGTCTACTGCAGGGTAATGTGATAATGTTTAAATGTAATAAACGTAATAAACAAACTAAAAATGACAGTACTGTTACTTTTCATCTTGCAGGAATTTACAAAAGAAGCCAGTAAAAACAATGGCCTGTGTTGCCTATGAGGGTACATGCCATAGACCCCCATGTTAAGAATTTTATCCACAATTAAAAAATCAGTAGGAAACAGAGGGAGTATGGTCACTGGAAATATCAGTGGAAAATCTATTAATTGTGCACAAATTGGTATTTTATGTAAAATATAGAACACAATGGGTAAGTGGACTGCGGAGAAGTCAGCTGGCCATAGGCTTCAACATAAAAAGTTTAAGTTTTGAGATATTTTCTCAAAATAGTAAGAGTTATCTCAAGAATCAGTGATCTAATACTGAGCTTGTTTGTATTTGTTTTAAAGCATTTTCGGTGCTGATTCATGTACGTCAGAGCGGCGCCGCTCCCGAGTTTAACTTGAATTCAACTCCTATCGATCTGCCCCTTTGAGCAAAGCGGTAGAGTGATCGACATATCGGTGTGGAAAGTATGAAACCAGCATAATGCAGGTAATATTTCTGTGTCTTGAAAACTGACACTCATTTTTTGAAAAAGGTGTGAAAGTAATGAGTATAAATAAAAATTGTAGTCATCGTTATGCTTGTGTTGTTTTATTCCCCTGAAAATATTGTATTTTTATTTTGGAACTTGAAGTGGCTACTGAGGTTAATTAAGTTGGGGTGTTGTAAGAATTCTCTTTTGCAATTTAACCATTATTTAATATAGTTTGTCGATATTGCAAGAATTTTGTCTTTGTCAAGTTGAAAACGATTTGTTTTGTATATTGATCTGAAACACAATAAAAACATTATTGACTCATAATAAGGTTAGTCCGATGCCTTGATATATTGCTTGTATGGGTAGATTATGCAATATTTCTACTCGCAGTGACTATTCGTAGTTCCTGTACCATACTGGCGCTGAACCTACAGTGTATGAGCCTGCCTCCTCAGATAGGGTGTTTGGTACCAATTGGTGGTAAGGGGGGCAAAGCTGCACTGCTAACAGATAGTTGACATCATGGGCTACACAAAAATGCATGATAGCAATTGAACCGGAGTAGCTTTTGGCAGGAAAGGTCATCAAACTTTACACAGGGTCAAATTTCAAACTTGCTCAAATTGTGTTAAAAACAATTTCATTGTATTCCTCTTGTCACAAGGATTCAGATAATGTATAGTTTGACCCATCTAGGATGTACCGTTCTTGAGTTATAACCAAAAAAAGGTCAAATGTTACGTTTTTCGCTCTATGGGGGTCAAAAACATAGAAGTGCTCCGATTTTGACAATTAACCGCTTCATTTTTTAAATAAAAGAATTTACAGCCCCTGTTCCGAGGTCTCAAATATCTATAAAATGACAATAGGAGATGACGAGAGTCATGCGCTGATGATGTGCAGATCATCGATTGATATCAAACCCAAATAGAATTGCTGTTAAATGAACTATAGGAATACGTAGTGTATGCCTAGAGGTAAAAACATGCCTTATGTAACTACATACCCCATTGTTTGTTAGGTTGCCCATGTATAGCATGTTACTTACAAATTTTAACAGTAACAGCTAGTAACATGAGGAAAATTGTCCATATCTGTTGAAAGTATTCATATTATTTGGGTCATATAATGATTATACATTTTTATGTGTCATGAAATATTGTAGCTGATAGTTAATTAAATTCTAGATTTTTTCAATAGATCATTGCCGTGACAACCTCATCTCCCATTTTTCTTCATCAATCAGAAGAAAGCTCATATTTTTATATAACGCCCAAGATTATGTAAGTTTTAGATGGTGTGTACTTAAACGTGTTTAATTGTGGCAACCACGCCCAGAAGTATACTATCCTATCAGGCATTGTTGTATGTTTTTGCTTCTGCTTACTTAAAATTGGGAAACATATTGTTTTAGGTCTATAAGATAGAAAACAGTACATGAAAAAAACCCATGCCCCTTTAATGTGCATAGCTTAAGGGCTGGGGTATGAACGTTTGGACAGTATTTATTGTGGGACATTAGAGCACATCAGACTTATCGAATTGCATTCTGAATACGAAGAATGTCATTCTGATATCAAATAATTTTGATTTTTTGAAATTCGCAATTTAATACACATTTTATGGCAAATCATTAAAAATTAATATTTTTGATATTTAACAGTACTTGAAGTAAACTTTATAAATCTGATGATTTATACTTAAAGTGTATGTAGGTGGGGTGAAAAGCCGACGATCAATTGAAAATTTTGACCTTTATGAAAGGTCAAAATTTTCAATTGACCGTCTGCTTTTCCTCCCTGCTACATACACTTTAAGAATATATCATTAGATTTATATAATTTACTTCGAGGACTGTTATATATATATCAAAAATTTGACAAATATCAAATTTTTATAATTTGTCATAAAATTTGTATTATATTGTGATTTTCAAAAAATGATAATTATTTGATATCAGAAAGACATGCTTCGTATTCAGAATGCAATTCGATAGGTCTGAGGTGCTCTCATGTCCCACAAAAAATACTGTCGAAACGCAATAAATGCTCATTTTAGATCCCTTAAGGTTGGTCTTAATCCTGGAATTATGGAAACTTTTGGGCTTCATAACTAATAAATTGTGGGTCTAAAGTATATAAAGGTATACATATTTAGAATGGCAAAGACTTGATGAATTTTTTCTATGACTATGAGATCAAATAATGCTAATTATTGGGAAAAAATCCCCCCAAAACCAATTTTTTTACCCAAACTTTCCAAAACTGAGCATTTTTGCCCAAATGTGACCTCATAGATGTATTTGTCAAGTCTTTGCTATACTACATTGTTTAGACAACAAAATGGCCCTAAAGTTTCCATAATTCCAGGGTTAAGACCAACCTTTAAGAACACTAGATGGTTGTGTGAGCACATGACCATTCAAATGTATTGGGTACAGAACCTCATCCTCAGCAACTTGAGGTCAAGTTTTAACCTATCAGTAATGAATAGGGGGTTAATGAACTCTGTAATACTCGTGTAATTTGGTACATTACATGACAACAAAATGATATGAAAGATACTGTCAGTATTTGATTCTAAATGATTCAATTTATTATTTGGGTTATGAAATAATTGTATCTATTAAAGTCCCCAGGTTAAAGTCATAGATTATTTGAGTTGCAACAATAGAAAAAATTAGTCACAACTGGGGCAGTTAATAAAGTCTGGATTAATCAATAGATCATGGTTGTTAGATGCACGGAACAACTAGATGGGTATAATGAAAAATCATTTCTGCTCCAAGGTTACCTGTACTGACATACAAGCATTTCAATCTCGGCAATTATCTTAGATTCAGTTTATTCTCTGAATTGGATTTTGAGAATGAAAATATTCATCATGCCTGTATGGTATTTCATCTTTGCCATGTCAATTGCAAATCCATTTGTCTCAATGATGTAGGAATGTGAATTACGTGGTCTGTTAAGTGTTCACCGCTTTAGACATTTATTTGTGACATATTACAATAAACAACCATAAGCAGACAAGTTTATTCTCAGAATTGGATTGTGTGAATGAAAATATCCATAGTACATGTATGGTATTTCATCTTTATCATCTGTCAAATTCATCCAACTCAATGATGTAGGAATCTGACTTCAGTGGTCTACAAAGTGCTTGCCTTAGACATTTATTTGTGACATACAACCCATAACCACAAGAGGACACAATGCGAGAAATATACTTAGTTTTTCTTATTTGATGGAGATTAAAGCCTACACAGCTAAAATTGTTCACTTACATGAGCTTTCGACACAACGACGCTTGTGTCTTTTTCAAACTTAATGTTTAGTGATCTTGATCATCACTTTATTGACGTCATCATTTTCCTTGTTTGCGTAATCTTGAGTGATTAAGTGTGTTGTATCAACGACAAATGTGTCTGCATGTGTGATTGATGGATTCCTCATCATCTTCAGAGGACTTGGTTCTTTAACCTCAATATGTGTATCTAGCCATAATGACCTAGTGCAAATGGTGTATCATTTATTCTAACTTCATACAATTATGTAAGATTTCAGCCAAATTTCAAGGATATTCAACCATGCATTTATCATTAGAAAGCGCGATACTTGTAGTTTGTGGTGTCAAATCATGCATACATGTTGCTGGAAAAGATATTTGATTACAAAGTTCATGGAACAATGATTGATGGAATCCATTAATAAAATCCATATTTTGTAACTGAAGATTGATTATGCATGTCCGATCCATGGTAACAGTGTTAATTACGATCTATAGACAAAACGCTTACAGTAGAAAATGGTTCATCAAAGGTTTGGATTGACTCTAGCTAATTCAGTAAAGTAAGAATACACATTCTGTGATGTTTTTGCCTTCTCTATACTTTTGTATGTACACGGATCAACCACTGCACTGTGAAGGATGTTGAAGAAAATGTTACAAAATGGAACCTGCAAGTGTAACAGACTTTTATGAAGTTACAAAATGGAACCTGTAAGTGCAACAGACTTTCATGAAGTTACAACATGGAACCTGCAAGTGTAACAGACTTTTATGAAGTTACAACATGGAACCTGTAAGTGTAACAGACTTTTATGAAGTTACAAAATGGAACCTGCAAGTGTAACAGACTTTTATGAAGTTACAAAATGGAACCTGTAAGTGTAACAGACTTTTATGAAGTTACAAAATGGAACCTGTAAGTGTAGCAGACTTTTATGAAGTTACAACAAGGAACCTGTAAGTGTAACAGACTTTCATGAAGTTACAAAATGGAACCTGTAAGTGTAACAGACTTTTATGAAGTTACAAAATGGAACCTGTAAGTGTAACAGACTTTTATGAAGTTACAAAATGGAACCTGTAAGTGCAACAGACTTTCATGAAGTTACAACATGGAACCTGTAAGTGTAACAGACTTTCATGAAGTTACAAAATGGAACCTGTAAGTGTAACAGACTTTTGTGAAGTTACAAAATGGAACCTGTAAGTGCAACAGACTTTCATGAAGTTACAACATGGAACCTGTAAGTGTAACAGACTTTTATGAAGTTACAAAATGGAACCTGTAAGTGTAACAGACTTTTATGAAGTTACAAAATGGAACCTGTAAGTGTAACAGACTTTTATGAAGTTACAAAATGGAACCTGTAAGTGTAACAGACTTTTGTGAAGTTACAAAAAGGAACCTGTAAGTGTAACAGACTTTAATAAAGTTACAAAATGGAACCTGTAAGTGTAACAGACGTTCATGAACACATCTCTATAACAGCGTCAACTGAAATAACTTCAGAAAGCAACCCGATCCGAGATAGTCCTGCTGTAATCGGCATTCACACAAGCATACTCATCTTTTGCGCCATTACTGGAGCCATTGGTAATGCATTCATCCTTCTTGCAGTGGCTGTAACACCACGGCTACGCATTCTTATCAATACTTTCATCGTTAATCTCGCTGTATCGGATTTTCTAGTATGCATAGTAATAACGCCGTTCACTGCAGTAAGCGTTATTGACAAAGGCTGGCCATTAGGATTGCTATCTTGTTATCTAATAGCCTACATGAACTGGATTCTCATCACGACATCGCTGAATACCCTTGTGTTCATCGCTCTAAGTAGGTATTGCTTGATCGCAAAGCCAAATCGTACATACAGAACATATTTCCGCCGAACAACAGTGGTTTTCTACATAGTCTTTATATGGTTACAATCGTTTATCACGGTGATCATACTACATTTTGGTTTAGACACAGAGGTGAACTTTGACCCGGACTGGGGGATGTGTGCCACTGATTACGACACTGGTGCTATGTCTCTCTATGCTCCTATCTCGTCAGCTATTTGTCTGATGATTTGTTTTGTGATAATACCGATGCAATACTGGCTTACCTTCCGTATTATCTGGAAAAGTCGTCACAGGGTAGCTGCTGCACTACCTCACGGCAATTTACCAGGAAGGCGTCGTCCGATCAGTAAAGTTGAAATTCAAATGACAAAGATATCTTTGCTCATATTTGTCGTTTTTGGAATATGTTGGGCTCCGTTGCTGATCATCTTTATGTTGGGAAAAACTTTTCCGGCGCTTTTGACAGGGATGCGGTTTTGCGTCCTGCTCCTGTTGGCTAATTCGGCAATAAATCCATTTCTGTATGGATGGTTGAATAAAAATTTCAGGTCAGCGATATTGCACATCTTGATGGGTAGAAAACGGAGAGGCGAACCAAGAATTGGTACAGACAATATAATACTAGATACAGTAGCAGCTAAATTCACAGTTGGCAACG
The DNA here is from genome assembly GCF_039555335.1 of Amphiura filiformis. Taxonomy (NCBI): domain Eukaryota; kingdom Metazoa; phylum Echinodermata; class Ophiuroidea; order Amphilepidida; family Amphiuridae; genus Amphiura; species Amphiura filiformis. The sequence goes on along the minus strand of NC_092633.1, from coordinate 50,035,604 downwards.
GGAATGATATCCAGCCATGAACATTGGGCTGAAAACCCCCAGGGGGGGTACTTAGTACAAATGACCATACGGAAACGTGCCGCTAATATAGGTAGCTTTTTGGCCTTTTGGTATGACCCCTTTTTCTAAGCCAATTTTGGTATATGAATGGGTCCTTTTTTCAAAATTTTTTTAATTACCGGTAATTGAAAAATAGCCCAATTTTGCCCCAAAATTAAGAAAATTTGTAAAAGCTAATATTATAAGACAATTTGGGTTAAATTTGGGTTAAATTTTGACTTTTGGTATATCAATGGGTCCAAATTTCTTGAAAAATTGGTATAGTTATGGCCCATGGGTCCACTTTCAAATTCTCAGCGGCACGTCCCTACCAAAATCAAACTTGAGTACTCCCCGGGTAAAAACCGTACACTCCTATGTAAAGACATGACCTTAATCTCCCAGGGTGTGGATTTCAAATGAAGTCACCCATATAGGTTAGACATTTGAAATTCACACTCCCTGTGCAATATTATGGTCATGTCTTCTGCAGGGGGTGTATGGATTTCAACTGGAATAGCCCATTATTTTATCCAAAGGGTTTATACCTTAAAGGGCTAATAGACTCGGAATATATAGCCTGTAGGTAACGCTTACATGGCAAAAGTTTTAAAAAAATTTGATGTCTGATCATGTGAGCCCACTCTTAAGACATCTTAATTGGCTACCAGTTCATTAGAGAATCAAGTTCAAGACACTCACGCTTGTGTATAAGTCCCTGAATGGGCTCGCTCCTCAGTACATTTCCAACTGTCTCATGGTCAAGAGCTCCATACATGCTATGAGCACTAGGTCCAGTGAGAGTGTTAATTTTATCATTCCTCGCACCAGGAAATGTGCTGGGGATAGGGCCTTTTCAGTGACTGCTCCAAAGTTTTGGAATGGCTTACCATCTACAATCAAGAATGCCATCAGCCTGGACTCATTTAAGTCATTGATCAAAACTCACTTATTTCCTTAATTTTTGCTGCCATTGCTTTCTGTATTTTTGTTTAATTGTTTGGTGTTCTTTTCTCTTGCACCTTGAATCCCTAGGCAAAGGCACATATAAATACTTGTTATGTTATGTTATGTTATGTTATGTTATGACATAATGTATTGTAATTTGAAAGGTGTGTTTTCTTGTGTGTATCCCAGATCAAACAAGTACACATCTCCCACCCCACCCCAAACACATAACAAGATAAATGCATAACAAGATAAACATGATTTTAGACCAAGGAGAAGATACCCGGCCAGTCAAGTTGAAAATATTATATAAACATGCTACCATAAAGCATTAAGGTTTAAATGTTGTACTTTTGAATTTAAAGGTCCTTGACCGAATTGACAGCCCCATCCCCATTTTTCTTCATCAAAATTGAGTTTTTGGTACCATGAAGAAAACTTGTCTTTCCTGCCATGCCCATGTATCGCGTTCCTTCAACCTGTACACATATTACCCGTATGTGTGTGTGCTCTTTACACAGCAACAGTTGTTATTTTTCCTGAAAAACAATAACAAACACACATCCCACACAACATCTCCCTATTTATAAGTCTAGTAGATATTTTACTTGCAAAACAAATGTAATTGTAATTCAAAATAATATATAAGAACTGAAAATCTTACACTGTTATGTTTAATGATTTGCATATTACTGTTGTAGTGTCTTGATCAGGTGTGAATAAATTGATCAACATGTACATGAAACTGGCTCTTCTAATGATGTGTAACCATGGTGACTGTTGTCTGCAGAAATGTGCTCCTAGCTGTATCACATATACAGGGTGTCCCTTAAAGAAATGTATCGCCTGAAACTTGTTTGGGTATTTTAACGTAATAACTAAACATAACTATATCACTGGTGTGGTCGAGGAATATCAACTATCACAAGTCATACTTTTTGAATTTTGACAATTGACCACACCTTTCTTGAAATATAAATATTTTACGAAACTCCCTCATTTTCAAACCTTTCCACTGATACAAATATCAAACACCCTGTAGTTCTGCATGTAGAGCAAATATTTATTATTTAATCTGATTCATAAATTGTTATCTTTTGATTGCTTGTAAGTGAGTCGCAAGGAATAGTTTTACTAGTATTATTTATCTTTTTCACCATTTTTAACAGAGAATGCAAAGCACTTTTATTTTTGAGTGAACCCTGTCCTTAGGTTTTCAAAATAAATAAATTTTGGCTTAGTGACGAAAAAAAACCCTGTTTTATGGGCATGACCAACCCAGATTTTACATTTTGGGAGTTTTTTTTAACTTTTTGCTCAAATGATGTAAATTCAGCCATTTTGGGGCTAAAATTTATTGATTTTGACTGAAAAGTTTTGAAAAAATTCAGAACATTTTCAAAATATGTTTGCAAATAAATCATCAAATTTTTGCTAAATTTTCAAGATTTCTGAGATATTTTAGCGTCTTTTTAGCCTCCAGGAAAAAAAATCCGGCCGACCAACGCTGCTTGAAAACGGGGGTTTTTATCGTCACTTTATTTCTATAAGCATTGGTTGAGCTTCACACATCCTTAAAATCATATTTCTTTCAGTGTAGATTGTGGAAATAAAACATTGATGCTTTGTTTTTCTTGTTTTCTTCTGTGCACTTCCTAAGCCTGCTCGTATTATTTTGCCATAGCAGTATCTTCGCTAGTCACCTGTCTTCCCATCATTTTGGACGGGCAGTGAGTTTGCTCCTGGGACAGGCAAGATTAATACCTTTGTTTACAGATATTACATTTCATAATGATTGTTCAAGTTCTGTGAACTCAAAACAAAACCAGGCTAATAAATAAATCGAGACTGATCCCCAAAAGGTGCAGAGGTCTAGTTTATGTACGGTGTTTTCAGTGTCAAATTTTGGACAGGCAGTTTTGGTGAAAGTGACAGGCATTTGTCAAATCCTAGCTAAAACCCTGTAGTAGCACTTTGAATCTGTAGGTAACTGGTGTAGGACTCTAGAAGTGCTTTTTATATAAATGGGCTATTCCATTTAAAATCCACACTACCCCTGTGGAAGATTTAGCTAAAGTCTTTCACAGAGGGAGTATGAATATTGAATAGAATAGATAATTTGGTAACATCCATTTGAAATACTCACTCCAGTTGTGGAAGATACAGGTAAAGCTATAATACAGGGGAGTATGGGTTTCAAAATGATTAATCATGACTGATTACATTTCAAAAATACACTCCCCCTGTGGAAGATATTTCAAAAATCTTGCACAGGGGTAGTGTGGATTTCAACTGGAATAGTCCAATGTTTCAATGATCAGAACATGGAAGGGCATTGACCAGTGGCCAAAATTAAGGCCAAAAAATAATTTGTTTGTTTATACCCACAAGAGACACAAATGTGACATGATCAAGGGGAATGAGTCACATGTCGACCCTGGTCGAAAATGAGTTTTATTTATGTTTCTAAAGAGGACGTTTAGAGCTTTCACAAACTGAAAACCCCATGTTGATACAACTTTTCTCTGTGAATATTTGCGACATCCGACTCATTTCCCTTGATCGTGTCACAAATTTGGAGGGTAGGTAGGTCGATTTTTTTCTTCATGTGCTCTTCCTCCTTTTTGACATAAAGTGAAACCACATCTTACAGTGTAACCAGGCGGCGAGTGGGAGAGCTGGCAAAACCGCTCGACCGTATGGCATTTTCCATACACTCGGTTAATTTTGTGGGGTTCATTATCGAACCCCAACGGTTTTAGCTTGTATTTATGTTATTTATTAACATAGGCCTGTTTGTTTGTGATATTTCAAGCGTTTAAAAATTTCAAAATAATCCCATTCAATTACACGGTTGATGATGGAAATTTACTGAATTTAGAGAATGCACGGCGCATACCACCCGAGTGTAACTAAAGCTATTGAACACCTGATGTGACTTCAAAACACTCCAAATATAAACTTAGAAATTATTACTACACTTTTGGAAGAAAATTGCAAAAATGATGAAATGTTTTGAGTTTACAAAAAGATTTTTTTTAAGGGCTGGGGTATGAACGTTTGGACAGTATTTATTTTGGGACATCAGAGCACATCAGACATATCGAATTGCACTCTGAATACGAAGAATGTCATTCTGATATCAAATAATTTTGATTTTTTGAAATTCGCAATTTAATACACATTTTATGGCAAATCATTAAAAATTGATATTTAACAGTACTTGAAGTAAACTTTATAAATCTGATGATTTATACTTAAAGTGTATGTAGGTGGGATAAAAAGCCGACGATCAATTGAAAATTTTGACCTTTTGTATTGAAGATATGGATTTTTTTCCCAAAACACCAAAAAAATTAGGTCTTTTTGGGAAAAAATCCATATCTTCAATATGAAAGGTCAAAATTTTCAATTGATCGTCAAACTTCCTGCTACATACACTTTAAGAATATATCATTAGATTTATATAATTTACTTTAGGACTGTTATATATCAAAATTTGAAAAATATCAAATTTTTATAATTTGTCATAAAATTTGTATTATATTGTGATTTTCAAAAATGAAAATTATTTGATATCAGAAAGACATGCTTCGTATTCAGAATGCAATTCGATAGGTCTGAGGTGCTCTCATGTCCCACAAAAAAATACTGTCGAAACGCAATAAACGCTCATTTTAGATCCCTTAATGAATAAAAAAAAAAAAACCAAGATTTATATATTTTTTGAGTGGGTCGCTTGTGGGCAAACCTAAGGAAGATAATAATGTAGGATGAATTGGTTTAATTTCATCCTTAATTCCACAACAAACTACTGTAAAAGTGGAAATTTTTGCACGATTAATTTTTCGCGTTTTGACAATTTTGAACTGTTTCCCTTGTTTTTAAATTTGTGATTCTAATTTTTCTTACATTGACCTAAACACAAAAGGAATATATCCGCAGGTTTTTATTTTTGCGATAGCAGCTTGGAACGCGAAAAGTGCAAAAATAAATACTTTTACAGTATTGCATACTGAGGAGTAAGTCCGTCCATCCCTCACTAAATAATAACACCTGTACAAATATACAGGGTACTCGTAAATTAGTGCCCTGCGGGGCAACTCTAAAATCACCCCGGACCGACAGCGGATCAAGTTTTAAAAATTAAAAACTGACGGATCGGGGAATATATCAATAGGTTGGGCCGGATCAGTGTGAGTTGCAACGGATTGGGATTCTTTCTTCCGGTAGGTAAAGAAGGCCGGTGAAACATACACACAGGACTAAATTGTATGGAAGAAAGACAGAAAAGGCGAGAAAATGGAGATATAAAAAGAAAGACAATGGAGATGGTTACAGCGATTCTTAAAATCAGATTTTGTTTTTTGTTTGTATGTTTTTGTATCACAGGTGTTCTCCCCTTTGTAAGCATGGGTCCTGCACAGCCTATAGGACACAACACCATCATAAGAGGTTGGGTAGACCAAGAGAATCTCAACCCTAGTAACGGCGAACAAGAGGCCTTTGATCGTCTGCATCTGGCAACGTACAGACAACTTGAGGGTATATTGGAGCAGCAGTTGGATGCAGAAGGATTAGATCTTAGCTGGGGAGAGACTATCATGTCATTGGCCAATAGAATATGTACAATTGTAAGTTATAGAATTAGTTTATTAAAAGCAAGCAGATATTGTCTATCTGCTAATTTTAAAGGTTTGGTGGCTCTGAAAAGAGCTGTTCACTGAAGACTGCCCCTTGTCTACAGAAAAACAAGCAGACCTCGCCTATCTGCTAATTTTAAAGGTTTGGTTCTCTGTTGACAAGGGACAGTCTTCAGTGAACGGCTCTTTTCAGAGCCATCATTAGCCAAGGGGCGGCCTCCATGTCTCATTCTTAGGTACTTTGTCCTGAAGAAGTCAGAGCTACTCCTGACGAAAGCTTGACAGTTCTAAACTTGTCCGACGGCGAACCCGCTAAAAACCCACTAATTGTTATGAATTCCCGTCGAAAAAGCCTATCCCACAATTCAATGTAACTGATCCTAAAAGAATGTCACATGTAATCCCATTTGTGTCATTTTTTTTGCTTCCTTTGGGTGGTGTGAAAACTGAAATATATATTTGTTGTATTTTATTTCTGCAGGTGAAACCAGAAGTTCGACATGGCGATGACATGGATATCAGACAATATGTGCACATTAAAAAAGTACCAGGAGGACATAAAGGAGACTGCTACCTTGTACACGGAGCAATATGTACAAAACATGTGGCACATAAGAAGGTATTAAAATTCATTTTTTATTTCTTCCGTGGTCCAGGTACTCGCTGGTGATCTGCGATCGCCTAGAAGTGGTGAGATGTCCTCCCCTTCTAAGCGCTGACGACCAATGGGTCTAGTTGATCACTTCTGTGTTAAGCTCGTGTACACTTGGCACACAGCCCAGACCACGGAAGAAATAAAAAATTAACTTTACTTCCATAGTTAATTGTATCGTTGAACTACTCCCCATTCCAGAAAAATACAGAACTAATTTTTTGGTTTAAAAAAATATTATCCTGTTTTGCCAAATGAAACAGCTAAAATCCTAATCCTTTAGTTAGTCCTAACTAGCAATAAAAGTCAAATTTTAATATTTGGCCAATTTTTGGAAATAAGGGCCAAAAACATGCGTTTTTAGGATGTTTTTTGTATGCTGTGACAATCAAGCCCAAAGACTTGTACTAAGACTAATTTCAGTTTATGCATTCTAATTTTTGGAAAAGACATGTTTCATTCATAGAACCAACCATTTAATTTAACTTGATTATATTTTTGTAATCCCAAAAAATTAGTGCTGTATTTTTCTGGAATGGGGAGTAATATGTGACACAATCTGATCCAATCAGACCAACGTCAGCAATAATGAAATTGAGATCTAGGCAAAATAAGGTGCAAATAACAAAATCAAACAAATGAACATTAAAGAATTCACAACTTTGTAACCAAGTACATGTATGTTTGGAAAAAATCTAAAATATATGTCTCTGTCTTTTTTTTTTATAGTAAAATTGGAACCATTATTGGAACAAAATCAAACAAAATTCCCAAAATCAACCTAGGAAAATGACAAGACTCGGAAGCAAATCTTTTTATGCCAAACTCGTTTCACATCCTTTTCCTGCTTGTGAGCTAAAAATGTTTTTTCATTGTCATTCATTTATATTATTATGTCGATGTGATTTTCTCTTAATGACATTAAATAAATCTTCCTAGAACAACAAAATCCAACAGCACAAAGCCACTGTGCATGGATCCATCCAATATGATGTGATAACACAATCGCCCTAAGTCATGCACACAGTTTTATTGGCCACGCCATGCAGCGAAATACCTCTGCTACTGGTCGCTGATCGAGTACTTGGCACGTGAGAGGTCTCTGGTTCGAATCCGTGCCTAAAACAAAGAACTTCTTTGTTCATCTTCTCTCTTTATTCTTTCCTTTCTGTTCACCAAAAGGTTAGGGCCCGTGCCTATTTATAAGTGCGCAGCCTTTCCCAGCCAAGCAGCTGCAGCCACAATGCTTAAGCTCCCATTGAATAGGGGATTCCCCAGCCAAGCTGGGAAAAGCTCCCGGGGAAAAGCTGCACACTGGTATATCTGGGCCTTAACTCTCTGGACACTACTGGTCATCAGACAGCATTTCTGATTGGTTGAGAACTTAAAATGGTCATTTCAATTGCCAATTATGACTAGGCTTTAAACTATTTATGGTCAAACTTGCATTTGCAGATGATCTTATTAATACCCTCCTTGATTGGTTCACAATTGGACACAATTTTCATTTTGGCCAATCGGCAGGTAGTTCTCATGGGGTTAATAAATGTCAATTGTTTTTCATTTATTACCTCAGATGACCAGAAATCTAAGCAACCCCAAGGTACTTCTGCTTCAAGCTGCAGTGGAACACCAGCGAGTAGAAAATAAATTCTCATCACTTGATCCAATCATCCTACAGGTAAGAAATGGATAGTCCACTTGAAATCTATACCCCACTATGAAAGACATATCCTTAACCTTCCACACAGGGAGTGTGAATTCAAAACAGGATTATTACCTGAATGGGCAACTCCTGTGTGAGAGATTAAGGTTGTGTCTTCCAGGGGGTATATGGATTTTAACTGGAATAGCCCAGTGGATTTTTATTATTGATTTTCTGTATTTTTTATTTTTTATTAAAATCACACCTTCCCAGCCCCTCTGGCTATTGTCACTGAGGTATAAGTGCATCATAGACCAGACGTGTAAGTCATCTTTTGGTCTATGCACTAGCGTGCTCGCCTTTTTACTGCTAGGTCATCAATGGTAGTGGGTTCAAGTCTCGCCAGGACTGACTGACTGACTGGAAGATATCACAGGATACTTTGATGAATTTACGGATGGCTGGGTGGTCCATGACATTATGCGTGTATTATTGGTTGCCAATAAATTCCAATATATATTAACTAACATAATGTATTTGATATTTCTTTGGAACTTAAAACTGATCAACTGGACTCACTTTTAAAAGTGAGTCCAGTTGATCAGTTTTATGTTCCACTTTAATATTTATTAAACCTGGATGAATGACAACCTTCACAAACGTATAATGTATTTGACTTTCTTAGGAACATGAATACTTGAAGAACTGCGTAGCCAAGATGGTAGCCCTGAGTCCCAACATCCTAGTTGTTGAGAAGACTGTTGCAAGACTGGCGCAAGATCTTCTGCTTGCTAATGATATTACTGTTGTACTGAATGTTAAACCAGTAAGTAAGAAATTAGACTTTCTGTTTATGTGACTATTTATCTTAATATTATTGCACCCTTTTTTTTCCAAATGCACCAAGTATTAATTGACAAAGTTTTTTTGTCCCTGACAAACCAAGTTTGGAAAGGGGACTATAAAACAAGCTATGATGTAGGGTGTGTGGGGTGTGTGTGGGGGGGGTTGGTGTCAGTGTGTGTGCAGAAAATGTTAACCTTTTTCAAAATTTCATTTTGCCAATTAATGTTTTTTTGTTTTTGTTTATGAAAGCCTGAAAACCGCCTTTCGGACTGGGACACATTTTTTTGTACTGCGTAATTCACTAATCTACTTGTACCTTGTTGAGTTAATACCACAGATTTAGAGAAGGAGAACCGAGAAAATTGGGGGTGTTTGGGTCCTTGCCGACGGTGTGCGGAGACGAACGAAAACAATTCTGCGTCTCATCATCTGAAGCGTCTTGATACTTCCGTGCAGGTCGCATTAAGTGTGTCTCTCAAATGTGCCCTTCATCCATGTCGCGCTTGCATGACAACATGCCTCGAGTGCATTCCGAGGGAAACAGAATACCCCAATTTGTGCTCCATGCCTGTATCAAGATGGCGGTTGAGTCCTGATTCTCTGTCTTTAATTCTGTGGTTAATACAGATATATTGTACCTTTCTTCTACAGAGTGTCATGGAGCGTATTAGTCGATGTACAGAGGGCAGTCTAATATCATCAATAGACCAAGTAACGCAAGCAACATTGGGCAAATGTCTCTCATTCCACCAACATCGATATGAGCTGCCTAATGGTAGGTCATGATATAATAATAATCAGTGCTACGGGGGGCATTTTTTCTCCCCCCACTTTTGAGGGAAAAAACCAAAATTACGTAAATTTCCTCATTTTGCGCAAGATTTGTCGATTTTGGCTCCAACCCGAAAAAATATTCCTGGTGCCGCCACTGATAATAGTTAAATAAAAGTTGACCTTTCACAATATTTTATTAGCAACATTGATTTTACTCTCTTGTTTGCACCAGGACACACTGCTCTAAGGCTGGTTTCATACTTTCCTGCCACTTTGATGACAATTTTGCTTCACAGCGCAGTTGCGCAAGAAATGCTAGCGGTGACCAGGGGCAAGCTGATATCGCTCCACCTCTTGGCTCAATGTGACAGATCGCTAGGAGTTGAATTCAAATCAACTCGGGAGCGACGCCACTCAGATGTATGAGAATAGGAAACAATATTTGGCAGTGCTGAGCAGCAACATTGGCTTTCATAGTCATGCCGCTGCTGCTCGCAGAAAAGTACAAGCGGCATGATGAAGCATCAAGCCTTTCAGCGGCAAGTGGCAGAAAGTATGAAACTAGCCTGAAGCCCCTCTCCCCCTTTTCAGACTCTTTGGTTTTTCATAGTAAAGATTTAATTTAGATGTTGATTCCAGGTATAGTAGTCCCTATAACTGTCAATCACAGAAGCTTTTACATTGTAGACTTACTCTTCATGGCACTTTATACCTATCAAAAGAAGAAAGACTTCATTTGATGTGCCAAACAACAAATCTTTCAATTGAAACCAAAATAACACAAGATTTCTTTTATAAAAAAAAGTTATAAAAAAGTTTTTCTCTCAAATATTAAGTAAAAAAAAAAGCTACATAATATGGATATTTGCAAGTTTCAGACGGGAATAAAAAAAAGTGGTTTATCTTTATTTGCCTGTATCTTGAAATCCACAAAAAATGTGGGTCTGGTTGTACATGTAGGTCTATAGGGAGAATAATCAACAAGATTTATGTAGTGCAAATTAATTGCATATTTCTCATTTTGTAAGGTGATATCTTAAATGTGCATGAAGTTACATTTTATCATTTATGTTTCATTGTGAAGGTTTCACCAAGACATTGATGTTCTTTGACGGGTGTCCTGCACATCTAGGCTGTTCCATTATGCTACGGGGAGGAACAATGCACGAATTAAGAAAGGTATTAATAAAAAAACTAAATAATTAATTTTTCGAACAAAACATCTAACAAAACATATAATTTAAAATGAAATTACAATATAAACAGCTATCATACTAATACACACACATATTTTTAACATAGATTTTCCTTTCTTTCTCAAATTTTTCATCTTTTTCCACCTTTTTGTGGTAATTTTTATTATGTAAATTATATATTTGTGTGCAAGTTGAGGGCGCTTTTTATATTTATATTATATATATTATATATAAGCCTCTTCCAAACTAAGATCCTTCACTTTGTTTCACCTGCAGTATGGTAGTGATGTAGGTGCGTATTTTGCTGGTTGCACACTAACCTAACCCCATGCGAACTACCTCCCGATCGGCCAAAAAGAAGTTTTCATTATCAATTGGCCCAATCAGCAACATTGTTAAAATAATTTCACCATGCAAAAAAATTGGGGTGAATTATTTGCAAAGCTCCATTCTGATTGGTGATTAAAGTGAAGATATCATGTAATTGACCAATCAGAGGCAATGCTTGATCGGCAAGTAGTACTCAGGGGGTTAATCCCGCAGATAAAGAGTGTACATACATATATACATATGTGCAAAGGAAGTATGTCAGCCATGTAAAAGTACATTATAGGTCACTACTAAAGTTGAAGTGAAACAACATGTAGATATGTCCTTCATAATCACATCCATGCAAGGTGTGATAGACTACCATAATATGTCTTAATACGTATTGCTTTGTCAAACTTGTTTTTCCAGGTGAAAAAGATCCTACAATTCATGATCTATGCTTCATACAACACTCGCTTGGAGTTATCCTTCCTGATGGATGAGTGTGCTCTACCTCCCGTGGTATCTGATCCCAGTAATGAAATGCAAACGCCATCTGGTGCATCCATCACTACGCCTCTAACAGCATCAGAAAGCATCAGCGAAGGCTTAGCTCTCATGCAGAGTGACAACAAAGATACGCAGGATGATGAGAAGCAACAAAAAGGAGCTAAAACTGGAATTAAAGACAAAATGAGACAAAAGTTATTTGGGACCAAAGCAGCGGTCAAAGGTCAGGGTAAGGCATCATCGGTGGATGAAACAGACGGAAAATGTGAGGACTTTGTTGTTCTTGGAGAAGCGGAGGCGGAAAGTGGAAGTCTTGATTCAGAGGAAGTCATCTCGCAAGAATTAGCGGAAGCAATGACGGACACTGATAAACCATCGATGACAGTTAGTCCACAGGTTGAGCGTGATGAAACAGATTCAGTAGAAAATAGCCCATCGGAAGAAGTTGCACCACATGTAGCAGGGAGCAATGTTGCCTATGATGAAAGTGCCAAAAATGGGCAAGATCAAGATATAAATACAAAACAGAGTGAGGCTCATTCTATCAAAGGCAATCCTAGAGTTTCAGACCAGCAAAGTGACTTAGATTTTGATCACGAAGCAACCGCTAAAAAACTCGTCAGTCACTTGGATCCTAACATGGACGACAAATCGGCAGATTCGGTGTCGATAGCGAGTTTTGAAGATGTCGCCGGTGGAGTCGGCGGACAAGGAGGATCGGAAAAAGGAGCTAATTCCTTTTCAGATGCCTTAAATCTAGTCACATTGTCCGTCTCACCTTTTATCAAATATACAATTCCGTACACAGAGACTTCTACTGGGAAAGCTTCAAAATTGAAGAAGTATCTCTCCCCCGAGTTATTCTGGTCCGCCAGATTCTCGTCCCAAACTCATTCAAAGAAACACTCATCATCAGATGGTGATGCATTGGATGAGGACATTAAATCCGTCGATAGGTGCACGCGTACGTCACAGACCGTCTGCTTCCACTCCCCTCACCCCTTCACATTTTCGCAACTCACGCACAGCGCAAACGAAGAAACAACTCGTGCTCTGCTTGCCGATTTCCGCGCTCGTGGCGGACGAATCGTCCCGAAGCACCACCTCTTCAACACAACTCAAGAAGACTTTTTACCGCCGGTTGAGTGCGCGACGGCAGTGCAGAGTCCAGAAATGACATTACCAAGAAGGATTGACTGTTTAGATCTGTTCTTACATCAGCATATTGCGTTACAGTTTTCAAGTTATTCTCATAAATCAAGCAATGCTCCCAATCATTGCGTGCATCCGTGGGTGGTTACGATGGAATTCTACAGACGCCATGATCTTACGCTAGGAGAGTTTCTTGAGAAGTTCTGTTTCAGGTGAGTGTCGGATTTATATACATTTCTATATTATTAAACTTTTAAGGTCCGTGTGCACAGAACAAGTTAGACCCGGTAGACCTGGTCTAACTATGCAGGTTAGACTTAGGGAGGGATCCCTTTAATCTTTTCTTTTCCTCCTTCATTCCTAGCAGGGTCTTAGCTAGAAATTCAGGTTTGCCCGTCATTTGAATAAATTTGCCTGTCCCAATTTTACAGCCCATTGGGGGTTCAAAGAGTTCAAATGGGAAGGCGGGTTATTGTAGTGGTCTTCTCACTCGCTTCTCACCACTGTGGCCGGGGTTCAATTCCCCGCGGTGCCACATGTGAGTTTGATTGCCGATCCATGGTCGTCCTCCCAGGTTTTTCTCCGGGTGCTCCAGTTTTCCTCCTACATCTAAAATCGGACCTCTTCCCATATCCCTGTCCTGTCACATCCGGATTTAGTAGCCTCTGAGCACTATTGGGCTTAGCCTGGCTTCGGCCGAATGTTATGAATAAATAAATAAAAAGATATAACTGTTTAAGAATTGTTGCTCTTTGAAAAGATATGTTAAATATCAGTGAGATTCAGGAGGGCACACTGTAAATTTTTAGTCTTTGTACTTCCGTGGTTTAGAATGCCCCTTTGATAAGTCTCAGGTCATCGTATGTTGAAATTTTGGTTATTTGGGGATTCAACCTTACGTGTAATTGATTATAAATGTCTATTCGCTGTCTGAGTTCCATATATGAGAAAATTGTGCTTGAAATTACCTATTTTGCCATTGTGTAATAGAAAGTTGGTGGTATTGAACCTATTGCTTACTAATAACAAAATAATATCCATATGTTTGCAATGCTTATATTCTTATAGCCCAGTTTATAGATGTCCAAACTCCATGTGTGATACGTCAATGGTAAATCATGTGAGACGATTTGTGCATGGGACAGGCGCCATCTATGTACTACTACGCAAGCTAGAGAGTCCCATACCAAGCTCTACAGATAAGATTCTCATGTGGAGTTGGTGTAGAAAATGTAAACAGGTATGACCTGGTATTATTTTGTACTATTGAAAGGTTGAGTGTGAATATATAAATGCAATAAAATGTTAAGAACAAAACAACCGTTGTTAAGAACAACCCAACCTCCCTTATTCGGATCTATTTGATATGGAGATCTCTGTTATCAGGATACATGTGAATGAGAGATAAGATTAACTCTAGTCAACCAGATAAACATACCTTGGAGCAACCAACGTTGTGGCCAGAACCACTGACCTTCAGCTGGGTTGTGATGTTAAACACCTTGATTCATGATGACGTCACAAAGTGACGTCATTTGGCGAGGTAGAGTTCTGATGGTTCTGTCCCAGGCGTGTGAGAGATTGTTTCTGAGTCCTCCACCACGGTTGAGGGACGGTTGTTCTGCTCTAACCCAAATGGCTTCTTTAACTCCTCGTTCGTACCACCGTGAGTCACGGTCGAGGACTTTGACGTCCTCAAGGTCCACGTTGGTTGCTCCAAGGTATGTTTATCTGGTTGACTAGAGTTAATCTTATCTCTCGTTTACGATTCCCAGATGATTGAGAGTATTCACAACTTGATACATGTGAATGTCGTGTTTTTTTTTTTTTTTTTTTTTTTTTTCTGACACTTTAATTTCATGCTCATTCACAATGACATCTACCATATTGTGCATTTATGTGACGCCAGTGTTGTCAGTGCTTATTCAGAGATATGGACATTACAGACATCAATTGAAAACAAAGGAATTTCAAGATCGAAGTTGATATTTGAGCACAATGGGCTATTCCAATTGAAATCCTCACTCCCCTGTGGAAGATTTTGGAAATATCTTCCACAGGGGAATATGTTTTTCAAATGTAATTGGTCAAAGTTAATCATTTTGAAACCCCTTACCCTCCCCCCCTGTATTATGGCTTTACCTAAACACCTCAAAAGAAATAAGTCCCCCTCTGAACATGTTGTCATAACATCGTAAGGTTTCGTTTTGTACCAACAAAACCACCTTTGAAATAATTATATGACTGTTTACTAAATGCTGTGTGAAAATGAGAGATTTCCATGACTTCAGGGCTGAATGAGCCTAAATTGAAGACAAAAAGTGCCCTTTCCAAAAGTCACAAAGTAGGCCTATGCTTGTTAACTGCAAGGCGTGTTGGGACAAGGAATGGAACTGACCATCTTACAACTCACTGTGCTGAACTCTGCACCAAGAGAATTTGCATGGCTGAATGATCAAGAATCGATACACATTACAGTAAATGTTCACTTGGTGAGGATTTTAAACTGCATGCACTCAAACACATGGGGTTTTCCATTAGTAACAAGCCATGAATCAACTTTTGTGACAGGCATAGGCCTACTTTGTGACTTTTGAAAAGGGCAGTTTTTGCCTTCAATTTAGGCTCATTCAGCCCTGAAGTCATGGAAATCTCTCATTTTCACACAGCACTTAGTAAACAGTCATATAATTATTTCAAAGTTAGTTTTGTTGGTACAAAATGAAACCTTACGATGTTATGACGACATGTTCAGAGGGGGACTTATTTCTTTTGAGGTGTTTATATCTTCCACAACTGGGGTGAGTATTTCAAACGGAAGTTACCCAATTGTGTATTCTATTCAAAACTTATACGCCCTCTGTGGAAGACTCTAGCTAAATCTTCCACAGGGGTAGTGTGGATTTTAAATGGAATAGCCCAATGTTAACAGATTGCTACTTTGTAAGCAAATCCAGTGAAATGCATGAAAAAGGTATCGTCATAGATGAAAAAAATTGAAATTTGTGCAATCACTAATTTCAAAATGCAGATATCTCAGAAAATGCAATTTGAACACGAATTATGCGATATAGGGTATACTTGAATTTTTCGCCAAAATGTGAAAACAAATTCCAATTTTTTTGTAAAATTATAAAAGGATCTGATTGCAGAAAGATTATTCACTAAATCAAGTAATGCTACATGTGAAACTATATTTTGCAGTTTCGTTTGTAATTCTAATGTTCTTTTTACCTTATTTCGTAAACGATACAAAGGTGAGTGCAATACAGCCGATGTCACTTGACACATGGCATATGTCATTTGCCAAGTATCTTGAGCTCCGTTTCTATGGCAGGGAATACAGTCGTCGTGGCAGCGCATCGCCGTGCCAACACTCTCTGCATCGGCATCATTTCCAGTACTTTGGACAGCATAACATGGTTGCGTCTTTCAAGTAAGTAGGAACCACAGAAATACAAAAGGAGAACCGGGACTCCCTATACCGCCACATACAATCGCGCCGCCAGCTATGGGGAGAAAATTAGCGGACGGTGCGCGGAGACGAACGAAAAACATTCCTGCATCTCATCTGAAGCTTCTTGGTTGCATCAAGTGCGTCTCTCAAATTAGCCCTTCATTCATGTCGTGCCTCGAGTGCATTCCGAGTGAAACCGAATTCCCCCAATTTTTGCTCCATGTCTGTATCAAGACGGCGGTCGAGTCCCGATTCTCTGTCTTAAATTCTGTTGTAGACACACTACAGATTCCATTAGAATTAGTGGGTTTTAGCGGATTCGCCGTCGGACAAGTTTAGAACTGTCAAGCTTTTGTCAGGAGTAGCTCTGACTTCTTCAGGACAAGTACCTAAGAATGAGACATGTATACCGCCCCTTGCCTACTGATGGCTCTGAAAAGAGCCGTGAAGACTGCCCCTTGTCTACAGAAAACAAGCAGACCTTGCCTATCTGCTAATTTTAAAGGTTTGGTGGCTCTTTTTTAGCCTTCTTTGCACAATGATATGTACTGTCTGTGTAATTGATTCTTGCACCAAACCCGGGGGGTACTTAAGTTTGTTTTGGTTAGGGGTATGCCACTGAGAATTTGAAAGTGGACCTATCAATATACCAATTTTTCAAGAAATTTGGACCCATCAATATACCAAAAGTCAAAATGTTTGTCCAAATTTAACACAAAATTAATTTCTTTACACTTCCCCCCCCCAAAAAAAAAATTTTGGTCGCACATAAGTCATTGAGCTTAGCTTTTGATTCTAATCTGGGCAGACATGGTATAATAACAAGGTTTCTACGTGCCTTGCCTACTGATGGCTCTGAAAAGTTTTAGTGGCCCTGAAAAGAGCCATTTACTGAAGACTGCCTGATGTCAACAGAGAACAAGCAGACTGGGTTTGATTGGCAAATTTGGAAAAAGGGTCCTGAAATTTTGAAATTCTTTTGGCTCAACATTGAAAAGTTCTATATGAAGGTATCTTTCTTTGTGATAATAAAATGAAAGGGTTTGATTGGTAAATTGGGAAATAATGGTCCTAAAATTTTGAAATTTTTTGGCTCAACATTCAAAAGTTCTACGAAGGTATCTTTCTTTGTGAAAATGAAATGAAATGAAGTGAAACAAATAAAATGAAGTGAAGTGACGTGAAATTAAATGAAACAAATGAAATGAAGTGAAATGAAATAATCATGGCTTTCTCAATAGATATCTTCAGAAATTAGTTCAAAAAGATGTCTCGTGCAATAAACAAAAACACCGCATGACAATCAATCACACACTGCCGACTTGGTATTTAAACTAGATTTCGTTTCCCTGTTTTGTGTTTCTTATAGATACAGTGCAATTATGCTACGTGAATTGTCTTTACCACCCTTGCCATTGCCGCATCAGGAAGCCTACAGATCACCTACATCACCTAGAGAAGAATATTGTGTCATCGTTGACAAGTAAGAAACTAGTTTATTTTGTTGATTTCTTGTTTAAGGGTTCGGTCACCCATCTTTGCACACTATTTTTTTGTGGAACCTGAGAGCACATCAGATACACCAAGTTGCATTCTGTATATGAGGAATGTCCTTCTGATATCAAATAATTTTGATTTTTTTTTAAATTTGCGATATACGAGGGCCATTCAAAAAGTTCTACCTCCATCATCACATCTCTGTTATCTAACATGCCAGGTTATTGAAATTACTTTCGATTGATTATACTTCTTGGATTTAGGCTTCAAAAGTTATTTGATAAAAATGTTAGTTTTGGTTGTTTAGATATGTTGGTTAAAGCGAATACAGATTTGGTACGCCAGAAACTGTCAAAAACTGAAGCCAAAATCTCTGTCAGCATCATATTACAGCTTTGAATAATGTTTAAAATCCACACTTCCCCAGTGAAAGATTTTGGAAATATCTTCCACACGGAATTTCAAATGGAATGAGCACATTAGGCACCTCCATTTCAAACTTATCCTCCCTGTGTTGAAGATTCAGGTTGAATCTTTCTCAGAGGGTGTATGAAACTCAAATGGCGCTGCGTAATGTGCTCATTCCACTTGAAATTCATACTTCCCCTGTGGAAGATATTTCGAAAATCTTCCACTGGGATAGTGTGAATTTTAATGTGTTATTATTTTTCAGGAGCAAGCAAGTTTTCAGTAGTATTCTATCGCAGATTGAAGTGTTTACAATGACTGCGGACATTTCACAGTATGTGGAGCAGAAACAGATGGAATTCATCCTATCGCATCAGGCTGATCATAATAAACTAGAACAACATCTGGGTGAGCTTCAAACCAAGATTGCTACTTTGGCATCATTGATGCCACCGCAGGGACAAACAGACGTGGGACCTTTAAAGAAAGGTAAGAATACTCCTACCCCACACCACCCACACGCACCCATGTGTAATCGACTTCAAACATGGACATCGTTTTATAGGACTATGCGAACACGACCTTCTAAATCCGTACTCAGTCAACCTACCAGTCACCTATTCCCCATTAAAAAAAAAAAAAATTGTGTTTATGAAATATTACCAAGCAACTGCAGACAGTATAGCTCGCGTATGATAGAGGATGTATTTCGCAAATACATTGGACATGCAATTGCGGTCATTTGTAGATACTCTTTAATCGAGGATGGTCCCCCATTGCAGAGTGGTCCATGGTTTAAGTGTGAGTGTGTGTCCTTGTTTGCTGGCAAACACCTACGCACACACCCCCACATCTGGGTGAGCTTCAGACCATTGTAACCAGTACGAATTCATGAACTGAAAATAAACCTTAATGATATATAGTGTGCTATGTATACCAAACCCCACAAGACGTGTCACTGGCCACATTTGAGGTCTATTGCAAATTGAAAAGATTTGATGCTGCAGTCACATTATAATATATATGTATATTCAAACCTTTTTCGGACAGAACGTTTGAAATGGTTGGTCGTACAAGGACAAGCAAACTTTGGGGGGGGCACCAACTGGGGCACTCTGCAGAGCTGCCAACTCTCCGCATTCTGTGGGAGACTCCCGGATTTGATCACAATCTCTCGCTATCCCGCAAACTGGTCAAAATCTCCTGTATTCCCAGCCCTCTGATGAAAAATAAATAAAAGCCTCGTATCCTGACTTTGTAATGTATTTTGAATGTATATATTGTTGTAATTTTTCATTCTCCATACAGAAACCCTTGATTTGCTGTTCGAAATTGAGGACTACATGGTTCACATCAAACAAATGCTTTGTGAAGTTGCCACTAACTGGAATGTGAAGTAAGTGGGAAAACACTTGTTTCTTGACAGCCAAAATGTGTATGTGTAAAGGTCTTGCATATAATAATAGTCTACTCGGATGAACTCATGAAGGTGAGACTGCATAGGGGCAACCGGCTATTCATTTAAAACCCACACTCCCCTGTTGAAGATTTTGAAATATCTTTCACAGGGGAGTATATTCAAATGGAATTAACACATTAGGCAGCTCAATTTGAATTTCATATGCCCGCTGAGAAAGATTCAATCTGAACCTTCCACAGAGGGAGGGTGAGTTTTAAATGGAGCTGCCTAATGTGTTAATTCCATTTGAAATGCATACTCCTCCTGTGGAAGATTCAACGGGGGAGTTTGGATTGTAAATTGAATTGCCCAATGTCAGGAATGTGGTCACAGGATGGAAAGAGATGGTACACCGGCAATGGTTAATGGTCATTTTGTTCATTCTGTCGCATGGTCCACGTCCGCAGTCTCTGCCAACATCTGATGTAATCCTTAAAGCCATATTATAACATGAGGAAGACGCCCTCAATATTTTTCAAAATTCTGGGTTTTTTACACGATTATATTTGGATTGGATTTATAAATTTATATATATCATATTGTATTTTATTAAACCAACTTTCCCCTAGGTGCTGTAGTTTTGTCAAAATCCGAGATTTTGGATAAAACACAGGAACCATCGTTTTATTATTACGACGGAAATATTGGTCGAACGCAGAAGCAATGTTCATAATGCAGTACGTACATGGCGTGCGGGACGGTAATCTACACAACAAAGGATCGTACCATAGCATTACCGAAGGAGTAATATGTATTGGCGACATCGGCGCTGGTATTAAATTCGAATTCTCTTTGCATTGCCTCGGCTCAAAATTAAAAGAGGATATATCTGACAGTAAAAGCTAACATTTTATGGCAAAGAAAAACTAATCTATTTTATGTGAAAATGTTATAAGTATGGCTTTAAGAGGACACAGTGCCTGTTTCCCATTATTTGAGCACACACTGTGTCCTCTTCGCTCCTTGCACAGTGCCCTGCAAATTTAAGCCGGCTGATCCGGAGTTTCTCAAATATTGGCAACAGTGGCTGCATTGTGTTACCAATTTCTCCTTTAAATTTGTGAAAGAAACTGCTGATGTTAACTTATAACAAAAGTATCTATGTGATTTTTCTTTGCGTAGGTTCAATGAATTTATACAGCAAGAAAAGGACAGAAACAAGAAACGTGGAAGCCCGACCTTGGCTCGCAAGATAAGCAGTACTGATGGTACACCGACTGCTACCGACTTTCTTGAAGAGGTGAGGGAGGATGTAACATTATATGCACAGCCATAATATATTGATAGCTTCATGATTTTTAACAAAAACTATGTCCAAAACAAGAAGTCCTTTGGCAGTGATTTAAATCTTCATTACATATACTGTATAATGGGAAATAATATTAAATGAAGAAAATTGGGCTGAAAGGGGATTCGAACTGGAGACCTCTGGTTTGCGAGACCAGTGCTATGATGGACGGCGATCCCAAATACCAATCTCTTTGCTCGGACGCTGGTCAGAGCCATACATTTTCTTTGCTGCCCTTCATTTAATATTATTAGCAGGTCAGTTTCTCTGTTGTTTACTACAAGTTTTTAAAAGCCGCATCTTCACCTCTACTGTCGCTTCCAAGGGTGGTATCATGATGTGGGTGACACGACAGCACGATTGATGATTGCATGGCTCTGACAAGCACAAGCTTTGGGCTATTCCATTTAAATTCCACACTATACCCCTGTGTAAGATTTTGGAAGTATCTGCCACAGAAAGAGTACAATTTTAGAAGGAATGAGCACATTAGGCATTTCCATTTGAATTTCATACACCCTCTGAGATTCAACCTGAATCGT
Organism: Amphiura filiformis; assembly: GCF_039555335.1. Classification (NCBI taxonomy): domain Eukaryota; kingdom Metazoa; phylum Echinodermata; class Ophiuroidea; order Amphilepidida; family Amphiuridae; genus Amphiura; species Amphiura filiformis. Next base: position 50,014,239 of record NC_092633.1, on the reverse strand, counting down.
CCCCTGAGGGAGAGTGAGTTTCAAATGGAGTTGCTAATGTGTTCATTCCATTTGAAATTTGTTTTCCTACTGTGGCAGATATTTCCAAAATCTTCCACAGGGGTAGTGTGGATTTTAATAACAGATTGTTCTCATACTGCTTGATTGTTGCTAATCATGCTATACATTTGCTTTGCATATGATTGCACTAATTTGTTTTTATTGTTGGGTTCTATAAAATTAAGTACTAACAAGGTTTAGTTCAGAGTTGGATGTAGAGAGCTTTGTTGTTCTCATGCACACATGGTTGCTGTAGTTGTTATGGACTTTGGACATCACATGTTCACATGTGCTGAGTACATCATCCACCTCTTACCTGTATTCCAGAAAAATACAGCACTAATTGTTTGGGATGAAAAAATATTATCAAGTTCTGCCAAATGAAACATAGCTAAATCCTAATCATTCATTTAGTATTAATCTGGTTTTTCTTGCCACTAATCTCTCTTTGAATGTATTTCTCACTGATAATATTGTCCCATTGAGATGGAGTATCCATTAGATCATCATGGTCACTGCATTCTTGACGAATAGTAACCAACTATAAATCATCATACCCTTTTGCATTATTTAAAGTAAATTTTTGAATTCTTCTGTGGTGTGTTGTTCATCCAGCGTAAAACAAGCGTGAGCGCAGAAGTGATAAACAATCATGCTGATTGGGTAATCAATGACAATGAGTCATCAGCAATCTCTTATACCTAGCTTGTCCCCAGACCACAGAAGAATTTTGAAAATTGACTTTACGGAGGGTGATATTGCTAATTCTTTTGCTTAAGGGCAGAGTAATGGGAGAGAACATGGACCTTTTCGAGCGTCATTATTTCTGAATTGTATGTCCAAAGTATATAAAACTATACATTTTTGGAAAGGAAATGAGTCAAGGAATTCCATGGTGACGTCAGATTTGTTCAAAAATCTCAAGTTTTTGAAAAAAGTCACAAAATTCACTTTTTACCCCAATTTTTTGTGACAACTTAGAAAAAAAATCCGTTCGAGTAAAAAAAAATTAGTTAGCTTTTCATGAAGAAGAGACATGAACTTAGGGAAGGTTTTTTCATTTTTTCAAAATATTTGTTTTAAAACAAAATATACACCATTTTGTCACTCTATTAAGCTAAAAATTGCACATAATGGTGTATATTTTTGTTTAAAACAAATATTTTGAAAAAATGAAAAACCTTCCCTAGACTTTGATGTACTCTAAAGGATAGAGCAAAAAGTTTACCATTTGCTTGCATATTTTTCGAGTTATCTTGTCACAAAAATCGCGCAATATTGTCAAAAGTGAACTCTGAGAAATCGATGTTTTAGTAAAAAAATGTCAAAATTATGCACAAAACGTCCTTAAATTTTAAAACGGTAAGACTTTCACACTTGTTAAAGCTGTATCTGGTGCATGGTCTAAATATGCATCTTTTTGCACCAATGAATCTATAATGTCTGCTTTCAGTGCGCCAAAATTCAAAATAATTAAAAAATCCAAGTGGCATTTTGACTGCAAATTTTTGTTTTGTTTACACCACATTTGCTGGCGTTAACAACATACCGAATGCGCTTTGACTCATGTTGGACATACGCCAAGAGAGTTGCGCCATCACGCCGACGCGAATCACACGCCAGAAACACAATATTTCGCATTCAGCGCATTTCTGACTCATTATTTCCGCCAATTTACTAAGCTGTCTTGAGCCATGTGACTTTTTAGAGTTGAAAAGAGTGAAATAAATCAAGCAAAAATATGAATAAATATTAGCAAGTTGTATTTTATCAGTTTCAAGTGAAAGAATACATCTTAGTGTTGATAAATATCAACAAATCTCAAATTCGGTCGTGGACGAATGTGTCTTCCATTACTCTGGCCTTAATTGCCATGGTTGCTACCTGCACTCAGCAAATCATGTAAGGCACTTCACATGTTACATATGGACAGTTTATACTAAACTCTTATTTGGCATTATGCAAAAATCCATACACACCCCATGGAACACATGACCTTAATCTCTCACACAGGGAGTGTAGATTTTAAATGATTTGAACTCCAGTGTGGAAGATTAAGGCCATGTCTTCCATAGGGGGTGTATGGATTTCAACTGGAATAACCCATTTTGGAGCAGACGACATTGAATGGGTGATTCCATTTGAAATCTATATACACTCCCTGTGTGGGAGATTAAGGTCATGTTTTCCATAGGGGGTGTATGGATTTAAACTGGAATAGCCAATTTTGGAGCAGACGACCCTGAATTGGTGGCTCCATTGGAAATTCACACTCCCTGTGTGGAAGATTAAGATCATAGTGGGTGTATGGATTTCAACTGGAATAACCCATTATGGAGCAGACGACACTGAATGGGTGGTTCCATTTGAAATTCACACTCCCTGTGTGAAAGAATAAGATCATGTCTTCCATAGGGGGTATGGATTTCAACTGGAATAGCCCATTAGTTATTTAGGGGCATTGCTATTACTATTAAGCATGCATATGGTGGTACTAACATTTTGGTTGCACTATTTCCTAACTGCAAGCTACTTGCTCTTTGCTTGATTCACACCACTCACTCGCTTACAGGCTAAATTATCTACTCTGCGCTCACAAGGATCTGGCGGGAGTACACCCAAGGTGTCAGAAATGGCAACACTGACTCCCATTGCAGCCAGCCAGGTTGGTTCTTGCTATTGCATTAACATATTGAATGCCCATATCATACTTTTTCATGACATATTTTCCATAAATTGATCAGAAAAGCGATTGATAATATCAGAAGTTGAATATAAATCCGAGAAATGACATTAGGTCAAATCGCAGCCTATGTTGACTTTAAAGCAATTTTTTAGCAACATATTATACTGTGTCATGTCTCTCGTTGAGAGTAACGCCATGTTGGATTTTGTAGTGGCATACTTGAATCAGTGCGTTTACGTGGTTGCATTGCCAGCGTATGGACAAGCCAGCCTCTACGAGTGTGTATACGCCATGCGGGATTAGTTTAGCACGCGATTTGAATCTGCCACTACAAAGTCCAATATGGCGTTACTCTCAACCAGGCGGCGAATGGCATGATCGAGCCGGCAACTTGTGAAACCGCCCGGCCGTATGGCATTTTCCATATACTTGGTTAGTTTTGTGGGGTTCATTATCGAACCCCAACGGTTTTAGCTTGTATTTATATTATTTATTAACATAGGCCTATTTGTTTGTGATATTTCAAGCGTTTTAAAATTTCAAAATAATCCCATTCAATTACACGGTTGACGATGAACATTTACTGAATTTAGAGAATGCAATGCGACCACCACCTGCTCTCAACTTGAGATGAGACAGACTATAGCCATATCTGAAACGTGATATAGTGTTTTACAATAATGCTATTGGTGTTTCTGCTTCTGCTCTTTACTGTGCAATCACTGCCGGCTGGAGGTTATCACACACAGGTCAACGTGATTTGATTTGGTGTTTGATCACTGGTAATATTTCTGTCACTCATTGAGTATGATATGGGCATTATGCTCATGCACTTGTTGTATTCGCTTGTACTTCAATCTGCACTAACTAACTATCTAGATATGTGTAATCAGAGAAGATGAGAAAAGAGGAGATCGCTGGAACATATATATAATCAGATTGCCCACAGTTACCCTCCATCCACTTTAGAAGATTTTGCTTATTTTTTGGTTTTTAGAGGGAGCAACTGGTGGGAAAGAGTTTTGACCATGGTTTCCTCTCCGTGTGGTGCTGTCACTGTTTTTGGATCCTGTACATATGTTTATCCTCTAAAAAAGGGACATTTTTTGTTCATGAATTTGTTCATGTACTGGATTTTTATGAGTACACAAAGTGACATCTCTGGTTTATCATTAATAGCGATATTGTGGCGGGAATATAATAAATTGTCTGTTTTCTCCATCAAATACCTGGATTCTATGGAAGGTTAGATTATCATAACTGATTTTTTGATTGTTGTTGATTGATTTATAGATGGGTGCATCCCCATCCGCCAGAAAAGCAGTGAAATTTACCATCAGTCCAGAGAACACACCACCGCAGACAACAAAACCAGAAATGCTTCCTGTCGCATCACAACTCCAGAAAGATGAGGAGAAGAGAGAATCATCAGAGTCTGTTGGCATAGCAACAGGTGCAGTGGAGATCAGTGTGCCTAGAATTCCTGAGTTTGCGCCACCGATCATAATAGAGGATATTGAGGAAGAGAGAGAGGATGGGGAGAATGAGGAGTTCAGGCGTAGACGTGATGAAAGTGATGGTAAGATAAACATGGTTTCCCCAGCAGATATGAATATAATGCAATTTTGTCTGATTCAAATCCTTTCGTATCTAAAAGGGAACCGCACCTTAAACATCCATCCATACATACAAGCTGTATCAAAATGATTGGTACTCATAAGTTTCCATTGATAATGGATAACATAAAAATTCAACAAATAATCTACATAATTTGTAGATAAATTGTGTAACAAGCCATAAACTATATATTCTGGACATTTCAAAAGTATCCAATGTTAGATTTGGAAGATGCAGGCTGTTCGATTAACATCAAAATTGATGGGTACCAATCATTTTGATATGTATCCATGCTTATCCGTCCATCAAGTTAGTTGCAATCAAGTAAGCTCATCAGTGCTACGGAACTAAGGGAGGACAGCCAAAATGGTTGTTATTCTGTTATGGTGGAAAAAGTTGAGCAAGCTTCAAATTCTACTTTCATTTAATTTAATATATTAGGGTCGGATTAAGAGGTGGCCTAGTGGCCCTGTAGATTTTGTAAATACTCAACAATTCTGACCTGGTGGGCCAGTAGATTTGTGAGAGACAAGACTATAATTATAATGGTGAACAACATTTTGGACAGTTTCTGACAGTTTCTGTGATATTATGTAATTGTGCATATAAATATGCAGATTTATTTTGGCCAGTCCATCTGGAGGATAATCTTTCTATCCATCAATCCACCCACCAAGCCACAGTCAAAATTAATCAGAATTTCAACTTCGGGGCCAAAAACTTAAGGCAGAGTTGTAGACAATTTAATGAATTTTGCTATGTTTGAATATTAATTGCATGTCTCTTCCTTCCTCGATTTTATATTTCAGTGTCAATTGTAAACAGAGATAGTTTTCTGTCTGAGGGCAAAGGAATGGAGTATGGAATATCCCCAGGATTGTACGCAGGGCTGGCATTTAAAGATGTGGAAAAACAGCTTTCAAATGGTAGGTATCCTGATGCGAGCTTGTTAATAAGCCTCGCTGTGTGTGGCACATTTGTACATCAGTAAGGCATTTGACCAAGGCATGCGTACCCCAGATAAACAAGTACCTAGACCTCTGACTTAGATGCGCATACCGAAGTGGATATAAAATTTACATAAGAACAATTTTCATGAAGATGCAAATGTGCATGTCCTCCTTTTCTTAAATACTTGTGTCTACTCACACTACTCCACACCACATGCTTAGAGTCCGAATCAGACTCCGCATCACAACATCGCACAATGATGTGATGCTATTTTACACTGCAGCATCAATTCTTAGTCAGTGGAAGTGGTCTAGTTCGTAGACACATAATCTGATTGGACAATCGCTGCATTGCATGTTTTCGGGTGTCGTCATCACGACTGTTGATAACACGTACCACGCTTGTAGAGGTGCGTGTATGTATCGCGTTGTATGCGTAGACTAGTGCGGAATAGGCACGCACGCTAGCAGTACACGCAACAGAATATGTGACGTTCTAAGCAAGTTTTGTTCATTTTTTTAATAAGGGGAGTTTTTATGACGGTAATTTACAGTAGTTTTTGCTTAAAAAAATAGTTAACAGTTATTAAAATAATTTTTAGGCCTAACTGACTAAGAATGAGAATGCTCCGGCATCCACTACTTAAAATATCACACGGTAGAGGATAGTAAAAAAGAAAAAAATTCCTATCGTTTATTCCCAAAATGTACTGGACGATTCATCGCGATATCATGACCACGATGTGGAGTCTGCATCGGGCGTTAAAGTCATTCTGCCAACCTTGATTTTCTAGCACCCAATCACAAGCGTGCAGCAATAAAGTTGAACAAAACTCAACTTGCTTCGCCGATGAAAATTCCACCATGCGATGAGAATTTTGACCACTAAGCCCTAAAAACCTAGCTCAAATTTCAATGCACCTGCGATGTGGACTTAAAATGAGCGCTAATGCAGCAGAAATCACACGTTTGCTGTATGCGCTAAGGAGCTTCTATTTCTCCACTCATAGTAACTCCCGTTAGCCTGTCAAGTGTCAAAATCATCATGAATATATGTGACACGATCTGGTCCATGGGGGCCATAGGAGGCATTTTTGAAAAATGAGTTACTGTAGTGTAATTATTACATTATACATACGATAGGCTATCATTTACTGAAAACACCAAAGGTCCAGCATACTTGGTTCTAAAGTTATGAAGTTTTTTGCAGAAAAACGTTAAGAGTCCCACGTTACATCCCATGGTAAAAATTGTAAAGAAACTGAACAAAAGGTGTTGTTCAACGATGTATTTAATATAAAATAAAAAATACGAAACGTCAGTGAATTATTTTATATTAAATACATCGTTGAACAACACCTTTTTGTTCAGTTTCTTTATGAAGTTTTTTGATGTCTATTTTCTTATGTATTTTATTGTTTTTTACTCCATATTTTTACCTTTATCTCAGTTTCAAATTTGCCGCCTTTGGCCCCTATGGACCAGATCGTGTCACATAAGGTCCCATTTAACGCTGTGGTCAGGGATGGGTGCTCAGAGGTCTAGTTGGTTGTCTTGTCTTGAATATGATTTTGGAATGATTTCCAAAACCTCTTTTTAAGCTTCATCGATGAGAAGATGATAGGGGACAGGTATTGAATTGAACGCCTATCAATAATAATATCACTGCTCTTATCCATCTGACTCATTAGCTGAGCTGGTAGAGCACCAGTCCGGTGATCCGAAGGTCCCCGGTTCAAATCCTGGATGGTCAGTGAATTTTTACACTGACTGTCATTTATGTATTTTGAGACTTGTGTTAAAAACGTTTCCCATGTTGATTGACGTTGTAATTTGGTAACTTCTTCCTGCACCTTGAGGACCTCCTCAAAGGTGGATTTTGGCATTTTTCAAAATGTCATTATTATTACCATTAAATTAAAGTTACTATACTTTGGTTCATCTCAAGTTTGGTAGTGACGTATGTGCGAATTTAGCTCGCCGCAATATCAAATCGCGCGCGTACGGTTAAACGCCCTGAGTATACACGCACGCGTACATGGGCGGTTTGTTGACACGCTTGCGGCGCAAAACGCGAAGTAGTATTGACGTCACTACCAAACTTGAGGTGAACCAAACTATAGCCCTGGGATGTTGGGCAGGTGTTTAATACGTTACACAACCAAAAAGTAGACTCATAATCAGTTGATATACCATGTAATGTTTATTTTATCTTGAATCTATACAGACTCTGGCTCTCCCAGCAAAGGGACACCTACATCCTCAGGATTGTCCTCAAGAAGTGAATCAGCAGATGCAATAACTGCATTACAACATGATCATCATGCACAAGACGGTATAATAATAGTACAATAAATTTTGAAATAAATTTAGGGATTTAGAGTGCACAATGCCAAGGCCTTTTAAACAATTCACAATATTCAGGGACGCAGCTCTATATAGGCGCAGTCTCCTAGTCTATCCACATATAGACCTTTTTCTGATGACGTCACCTAATCGATATTGGGGTCTCAGATGTAAACAAACAATACGTGCATTTCCCACATGCCAACAGTGTGAAAACACCAAATACTGCATATTTTCTCCTCTGCGAGCTGGCAATTCCGCATAAGACGCCTAGCGTGGCGCAAAGTTGATCGCTCGAATGCTGGACCCAATATCGATTGATTGGTGACATCTGAGAAAAAGGTCTATAATCATCACAACCAGGATCAGTCCCCTGCGTAATGTATGGGTAAATCGATTGTTCAGGGGAATTTCAAGCTAGCACAATTATTTCACGATAAAATTTTTTTAACTTCATCGGTAACTATGATTAGACTGAAAAATATAACTTTCATAAGAGCTAGACTTGTGAAAATATACACACATGATTTGTGTCATGGAACATCCGAGGTACCTGTGCCTTGCCATGCCGTTGTGACAGGATCATACACTGAATATATTTATATCAAAAAACAGATTTAGACTAAAAGGTTAACTCTTGCAACACTGTACCGAATCTTGATTTTCGGTGGAAAGTTCAACACAAAATTAGCATGTAATTTTCTCAGTTGTCAACCCAGAACATTGATGACTAAAGTTTTATTCAGATTTCCTTTGACAAATTAAGCGTACTTCTAGCCGTCCAGCGCGTATTATTTGCACAAGGTCCAATGCACACGCTTGATGTCGCGCACGTATACGCAATGGTTAAGCTGTCAAAGGAAATCTGAATAAGACTAGAGGTATCAGGTTAGTCTAAGACTAGACTTGTATCTAAATTCTATGATTTTGTTGGTTCTGTTATACAGGTGTATCTGACACTCCTGATGGGTTCTTTACCTCCTCACCTAAGCCTATACCTAGTGATCATGGCAGTCCAACTAAACCATCTTTACCAAGACAAAGCTCCGATATGAGGTCATTCTTTAAGACGTTACTACCTGGTTCAGGACTCTCACATATAAACATGCCTTAGTAAGTGTGTAATCGTTTACCCCATGTGAACTACTGCCTATTGGTCAAGAAGAGGTTTTCATTATCAATTGGACCAATCAGCAACATTATTAGAATAATTTCACCAAAAATTGGGGTGAATTATTTGCATTCCATTCCATTCTGATTGGTGATTAAAATGAAGATATCATGTAATTGACCAATCAGAGGCAATGATAGATCGGCAGGTAGTACATTTCAAGAGAAAGACCAGCTATCAGCTTGCATGCTCTGTGGTGTGTCAATCATTGTCCGAAACCTTTATACAGATGTTTTTCGTAGTACTTGAGTTTAATCACCATGAGCAATGGGCTATTCCATTTAAAATCCACACTACCCCTGTGGAAGATTTAGCTAAATATCTTCCACAGGGGGAGTATGAATTTCAAATGGAATGAACACATTAAGCAGCTCCATTTGAATTTCACATACCCTCTGTGAAAGATTCAACCTGAATCTTTAACAGAGGGATGATAAGTTTCAAATGGAGCTGCATAATGTGTTCATTCCATTTGAAATTAATACTCCCCCTGTGGAAGATATTTCCAAAATCTTTCACAAGGGTAGTGGATTTAAATGGAAGAGCCCGTTATTGTTAGGCAAAGAATGTAGCCTATATCAAAGGTCATAATGATATCAAGAGTCATTCATCAGTACACTCACAACAGCAATTTGTTGGGTAGTTTTATCAGGTGTTATAATTTTGGTTGTGTGAAATGCAGGAGTTGGGCAGATGGAGCCGATGAACAGGTGACTGAACATGGCTTTTTATCAGGCAGGCACACATTTTGTTATTGCTGTATATTGCAACAGTATAATTATTTCTCAGCATAGTTGCATCGTCTTGGGTCAGCGTCTTGGGATTCGGGTACGCCGACAAGTTAGTTGACAAGATTTTGCACTGGGTCCTTAGGTCACTCTCCACACTCCCCTGTGGAAGATTTTGGAAATATCTTCCACAGGGGAGTATATTTTCAAATGTAATTGGTCAGGGTTAATCATTTTGAAACCCATACTCCCCTGTATTATGGCTTTACCTATATCTTCCACAACTGGAGTGAGTTTTTCAAATAGAAGTTACCCAATTGTCTATTTTATTCAAAACTCGTACTCCCTCTGTGGAAGACTTTAGCTAAATCTTCCACAGGGGTAGTGTGGAATTTAAATGGAATAGCCCAAAGCTTGTTGAACACATTAGTAAGACTTTCATCTTTGTATTGTCCTTGTTTACAGCCCAGCCAATCAGCATTACATGTTACCCCCGTGCACACTAGTACCTGTTGTGATATATGACCAGGAACCAAGCTCTATCATAGCATATGCATTAAGGTAGGAATAATTATTACTGTAATTAATTTTTTGATTCAAAAATTATATGGTTGCCAAGAGTAAAGCCCAAGAACTATCATATTTACTCTATGAAATGCTCCTGGGGCATTGCATTTATGAAAAAGGAGGGGGAAGCGTTTCTTAGAAGTGACAGGGTTCCCACGGTCCTTGAATTTGAAAACACCTTTTCAAGGCATTAAAAGTCCTGGAAATTGAATTTTACCTAAAGTATAATTTTGACCAAATTTGCGGAGTAGAGAGGAGCTGTCACTTTTGCTAATGCATGCCGCATGGAGAGCCGCATCATGATTTTTGTGTTGTGGTAAGTCCTTGAAAATCATGCTTTTGGACCTTGAAACATCCTTGAATTTCAAGGGCTTCTAGGTGCAGGAACCTTAATGAAAACACTCTCAAAATATGACTTTCAGATATTATATCTTTGAAATGTAATACACAAATTCATAACGGATATTACGTTTACATACTCTTATTGTTTTTATCTGTTCAGTTCACAACAATACAAAGCTCAGTTATACGAGTGTCAACAAAAGCCACAGGCATGTGCCGCAGCAGCCTCATATGATGTGACTCCACCTGTTAGCAGTTTAACTAACTCAAGAGATGCTAGCCCGACACCAAAGAGAAAAGTTTTGATTGGAGGTGACGGATCCAAAGGTGTGGAAGGAAAGGAACTCTCCAAAAGGATTGGCCAGCTCACAAGTAAGTAGATGAGCATATGGGGGTTTGATTTTACTGACAGCGGTGACTAGTGGTGTTACCAGATATTTGTGGTGGGGGCATTGGGGGTTAAGTGAATTTCAATTGTGTCAAAAGTCAAGAAAGTTCTGCAGTATTGCTGCTAAAATGGTAAATTTTCAAACAAAAAAATAATGGGGGGACTGGGGAAAGATCTCTGACTGATGGGAGGCATTGCCCACCCCACCCCCTTTTTCATCACCAGTGGCGGGGACACATAATCTTAGGGGTACTTATACATTCTTAGGGGGTACTTATAGCCTGTGAACTCTTCATGTCATGTTAGATCTTATGATGTATCAACTATAAGTGAAATTGACCCCTGCTTTAAGCAAAGTGAATCAAATGTCGATACATGAAATTAGGTTACATAAATGTGACCTAAAGTTGGAATTCTTTATTTTGAAATATGGGTAAAAATAAGAAACACAAAGAAGAAAGGCTGATAAGATGCCATATTTTGGTACACAGCAAGTAATGGAAGTGGTAAAACCATAGAATAATTAACCATCAATTCACATTCTTTTTTTGCAGGAAAGACAAGCAAAGGGGTGCTGTCTTTTTTCCGAGGTGCGCCCCAGACTAACACAGCAGTAGCGGTGCCATCAGCTGTACAGCAGACTAGGAAGGATGAAGGACAGTTCACTAATATTGAAGGGGTATATTACCAGGTTGCTGATGGGGATTCTGTACCAAGCACTCCTACAGATTCAACTAAAGGTATGTCAGACTGGATTGAGTATAGATTATCAACCATTCATGCATGCATGTATGTAAATGTGTATTGTTAAGAGAACTAAGTCACATGGCTGTTTACTGAAACATGTATATCACTATATTGCAGGATAGATATAATGGGCTTCAAAGATTAGGCTATCTTAATTTAATAGTAGGGGTGGGCACTGACCCATACTTTTTTCAGGAAGCAGTTTTTCTATGGCCAAATTTCATCAGGAAAAAGAATCTGTCAAAATAAAAACCACCAGATGAAGATTTAGATCGGGTTTTGGCGAAAATTCAAAATGGCCGCCAAAATGTGTTTTTTCAAAGATTTTGCCACTTTCTGTATAGTTTTAGGCCAAAAGCACCAAGTAATTTGTCTTTCTATATGTTTTGGAGGCCGCTGATTCCATATCTGCCATTAATATAATGCCCATGTGAATTTCTAGATGGTTAAAATTCAAAATGGCCGCCAAAATAGGTGATTTTACCACTATTAGTATAGTTTTAGGCAAAATGCACCATGTATTATGTATTCCTATATGTTTTTGAGGCTGCTAATTCCAAATTTACCATCACTATAATAGCCAAATGAATATTTAGGATAGATAATGGCAAAAATTCAAAATGGCCGCCAAAATCACCTTTTTAGAAAGACTTTCTGCGGACAGTGAGCCTTTTATATTGATATATTGAGTAATGTGTCTTTTTAGGTGTTTTCAATGCACAGACTATGAATCTCTATGATTAATAGTGGCAATAATCACCTCAGATAATGCATTTTATAATGGTACATGAGGCACCATTATGTTAAATGTACCGCACCATGGCATTTGTTTTTTATATTATTGCTAGGCACGACTGTATATGGTGTCAATTGTGTCATTTCAGCATCATAACAGCTCACCATATAGCAGCGCAAAAGCAAACATGAAGCCATAATATCGCTTAAGTGTTGCTGGATCACCGGGTAGTTCAGCTCTACTGCGAGTTCAAGTCTTTCGCAAATCTAAGAAATGGATTCTCTGTGATCGGTAGAATGATATTTCAGTGTCCAAGGCTAAAAGGCAATAAACAATATAAGCAAATGGTGCCAGCCAAATTGAGGCAAGTGAAATAACAGAGGACTGGATCAAGAAGAGTGTCTGATGACAGCATAATCTCTGAGCAAAAGAATTCTCGCTGACTATGACCAAATCTCTACTCAAAAATCTGAAGATTGGTTTGATAAAGTCGGGCAATTCAATTGGGATATGAACGAAAATACTTAGGACATACGTGCAAAAACAGATACCTACCAAAAGTTAACTGGAAGCAGAATTTGATGTCAAAATGACTATAAAGGGCGAAATCTACATGGACAATTGCATCAGGGAATAATTTTTACAAAGCTACTTTCAATGCTATTGTTTCCAACTCATGGATCCGAAAGAATAAACAAGGAGCATCCAAAACCGAATCAGCTGAAAGAGCTAGAGAAAAATGCGAGAATCAGAAAGAGACTGCAGATGTAAGCCTTGAATTTTCGATATAGCCAGTGGTCATTGTCTTTCTCGCTACGCTAGGCCTAGACCCATCGACCATGTAGTCACCTACCTACCATGTTGTTGAGCTTGTGACCAGCAGGTTTTGTGTATCGTTAAGTTCCGCAGTGACAACATTGTCCCTTTTATCGAGCGAGTGTTGGAGATTGAGATAATGTCCTCCAAGCAGCGGGTCATGGCTCACCGACTTGGAAATACATGTGCTAGGTCTCTATTTGACCTCTGTTGTTTGGAAGTGGAAGCAATATCAGCTCTGTTTGGCTCAGGCTCTGCATCATCACTGTCAATGTCACTTGGAAAATCAACATTTTCTTGTTCCCAACTCCTGACCAAAGACAATGTTTACTGTGTGAAATATATGATGCCTGCTAGATCATCCAGACTGACTTCATAGTTTGGTAGGCATGACCATCTATCTGGATTTTATTTACCAGAGATTAACAGAGCTCGGAGCACTTAATGTCATGCTTCTTGTAGTTTAATTGCTGGTATTATATAGGCATTCAAAGTGCTCAACTCTGACGAAATATTAAAGTCAGGGTATACCAACTTGTTTATTGGATTCAATGCATGCTGCATCTGCAGGCTCTTAGCAACACTTTCTTCTTGAACCAGTCCTCTGTTAGTTCACTTGACACAATTTGGCTGACATTTATTATTTGCGAATATTGGCTACTGTCTCTTTGACACTGAAATATCATTCCACCGATCACAATTCAAGCATCCATTTCTGAAATTAGCGATAGACTTGAACTTGCCTTCCTCATTTTAGGGCTGATCTACCCGCTAACCCAGCAAGACTTTAGCGATATTGTGGCTTAGTGTTTGTTTTTCAGCTGCTATGGTGAACCTGAAATTACACAATTGACATACAGTTGTGCGTACTAAAAAACCTTGGTGCAGTACATTTGTCATAATGGTACCTCTTGTACCATTATGAATATATTATCCAAGGTCAGATATTGCCACAATGATTAATCATATTTGATTATTATCGAGTAGAGATTTATAGTCTGCGACATGAAAACACCTAAAAAGACATATTTTTATTACTCAATATAAATGGGTCCCTGTCAGCAAATTCTCTAAAAAAGGTGATCTTGGCGGCCATTTTAAATTTTTCAATCTAGATATTCATATGACCATTATATTAATGGCAGATATGGAATCAGCAGCCTCAAAAACATATAGACGTATATTACTTGGTGCTTTGGGCCTAAAACTATACAAAAAGTGGCAAAATCTTGAAAAAACACCTATTTTGGCGGCCATTTTGAATTTTAGCCATCTAGATATTCATATGGCTATTATATTAATGGCAGATATGGAAGCAGCGGCTTCAAAAACATATAGAAAGATATATTACTTGGTGCTTTTGGCCTAAAACTATACAAAAAGTGGCAAAATCTTGAAAAAACACCTATTTTGGCGGCCATTTTGAATTTTAACCATCTAGATATTCACATGGCCATTATATTTATGGCAGATATGGAATCAGCGGCCTCCAAAACATATAGAAAGACAAATTACTTGGTGATTTTGGCCTAAAACTATACAGAAAGTGGCAAAATCTTGAAAAAACACATATTTTGGTGGCCATTTTGAATTTTCGCCAAAACCCGATCTAAGACTTCATCTGGTGAAATTTTTTTTGACAGATTCTTTTTCCTGATGTAATTTGGCCATAGAAAACTGCTTCCTGTGTAAGTTTGCAGAAAAAAGTCCTTGTGTGCCCATCCCTATTAATAGTTTGTCTCAAAGCCCTTCCAAAGTTGAAACACTAATGCCGAATGCATTTTGTTTTGTTTTCAATTTTTTTGTAAGTGACTTTTTTTTATCAAAATGTGGGAGGGGCTTTTTGACGAAAATTTGCTGGGGAATATGCACGTGCTGTGTGCAAGATGAAGAAATGTATTGAGATTTAGGACTAATGCTATTTTTATGTCTGACGATGTCAGTAGTGAGATGTTTGAGGTGGATTTTGAATTTTTTTTGTAAAAAAACAGTGGAAAATAAATGAAATTTACTCAATCCAGGTGGAATAACGTGCAAAAAGTGGTCGATTTACTAATGCGCATGGGGGGCTTTGAGACAAACAATTAAATTAAGATGGCCTTAGGTGTATCATTACTTTCATTGTTGACATTAGTCCCTTGTTCTTATTCCCTCATCCCTACTGTTTGTGTTAAGGCCACCAACAGCTGGCCTATGATTAATATTTGTGATATAATACAAGCGTTATGGCAAATTATTTAATATTGATATTTTATATATTTTTGACATTTATCAGTCCTCGAAGTAAACTTTATATATCTAATAATATGTACTTAAAGTGTATGTAGCTGTGAGGAAAAGCCATCCATCATATGAAAATTTTGACCTTTCATATTGAAGATATACATTTTCCCCCCAAAACACCCAACATTTTTTAGGTCTACGCAGGGGTGTAGCAAGAGCCTTGGGAGCCCATGGACAAGGAGCAGTGTATGGCCCTTTTAGCATCTGCTTTGTCAGTCCTTATTTCATTTTCACTTTTGCTTGGGGCTTCTGGACCCATGGACTTTGTCCACCCTGTCTACCCATTTGCCACGCCCCTGGTAACAGGCATTAGATGTGACGAAATGAAATATTTCTCCCAGGCCCGTAGCCAAAGGCCCAAAAATCGCTTTTTTTATCCAAAAGTCCCATTTATGAAATAAAAAATAGAGGTTTTATGCCTTTTTGGTCCAAAAATAGCCAAATCCGCACCCCCAGTCCAAAAAGGTCCAAATTTTGAAGAAAAAAAAGGTTCACTTTTTCCAAATCAGCACCCCCCAAAATAAATCCTGGCTACGGGCCTGATTTCTCCATATGTCAAATCTTCACATGGTTTGTACACAATGTGCTTTTGTTTTTTATTTTGAACCATGCTTATATCACAGATAATAGTGTGATGGATCTACAAAAGCTAGCAGAAGGTAGGAATGGAGTGTTGACTAATTGGTTGCTTGATTCATTAATTATTGGGTTTTTGCTGTAGATATTTGCATCTAACAACTATCACAATTTTTTCACTCTCTGTCTCTCTCATTCTAACATAGAATAGTTATCTTTTCTTAAGCATGATATTGATTTGTATAGTCATACACAATACTGTGAATCAGTGGCATAGCCAAAGGTAGAGGGGGCAAAGGGGGAAGCTTCCCCCTGTGGGAAGACTTTCCCCCCTGTGGGATGCTGGCCACCCTGATATTTTTTTGTACCCCCCCCCTTAAAAGTTGGCTTCCCCACCCTCTGAAAAAGTGCTGGCTACGCCACTGCTGTGAATAAGAAAACAAAGACAAAGTGTTACACATTTGAAATTTGTATTTTTGTGGGTTATCCTTTTTATCATTTTTAAGAAGTGGTCAAACATTTGTCAAATTCCCAGATACCGAATGTGATTGGGACAGCCAGGGATAAACACCCTACTCTTTTCAAAACTGACTGCAATATATACAATAGGTATGACTCTCTATACACAAGACTGACAGCTTAACATCCCCTCCACATGACGGAGTACTCTTATGGTTCATTTACCTAACTCTAAATGGACCATGGAGGAGACCAGATGTCTGACTTTAATCGGCAGATGTTGCCAAGTAAATTCAGTGTTTTTAAGGTTGGTCTGAACCATGGAATTATGGAAAACATTTTAGCCTTTTAACTTCTAAATTGTTGATCTAAAGTGTATACAAGTAAACATATTTCGAATGGAAATTACCCTACAAATCCTGTGGTGACGTCAGATTTATGTAAAAATGCTTACTTTTGGAGAAAATCATCAAAAAGTGTGATTTTGACCCAAAAATTTACGTGCACCGTAACTAATTATTTTTACAGTAAAAAATGTTTTCTTTTTGATTTTCAAAAACTAGGTATGAAAATCTAGGATCCGTTTTTTTATTTTTTTGAATTTTGACCATCTTTTAAAAATATTCGATAAAAATGGTGGAAATTTGACAGTTTCAGCCTAATTTGGGCAATACTGGTGTATATTTTTGTTTTTTGACGGAAATTTAAAAAAATGAAAAAAACGGTCACTAGAGGAAAAGGAGCTGTACACGATAAGACCAAAATCTTACCTTTATTTTCTATAATGAATCTGTTAGCTTGCACAAAAAATTGAAAACATGCACGAAAATGAACATGTTTTAATCGCCGTTTTGTATCAAAAGTGGCAGTAGACAGCAATCAAGCAACCCTTGTTTTCAAATGTGATAATCTTGATTCCTGTAATTCATGCAGCTCGTAGTCGTAATTAAAATACAACTTCCGCACACGTTTTACGAAAATCCAAGCAATATTTTCCATAAAAAAGAGGAATAACTGTTCATCAAGCCGTATGAATTTCCCGGCCGGACATGTCTTCAGTCAGAGAAGTTGTTTTTAAGTCTCATGCGAGATACAGGGGGGTGAATCGCACGCGCAGTTATTAGTAGCGCAGAGGAAACGCGGTCAGGCTTGTTATGCGTTTTGCGTCGCCGGGCGCAAGGCAAACATACTGCTACCCGTTTAGCAACGAGATTGGCAAGATTTCCGCCATTGACCATGTGGACGATTTCAGATGGAAAAGGGTGAAATACCATATTTAAAAATGATAGAAATTTGGTAAAAAAATTTAAAACCTAAAATTTTTCAGTTTAAACTTTAAGTACACAGATTAATGAATATAGAATTCAAGGAAAGTGGAATTCTGCATTTTTAAAACATGCCTTGGTTCAGACCAACCTTAAGTCAATACACCAGCTAATCTCCACCGCCTGGGATTGAACCCAAGACCTCATACACCAAAGTCGAGTACCCTAACCATTTTCGATAGGTTTCCATGTAAAAAAAGGTAGGAAAAAAAGGTACAGGAGTCGGCGTTGTGGTGCAAAATATCTCTATATTTAAGATATGTAAAAACATCAAAATTGATAACCTGCCCAAAAGTGTCTCCTTTTGACATGACACGTCACATTTATACACCTGGGTTGAGATTTAAAGTGTCTTACTCAAGGGCATAACACAACGGCATTGCCAGGGCTCGAACCCGCAATCTTCCGAGTATGAGTCGGAGCTGAACTATGAAATAATTATGTTTTTGTAGTGTTCTCATCTTGGGATATTTATTAACTTTTGTTTGTGTTCTAAACTTTTTACCTTAATTCTTTTGTCATACTAATTAGCTAATGTACATTTTCTACTAGACATATAATTGTAATATCATATCATCACCCTGCTAGTTTTGAGAAAAAGTGCATAATATTGTTCGAGCATGCATATAAACATATTTTTTTCACCAATCTTTAGACTTCAAAATAGAAGGAATTGTTAAAAACGATTAGGGTGATGACTGATGACATAACTGATGCATGAAAGAATTAATCTTTTTCTTTCTTGTGACCCCAGACAAATTGAAACCTAAACCTCTGACTTTGTTGTATGCGGTGAAGTTAACAGACATAGCAGCAAATTTTAAAAAGATCCAAACAAACTAGTCCTACTTTTCCAAAAATGTTTACGTCTATGTGCACTTTACCGCACAAACTTATTTAACTGAGCGCTAACAGCTCAGAAATCACACCCTTGCTGTATTCGTTGAAATGCTTCTGTTTCCCCGCGCATATTCACTGTTGAAGTGATGTAATAATTGGATTAACTACCATAGCAATAGGTACGAAGAACGATATAATAACAAATCGTTTGTACCCATTGCTACGGTAGTTAATCAGATCATTACGTCACTCTGACAGCGAATAGTAACCCCGTGTCCGCCTGTCAAAATCACCATGGACATGTGACTTCACCTAACAATGCCGGTCAGGGATAGGCGCTCAGGGGTCTAAGTATTATTCTATGGTTGTGATCATGTATCATGTAAAGGCAGTCAGAAATTCTGACATTGTCTTCTAATGAAATATTTTAAAAAAGTGATTTTTTTGCATGCCTTTGATATTTTTCGTTTGAAATTTTTCCATTTCGAATTCTTTTCTTTACAGAAGACTTTGATTTTGATGCACCACCTGGCAAGAACCTGGAGACCAGTCCACATATAGAATTGCGTAAGTTGTTTGCCTTTATTTGATTTATTTTGTATTTTATTAGAACTTGTTTTGCCTGGGATACAAAGCTCCATGATCAACACTGTTTCCAGTTTGGCCCAGGGGTCACACAAAATACATGCATCAAAATACAAAAGAAATACATTCCATAACAATTTCATAGTTAATAATTACACCATAAAACACACCATACAATACCAAAATAAACATGTGTGCTGGCCGGCTGCAGTGCGGCAGTATCTGCAGGTCAAATGGGCTATTCCATTTAAAATCCACACTACCCCTGTGGAAGATTTTGGAAATATCTGCCACAGTGGGAGTATGAATTTCAAATGGAATGAGTACATAGGCAGCTCCATTTGAAACTCACCCTCCAACTGGAAGATTCAGGTTGAATCTTTCTTAGAGGGTGTATGGAATTCAAATGGAGCTGCCTAATGTACTCATTCCATTTGAAATTCATACTCCCCCTGTGGCAGATATTTCCAAAATCTTCCACAGGGGTAGTGTGGATTTTAAATGGAATAGCCCAATGTGTCTTATGTGGAATCCAAGGAGCAGAACACTGACTCAAGGTCATGGATGAAATTGGGCAAACAGACAAAAGACAAAAGCTACTAGCTGCTAAAAGTAGCCAACAGAAAGGACTTTCCAACCATCCAGCTCCCGTGGCGTGGTCAGGATTTTCTCCACACAGCACCCAGCAGCACATGTGATAAAATGTCAGCCCGCAGATAAGGTCGGATGTCGCTAATAATGATTTTGAGATATTGGCAAAGAAAGTGTTAAAATTCTTTTGTTTTATATTGTTTTCAACGATTGATCCAGGTGACGTAACTTCGCAAAAAAAAGTCGTATCAACATGGGGTTTTCAGTTTCTAAAAGCTCTAAAGCAAAATGTCCTCTTTAGAAACATGTGTAAAACTCATTTTCGACCAGAGTCGACATGTGACTCATTTCCCTTGATCATGTCACAATTTCACAATTTTTTTTCACCACTTTCACATATAATTCGAGCTGACAAAAGTTGTCAAGTTTGTTGTAATTCTATAATCATAGTTTTATACCCTTTTTTCAATCTACAGAGTTCTCGGATCAAACCAACTCACAGTTCTTCTGTCGGGTGTACTTTGCGGAACAATTCCGTCTACTGCGAAAGACAGTCTTCCCAAGTGGCGAGGAGACTTACATCCGTTCCTTATCCAGATGCGTCACTTGGCTTGCAAGAGGTGGAAAATCAGGGTCCAAATTCCTCAAGACAAGGGGTTAGTTAAAATGATGTTACGTACCTATTTGACCCTATGCCACGTTCATCTGAAAACAAAGTTCCATTGCGGGTTGTGTGTGACTTATTTGTACACCTTTTGTGCACTCTTCGAACCACATAGCCAATCAGAAAGCCACTAGAATGGAAAACATTCCGACTCATTGGGTAAATACAGTGAGAGAAGCATGGAAAACAAAACTGCCCTTTTGCACCTGGGTTTGCACAGAGAACCTTGTTTTGGTAGCAAGATGGCAAATCTGTGCAAAGGGTCAATTGGGGTCTGAAAATGAAAGTCATTTGAAATTTCTTGAACTGCTCACCTCGTTATTGCCTTTGATAATAACACCATCCAATCTTCCAGTCAGTTATGAACATATGAGTAAGAAAAAATGAAAGGTGATAATAAAAGAAACTAAAAAAAAGTGATGTATTGGCAATAGCTGCCTTCAGTGATTTTTATTATCATTGTTGTATTTTATATACTGTCATTTAATATTTCACGGTACTTCTTTGTTTTATGAATGCACATGGAATTGTAATATTGTGATAACACTTAAACAGTAATTTACAATATGTATTTTTACAGTGTATCTCATCACAATATTAGATGACAATAATAAAAGGTCACATAAGGCAGCCATTGCAAATGTGTCAGTATGTGATACAGGTAATTCATGATACAGCTTTCTACAACATGTATCTATGCACTGAAAATATGGTTTCAATAGGTGTAATGTAATGTAAGATGGAAGGTTGTGTCCACCTCTGGCCTCCTTTTAGAGAATAAGCGATAGGAATTTTTATTTTGCCTATCCTCTACCGTGTGATAGGACAGGCAGGTCCAATATTTTGAGTAGTGGATGCCGGCGCAGCCGTATCCACTACGATAAAAATATTGGACCTGCCTGTCGCTCTATCATAGGTAGAGGATAGGCAAAATAAAAATTCTATCGCTTATTCTCATTCTTAGTCAGTTAAATATTATTTTAATAACTGTAAACAAATTTTTTAAGCAAAAACTAAGTTACCGTCATAAAAACTCCCCTTATTATAAAATGAACGAAACTTGTTTACAACTTCACGTATTCTGTTGCGCGTATTGCTAGCGCGTTCGCGTATTCCGCACTAGTCTACGCATCCAGCGCGATACATACGTGCACCTCAATACGCGTGTTATGCATTATCAAGACGCATGATGACGTGGGGTCGTCTACGGCCTGATAAACGGCACCCGAAATCATGCGATTGTCCAATCAGAAATGTGTCTACAAACTAGACCACTCCCACTGACTAAGAATGCCCTTTTGGACGGCTCCGCCATGCCTAATTAGTGACATGTTAATTAACTTATTCACTTTAAGAAATTTATTAATCTAAAAATAATCTTTGGCATGGAATAAACTTTGGCATGGAAATAAAATATCTATCTATGTTTATATGCAAACCATTATTGTATACAAGTTTTGATTTTTTTTTATACAACCTTTTTTTAATTTTTGCAAAGGCATTTTCTTACATAATTTCTTTAAGAAATAAATTCCATTTGTGTTTTTGTTTGTTTCATTTTCAGATAATCGTTTCATACTGAAGCAGATATCTCGTTTTGAGCTGCCGTCCTTTCTTGAATTTGCTCCTCATTATTTCCAGTACATTCAGAAGGCTTACACAGAGCAGGTAATATATTGGGCGATTCCATTTAAAATCCAGTCTCCTCCTGTGGAAGAATTTAGAAATACGTTCCACAGGCGGAGTATGAATTTCAAATGGAATTAGCACATCAGGCAGCTCCATTTTCATACACCCTCCGAGAAAGATTAAACCTGAATCTTAATGGACAGTGAGTTTCAAATGGAGCTGCTAATGTGTTTATTCCATTTGAAATTCATACTCCCCCTGTGGAATGTATTTCCAAAATCTTCCACAGGGGTAGTATGGATTTTAAATTGAATAGCACATTACTACAAAGGGTAAGGATAGATCACATCATTTCTTGTGGCATACCATAAAAACTTGATAGTTCGCATATGTGCTTACTATCAAGCGCTTTTGAAAACATGAAATTGTACCAAAGTCTGGCCCTCTACCAACTAAGCTAATGGGGTTGAGACACAAATTTGCAGGTTTACTTGTTCGTATATAACTATGTGTATCGATGATTTGCTTAAAACCCTTTACAATTTTGTAGATGGGGCAATTCATGTTTACATGTTTTAGAAGCGCTCAATAGTAAGCACATATGCTAACTATCGAGTTTTTACGGTATACAAATAAAGATGGGCTATAGAGGGTCATCTCTTCAGATCATGCTGGGCGATTAAATTAGTTTGATACAAATAATGTGTACTGATCCCATTTTGTGAAACAAATTGGGAGAAATGTAGAATCCATGGTGCCCAAACAAAAAGTGTGTGAAGTCCAAGATGATACCATTATCCAAATTGACAAAATCCTTAAAATTATTCATTTTTTGGCAATTTTGATTTTGGTGTCTAATTGGGCAATTCCATTTGAAATCTATACACCTCCTATGGAAGACATGACCTTAACCACCCACACAGGGAGTGTGAATTTCAAATGGGGTTACCTGAATGGGTGACTCCATTTGAAATCCACACCCCTTGTGTGACAGATTCAGGTCATGACTTCTTTAGGGAGTGTATGGATTTCAACTGGAATAGCCCATTGTTTGCATTTTGTGAACCTGATAAAACCTGGGCTGTAGATACAACATTTTTTCATGCTACAAAATTGCATATATATTACCAGATCTGTGGCGGAAAAAAAATTCTGATCCAAACAATCCAAACCCACTCACAGGCCTGTACAGGGTGTCCCAGAATGATTTATACCGAGAAAGATGGAATTGTTTATGTATGAATGGCATATTTATTGGTCATATTGTTTTGCATTTTAAAATCTACATATATTTAGCCTTCTCAGATTTTTTAGATTTTAAAAATTGGACGTTTCTAGTAGAAGTTAGAGAGGACTGTGTAAAAATGGTGAATTCCAAGTTTTGACAAGACAAGCTATTTTGAAAATCTGTAAAATTACTAACCGTTCAGCACAAAGTAATGTTCTTATTCTACTAAATAGTCAATATCTATTGTTTATTTATGATGTTACGAAGCAATAATTGTATGGAATAAAGAATTTGCTACGCTTGAGTGACCTTAAACTATTCTGTCTTTGGCGGCAGTTTTGAAGACAATTATTGAGGTGTGTGAGTTCCATCATTTGAAATGCCGGCAGAGATGGATTTTTCATTAAAGTATAGATAAGGTTCGTCCTTAGTATCACAGCATGCATTTATGTCCACAGTATATTGGCAAACCCACAGCTACGTAACGAAGAAGATTAAAATTTACTGCGGAGGATCCTTGAGGAAGTTATATCCTCTGTAATAATGACATTTTTGGGTAAAATTTTTGGTAAAAATCACATAAAAAGTATGTTTTTCAACCTAAATATCTGATGTCATATTGAAATGTTTCACTTAATCCCATATCAAGAATAATTTCGCATTGTAAGCTCTACATCTGTGCCAAATTTCCTATCAAAGAATGTAGGATTTCTCCAATATATTGCACAGTGCGGCTGGACGATGGTGATAAACGATCCATGTGTTATGATGCCTTTGCAATGCAGTTTTCGTCCATTTTCAGTAATAACAATGTCACGCCAAAACGAATCAAGCTATTTCCATGAAAGTCACAGAATAAGTAGGAGACATGTGTGGCATTGTATTGCACTTATTAAAATTAGTTACACTCTTGGCTATATATTTTTGATATTTTGTTCAAACACGGTATAAATCATTCTGGGACACCCTGTATTATTATGAATTTGCAGAAGCCTACAGCACTTGCCAAGATTATAGGTGTATACAAGGTTGGTTATCGCAATCCGGTAACGAACACAGCGCAGAAACAAGATCTTCTAGTCATGGAGAATCTCTTCTACAAGCGCAAGATGTCTCAAGTCTTTGATCTCAAGGGATCTATACGTAACAGACATGTGAAGACGACGGGACAAGACGTACAGCCTGATCTGGTTCTTATGGATGAAAATTTACTGAAACGTAAGGCAATAATGAGTATGGGTCAATTTAAAGAGTTTATTCATGTTAACCCCCTGAGCACTACCTGCCGATTTAACAGTGCCTCTGATTGGTCAATTACATGATATCTTCACTTAGATCACCAATCAGACTGGAGCTTTGCAAATAAATTCACCCCAATTTTTTTGTATGGTGAAATTATTCTAACAATGTTGCTGATTGGTCCAATTGATAATGAAAACTTCTTTTCAGGTAGGTAGTTCTCATGGGGTTAAGGCACATCCAACACTATAGACGAATCCAACGAGCCAAGTCATGGTCAGCATTTGGTCGGCCATGACGGGTCCCCGCATGCACCACACTGGTGTAGTGACTGCCCAATTGGGTGGATTAAAGCCGCTTAAAAATCAATGTTAGATTCTTTTGTGTTGTAAACTGTCATCATTCTTTTGTCTACGTGTAACACAAGTGATAGAATGCAGTTTAAAATACCCTCCAAGGCCGCATTATTTCACATTTTATGTGACATTAAGCCGACGGGGACCCAACTTTGGCAGCCATTAAGGTATAGGAATGTGTGAATTTGAATTTGTCTATACAATGCAAACATATAAAGTTAAATTTCTATGAACATTTGTGCTGAGACGAAAATATTTTCGTCTCAGCATTTGTGAGCCTCTAGCTTGATTTCAAAGCATTTGAGGATTTCTTAAAATCCACAGCAAATTTTGAGATATCCAACCAAGCTACAAAAATTGAATTTAAATGATCTAAGGATTCTGTCCAAATCACAATGATATGTAATCACATCTCAACATTTTTTCAGATGAATGACAAGTTTATACAGTTTTGCCACATACTCTAACCCGAATACAAATCTTGTTTTTCCAGATATGGTTGATTCACCTTTGTACATCCGAGCCCACAGTAAGACAGCGTTAGCCTTTGCTATACATTACGATGCTACATTCTTAGCCAGTCATCTTATCATGGATTATTCATTACTTGTTGGCTTGGATGAAAACTCTGATGAATTAGTAGTTGGCGTAATAGGTAAGTTATTCATGTACATATGAGCACGCAGTAAGACAGTGTTAGTCTTTGCTATAGACCCTATGCAATGAACCAACCAGAACTAAATAACAATTGAAATGGCAGAGAGACAGGTCTCTAGATCGGCTTCACAACCATTCATACCTAACACCTGTTTTATTATCATACGAATTGGCCCATGGTACCTTATGGAGGAAAGAATTTAATTTACATGAGGACTGGTGACTCTTTCATGAGTGATTGTATTGCATATAACCCTCTATACAGTGGGCTCTTCTTCTTCCGTATTAGTGCCTCCCTCATATGTATGAGTATTATCGCACTGCGTACAGACAAGCTGTACTTATTTTTACTCTGGAACCTTGAGTAGATGAGTGTATTTTTGAAGTACAGTCAACAGTACCGGGATGATCCCCTGCTCTTTTCGAATAGCCTGTGACGTTCTTTAACGTGCACACTGCATTAATGTCAGAAATACATGTACACGGGACCGACGGCTTAAAGTGCCCTCCAAAGCACTAAGAAAGTAGAGTGAAGTGTCTTGCTGAAGGACACAAAGAGCCAGCCGAGCTCTGGCGAACCTGGGTTTCGAACCCTTGACCTTTGGATTCACAGTCCATCGTCTTCCCTCGCTCCCCTCTGGCTTTAACTACATTTTCGGCAAATGAGTATTTCAATGGAAATCACCCAATTGACCTTTTCGGTAAATCCCATAACCCTTTGCGAGTACACCTGAGAACTCGTCATTTGGCCTTGTCGGCGCAGAGCGGCGTGGCGCAGAATGAGCGAGTTCTTAGGTGTACTCTAAAAAGGCTTATGGATTTACCGAAAAAATCAATTGTCTATTTTATTGAAACCCATACTCCCTGTGGAAGACTTTAGCTAAATCAGGGGAGAATGAGGATTTCAAATGGACAAATCAGTCAATAGAAGTGGACCAATTTGCCACCATGGGTTCAGTAGACTAATAGAAAGAACAGAGGATACATTAAAACATCCACTGAATGAGTAACCCAGGCAAAAGAAGAAATAAAACAAACACAACAAAATGATGGAAATATATATAACTAGATTTCGCGGTTCTTGGGTTGGGCGGTTCTCGTGATAGGCTTATCTCTAATTACCCAACACCCTTTACCCATAATACTTGTCCTGACCTTTCAAACTACTACGATATACGTCTCTCAATTATTAAGACACAACTTAATCAACTCTGTTTTGTAGCTGTGACGCTTACTTCGGTACCCATCATCTGAAAACCCATCGTTCGCCTCTTCCAAGCCCTTTCCTGCTACTACATTGGAGGACCCAAAATAGCAGAAATTCTAGTAGTGTCTGGATGTAGGCCGTCAATTCAATCGGGAGAAATTTGAACGCAAACAGGTTCTATAGGCCATACCATAACTGATGATTTTTATGTTAATCATGTCTTGAAAATAGGCCTATTGGTCCGATGAGATGCACCTGTTAGTCACACTGTAATGTTTTCCGATACGCGATGCGGTACTTTGTGCACACCCCAGTTGATACTCTGCGATAGCATACTACAAGCACGCGATATCGCACTGCGCGAATGTGATAGCGCACGGACGGACACTCTGTGATTAGTATTATGATGTGTGGAATTTAGAGTTGATGGTTGGACCCTGGATCTCCGATTGCAGTTGGAAGTGTTTTATTGACCGTCTATGCAGAATAAAGGGTAGCTTACTTCATTAAATGAAATATGATATCTGTACTTTAATTAGCATTGGGTTAGATCTTATACTTCCCTTATTGTTTTTGACAATATGGTCTAATGTTTATCTAATGTGTTACTTTTGTTTCAGATTACATTCGTACTTTTACATGGGACAAGAAGTTAGAAATGATTGTGAAATCATCTGGCATAGTGGGAGGCCAAGGTAAGGTTTGCTTGTGTTCTACTTTTTACCAGGGAACCGAGGGCAATAATCGGAATACAGTATTTGTAAATAAACATGTTGAACTCCGTCAAATTGATTGTATGAACTATGTGTTCATTACTATGGGTCTTTATGTTATATGTCCATGCGTGAAGCCCGGGGCGTGAAGCTACAAGATTTTCAACAGATCGATATTGATGTATATATAGGTGCTGGAATGATTAAGCAATTGTCATACCTCATTTGTACAGCCTGCAATTAAAAGAGGACATACGTGATAGTGAAAACTAACATTTTGTTTGGAAAAAATAAAAAGTCTTATTTTTAATGCAAATTGCACATTATTGCTTTAATTACACATACAGTAAATAAAATGGACATCAGCACAATTAAATGGGTAATTAATTACTTATTATTTTGGTCTTATTATTTTATTTTGACAGGGAAAATGCCTACAGTGGTTTCACCAGAATTATATCGCACCAGATTCTGCGAGGCAATGGACAAGTACTTCCTGTTAGTACCTGACCGATGGACTGGACTAGGCCAGTTGGAATTCTAAATGTATTTATAGTCAGGTGAAGTCAGTAACTTATATGAAGGTATACATTAAGTTTTGAGTGTTGTGGGTGCAACTTTCAACTTTGAGGCACAATGGCTGCACGCACTATCAATCATATGGGGATGAATGCGGGCCAAAGTCCACTTGATCAGTAGTGGGACAATAGCGGATATTGGTAGCATAGTGCCTCTTAAAGGAGTATTTTGTGATCCTAGCATCCTCTTTTTATGACATTTTCAGTTATATCCACTAAAGAAGCTTATTTTCAAACTGTCATTTGATGCCGATTTTATGTTTGTGAGTTATGCATGATTTATGTTTTACACTGCACTGTGTTGTAATTTTGTTCTGTTATCCAGAACGTAATACAAATTTGATGATATTTTTGCTTAACAAATTAATTTGCAAGTAACTTGTACATAAACATTATGTAGCAAGAGGTTTCTAGTGGTATAAAAATCTCAACTTTTTTTGAGAAAAGTGGGGGGATGAGGCTGTGGATCACGAAATGCTCCTTTAACTGAACTTGTACATGTGGCATGATTCCCAGGATAACAGTCTTTCTCGATGTGGACAACATTCCAATTCTCCGTGTGGACAACATTCCAACTTAGAAACAAATTGGGTTATGCACGCCACAACTCTCCAACCCACACACAAGGTAAAACTTATTAATCCAGCATGATGGTGCTATTTAATTTGAAACCATGCACAATGTGCATATACATACCTGCCAACTACTCCGATTTTCGCGGAGTTACTCCGATTTCCTGAGTTATAAACCCCGAAAATCGGAGTACTCCGATTTTCTGGAGAAAAAAAATTTTAAAAAAAATATTTTTTTTTTTTTTTTTTTAATTTGTTTTAAATTTCTTTTCCAAAGTTTTCGGCGACTTTGGAGAACCACTGGACCTATTCTGAAGTGCTAGGATCATTCACAGTTAATTTAAAAACAATTGGAAAAAATTACAAAAAAATTACAGTTTGTTATCCTTAATATGCAAACCACTAACTAATGTTTACCTCTTCATCTAGCACATATTATAAAATGCATGGAAAACCAATGCATGTATAATATTGTGATAGATGAAGAGGTAAACATTAGTTAGTGGTTTCCATATTATAGATAACAAACTGTAATTTTTGTAATGTTTTCAATTTTTTTTTTCAAATCATCTGTGAATGATCCTAGCACTTCAGAATACGCCTAGTGTTTCTCCAAAGTCAACAAAACTTTTGACATGTTTTTCAACGAATGATCGTTATGTACAAAAGTATAGGAAACTGCATTTTTAAAAGCACATTTTCTATGTGAAGGAAGCATATTTTTCAAACTTGTAAAAACAAGTCCCAGAATGTTTTTTCACATTTTTTCAGTCATCAAATATGTGTTGAAATTGTTGCCAGATATGGAGTATAAATCACTCCTCAAATGCAACCTTCAGAATAGGTCTAGAGGTTCTCAAGTTGCCAAAAACTTTGAAAAAATTAAAATAAAATGGGATTTTTTTTTTAAATTTTCACCTTTGTATTGTGCATCATATCAATGTCCTATCAGTCACGTAGGCCTTGTTATAAAGCCAAAAAATCGCTTCAACGAATGATCGTTATGTACAAAAGTATAGGAAACTGCATTTTTAAAAGCACATTTTCTGTGTGAAGGAAGCATATTTTCAAACTTATAAAAACAGGTCCCAGAATGTTTTTTCAAATTTTTTTCAAAGGTTGTAGTCATCAAATATGTGTTGAAATTGTTGCTAGATATGGAGTATAAATCCCTCCTCAAAGTGTATAAAAGCCTAGGGCTTCATTTTCACCTTGTTGTTTTTCTATAAAATGTGTCTAATGTGAAGGGGCTTATAAGGGTTTTTACAGTGTAGAAACCCTCTAGCTTTGGGGGGCTTCGCCCCCTCAACCCCACACCCCACCAAGGGCTTTTAAGCTGGCCCCTGGACCCCCGCCGTCGTCAGAGGCGATACTACGGGCGCGAAGCGCCCTACGTTCGCCATGTACTCTGTTTTCTAGGTTTTCAATGTTGGCAGGTATGCATATAGAGTGCAATGTGCTATAAGACATGATTAGTTCTACATGTATGCTTCTGGCAAATTTAGTTTTCAATTTTTGTGAATACTATAGTTTTTGGGTTTTTTTATTGAAAAAAAGTATTACTATTTTTTATGGAGTTGACCTACGGCGCGGTAGAGAGACTGACAATGAGAGCGGGTGCTTAAGATCTCAGGCATTTTCAAGTTTCCTCCTTTATCACAGAATAGAGTAATAAGACACATTTTCGTTTGGTAAAATAAAGGCGTAAATAGGCGACACGGTAAAATCTCAGTGTCTTCACAACTCTTGCTGGAAGAATATGATTTTAAAAGTTATAATATGTAATGATGATAATAATCAAATAATAAAAAATTAAGATTATTGCTATATCATATTTAAAATTGTTTAAATCTCACCATAGCGATTTAATTAGACATCCATAGATGCGATATAACTCGCACAGAATGAAAAATGTTTACAAAATACTTCAGACAGAATAATACCCACCTAACCTTGCACTTGTAGGACTACTGCATTTTCTCTTCCGTCCCGCCATCTTGCTGACGTCAGGCCTGACATAGCAACGACAATTTGGCATATCAACGTGTGACAGAATTGTCCGATAAACATCTCTATCGTTGCATACCCATTCGTATTAAAGCAGGGAATAGTAAAGTGTCAGTAGCAATACACCCATACAAGTCGCCATTACATCATAAACTTACCGTATTTTGTCTCCTGGAAATTTTATCAAGTAGATCTTCCCTGAGCTGCTGTTCTTGCATGATTGCATGCAGCACCTAGCCTTCTTTCTAGGCATGCTTCCGAAGATCCTGGCTAGTATGTTTACAAACAAAAATAATACCGACCGTGTGAATTGGGTCAAGTTCAAAAAAACTGAAAATGTGTACATTTTAGCGTGGTCAATGAAAACATCGTCTGTACATAGACTTATTCGAGTCTGCAAAACCTGTATTTAGATGTTTTAAATGCTTGCCTCAGAGCTGCCAATATTGGAATATGTAAAGTGCTGAAAATTTCTGCGAACTGTAAAAAAAGCATAAGATGTGGCGCTCTCACGCTAAGGGCAGCGGCCCTTGCATGGGATCAGCGCCCACAAAATCTCCTGGATGTTAGCTTTTTGAGACCCTTAAAATGCCTTTCCACAGCTACTTAACCTTTTTGGGGGGCAAAAGGACAGGATTGTGGGCGTATAATTGATTGATTTGACATTTGCTTGTCGACTGCTTCAGGCAATGCACCATCTACAGGCACCATTGGCCGGTTTGGAAGTACAGATCACATTGTGTCTCGCCAACAAACGGGGCAGACCAAATAATGGCGCTGGGCCGATGTTGGAGACTGGTGAATCTGGGTATTTTGTTTTTGCTGCGATCTTGTTGCAGGATGTGCGATGTGCACCCCCATGAGTATCCTGTTGATCGTTTACACTCCATGCAAGCAATCCCATAGATGGACGGAGAGTAGAGTCACAGGAAAGCTTAGGAAAGTATCCCAGAGAGGTTTATTTTGTTTGTTTCTTTCTTTAAATGGTCGCGATCGAAAACAAAAAAATAACAGTTTTTGGTTTGCTTGTTTCAAAAATACACAATTTCCACTGTAAATATATTGGAATGTTTAAGTCCAGTCTATAGAGGTTTGGTTTGTTTGATAACGATCAAACTGTTTCCAGTATGAAAGCTATAGGTCGTTTCATTAATAATGTCAGTTTTGGAATTTTGATTTGCTCCATATTTAAACAACTGCCGAGCATAGATTTATTATTCCACACAAATTTTTTAGTTGTTTCTTTATTTTTTTTGTTTTTATATAGACCAAAATAATTTTTTTTTTTACATTTTGGTTCAACCAAATCCTAGAGTAAAATGCATTGGGTTATCATCTCGTTCATTGTTTCAGTATTTTGAATTTTTATACACCTTTCTACTGGCAACACCCGTAACTTTTGAAAAAGTTAATACAAATTTGGGCCACAAATTTCTTGTTCAAAAAGTGCTATTTTTACTAGCAAATATTAAGAAATACAACCAATAATTATTATGCACCTCCTGCTGACTATATGCACTGTATAAAATAAAATATAAATAAAAAGATAATAAACATAAAATAAATAAATAAAATAAAATTTAAAAAAAAAAAAAAAAATTTAAATAAATAAATAAATAAATAAAAATAAATAAATAAATAAATAAATAAATAAATAAATAAAAAATAAATAAATAAATAAATAAATAAATAAAAATAGATAAATAAATTTTGGAATTTATATAGCGCTTTTTCCAGAGGATTCAAAACGCTGAAATTGAGCACTGTCTTGAATGATGATTTCAAAATGGTCAATATGGAATATGTACAGTTGGCGTAATGCTTCCATGACTTGAGTTTTTGGAGATCCTGTGACAGGTCGCCGAGAGAACATTAACCGTCTCCACCACTTTGCTGAAAACAGAAAATAAGAAAGAAAAAAAAAAAACATGTCAATTTCTACGCTTTCTATATGAAATCAGTTTTTGTTATTATTATTCACTTTTTAATATTTTCGAACATATCGAGTATAGTTCAGATGTATATAATTTGATTTTTTATTCTACGATAAAATTTCTAAATGTTGCAAGCATAATGGCGTTGGGCTTGATGCATGAGCGTCAATCCTGAAAAAAAAAATAAGAAAAAAAATAATGACAGTCTTCTTGTATTAGTCTTCGGGAGTATTATTCGGATTGGCATGATGAGTTTGGTTTCCAGCAAGACGTGGCATGTGTTCTTGAACCCCGATATTAGTTGCAATAACCTTTGCTTCTTGCATTGGTACCACTTGTCATGAAAGTGGTCAATTAAGAATAACTTGTTGATATCTCATTCTGAGATTCCCCTGAGCAGGATTTCCTTGTGAATCTTCATTATCTTTTACAGAAGTCATCAACAAAATCTTTTGAAGTAATGTCTCACCTTTTTATCATGGTACCACATCCTGGTTCATCACCAGGGACAGGCGATTTTGCGCAGAACTTTTTTCCGCACAATTGGCTATTTTTTCCCTATGGGCAGGGATACATGATTTGCACTGAAAAAAGAGTTTCGCGCAATTTGCTATTTTTTTCGTGCAAATCGCCTGTCCCTGTTCATCAGGAATGCTAAGCATTGATCATTTGAGGGCCAAGACATTTGTTAATTTACTTCTTCAGCCAGTCGTGGCTACATATAGAATTTACATCGAGAACTGACTCAGTTCATAAAATGGGCTATTCCAGTTAAAATCCACACTACCCCTGTGGAAGATTTTGGAAATATCTGCCACAGAGGGAGTATGAGTTTCAAATAGAATACGCAGTTGGGTAACTTCCATTTGAAAAACTCACTCCAGTTGTGGAAGATATAGGTAAAGCCATAATACAGGGGAGTACAGGTTTCAAAATGATTAACCCTGACTAATTAGATTTGAAAAACATACTCCCCCTGTGGCAGATATTTCCAAAATCTTACACAGGGGGAGTGTGGATTTTACATGGAATAGCCCAAATGGTCTGAGACAAACAGTATGCATTATATATATCACTGCTCTAAATGTCATCAAACATTTCAAACAAAGCAACAAAATTGGCCAAACATTGGTTGCAACTGATGCTACTTCTACATTCACTGACGACACTGCTGGTTGGTCAATAGATGACAGTAGGCACGTTCTCAATCTCTCCTTTACCCTTATTCGCCTTCGAAGAGCAGATCCGTCGGAACACCATCCGCAACTCGCCCTTGAAAATCGCCTCATATATTTCTGCTACCAGCGATTTTGAATCAAACATTAAACTCTTTGAAGATGCCATGTCGTATATTCAATCGAATTTGTAAAGATGAAATGCGTAAAGTAGATCAAAATCTGTGATAAATCATTCAAAATTGAGAGAAACTCAAAAGGCGTACCTGTAACTTACAGTTAGCTTCTTTCTTCAAATCAGATTACACACATCTATCGATTACTGCCTACCAATCTGTCTTCTCTTTTTTTCAATCTGTTGT
This sequence comes from Amphiura filiformis, assembly GCF_039555335.1. Lineage (NCBI taxonomy): Eukaryota > Metazoa > Echinodermata > Ophiuroidea > Amphilepidida > Amphiuridae > Amphiura > Amphiura filiformis. Next base: position 49,980,126 of record NC_092633.1, on the reverse strand, counting down.
TTGAACATATTTAATATGTAACAACAACAACAACAATATCAACAAAACAAGAGTAAGATATAGATGATGGAAATGATAATAATAATAATAATAATATTAGTAATAAAATGATTAGTAGTAATCCTGGTAAAAGTGACAATCAAAATAAAAAGCATAAAAATGTACAAATACTCTACCCATACGTAAAACAAATTTCAAAATTGTTTTATATAGACGGCTTAAGATGAAATAAAGGCTATATGCATTGATTTTAGATTATTTTCAAATAACAAAAAGCTATTTAATATCAGCACTGAGATTTTTTCATACTATTGTTAATTATTCTATCGTAAAATACTGTCAAGGTTGTTCACATGCTGACGAGTGCAGGTCAATTATTCGTCAAGTCTGTGACGAAAATGGGAGGATCGGTTACAACTGGTGTTATTTTTACATTCAGTGACAACACTGCTGTTGGTCAATAGATGACAGTGGGCATGTTCTCAATCTCTCCTTTACCCTTATTCGCCTCTGAAGAGCAGATCCGTCGGAGCACCATCCGCAACTCCCCCTTGAGAATCACCTCATATATTTCTGCTATTGGCGATTTTGAATCAAACATTAAACTGCCATGTCGTATATTCAATCGAATTTGTAAAGATGAAATGCTTAAAGTAGATCAAAATCTGTGATAAATCACTCAAAATTGAGAGAAACTCAAAAGGCGTACCTGTAACATACAGTTAGCTTCTTTCTTCAAATCAGGTTACACACATCTATCGATTACTGCCTACCAATCTGTCTTCTCTTTTTTTCAATCTGTTGTTTGAACATATTTAATATGTAACAACAACAACAATGAAATCAACAAAACAAGAGTAAGATATAGATGATGGAAATGATAATAATAATAATAAGATTAGTAATAAAATGATTAGTAGTAATCCTGGTAAAAGTGACAATCATAATGAAAATCATACAAATGTACAAATACTCAACCCATTTTGTTTTATATAGACGGCTTAAGATGAATAAAGGCTATAAAATTATGCATTGATTTTAGATTATTTTCAAATAACAAAAAGCTATTTAATTTCAGCAGATTTTATCATACTATTGTTAATTATTCTATCGTAAAATACTGTTAGTGTTAAGGTTGTTCACATGCTGACAAGTGCAGGTCAATTATTCGTCAAGTCTGTGATGAAAAGGGAGAATCGGTTGCAACTGGTGTTATTTTTACATTCAATGACGACACTGCTGGTTGGTCAATAGATGACAGTGGGCATGTTCTCGATCTCTCCTTTACCCTAGTATATTGGCGGTTTGCCATGCTGACCTCATCAATGACCAGAAGTTTACATCGGCGAATCAATTCGGCGTACGGAGAGATGTTGCACATGCTCTCATCAGTTATATTGATGGGTACTTTAAGTTGCGAATGAAGGGTTCGGCCCTTTGGAAGCAAGGTGGCAGCAATACCACTTATTGCTGTTGCAAGTGCTACTACCTGTTTGGACCGAACATGTGCCAAGATCGTTGAAAGAACATGTCTTGCCAGAACCTCCACTGGCTTTGAGAGATATCAGCAACCCTTCATCATTGTCTAGAGAGGATACCACAGTACTGTAAACTTCTCGTTGTTCTTCATTCAGTTTGGTAAAGTTTGTTTCATCAATGTGCTAAAGTGTTTCTATGTCATGATCAAGCTCTTGTCTGACCTCTTTTGGTAGAAGATTGTGTGCATGTGATGCAGGTGGTTTTGGCAGGCCGAAATCGCGCTGTAAATCTAAAGCCTCCTTTTCAAGTCTATCTTGAAGGTAAATGAGTACTTCATTGACAACGGCATTGTTTGGTTGTTCAAGATGTTCCCTATGCATATATGTAAAGTCTTCACAAAGGATCAGATGGTCGGATCCAAATGAGAATTCGCACTGTAAATCTAAAGCCTCCCTTTCAAGTCTATCTTGAAGGTAAATGAGTACTTCATTGACAATGGCATTGTTTGGTTGTTCAAGATGTTCCCTGTGCATCAAGTCTTCACAAAGTCTAGGCAAATGTCGCTCATAGAAGGACAAAGGATCAGATGGTCGGATCCAAATGAGAATTGTCACAAAAAAGTCTCTAAGCTGGTTGCCAAAACGAATCCCTGCAGCCTCTTCCATGACTTTGTCAATTTCTGTGTTATCCTCGAGAAGTCCTAATTTGAGGCAAGTGGCTTGAAAAGTTGGTTGTTCCTCTCCTGCAACTGTCCGCAGATCATCGTAGTTAGTACCTCCCGTTTGATGATGAAGCAACATTCGAAGAAAGTAAAGCTCAGACTGGTTAGCATTCAAGCTGATGACAGGTATCCGCCCAATCATGTCCGAGTGTGTACCATTGTTGCTGCTGCGGCATTATTGTTTCCTCTTTTGCCATTGAGTTCCGCTCCACGTGTAATGCTTTGGAATGTCTGGATAGAGAATCTCCTTAGCATCGGGATCTTGTTGATTTAGCACAAACCACTCCGCCAATTTCGTTCTTGGGGGACCTGGATCAGCAGCTTGTCCTTTTGCAAATAAAACCAGCTGTTCTTGGTCTAGATGACATGGAAGCTTCATGACAGCAGGATACCTTTGATGGAGTTTGAATTCGTAGATTCTCCACAATGCATGAGAGGCGCTAACAGAATCAGAATCAGAATCAGATTTTATTGACATTCATCTTACAACAAGATATGGTCAAAACATATATAATAATACGATATATATAATACAAATAAAGTACAAGAACAATACAGTTTACAACTATAAAGAATATAATATAAATTAACTAGGCATAGGCCTATTATTTAAATCCCGCTTTTCAAATGCAGTATAAATGAAATTGGCAACTGCATTGGTGGTGTCAAAATCATTGGCACCCAAGATAAGAAGAAACTTATCATTTTCAGTTAAATTGTTTGTAACAAAAATATCATCTATTAACGTCATAAATCTATTACGGATATCGTTATATAAGGAACATTTCATAATGAAATGAAATTAGTCCTCAATTTCATTGAGATTACAATATTTACAAATTCTCCGTTCTGGAGGCAATTTAGGTGAAACATATCTATCCATTTCAATCCTTAATTTATGACAACTAATTCTAAGTTTACAAAAAGTAGATCTATGCCTACGTTTTAATAATGTAACATAATTTTCTAATGAAAATGAACGCTTGAATTGACAATAAGTTCAAGTTTAGTCTGATGGTTTTTACAACATTTAACCATGAATTATTATAAACAGTTTTTAGACTATCTACAATTAATGTGTTAAAATTAGCCTTATTAATCATGGTAGGTCTATTCCATATGTCATATTTATCAATCAGTTTCAAAACATTCATAATTCGTGGACCAAGAAAAGGTGTTTAGTTTCCTGTTATCAATCAGAGCCTTTGTTACAAGAGAGGTTGAACCTAACATGCAGTTTAAATTAAGTTTCCACCAATATTTTATAGCTAAAGCAATCATAGTAATGAGAATGGGGTAACTTCCCAATTCTCCACGTGCAACATTATTTGTAGCTTTCTTATGAACACCCAGTACTGTTTTACAAAATTTTATATGTACATTTTCGCCAGGAGGCTTATCACAAATATTTACAAAATTAGTATCATTAATGTTTTTACATAAATAAGGCACCCATATTTCACTGCCGTAACTTAAGATTGGTTGAATGAGAGTGCGAATAATGTAGAGCTGCACTTATAAGAGTTGCTATAAAGGTTTTCACGAACTTTAAAATATGCTTTTAAAGCTTTATCTTTCAGCCTAACCATAGCATTTTGAAATGAACCTGATGGTGTGAAAATAACACCCAAGTAGCAGTATTCATTAGTTATTTTAAGATCAGTATTGCCATAAGTAAATGTGAAGTTTGAATGAGATGACCTTTTTATTAAAGATCATGACGTTAGACTTGTTAATATTTACAGAAAGCTTCCATTTTAAACAATAATTATTTAGATTATCAAGTGCTTGTTGGAGACCTTGAGCACTTTCAGAAAGAATGACAAGATCGTCAGCATACATTATACAAGATAGACGATATTTATCAAGCAATACTGGATCACATGAATTGTCAAATATTTTTGGAATGTCACTGGTAAAAATATTAAAAAACATTGGGCTAAGAATACATCCCTGTTTGACTCAACTGTTGTATAAAACGTGTCGGTTAACTTACTATCATATTTTACAGCAAAATTGACTGAAGAGTACATATCACGGATAATATTAATCAAGTGACCACCTATTCCAGCCTGCATCAGTTTATATAACAGTGCGCTTCTCCATACGGTGTCAAAGGCTTTTGAGAAGTCAATAAAACAAACAAAAAGTTTTGACTTTACTGAGTTCAAGCTTTGGTTCAAGTATTTGTCGATAAGAGATTTAAGAACGAGAATATGATCACTCGTACGGCTACCCTTTCTGAAACCAATTTGTTCAGTTGGAATGGTCTTGTATTTATCTGTAAATAAAACAAGGCGATTATGTAAAACTAAGCAAAATAATTTGCATAGATTACTGGACACTGCTATACCACGATAGTTTCCTGGATCTGTTTTATCACCTTTCTTATGAAGAACAGTCAGTGTACTTAATCTCCATCTTGATGGAAATTTACCGCTAGTATAAATTGTGTTAAATAGTATGCATAAAGCAGGTGCAAGAATATGAATACCTTCTTTTAACATTTCGTTTCTTATACCATCAACTCCTGGTGCTTTGTTGTTCTTCAGTTTCAGACCTGCTTTAATGACTTCATCTGGAGTTATGTTAAAATTTAATTCATTATCCGAGAAGTCATAATGATCCCAGAGGCTGTTTAAAGAGGCCTCAAAATCTTTATCACTGTGTACGATATTTCTGTTCATCAGTGTTCATCAGTGTTCATCGAGCATTCACATATTTCTGTTCATCAGTGTTCATCGAGCATTCACATATCGTTCTACCTCATCATTAGTGATGTTTACCTCTCCATTGGCTAGACGAACCATCACTCGGTCACTCCCTTTAGTGATGTACTTGTATAAGTATTTAACAGCCCCGCTTAGTAATAAAATGATTAATAGTAATACTGAAAAAAAAATAACAATCATAATAAAAAGCGTAAAATGTATAAATACTCAGCTTATTCGTAAAATTTCAAAATATTTTTATATAGATGGCTTAAGATGACATAAAAGCTATATGCATTGATTTTAGATTATTTTCAAATAACAAAAAGCTATATAATTTCAACAGATTTTTTCATACTATTGTTAATTATTCTATTGTAAAACACGGTTAAGGTTGTTCACATGCTGATAAGTGCAGGTCTCTCCTTGACCCTAGTATATTCGCCTTCAAAGAGCAGATCCGTCGGAACACCATCCGCAACTCGCCCTTGAAAATCACCTCATATATTTCTGCTACTGGCGATTTTGAAGATGCCATGTCGTATATTCAATTGAATCTGTGAAGATAAAATACTTAAGCGGATCTAAATCTGTGATAAATCACTCAAAATTAAGAGAAACTCAAAAGGCGTTGCCTGTAATGAACAGTTAGCTTCTTTCTTCAAATCAGGCTGCACACATCGGTCGATTAATCAGCTCATTCGTAAAACAAAATATAAAAATGACTATCATAACATAAAAAAGCATAAAAATACTCAAATACTCAACTCGCATGTAAAACAACTGCCAAAAATGGTTTCTGCATTTTGATGTTTTAGATTATTTTCAGTAACAAAAAGATTTTTGAATCAAACATATAAGACTCTTTGAAGATTTCATATAGTATAATTTTATTCAATCGAATCTAAAGATCAAATACCTTAAAATTATGATTAAAATGTGTGATAAATCACTCAAAATTGAGAGAAACTCAAAAAGCGTACCTGTAACATACAGTTAGCTTCTTTCTTCAAATCAGGTTGTACACATCTGTCAATTACTGCCCATCAATCTGTCTTCTCTCTCTTTCAATCTCCAACAGTGACTACTTCTCAATGCAGGAGGACCTTGATAGACATTCCTACGTATTTGCTCGGAATGGTCCATGTGGTCCAGGAATGCCAGTAAGTCATCCTTGTTGAGGTTCAGCCCCCCACCATTTCACTCTTTACATGCCTGATCTTGGTGGCCCTCAATCAATGTGGTTTTTCAAAATCACCTATTCTTGTAACCACCTCGTCGAATACCCCCGGGGGCCACTGGTCATTGACAAGGGGGTATCATGCGTTACCACGAAGTTTCAAATAGCACCCTAAACAAGTATTTCGCATCATATTTGTTGTGAGTGAAGTGGGCGAAAGCCAGCATTTTTGATGCTGAGTCATCAATGGTATTTTCTATGACATCGCCAGTGTTATTCAACACTTTTCTAAATTCTCCATCAATGAATTCTTCTAGTGAAAATGTGTTCCAGTTGTCGTCCTGGCTCGAATCCAACAGTGTTAAAAAGTAAACAAGTACCATTCTGAAATGTGCATGCATATTACATAAACCATGTTAAATGATGCCATGGAAGTATAATGTTTTACAAGCTACGTGAAATTACTAAATATGTGTGATTTCAAAGGTTTAGAGGCCTGAGCTTTCGATCATAGGGCCTTTGATAAAGATCCTGCTAGGATTGAAAGCTCTGGCCCCTAAACTTTGACATTTTACTTAAGGGGTACTACACCCCTCGATAAATTTGTGTCTATTTTTGCATTTTTCTCAAAAACTAATAACACAGTGGTAACAAAAGTTCTGTATATTATAGGGGCAAGGGATTCAATTACTAAACTGGAATTTTAGTGACCCAAGACAAGCGGTTTGTTATTTATGATAAGAAATAAGGTACCACTAGGGTGTACCTTGTTTCCTATCATAAAAACTGGACCGTTTGTCTTGAGTCACTGAAATTTCAGTGTAGTAATTGGCTTCCTTGCCCCAATAATATACATAACATTTGTTACCAGTGTTTTATCATTTTTGAGTAATCGGATTTAACGATATTTATATCGTCAGAGCACTCAAGAATCTGTAGACAAAAAAAGTACATGTTTTGTATTTTAAAGTGATACACCTTCTGCTTGAGTTTGGTTCTTTTTTCTTTCCTCGATGCCAGCCCTTTTAAAGTTGGTGGTGTGCCTTGGGTATCTAGGTATATGTCAAGTTTCTTGCTGCCTGTGGAGAAATGAATTAAAGATTAAAAACAATATTGGATTAATAATGGAGTAATAGATTATGGAGTAATGGATTAATAGATTAATGGATTAATGGATAATAGATTAATGGATAATAGATTTAATGGATTAATGGATTAATCTGTTTATAGAATTAAGTAATATTACATAAGGCTTAGATTAAGACTAAACTATTTTTTATAAATAGACTAAACTATTTTATAATGAAATCACTGCAGCGCGCATTACGTTTTTGACTGCTTATCTTGCGCACAGGTTGCCTTTAGGTTTATAGCCCAGATGCAAATAATAAATATGTAAATCCTACTACTAACTTACAAAAACCTGATGGCGAGGGACTGTGGCGGTGGTTGTAGAGCCGCAGCCTTGTTTAATCTCATTTTAATGACATTGACATCGTCGGAGCACTCAAGAATCCCCATCTTTCGGTTGCTCTTTTTAACCACTTGTTTTACACTCCAGCCAAGTCTATCTGAAACATTAACACAAAGACAATATTTTATAATGAAATTACTGAAGTGTCAAGTGAGCATGTCTGTAAGCTTCTTTAACCCACGTTCATATGAGAAATATGATATTTTTTAAATTCCCTTTGGCATTTCAGCCTCGTGTTATTTCGCTCATTATACACCTTCTGCTTGAGTTTGGTTCTTTTTTCTTTCCTCGATGGATGCCAGCCCTTTTAACATTGGTGGTGTGCCTTGGGTATCTAGGTATATGTCAAGTTCCTTGCTACCTGTGGTTATCCCTGTGGTTGTACAGTCGCAATATGGCCGCAGCCTTGTTTAATCTCATTTTATTTAAAGATTAAGAACGATAATGGATTAATAATGGATAATGGAGTAATGGATTAATAGATTAATGGATAATAGATTAATGGATAATAGATTTAATGGATAATAGATTTAATGGATAATGGATTAATCAGTTAATAGAATTAAGCAATATTACATAAGGCTTTGATTAAGACTAAACTATATTTTATAAATAGACTAAACTATTTTATAATGAAATTACTGATCAGGCCAAAAAAACCCACAAGTTTGTTTCCTGTAGCGCGCGCATTACGTTTTTGACTGCTTATCTTGCGCACAGGTTGCCTTTAGGTACAAATATGGAACAAATATATAGTTAAATAGCCCAGATGCAAATAATAAATATGTAAATCCTACTACAAACTTACAAAAACCTGATGGCGAGGGACTGTGGTTGTCCCGGTGGTTGTACAGTCGCAATATGGCCGCAGCCTTGTTTAATCTCATTTTAATGACATTGACATCGTCGGAGCACTCAAGAACGATAAATGGATTAATAATGGATAATGGAGTAATGGATTAATAGATTAATGGATTAATGATAATAGATTAATGGATAATAGATTTAATGGATTAATGGATTAATCAGTTAATAGAATTAAGTAATATTGCATAAGGCTTAGATTAAGACTAAACTATTTTTTATAAATAGACTAAACTATTTTCTAATGAAATTACTGTAGCGCCAGCATTACGTTTTTGACTGCTTATCTTGCGCTGGGTTGCCTTTAGGTACGAATATGGAACAAATATGTAGGTAAATAGCCCAGATGCAAATAATAAATATGTAAATCCTACTACAAACTTACAAAAACCTGATGGCGAGGGGCTGTGGTTGTCCCGGTGGTTGTCAAGTCGCAATATGGCGCAGCCTTGTTTAATCTGATTTTAATGACATTGACATCGCCGGAGCACTCAAGAATCTGTAGACAAAAAAATACATGTTTTGTATTTTAAAGTGGCATAATGACATAAATGTTTGCAGGGATAAATGTGGCTGTACATTACAAACATAACTTCACCAAGTTTTAGCGTTACAAAATTTCAAATGTTTTATTGGTTTTTTCTTCTTCTTCATTTTGTTTGAGAATCTTGTTTTTCTATCTGCAGGCCAGCATGCATGTTTTATTTTAACCAGGCTTGAATAGTTTGCTTGAGGCTGCTCGATCCCATCACAGCCGCCAGGACTAAAGAGTGTTGTCACACAAAGTTGAAGCAAACGTTTAACAGTTGACTGCTGCTGGTGATGAGGGGATATAAATTAATAAACATAATGAAGAACATATTTTATATTAGTTGATGGAATTAACTCATTTTACTTACGATCCTCCTGGCTTCTTCAAATTTGTTATGCTGCATCTGTTAATTTGAAGAAGATAATGAAAGTTTTAGAAAGTAGCTGTTGTAGATTCTATTTGGTTACGACATGAAAATGTGAATAAGTATTATATTGATTAACATAAAGAGTGCACACACCTCACTTTTGCTTATCAAGCTAAATCATCATACGAAGATACGAATTTAAGAAATAATTGTTAAATCAAATATATTTATGGTTCAAATGTCGTAATATTTATCAACAATAATTTTGAAGTATACGATATCTTTTGGTCAAAAATTGACCATTTCACTAAATTTAAACGGGAACAAATGTTGCAACAAAAAACACGACATTACATGACAGTATGGCATGGTGATATTGGTTACAATGTTTATGTGGATAAGCATGCCACTAAAGTGGTGGTGTGTTGATGTGAAATTACCTAGAGATGCAAGAAGTAGTCCAATGGTGACCACTTCTCTCAATGCAGGAGGTCCTTGATAGATATTTCTGCTAATTTGCTCTGAATGGCTCATGTGGTCTAGGAATGCAGTTAAATCTTCCTTGTCCAGTTTCAGCCCCCCCCCCCACCATTCCACTTTTTACATGTCTGATTTTGGTTGCCCTGAGTAAATGAGGTTTGCTCTGAATGGCCCATGTGGTCTAGGAATGCGGTTAAATCTTCCTGGTCTAGTTTCAGCCCCCCCCCCCCCACCATTCCACTTTTTACATGTCTGATTTTGGTTGCCCTGAGTAAATGAGGTTTTTCAAACCCTCCTATTCTGCTGACCACATGGTCGAATTTGTGGCTGCCTTGTGCAGCGATCCCTGTGTTGCAGCAAATACGTAAGGGTTGGAAGGATACTCTCCCTGCTCTCATTCGTATAAGATGGTCCATTGCATGGATGAAGGAAGGTAAATGGTAGTATTACCGAGACAAGATAGTTTTTGCTCGGTTGAAATGTCACCTGCGAAAATAATAGAATTAATATTATAATGCATACTATAAATATTTATGATCAAATCTCTCCAGGTAACAAACGTAATGGGAAATTTCCCACCTGTTTAAGAATATCTGCTCAATCAACAGATGAAATATTTGCCTTTTTTTATCATGATTTATCATATCTTATATTCTCACTTGGGTTTGGTCCTTTGGTGCCCATTTCATGCAGGTCATGAAACACGTAGCTTTCAAAGTCTTGATGTACTTTTTTCGTGTCCTCCTGGTTCCACCTCAGCTGAACCTTCCTTTTTATCCCTGTTGAAATTGGAAGGGAATTTGCAATAATATAAGATTTGACTTTCAAAAACAGAAAGTATTTGTAAGACATAAAGAATAAAGATAATGTTTTTAGCCACTGCCCAGTATCTATTGTCGCATATAGGCAAGTACACTAAAAATAATGGTATTGCTTGTAATATGGGTCAATAGATACAAGACAATGGCAACAGAATACCATTATTTGTATGAAAATGTTAAAAAAATTTAAAATATTCATAATTTTTAAAAGTAAAATCCATCTTTAACCAAGGAATTAATTGCACTTTGAAAAGTTCAAAGAACAATTTAAAAAAATAAAATTATCAGTCATTTTTGTTGATGAACATTTAGAAATCTAATATAAACTGTGCAGTCAAAGATGAATTTAAGACTTGTCTTTTAGAGAAACTGATCATGTTAGTGTTATTGTTATTTGCGCTTGGGTCAGCTGTTTGTGGTGACAATGACATGGTGGTTGCTGGTGCAAGTGTTGGACATATAGGTTGAATTTGAGAATTCTCTGCATGGTGTTGAACCTGAATTGGAATGCTGCTTGGTTGTAAAGAGGCTGCCAAATGCCCACCCATCAAGCGCTTGGTATCTCCTGATACATCCCGACAATAAGAAGTCACACTTGTTGGATTTCTGTGTCCAGATACTCTGCTGATGGTGATTGGGTCAAAACCTCTGTTCACAACGGCGTTCACAAGCGTATCAATGGCTGTAGCCCGTGAGGCAGTGATTTGTGTATGTGCTGCTGTGGTTAGTCGGCTCATCATTAACTGAAGGGGCTTAATTCCAACTGGGCAGATACCATGGACCTTCAGCAAGAGGATGCTCTTCAGGTTGTTGGTGGTTGAAAAAAAAAAAACCCGTGAACCTACTCTTGCCACACCTGCACCCGTAAGTTCACGGTACTCGCACGCTCAACCCGCTCAAGCTCGGGTATCAAAAACTCGCAACATGCCCTGGCCAAAATTTGCTTGGCAATCGAGCTGCAAACCAACCTCTACAGGATTTGTTGTCTCTCCTTATGCCTATTCCTAAATCAATAATTAGTTTAACTAAGAGTAAAGATCCCTTAATCTGATTTGTAAAACGTCTGGGGCAACCACAAGAAAAAACGTCTACAGCCATCTAGCTATTTGGATATCGATCCGTTTGACAGTTTACAAGCCCCCGGGAAAAAAGGTACGGACATTTATGAATTTTGAAGTGATTCAAATCACTAGACTTTTCCAAAACAGAATTTAGAAACTTGAACATTGAATTTCCATAAAAAGAAGGAATCTAAAACAGTAGCCTAATAAAAAAAATACCTGCCTAGAAATCAAAACTTTTACTGTCCTATCTTTCTGCAGAGTTTGGCGCAGTAAACGCCGTTTTCCGCATACTCAAAATAGACAGTTTAAATCTTGATGCTAGTTACGCCATGTCACCTTTCTAAGTTGTGCGGATTATCGCCGCATTTTACACACTGTTTTCTGCAACTCAAGGTTTGGTGTAACTGTACGACCATCACTAGGATAAAAGGACCGGTGAAATTTCTAAGGATAAAAAAATACCCTTGTCACCATCCATCGCTGACTCTTAAACCATCTGCCTGAATTTAGCAGATTTAATTACAGAGGCCATCCAACACAGTTCTCTAATAATTTAGGAAAAAAAACATCCAAAATCCTAACAGTAACAACTCTGTACAGAAACATGGCCGCGAAAATGGCCGGCTGTTACGCCCTACATTGTTTCTGTACAAAGTTTAAAGTGAACGACAATTTGCAGATCTAATTTTTGGTCACAACCTCTCCTCACCAGACCCAAGGTTCTACTGCCAAGAGTTCCTGCACAAAAATTCGCGGGAAAAATCCCAAAAGATTTTGATTGGTTAAAATTTCTCTGAACCTGAATGACCCCAGAACTTTCCACCAATCACATCGGCCGGGCGGGGTTGATCACGCGTTCCCGCATGCAGCTGACGGACCTGGAAAAAACCCTGGGAATCACTTGGACAAACAACTCCTCAAAGGGTGTCGGACACGAAATGTGTTTGACTGATCTAAATTGAATTTTAAAAATGGGAAAAGAGGAAAAGAGATTTCTTCTTGAACGTGAACTGTGTTAGATGTAAATTTATGATGACTGGCCAGACTAGCCAGTGTTAACTAGTAACAAACGCAGGGCGCATGCGCGAGCCGGAAGTTCAAGCTTGCTGTAGAATCGGTCCCTACACATATACGACACGTTTGCAACGCCTCGACTCAGGTGTCAATTTGTGGATTAAATTAAATAAAATTAAATATCTTTTTTCTATATGTCCGTTTCTCCGTCTCCCGGGGAATTGACTTGAAAACACTATGAGGATTACTCAGTTAATTTTTGAGGACAAAAATCATGAAATTGGTGGTGTCGGGAATTTTTTATGGCCAAGTTTTAAGGCCAAAAAATATGATTTTTTCGAAATTTTTTTGACCTAAAATTCGACCCTTTCTCGCTTACCTGATGAATTTTCAACTTCTTTTTGACATATGTGCTAGATATGTCTTTGGTGTTTATATTCCCTAAAGTAATTGTTGTAATTTTGCTTAGTTTTATAAAAAGAAGTGATTTTCTGCATGGAGTCGTTTTGATATTCAGCTTTGTTTACGTTTCAAAACCAAAATTGAATTTCCCGGCTCGCGCATGCGCCGTGCGTTTGTTACTAGTTAAAGCCAGTGTTATATACCGCCCTCTACTTATTAATTAATTTATTAAATATCCAAAAGGTAACTTTATTTCAATACAAAGACAATGGCAACAGAATATCATTATTTGTATGAAGAAGTTTTAAATTATTCAAAATATTAATAAAAGTAAAATCCAGCTTTAACCAAGGAATTAATTGCACTTTGAAAAGTTCAAAGAAATTTTTTTTAAATAAAATTATCAGTCATTTTGTTGATGAACATTTAGAGATCTAATGTAAACTGCATGGGCAGTCAAAGGTGAATTTAAGCTTGTCTTTTAGAGAAACTGATCATGAATGAAAATTAATATTATTTTTGACAATTTGCTGAAACAGAAATTGTCCAGAAATTTATATTATTTGGCCAATTATAAAAAAAAGGCCTCAAAATGTGACTAACATAAAAGATAATTGTCTGAACATTCTCTTAACATTCTAAAAATTTTCCTAACGGGATTTCTTATGCGATCTGTGCTTTTTTATAGGGACGCTCATATTCCTCTTCTGGCTTCTCCATCTCCTCTACCACGCTTGTATACTTGGTACCGTCCGGCAGGGTCACGCTCTCTGCTCTCTGTTGAATGATATATATCATTCTGTGAAAGCACAAGCTCTCCTGCCTTACAGTGTCTGCATAGGGCAGTTTGTGAGATGCCATCTTGTAGTTTGTCCATGTTTATGATGTTATTTCCACTGGATGTGATGGGACTGGTTATCTCACAAGATGCCCATACATTCTTAATCTGGAATGTATCAAAAAGAGAAACATTTAAACGCACAATACTTGGCAAAATTTGCATATATCTCTCAATACATTTAAATAGGCCTACAACATATTGATTAGACAGAGAATTGTGACAAATTAACGAGATAAATTAACTACAACAAATTAATGATTATGTGTTTATGTTGCACATTACTTATCTGGGCGTTGGCGTTTATTGTGCTTGGTGTTTCTGTAAAGCCTACCGGGGCCGGAGCTGGTAGAATCTCAGCAGCAGGTGTGATGGGCCACGGTTCTGCTTGATATCCCTCATAATAGGATGCGCTAGTTGGCTGTGATGTGGTGAAATTCTCCTCTAGAAATACTGCCTCCACCACTTCTGCCAGGTCAGGAAGTTGCTCTAAATTATTGACCGGATTATAGGTCAAATTTACCATATGAGCGTGATGTTCTTTCTCATGTCTTCTAACTCGTTGCTCTTTGATATGCGTGAAATGTGGGCAATAAGAGCATCGGTAATTAACTTTATGACTCTTAATATATTAAAAATTTAAAGTATTTTTCTTTTTGTAGTTTGAAAAAGTTTGCCCACATGACTTGTGGGTCGATCAATAATTATTTCTGTGCTATCAATGATGGACGATGCACAAGGAAAATGATTTAAAAAAACGTTTTGTAGGGTTGATCCAACGGCTTGATGTGAAAGCCATTTGATTAAAAACAACAACTTGACACTGCTAATATCAAGTCAATTATAGACATTCTTATGAATGGTTGATATTGACACTCCCGATCTACTTGCAATGTCCTGAAATTTGTAATTTAACCAAAAATTGCACAAATTTCATCCACCAGTGTTAAAGGGTAAAAATCTATACTATATTAATTCAAAAATTGAAATGAAACAATAGTCAAACAAACCAAACTCAAATTATTTATTTTCAAATTACCGGTATTAAAATTTTAATGCAAAATAGGTTATTTATTTCCTTCTTTTTGTTCTGCAAATTTTGTTCCCATTTATTATGATTGAGTTGATTTTTAAATTATAAATGTTCGTTTCCTCCTCTTGCTCTTGCTTAAATGAGGTAACTACACCACAGTTTGTGCATGTCAGCCTGATAACAACAGCCCAACCTTCCCGGGCCCCCTCATTCTGTGAAAGCACAAGCTCTCCTGCCTTACAGTGTCTGCATAGGGCAGCTTGTGAGATGCCATCTTGTAGTTTGTCCATGTTTATGATGTTATTTCCACTGGATGTGATGGGACTGGTTATCTCACAAGATGCCCATACATTCTTAATCTGGAATGTATGAAAAAGAGAAACATTTAAAAGCACAATATTCGGCAAAATTTGCACATCTCTCAATACATTTAAATAGGCCTACAACATATTGATTAGACAGAGAATTGTGACAAATTAATGAGATAAATTAACTACAACAAATTAATGATTAGGTGTTTATGTTGCACATTACTTATCTGACGTAAGTAGAAAAATTAAAATGACAGCCAAAAATCTGATCACGCCATGAAAACAAGTACTCGGTCAGATTAATCCGCACTCACATTTCCGAGATCAGAAAGTATATAAAAGATGAATCGTACAAAAAATTAATAAACACATTTCCAGTCAGATAAATAACGAATCATAATGATCAATCTGATAACTCACGTTGCTGAACCAAATTATTGGTCAGCATGAAGTTGTCATTCGGGAGTAATGAATTATTATATAAAAAGGTCCTATTGGCTTGTTTGGCTTGGTACAGTCTGTAGTTTGACAGGCTTCTCCTGGTAGATGGTGCTGGGTAGGGTCGTCTGAGTCCACGTTGGAACAGGAGGATTCAACTGAATATGAAATGGTGCAGGCTGTACCAGACGACTTCCAATGATTTCTACTTGTATTGCCCCATCGATTGAAACTGTAGCCGTCAAATCTAGGTTCAGCTGGAAATTGGTTTGGGTTGAGGTGCTTGAAGGAAGCGTGTTGCTGTTGTCTTCATCCCATGTTGCTGTGTTTGCTTGGTAGTTGAAGTGAAAATCCTGAACAAAAGTTCACTGGTTCCAACACATGTCCGATCCTATTGAGGTTTTAGACAAGAGTGCGCAAACCGGCGTCCTTTTTAGGACTGGCCCTGATTGGTCAAAAGTTTCACGTGACCTTGATCTTTTGGGACTTGACCAATCAGGGTTAACCATATGCTCCCGACCCAATAGAGGGCCTATTCTAGCACTTCTCAGATGGGTGAAGACACCAATATAAATAATGGTAAATGACCACTTTGTTACAATAATAATATTTTATAATTATAATGATAATTACAATAATAATAATAATAATGATGATGATCTATTCTGCTATAAAATTAGCTTGCCAAATTGGCATAAAATCTGCAACTTGTAATCATTTTTTTTTAAATTCATCTTTATTCTTCCAGAATGATGTACCCTTCTATTAATTTAATTTTTAACTTTATACCTTACTGATCAAAATTGGTCTGTGTGCCGGTTTCTTTTGTGAGGTGTTGTATTTCTTGTTTTCAAAGGACCTATCATCGCGCCTGTATTTATCAGTGTAATGGCCCCATGCAATAGACCTTTTCAAAAACGTAAAATACGATGTTTTCCGGAAATTCCCGAAGTAAAGACTTACTGCAACCGAATGCGCTCATTGGCTTACCGACCTCAATAGCCTCATGTAAAACGCAAGCGCCAAATGGGGTGGTTTTGGCCCGTACATAATCCGAACTCTGCTTGTGTGTTTACGGCTACAGAGGTCACTTTTAGCAGACGAGAAAAAAAATCGCAATCAGTGATTCGCATCGAGTAAACATGTAAATGAGACGTTATAGTTGTCAACAATTTAATGATTAATTAGAGAAAAAAGCAATGCGACTTTGTGGCATCGATGGATGCGGAACCATTCAACTAAGTATCGGTTCCCAAGAATGCAAAGCAGAGAAGAGAGTGGATAGAGGTGGTTTGGGACCGCCTAAATCCCAGATTGAAAAAGAGGTAAGCTTACCTTGTCATGTTCATGATGTTGCTTGATCGAAATATCTATCCACAAATCCAGAACCGATAGCTTCGATGTATTTGAGGATAGAACGCAGTGTATACAAAATCCGGTTGCAAAAGTGCATGCACACGTACGTGCCCCGTGTACAAAGCAACAGAGCTCAAATGTGAACTTCCGTAAACAAACCCGATCGCGGCACTTCAAAGACGGAAAAATACCTCCAGGAAACCACTTTGCCGGCACATTCACGTTCCGAAAACTATAAAGGTTTGACCAATTCATACAGAAGGTCAATCAGAACACTTTTTGGAACAAAATTAAATGCTCTGAATGAAAAAGTGCGGTCGAAATTCGAGACAAACGCGTGCAACTGAATCTAGATACTCCAGCGTTCCATCGCCAAATCCGCCCGGTTATCAGCGGCACAATTTGCGATGGATATTTCGATCAAGATGTTGCTCACTGACTCGGTCATATTTGTCATCATGTGTTTGTACTTGTTCAAAATATCCAACACAAATTGTGCCGCTGATAACCGGCGTATTTGGCGTTGGAAAGCTGGAGTATCTAATTTCTGTGGCACGTTTCGTCTCGGAATTTCAAACGCACTTTATTCCTTTTGAACATTTCATTTTGTTCCAAAAAGTTTTTCGATTGTCCTTCTGAATGTAATTGGTCAAACCTTTGTAGTTTTCAGAACGTGAATTTCCGGTCTTTGAATTGAAGTGTCGCGATCGGGTTTGTTTACGGAAGATTACACGTGAGCTCCGTGGGCGTTGCTTTCTACACGGGTCACGTACGTGTGCATGCACTTTTGCCACCAAATTTTGAATACACTTCCGACAGCTGACAGACCGTCTTTTCGCGGCCTGACCGTAAACTTTTTTTTTACAAAAGTTTTTTTAAATTACAAAATCACGAAATTCTAAAGTTTTAATTTTTTTTCCCCGCATTCACAACCTTCCGCCAATCTATCAGATTTCGTAGTTCGTACTATAACATCATCCCCAGCGTACATGCAAATTGCGACTCAATCGGGGACTCAATCAAGTAATATTTTCGAACGATGCATTGGGGACTAAAAATTTCGACAATAAATACATTAGGGGCCTATTGAGGTTATTGACTTAAAGTTAAAGGGATTGACACTGATTCTGACAACATCTTTTGAGTGCATCATTCTATAGAGACTCGTGCAAAATGCATATTATGTTCAAAATCCCATGCAAATCGGAGCTTGCGTTTTCAAGTTATTATTATAATTTCCAGAGAAGTTTGACCTCTAGTTTTTAATGAGCGTAGGCCCCGTGAAGCGTGCTTTCAGCGTGTCCGGCGTGGCGGCGCGCACCACGCAAGGACACACACTACGCCCGTTTTCCCGCTGCATAAACGAGAGGTCAAACTTCTCTGGAAATTATAATAGCATTTGTATGGATTATACATGGCCCATAGGCTACTGTGTTAAAAAAAGTCTCGCCTCTGAGACTTTTTGAGAAACCTGGCTGCTGTACCAAAAATCATGAGTTCCTGCAACTGTGCTTTTCTGGGCATGATTAATTATGTGTTAGACATCTCATGAGCACAAAATTATGGTATCTTAGAAATTTCGGTATACCACCCCAGCAGGGTCTTAGGCAGGATTTGAAGGTTTGGGTGTGTAAATTCGAAAAATTGGGTGTGTAAATTTAAGATTTGTGTACAAAGTATAGGCCATGTGGGCAAAAACTGGGTGTGTATTTACAAATTTGGGTGTGTAAAACACTCCCTACACGGCTGGCTGCCTAAGCCCTTGCACCCCAGTGAAATCTGTGAATGTGCCTTTAAAATACCATGCATCTTTTAGTTTGTTGTTGACGAATTAATTTAATAATACTAGTAGTCTAGGTGCCTATTATTATTATTATTATTATTACAAAGGCATTTATTAAGCGCCATTTCTAGCGATCACAGCGCATATACATAATACAAGCATAATACATATTAATACATTTTTAAAAACACAAGAATATAAGCAGCATAGTTATTAAAAACAAAATTAAGACAAATTAATTTATAATTCAAAAGTGATGCTTATTTCTAGGAAAATCAGATTTTTTGTCAAGCTATTTTTGTGAAACACATCAATCATGTGGTCGATCTCGTAGAGATCTGATAATGAGGCAACATGGCATGGCAGACACGATCGACATAAGAGCGCACAACACTAATTCAGCGACCCATTGAACCACACAGTTAAGAAGCGAACCTTATAAATATTAGACCTCGGTGTCCACCATTTTGTTTTGTCATCCATGGGGAAGCTGAAATGAACCTTCGTGTCCAGAGCATGAAAATACCGTCGAAATTCGGCATAAGCGTGTATACATAAAATATAATTTGCGCAAGGATCCAAATTCGGCGAGAACCTGGTTCTCCTGGATTTTCTCGCAAATGTACCTGCAAGAACCTGTTTAGGTTCTCGCAAATTTGGATACACTATACACATTGATATTTGCAGGTTCTCGTAAATGCCCTCTGGGAGAACCCAAACAGTTCTCGCATAAGACGACGAGTTTGGAACCCTGTTTATGTAAGCAAAGGACGACACGCATCTCTTGTGCATATGAGATATATCGTATGCGCGTGAAAATGCTTAAACTGTCTTCAAGAAACGCTTGCACGCAGCACATCTCCTTCTAAGTCGATAAACATCGCGCAAATTTAATGACCGATAAAAATCCGAAGGTTCATTTCAGCTTCCCCATGGCTGGCAAAACAAGATGGCGGATTTACATAGCGTTACAGAACTAGTGTCTATGTAGTTCTATGGAGAGTATGCCTGCTGAGCGTGCTAAAACCTCAATTTTTAGTCAAAATAAAAATTCCTTTAAAAAAGGAATGTGGCGCCCAATGTGAGCTGGACGGGATATGGTGAATTCCATGGTGATTAGATTTGGTATTATAATGATTTTTTAGGGAAGAGTAGAAGATGATCAAATCGAGAGAAATGCTTCATGGAATGAAGCTTTAGTGTCAATTCTTGATTATTATGTGGGTGGGAGTTCTGTTTTTGGGGCCGTTGTAGTGAGGATATTGCTTTGGATATTGAATATTGTTGAATTTCGTTATTCAGGGCCTAGGGTATATGATGGATAACTAAAAGACACAAATAAGTAAGCTTCCCCCTAGTCATCTATACACTCATTCTTGTCACACACGACAAAGTCATGTAAACGTAATTTCGTTTTTCACCCGACCTCAGTCCAGAAACAATCCTGAAATGTTGAAAACTTGGGGTCGGCGCACTCATGCCAGTTTATAAGGTATAGGCTACTCTGTGTCTTTTGTAGCCAACCATGTGGCTAAGAGAGGCTAGGAAATACTTAAACTAATACAAAACAATCATACCCTCCTTTCATATCAAACAATACCAAGAAATTGACAGGCCTGTTAAATCAAGGGTAAGATCGATCGTTATTCTTCATGAAACGGGCACAGCCCATTTTTATGTTATTAATTCTGCTAAAAATTAATTAATAAATAACAAAATTACGTCATAATTATGACTTTAAGTCGGCCATAGAACTCTATTTAAACAGACAAAATAGCCATTGGGGTTTCTTTCACTTTACCTTGCTAGGAACCCTTCCCAGCAGTTAGGCATATTACAATAAATATTATTTTTGCAAATAAACTTCTGACCTTCAACACAGTCATGTCTTCCAAATTTATTCCTTTCTCTGCTGACCAGGATTGATTTTCGTTAATTAATGTTTTGTTTTTTATCAGAGATAGTCACCACAAAGATACTGAGCTGTATTCAAGCACATAAACCAATTAGTGATTTGATGTTTGGTCAGTGGTTGTGTTGGTCAACTATAATTAATTGGTGTTGGTTTAAGGATTAGGTGCACTGTGTGCAATCACTATGGACCACAATGGCCTCATTCCAGTGGCATATTATCAATAACCTCAATTAAACAATCATAGTGCAAAATTTGACCTTAATTTGCAAAGTATGAGTTTTTGTACTCACATTTTCAAAGGTCATTCAATGAATGCACAAATGTATTGGGGTTAAAGAACTGTGCCCTGATAGATGAGCATGTTGTAGATTCTTCACACTGTAAACAACTAGTTCATGTGCAAACATGTTCAAAACATACATAATTAGAATGGTCAAATGTCACCGTCTATCGGGTTCTAAGAGGCGGTAAACTGGTATAAACCATACAAAGGTCACGGGTTATTTGGTGTTTTTATAAGTACATTAATTTTGTATTTTAAACAAAGAATATACACACATCATTTTATCCCGTGCATATCAGAAAACAATAATAAAATAAAATCCTAGCATATTGTGGTTTTATTTCTGAGCTGGGCATAATTTTAGCAAAACAATTAAGGAGTAAATCTAGCAAGAGTGAAATTAGAAGCCTTTCACAAAGTGATGCCTATATGTGGCCCCTCCGTAGAGGGCGCCACAAAAAGGCCAACATGTAGAAATATAATCAAATAGTTGCCCTATCTGCTCTCCTCCGAAAAAAAATTAAGTCTTAAAATACCTCAATGATAATGAAACTTAGGTGTGGTGATTGTATTGTGGTGATTACACACAAACATGGGATCATTGTCAGCCTACAAGTACATCTAGAATAACTATCACAGCCAGGATCAGCTCCTGAAGTTTTGTTCTTGCCCATGACAATTTCAAGTTGACTCAATGTTGTCACACAAGCAACCAACAGAGGGCTCAAGCTGCGTTGACAAGCATGAAGCACCCTTGCTCACACACGCAAGCACCAGAATTGAGCACCTTACTTATTGAGCTAACTAAGCTTACCATGCCATTCATCTTCATCTGGCTTTCTTGATTGGTGGCTCACAGGTGAAACATGGTCAATGGACTTGCAAATGCTGGCTTACAACCTAAATAAAACATGAGTAAACATGGACTAGTGAGAAGATAAAAATATGAAATTATAATGTCTCTTTATTCTATACGGAATATAAGACGGAGAGCTTTGGTTTATAATGTGAATCACTTAAAATATATATCTGTTAAAAATATAATAAATCTTTCTTCCAATGGTTTGAAAGAGTTCTTTAAGATTTTGTGCTAAAATTTCAAATATTACTTACCCGGGTAACATTGAACCCTTTCATAAACTAGGAGATAGTTAAGAAATTATTTAAGGATGGAGTGACTTACTTTTCAGTATTTCAATGTATTGAACTGTTATACTTTCAGTACAGGGGTCAATGGGCTATTCCATCTAAAATCTACACTCCCCATGTCCATGTGGAAGATTTTGGAAATATCTTCTGCACATGGAGTATGAATTTCCAAAGGAATGAACACATAAGACAGCTCCATTTGAATTTCATTACCTCTGAGAAAGATTCAACCTGAATCTTCCACAGTGGGAGGGTGAGTTTTGAATAGAGTTGGTTAATGTGCTAATTCCATTTGAAATGCATACTCCCCCTGTGGAAAATATTTCCAATATCTTCCACAGGGGAGTGTGGGTTTTAAATGGAACAACCCCATACAAAGGAACTTATAATTTTTCATAAGGTCATATTTTAAAATCCTGTCCATAAAAATAAACAAGAATTACACACAGCATTACTTCAACACTCTACTCTAAACACATGTCAGTAACCAAGCAGTTGTCCAACTGACACAACAGTAAAATGCACTGACACGGAACAGCTTCCGGGACCACATTCACAGGCGAATAATTGGAACCCAGCAAAAGAAATCTATGCGTTAAAGATCCTTACACAGGTGGTTATTTCCAAAGAGTAAGTGGAATAGTGTGGAGCTGCTTCTGCTTTTCACATACTTTCTTCAAGAAACAGGTCTTGTTCCACACTATTCCATTTACTCACAGATTTCTTGTGTTGGGTGCCAATTATTGGGCTGTGAATGTGGTCCAGGAAGCTGTTCCATGCAGGGGCGGCGCCACAGGGGGGGCAAGGGGGGGCAATTGCCCCCCCTATGATTTTCAAAAAAGAGGTAAAAGGAAGGAAAAAGAGAAAGAGAAGAAGGAGAGAGAAAAGAGAGGGGAGAGAAAGAGAGGAGGGAGAAGAAGAAAAGGAGCCATTCCCTCCCTGGCCATGGTTAGAAGGAGGAAACTCCCCCTTCGGACATCTTGCCCCTTGTGAAATGCTGACCTACACGGTTTTTAAGTTGCAGAGTTGAACTCAGTATGCAAGGCATCGCCCTCAGTTTGGCTGGTTCCCATATACTTTTGTTGAGCATTTGCCACTTATTACATAGAGTATCAATACAATTGTACCTCGGATCGTTCATTGTGAGTAAACTTGGCCTAGCTATTGTCATGATCTCTTTTACCTCTCTGATACCATACTCTACTATGATCTCTGACAGTGTGATTATGAAATCCTCTGATGTATACTTCTCTTGCCCCTTTGAATTCAATGATCTTCTCTTCTGACTGTCGTGATACAAGTACATTAGCTCTGACTTTGAAGTATGGCTTCTTTGATTTTGAAACCATTGATTTCTTTATTTCTCTACTACCATGTGTTTGTTCTCATACTGCATATATGAAAACATTGTCCATGGTTTTATGACTGTTTGTCCGTAGACTGACACCTCCCTCATGATAGATATTCTTTCTGAATTTTCTGATTGAATGTAAGTCTTTGAGCCAATCTCTTGTATCACTACCGTCATATGTGATTAATATATGAATGTGATCATTGTGTACTGCTACCTTCTTAGTCTTACTCTTTGTTTCTTCATTGGTCCACGCTTCACAAACTTCTTGTTCATCTGAATCAAAACTTTGTTGCATGTTGTGAAAATGAACTGTATAACCATACATCGTTTTCTCTGTTCTCATTAGGTTATCCAATTCTGTTCTCACTTTATCTTTTCCATGCATTAGTCTTTGATTTAGACTCCCAGTATTGTTTGACTGATATTCGATTACGAATGTGATTGCTTTGATATTCTGACTTTCTTCTTTACGAATTCTATAATTAGTTGCCCAGGCTGCTACTTTCTCATTTGTTACTGTATAATTTCTGTGCAATATTTTATTTGCATCTCCTTCTCTCTCTTTCTTTAAGTAATCTCCTACTGATTGAGCATACATTTTTTGCCCTTCTGATGTCCTAGAGTTCCATTTAACATATTTGTATGCTTCTCCCCCTTATATGATTGTTCTTTCTTATTTCTCCACATTGTCACTATTCTTCAGTATCTTGTACTTGCCAGTCAAAATTTGAAGACTCTTGATATTCCTCCTCCCAGTCCAGCTCCCCGATGTCTTCTTCTGCTGCTTCTCGTTCTCTGTGCTCGTCTGCGTTGCCGTAGAATCTGTCGTAGATTTCGTCTTCTCTTGCTCCGTTGAATCGTTGTGCTCGTGGATACTCAATTTGCGGAAGGCTTCTTCTAAACTCTCTATGTTCCTCCTCGACATGAAGTGCCTGTACATGAAAAGCCATTGATACTCTGTAAGCTGTATGACACTGTACTTCCATGTTTGTTATCATGTTCTTATATACTTGTATGCTGTTCCATGTTGGAAGGAATAATAATGCTAGCGGTACTGTTCCACTGTACTTCAGCGACCTGCCTATCATTAATTCTGCTTCCGTTGCATACCATATACGTATTTGAGGTTATTTCTTGGGTTTTCTATATCATTGTGCATGATTACTGATCTGTCTCTGCTACAGTACAACGCTGCGCTATGCACCATTTGCAGCATTTTGTTTGCGTAGTAAGCTTAAATTGTGACAAATTAATGAGATAAATTAACTACAACAAATTAATGATTAGGTGTTTATGTTGCACATTACTTATCTGACGTAAGTAGAAAAATTAAAATGACAGCCAAAAACCTGATCACGCCATGAAAACAAGTACTCGGTCAGATTAATCCGCACTCACATTTCCGAGATCAGAAAGTATATAAAAGATGAATCGTACAAAAAATTAATAAACACATTTCCAGTCAGATAAATAACGAATCATAATGATCAATCTGATAACTCACGTTGCTGAACCAAATTAATGGTCAGCATGAAGTTGTCATTCGGGAGTAATGAATTATTATATAAAAAGGTCCTATTGGCTTGTTTGGCTTGGTACAGTCTGTAGTTTGACAGGCTTCTCCTGGTAGATGGTGCTGGGTAGGGTCGTCTGAGTCCACGTTGGAACAGGAGGATTCAACTGAAGATGAAATGGTGCAGGCTATACCAGACGACTTCCCATGATTTCTACTTGTATTGCCCCTGTAGCCGTCAAATCTAGGTTCAGCTGGAAATTGGTTTGGGTTGAGGTGCTTGCCGTCTGTGGTTCGTCAGGCTTCTGCTGGTACAATGTAGATGGTGCTGGGTAGGGTCGTCTGAGTCCACGTTGGAACAGGAGGATTCAACTGAATATGAAATGGTGCAGGTTGCACCAGACGACTTCCCATGATTTCTACTTGTATTGCCCCATCGATTGAAACTGTAGCCGTCAAATCTAGGTTCAGCTGGAAATTGGTTTTGGTCGAGGTGCTTGAAGGAAGCGTGTTGCTGTTGTCTTCATCCCATGTTGCTGTGTTTGCTTGGTAGTTGAAGTGAAAATCCTGAACAAAAGTTCCCTGGTTCCAACACACGTCCGGTCCTCTTTTGAGGTTTTAGACAAGAGTGCGCAAACCGGCATCCTTTTTAAGACGGGCCCTTATTGGTCAAAAGTTTTACATGACCTTGATCTTTTGGGACTTGACCAATCAGGGCCAACCATATGCTCATGCTCCCGACCCCCCTGATTTTTTGCTTGATTGCATTAATAGACAACAGAGGGCCTCTCAGATGGGTGAAGACACCAATATAAATAATGGTAAATGGATAATATTTTATAATAATTATAATGATAATTACAATAATAATGATGATGATGATCTATATTCATCTATAAAATTAGCTTGCCAAATTGGCATAAAACCTGCAACTTGTAATCATTTTTTTTCTTCTTAATTCACCTTTATTCTTCCAGAATGCTGTACCCTAAACTACCCTCTATTAATTTGATTTTTAACTTCAGACCTTACCATCAAAATTGGTCTGTGTGCCAGTTTCTTTTATTTTCCCTGTTTCTTCCTTTCCTTCTTCAGTTTCTCCCTTTAAAGATGGACTCATTAGTCCTGTTTTCAAAGGACCTGGCATCACGCCTGTACTTGTCAGTGTAATGGCCCCATGCAATGTACAATGTGAGTGGATTCAGAAACGACCCGAAGAATCCATCAATTTGGGTAATGGACTTTCTTCCTTCTCGGTCCGCCCTGGCCTTCGCCTCCGGTACCTCCTTACAGCATCGCAGATCAAATGGCTGAAAATGTGGCAGTATTTGGTAACAGCCACAATCACACCTGGTACAAAATAAGACTGCATTTGAATAGCCTGCAGTGCAGATGGGTTGCAGTAAGATCTATGTTTAAGAACTCAAAGTCACTTCACAATATTTTTTTTTTAATGGATAGATGTTTTTTGGTTTTTGTGGAATCCTGATCGACATCAATCGTCCAGTTGATATGCTTGTAGCACCAAGGCACTCATTAGCGATTAACATTTGGCCCATGGACATTGAGTGACAGGCCGAATTGGCCCTGCCGTCAAAGTTACACCGAAAACTCCTGCTTTTTGGAACACTTTTCTGATCTGTTAAATGTGCGGCTTGCCGCTTCACACATCAATTTGTTGTTGAATTGAACTGTGAACTCCTATTTTTTAAGTTTCAAATAAGTAATACTGCTTGACAATAAAATAACAATAATAACATTTTTTTAATAATAATGATAATAACAATAATGATAATAACAATAATGATAATAATATTAATAATAATAATGATGATGATCTATTTGGCTATAAAATAATTAGCTTGCCAAATTGGCATAAAACCTGCAACTTGTAATCATTTTTTTTTCTTAATTCATCTTTATTCTTCCAGAATGCTGTACCCTAAACTACCCTTCTATTAATTTGATTTTTAACTTCAGACCTTACTGTCAAAATTGGTCTGTGTGCCAGTTTCTTTTATTTCCCCTGTTTCTTCCTTTCCTTCTTCAGTTTCTCCCTTTAAAGATGGACTCATTAGTCCTGTTTTCAAAGGACCTGGCATCGCGCCTGTACTTGTCTGTGTAATGACCTCATGCAATGTACAATGTGAGTGGATTCAAAAATGACCTGAAGAATCCATCAATTTTGGTAATACACTTTCTTCCTTCTTGGTCCGCCCTGGCCTTCGCCTCCGGTACCTCCTTACAGCATTGCAGCTCAAATAGTTGAAAATGTGGCAGGATTTGGCAAACGGCCACAATCATACATGGAGTGAAATAAGACTGCATTTGAATAGCCTGCAGTGCAGATTGGTTGAAGAACTCAAAGTCACTTCACACTTTTTTTAATGGATAGATGTTTTTTGGTTTTTGTGGAATCCTGATCGACATCAATCGTCCAGTTGATATGCTGGTAGCACCAAGGCGCTCGTTAGCAATTAACATTTGGCCTGAAGATATTGAGTGACAGGCTGAATTTGCCCTGCCATCAAAGTTACACTGAAAACGCTTGCTTTTTGGTACACTCTTCAAAACCGTTAAACGTTGATTTGTTGTTGAATGGAACTGTGAACTCCTATTTTTGAAGTTTCAAATTAATATTTCTTGACAATAAAGTAAAATAATGATAATATTTTTTTTATAATATTGATAATAATAATAATGATAATAATAATAATGATGATGATCTATTCTGCTATAAAATTAGCTTGCCAAATTGGCATAAAACCTGCAACTTGTAATCATTTTTTTAAAATTCATCTTAATGATTTATGTTTATCGACTTTACCTGACGGAAGTTCCAAATACAAAAGCCAAAAACCTGATCACACTGTAAATGAGAACTCACTTGGATTACTCCACGACTCACTCCCGGCCAGTCCCGGGGACTCACTTTTCCTGAGTCTCTGTGATCCGAAAGTATACAAAAATCATACATAAATTAATAAACACATTTCCAGTCAGATAAATAACAAATCATAATGATAGATTGGCACAGTAACTCACATAGTTGATCTAATGACCAACAAATAATCAGATTGTCATGCAGGAGTTTGTGTTGCAAAACACGCCTATCAGGCACGAAGCCTGGGCTGCAACAGTGCGTTCCAATAATTACAATCGGCATCTTCTCTCTAAGTCACACAAGCAATTTGGGTCGTGTGACTGGCCATAGTATTTTGCCCCTTTCGGTTGGTTGTAGTTCCAAGCCCCTTATAATGGCTGGAGTATATTTGGCCTTTTTTTTTGGTTCACATCTGTGTTGTGTTGTGACAGGAGAGGCCATGCTTCGTCACAATCACAAACGGGCAGCTCTGACACGGGAAACTAGTTATTTCCTGGACGTCGGCCTCAATGGTATGGGGGGTGGTTGGCATGACTCGGTTTTTTTTTCTTAATTCACCTTTATTCTTCCAGAATGCTGTACCCTAAACTACCCTTCTATTAATTTGATTTTTAACTTCAGACCTTACCATCAAAATTGGTCTGTGTGCCAGTTTCTTTTATTTTCCCTGTTTCTTCCTTTCCTTCTTCAGTTTCTTCCTTTAAAGATGGACTCATTAGTCCTGTTTTCAAAGGACCTGGCATCGCGCCTGTACTTGTCTGTGTAATGACCTCATGCAATGTACAATGTGAGTGGATTCAAAAATGACCTGAAGAATCCGTCAATTTTGGTAATACACTTTCTTCCTTCTTGGTCCGCCCTGGCCTTCGCCTCCGTACCTCCTTACAGCATTGCAGCTCAAATAGTTGAAAATGTGGCAGGATTTGGCAAACGGCCACAATCATACATGGAGTGAAATAAGACTGCATTTGAATAGCCTGCAGTGCAGATTGGTTGAAGAACTCAAAGTCACTTCACACTTTTTTTAATGGATAGATGTTTTTGGTTTTGTGGAATCCTGATCGACATCAATCGTCCAGTTGATATGCTGGTAGCACCAAGGCGCTCGTTAGCGATTAACATTTGGCCTGAAGATATTGAGTGACAGGCTGAATTTGCCCTGCCGTCAAAGTTACACTGAAAACATTTGCTTTTTGGTACACTCTTCAAAACCGTTAAACGTGCGGCTTGCCGCTTCACATTGATTTGTTGTTGAATGGAACTGTGAACTCCTATTTTTGAAGTTTCAAATTAATATTTCTTGACAATAAAGTAAAATAATGATAATATTTTTTTTATAATATTGATAATAATAATAATATTAATAATAATGATGATGATCTATTCTGCTATAAAATTAGCTTGCCAAATTGGCATAAAACCTGCAACTTGTAATCATTTTTTTAAAATTCATCTTAATGATTTATGTTTATCGACTTTACCTGACGGAAGTTCCAAATACAAAAAGCCAAAAACCTGATCACACTGTAAATGAGAACTCACTTGGATTACTCCACGACTCACTCCCGGCCAGTCCGAGGGACTCACTTTTCCTGAGTCTCTGTGATCCGAAAGTATACAAAAATCATACATAAATTAATAAACACATTTCCAGTCAGATAAATAACAAATCATAATGATAGATTGGCACAGTAACTCACATAGTTGATCTAATGACCAACAAATAATCAGATTGTCATGCAGGAGTTTGTGTTGCAAAAACACGCATATCATGCACGAAGCCTGGGCTGCAACAGTGCGTTCCAATAATTACAATCGGCATCTTCTCTCTAAGTCACACAAGCAATTTGGGTCGTGTGACTGGCCATAGTATTTTGCCCCCTTTCGGTTGGTTGTAGTTCCAAGCCCCTTATAATGGCTGGAGTATATTTGGCCTTTTTGTTTGGTTCACATCTGTGTTGTGTTGTGACAGGAGAGGCCATGCTTCGTCACAATCACAAACGGGCAGCTCTGACACGGGAAACTAGTTATTTCCTGGACGTCGGCCTCAATGGTATGGGGGGTGGTTGGCATGACTCGGTTTTTTTTTCTTAATTCACCTTTATTCTTCCAGAATGCTGTACCCTAAACTACCCTTCTATTAATTTGATTTTTAACTTCAGACCTTACCATCAAAATTGGTCTGTGTGCCAGTTTCTTTTATTTCCCCTGTTTCTTCCTTTCCTTCTTCAGTTTCTCCCTTTAAAGATGGACTCATTAGTCCTGTTTTCAAAGGACCTGGCATCGCGCCTGTACTTGTCTGTGTAATGACCTCATGCAATGTACAATGTGAGTGGATTCAAAAATGACCTGAAGAATCCGTCAATTTTGGTAATACACTTTCTTCCTTCTTGGTCCGCCCTGGCCTTCGCCTCCGGTACCTCCTTACAGCATTGCAGCTCAAATAGTTGAAAATGTGGCAGGATTTGGCAAACGGCCACAATCATACATGGAGTGAAATAAGACTGCATTTGAATAGCCTGCAGTGCAGATTGGTTGAAGAACTCAAAGTCACTTCACACTTTTTTTAATGGATAGATGTTTTTTGGTTTTTGTGGAATCCTGATCGACATCAATCGTCCAGTTGATATGCTGGTAGCACCAAGGCGCTCGTTAGCGATTAACATTTGGCCTGAAGATATTGAGTGACAGGCTGAATTTGCCCTGCCGTCAAAGTTACACTGAAAACATTTGCTTTTTGGTACACTCTTCAAAACCGTTAAACGTGCGGCTTGCCGCTTCACATTGATTTGTTGTTGAATGGAACTGTGAACTCCTATTTTTGAAGTTTCAAATTAATATTTCTTGACAATAAAGTAAAATAATGATAATATTTTTTTTATAATATTGATAATAATAATAATATTAATAATAATGATGATGATCTATTCTGCTATAAAATTAGCTTGCCAAATTGGCATAAAACCTGCAACTTGTAATCATTTTTTTTAAATTCATCTTAATGATTTATGTTTATCGACTTTACCTGACGGAAGTTCCAAATACAAAAAGCCAAAAACCTGATCACACTGTAAATGAGAACTCACTTGGATTACTCCACGACTCACTCCCGGCCAGTCCCGGGGACTCACTTTTCCTGAGTCTCTGTGATCCGAAAGTATACAAAAATCATACATAAATTAATAAACACATTTCCAGTCAGATAAATAACAAATCATAATGATAGATTGGCACAGTAACTCACATAGTTGATCTAATGACCAACAAATAATCAGATTGTCATGCAGGAGTTTGTGTTGCAAAAACACGTCTATCAGGCACGAAGCCTGGGCTGCAACAGTGCGTTCCAATAATTACAATCGGCATCTTCTCTCTAAGTCACACAAGCAATTTGGGTCGTGTGACTGGCCATAGTATTTTGCCCCCTTTCGGTTGGTTGTAGTTCCAAGCCCCTTATAATGGCTGGAGTATATTTGGCCTTTTTGTTTGGTTCACATCTGTGTTGTGTTGTGACAGGAGAGGCCATGCTTCGTCACAATCACAAACGGGCAGCTCTGACACGGGAAACTAGTTATTTCCTGGACGTCGGCCTCAATGGTATGGGGGGTGGTTGGCATGACTCGGTTTTTTTTTCTTAATTCATCTTTATTCTTCCAGAATGCTGTACCCTAAACTACCCTTCTATTAATTTGATTTTTAACTTCAGACCTTACCATCAAAATTGGTCTGTGTGCCAGTTTCTTTTATTTCCCTGTTTCTTCCTTTCCTTCTTCAGTTTCTCCCTTTAAAGATGGACTCATTAGTCCTGTTTTCAAAGGACCTGGCATCGCGCCTGTACTTGTCTGTGTAATGACCTCATGCAATGTACAATGTGAGTGGATTCAAAAATGACCTGAAGAATCCGTCAATTTTGGTAATACACTTTCTTCCTTCTTGGTCCGCCCTGGCCTTCGCCTCCGGTACCTCCTTACAGCATTGCAGCTCAAATAGTTGAAAATGTGGCAGGATTTGGCAAACGGCCACAATCATACATGGAGTGAAATAAGACTGCATTTGAATAGCCTGCAGTGCAGATTGGTTGAAGAACTCAAAGTCACTTCACACTTTTTTTAATGGATAGATGTTTTTTTGTTTTTGTGGAATCCTGATCGACATCAATCGTCCAGTTGATATGCTGGTAGCACCAAGGCGCTCGTTAGCGATTAACATTTGGCCTGAAGATATTGAGTGACAGGCTGAATTTGCCCTGCCGTCAAAGTTACACTGAAAACATTTGCTTTTTGGTACACTCTTCAAAACCGTTAAACGTGCGGCTTGCCGCTTCACATTGATTTGTTGTTGAATGGAACTGTGAACTCCTATTTTTGAAGTTTCAAATTAATATTTCTTGACAATAAAGTAAAATAATGATAATATTTTTTTATAATATTGATAATAATAATAATATTAATAATAATGATGATGATCTATTCTGCTATAAAATTAGCTTGCCAAATTGGCATAAAACCTGCAACTTGTAATCATTTTTTTTTAATTCATCTTAATGATTTATGTTTATCGACTTTACCTGACGGAAGTTCCAAATACAAAAAGCCAAAAACCTGATCACACCGTAAATGAGAACTCACTTGGATTACTCCACGACTCACTCCCGGCCAGTCCCGGGGACTCACTTTTCCCGAGTCTCTGTGATCCGAAAGTATACAAAAATCGTACATAAATTAATAAACACATTTCCAGTCAGATAAATAACAAATCATAATGATAGATTGGCACAGTAACTCACATAGTTGATCTAATGACCAACAAATAATCAGATTGTCATGCAGGAGTTTGTGTTGCAAAAACACGTCTATCAGGCACGAAGCCTGACTGCAACTGTGCGTTCCAATAATTACAATCGGCATCTTCTCTCTAAGTCACACAAGCAATTTGGGTCGTGTGACTGGCCATATTATTTTGCCCCCTTTCGGTTGGTTGTAGTTCCAAGCCCCTTATAATGGCTGGAGTATATTTGGCCTTTTTGTTTGGTTCACATCTGTGTTGTGTTGTGACAGGAGAGGCCACGCTTCGTCACAATCACAAACGGGCAGCTCTGACACGGGAAACTAGCTATTTCCTGGACATCAGCCTCAATGGTATGGGGGGTGGTAGGCATGGCTTGTTTTTCTGCTTTTTGGGGGGTTTTAGTGGTGGTTCCTGTTCCAGATGACATGGTGTTTGTGTGTGGTGGCGAGACGGTGTTTGATATTTGTGTCGCCACCGGTGGTTCGACTGGGTTTAGTGTTGGCGTGTTTGATTACTGCGTCTTCCGAAGGGCATAGTCATGGTTTTGAGATCACCTTGGCCCTATAATATGCAAATTTAAGACAAAATCAGGATTTTCCTAAAAATGGGTTAAAGTTGCCAATTTTTAAATCGTTAGAAGACTGTATAGTCGGATTGTCCAATTCAGGCAATTCAAAAAGCGTTTCAAATCATATCCATCCTGACAGAAAAAGTAACCCCAGGGGTAGGTTCAAAATTTTCATGTGACCACCATACTTAGAACAAGAATATTTGGGCGATGGGTGGAGTACAGAAAACATCATGTGTTGCAACAATGATATACCACGAGTTGTCCTTCCCGATGAGAAACGGCTTCCTTCCATGCTTTTATTTGTTCATTTGTTCAAACCAACCAGAAAACCGATTAATCGGCAGTACTTGGAAAAATATTGTCGTACACATTGAATTCTTGTCATGAATGCTTTAAAACTCACATTCTTTAACACTTGAGAAAGTTCCTGCAATCTAATTGGTTCTTACAAAGCAGTGGTGTAAATGCCATGGCCATCTTTGAGTTTTTTAAATTGTAATTGTGGTCTCTTCTGAACTTATTTTGTGGGAGTATTCCTGTTCTAGAAAACATTTCCGATGCAAGCTTTGTGTGTGTGTGATGTTTGAGGGACTTCATCCAATCAGGCCACAGGTGGCAATTTTGAAATCGAGACAAGGACAAAAATAAGTAGCAATCATAAAGCAATCAAGTAACAAGGTGTATGTTAGAGATTATGTTTTTAATGAATAACTTTTGTTTATAATTTTTAATAACACAAAACAACAAATAATAGTAATATATATGCCTGTAATGTAACAAATGGAAATTTTATTTGGTAAACAACATTCCAATTCCTCGAATTAAACTACAGCAAAAGCATGAGTATGAAATAAGTGAAGTATATGTATGAAATAAATTTTCTATTATTGTACAATTCAATACCACTTACTGTAATAATATAGTAATTTTACTCTTCATGAGTCAGTGACATCAGTGTACATTGGGCACAGCTGCAAATCACAGGCGTTCACTCAAAACACTGGCGTACACACAAACATATTTAAGATTACGCATAGAGGTAAAATAACAAGTGCAATTCTGTGTTTGTTGCCCACGCAGTTGAAAAGATCTCAAGTGCTATTTACCTGCCTGGCATAGATATGCGCATGAAACAGCTGCCAAAATTAATGCATTGATGTCAACGACTCGCCAAAAAGTAAAAAATATTAAATGCATAGAGAATTAATTGTTCTGATAGTGAACATCGATGTTTTATCATCTTGTTAAAAATAAAAACTTTCAAAGTATCGGAAGACCTTGTTGATATTCATAATAGCAGGTTGACCGATGCATGCACCAGTTTTTCATTGGACGGACTTTAATATAAAAATATAATCATGCATCCCACATACAGACCGCATAAGAATTACGGTACCAGTTATGTTCACCATGTATATCGTAAACAAGACAACTTATCTCTAATCTTTTCCGCTAGCATGTTCCCGTCCCTTGTCTTGTCTTTTGGTTATGTTTGGTAAAGTTGCTTTGTTTTGCTATTTTCATTTGATTTTAGGGAAAGGCTAACTTTCAGGCCTTTTTGGTCTTCCAGCGTTTTCCTCCATATGTATCGTGTTTGTATATTTTTTGATGTAATGTAATGTAATGATTTTTATGGAAATAAATATGAATATATCAAAATTAAGAACATAACTGGTACCTTAATTCTTTTGCGGTATATATATTGCTCTATGGTGGCGCTTTAAATGACAGTTGGTGTCTGAAGCATGTGATAGGTATAGTGAAATAGTGTGGAAGTACATTGTGTTTTTTGTTTGATAAAAACTGCTTGTTAATGTACTGTACATAACGGATGAATATTTACAATATTGTCACAAATTATACAGAAAATATATATGTATTTTATAAAGAAATAAATACCAAAGATACTTTACAATATTGCATTGATTTTCTAGTCAAATTATTATTATTGCTTGTCTATTGTTTAAAAGAAAATGAAACTATATTTCAATCATATTTGGTTTTCTTGTTTTAAGGTTTAACAATTCGCATTTTAGCGCATGTTCTTTTTTTATAGTTATTTTGGGGACAATGATTAAAAAGGTTTTTTTTTTAATCCTGCATCCATCCGCATAGCCTTTTTTGACCAAAACATAGCACAAAGGAAACTTGGACTAATCTTTTTGTTTTGGCCTAAAATGTTGTTTGTGTGCCTTTGCTTTTCTTGTGCAGCTTTCAAGTAAAATATTTTCAGTATGAAACTTATTATGAAAGTCCCAATTTTTTACAAGACAAAGTTTGTGAAAAGTGGAATAAACAAAAACTGATCCAGCACAATGCTAGGGTTATTACAGGGTCAGTCCATGTCGAAACAGATTGAGTGTACACCCACCCTCTTGGATTTTGCTCTCCTATGGCTCAGGGGTACCTTTCATGGATCCCTAGGTGAGTTCACAAGAAAAAAATTCAAATTCCATTTCGTTTGCGAATGGCGGGCAATCAAAGTTTGGCGACCTCAACCAAAATTGTGAATTTAAGGGGTCCAAATGACAAAGTGCTCTCTTTGAGGGGCACTTTCTTCTTAATTGAATCAGTTGTGATCCTCTTTTTTGAATGTGGTCACTCACTGGCTGTGTCTGAAATACCTAATGCCAAAAAAGATAGATTTCAAATTTAGATTGGGATTTCAGAGGGGTCAAAATCAGCACTTCGTACTGTTCAATCAAATTATCAAGATTTTGAAGGACCTATGATAATGTCACAGTGCACTTATAGGTCCTAATTATGTTCAGAATGGATTAACCATATGCCAATGTCTATGAGCAATTCAAAAAGAGAAATTTCTAGACCCTACAGAATTTTAGGCCACCCCTAAAGTGGTTCAGCCACAAATGGCACTTAAAGTTGGCAAATTTTGACCCCTAATAACTTTAGGTGTACACCAGATATGAATTTCTAGTCTTTTGCATCTGAAAGAATGTAGTTTAATGTTACTAGGAACATAAGATTTGTTTTGTATTTTTTGTGTTTTAGTATTAAGTTGACGCTTTCAAAAATAGTCATTTTTGCCTAACATACCATGCATACAGGATACGGTACAAAATGCCAATTTTAGTATGATATTTTTTTTTTTTTTTGATCACTTTATAGCCATATTTGTATTATTTATCCTGATATTTCAAGTTGCTCTTGAGTCAAGTAATAAGAAAAAACTACTTTCTAATCCTCTGTATGGATTTTTAAGGGGGTCAAAAATGCACTTCCTGGCACGATGCACATGCAAAGTACAGGTTATGGGGGTCAAATTTTCAGAATGCTCCCAATTATGTCAAGTAATATATCAAATTACTCGTATGGTCATGAGGATTCCAAAAATGTATAGTTTGTTATGTGTCAGACCTTTCAGGAGGGCGCTATGACAAAAAAAATGTTCATAGGTCAACGACCTTTTTGAAAGTATCAAAACACAAAAAATACAAAACAAATCTTATGTTCCTAGTAACATTAGACTACATTCTTTCAGATGCAAAAGACTAGAAATTCATATCTGGTGTACACCTAAAGTTATAGGTGTCAAAATTTGCCGATTTTAAGCGCCATTTGTGGCTGAACCACTTTAGGGGGGCCTAAAATTCTGTAGGGGGTCTAGAAATGTCTCTTTTTTTAAATGCTCATAGACATTGGCACCTGGTTAATCCATTATGAACATAATTAGGACCTATAAGTGCACTGTGGCATTATCATGGGTCCTTCAAAATCAAAGATAATTTGATTGAACAGTATGAAGTGCTGATTTTGACCCCCTCTGAAATCCCAACGAAATTCCGAAATCAATCTTTTTTGGCAGTAGGCATTTCAGACACAACCAGTGAGTGACCACATTCAAAAAGAGGGTCACAACTGATTTAATTAAGAAGAAAATGCCTCTCAAAGAGAGCGCTTTGTCATTTGGACACCTTAAATTCCCAATTTTGGTCAAGGTCGCCAAACTTAGATGGCCCGCCATTCGAAACGAAATTGAATTTGAATTTTTTTTGTGACTCACCTAGGGGTCCATGAAAGGTACCCTGAGCCAAAGGAGAGCATAATCCAAGAGGGTGGGTGTACACTCAGTCTGTTTTGACATGGACTGACCCTACAGTTGAAATCCATACACCTCTATGGAAGACACAACCTTAATATTTCACACAGGAGTGCAACTTTCAAATAGGTTTACCTAAATTTAAGTGACTCCATTAGAAATCTACACCCCTGTGTGGTAGATTAGGGTCATGTCAGGGGGTGTATGGATTTCAATTGGAATAGCCCAATGTTTTGAACTCTGACCCTTCTGGTTGTACCGCACACCGTCAACATCCCTATATCTTCGTGTTAAAAATTGCCGTGATAGTACGATGAATCCTCACGCTTTTTCAGCAACTACGCATGGTGATTTTATTCGAGATAGGCCGTGCAACTCAGGCTAAGCATACAATTTGAGATTTTGAGCGCCTGCCACACTGTTTCTATTCTATGTTTTACGATTTTCGCATGATCAATATATGGCTGGCCGTAACCGCCACAACGTGGAGCTGCTACGCGTAGCTTACTTTTCGCTTCATGCGGAGCTAAATTGACCAATCATGTTAGATCTTTTCATTACGCTGAGCCAGTGGATGCATCCTCGCTCCAGAGAGAAAAACTCTTGCCAAATTAATGTTTACTATGGGGATTTTAAATGAATCGATTGTAAATAAACCACGACCAGTTGTACAGGATCAATACCATTGTTTGATTAGTGTATAGTCAATGTTACCTTGCATGCATGTGTCATGTGTGTGGCGTGTTTGTTTGTTTGTTTGTCTACTGTGTCAGGCCAGGATCACTGACACCCACGGTACTGATACTCTCATACTATCAAGGTGATCATCAGCGTTCGAAATTTTGGTTGTCCGTTCGCCCGGGACAACTAAAAAAGTCGCCGGACAACCAAAAATACTGATTCGGTTGTCCGCCGGACAACCATAAATCTGTAGCCAAAATTCACCTCTGTAGCCAAAAGTCACCTCTGTAGGCATACGGACAACCAAAAACTTAGACGGACAACCAGAAATTGTAATCTGGTTGTTCGTGGGACAACCATTTATTTTTCCTTAATTCGAACACTGGTGATCATATTGTTGAATGTTGTTGACTTAAAAATAATCATGATGCAGTCATGTCTACAGTAGAACTCACCACGACCTTTGAAGGACTTAAACCCTATTAAAAGCTATTAAACCAAGATAACACTCAATGAAAACGGCTCAACTATGTTACATCAGATCTTCTCTGGTTAAATACACACTGCACTTGTGTCTGTTTTACCTGTGCAATGAGCAATGAGCTGGTATTATAGTTTCAGTTGGGTGAACGATTATAAAGCTTAACGCAAGGTAACAATACTGTGGGCTTTTGTTTACTTAAATGAGACAATAGTCTGCTTATTGTTAACCAGCGTTCTTGAAAATGAGAAGCTTAATGACTTAACACGGTTTAGAAATAATTTCTTCATATTTTTGGTACAAAAGTACCAATATTTCCAAACACCTAAATTAGCTAAAAATTTAGGACATGTTACAAAACTATATTTTCTAGAATTTCAGAGAATACTTTAAATATTGGCGGTTATTTTTTACACAGTAGTGACGCTAACTAGGCAATGGCCTATACTTCTAACATACACTATTTGTAGAGGTCACGCGTCAATGGTGAGCGCACTGAGTATTGTGTATAGGAAAACGGACAGTAACTACAGTATGTATGGCCTACTACCAGTTTATAAAGTAAATCCGAACTGGTTTGCAGTTTGCT
Source organism: Amphiura filiformis (assembly GCF_039555335.1). Taxonomy (NCBI): domain Eukaryota; kingdom Metazoa; phylum Echinodermata; class Ophiuroidea; order Amphilepidida; family Amphiuridae; genus Amphiura; species Amphiura filiformis. Next base: position 49,940,990 of record NC_092633.1, on the reverse strand, counting down.
GAAGGTCGAATTCCGCAGGGACACCGCGCAAGTTATACAAATTAGCTCCCGGCGATACTGCAGATCGCAGAACTGTGTGCATAGTTTACCACCACTAGCTATATAGCTATATAGTTATGTATAATACTGTATGAGTTTCTTATGAGTGCATGTCCATCTTAATAATAAGTCAGTTCGTACTTTTCATAAACTACTTTTTGAATCATAACTTTCGTGACCGAGGATATCTTGCAACTACATGACGCTCGTCTGGTAAATTCTTAATGAATAAATACGATTCACGTAATGAGTAAGTCGTACTTAATTAGTCAGTTTTACCTCCGAGTAATGAAAAACTCTAACATGATCATGATTGGTCAATTTGGCTCCACGGAGCAAAAAGTCAGCTACGCGTAGCAGCTCCACGTTGTGGCGGTTGCGGCCTATATCAGTATCCCATATGATATTTCTATTGCAAGAAAATTTTATTTGTTGTCAGGTTTTATCTTAAATACACTAACTGGAAATTAAATACACTAATTAGTGAGGACCGTATTTTGCTGTGGATATGTTTAACTGCAATTTGCGGGTAAAAATTTGAAATCCTGAGTAAAAATTTTGATCATATTCAACTCTTTGAGAAAAAATTTATATAAAAGAATGCATGTAAAATCCAGCTGCAATACAATGTACATTATTGACACACTATCACTCTCTTTACCTACGGCAATAATAGAATATCGATTTCAATCGAATTGAATACGATGCTCAGTTTTGAGTTTGTAGTTGACTACTAAGCGACCTAAGCGATCGATTGCTAGCCAATCAGATAGAACTCCTTTTCTTGCGTTAAATGAAATAAGAGTCGCCTGTCGCTCACCAACGGAGTATTAAATTTATATTTATCGAATAGGAAGTCGACATGGTGCCGTACATGTTTGCTACTTCACACAAAACTAATAATGTAACTCATGTCAATTGAAATTAAGGCCAAGTAAAATAAATAACATGTATATCGTTCCCGCCCTCACCAATTGTTGGAAATTTTCAAATATTTTTATTATTTTTATTATTTGCTCCCTTACTTTGTTTCTGAAATTGTTGTGAAGCAAAAACATGTACAGAATTGTTTGATTATCATTTATATACGCATTGCAAATACTTTGTTCTAGCTAAGGGTAGGGCTTTGTGGAAATAGTAAAAATATATTTGGGGCCTCTCCCATTTTTATGATAATGTTGACAAATTTGTAACAAATAATAAGAGCCTCCTTCACCAAATTTTAAGAAAGTTTGGACAATATACATGTTATTTATTTTACTTGGCCTAATTTTATAGTATTTTGATCTTCATAAATCAGTTGATCGTCATAAATCAGTAGTATTTTTGATCTGCATGTAAATTTGTTCTAGAAGTTGAAATGAAAGTACCTAGTTTGGTATACAATATTAATATACAACAGCATTTATTACATGTTTTAACCCGATTGAGAACTACCTGCCTATTGGTCAAAAAGGAGTTTTCATTATCAATTGGACCAATCAGCAACATTGTTAGAATAATTTCACCATGCAAAAAAAATGAGGTGAATTATTTGCAAAGCTCCATTCTGATTGGTGATTAAAATGAAGATATCATGTAATTGACCAATCAGAGGCAATGTTTTAGATCGGCAGGTAGTGCTCAGGGGGTTAACACATTCAACTTTAATCTTTGGTTAAACAATTCATAACTAGCACATAAATATACAAAAAAAGACCACAAAATTACACAGACACTACTTGTAATTAATATACATTGCATACAGAAAGTTGCATAATAAAATCATGCACTTTCAGCAATCTTTTGAGTCTGGACTTGATCTAGTACATTACGGAAGCTTTCGACGCTGACTTGTCCGTTATCGCTCTGTGATGCAGCGAGGCTCCACATCTGTTGGAAGGAATTGGTGTCCATGTCTACTCCTATGTTGGTGAAGATCTGCTTAATCTGTGAACAAGGGAAAAGAAAATTATAGATGGAATTATGAGGTAAGTAATATTCCAGCTGTTCCATTTAAAATCCACACTATACCTGTGGAAGATTTTGGAAATATATTCCACAGGGGGAGTATGAATTTCAAATGGAATGAGCACATTAGGCAGCTCCATTTGAATTTTATACACCCTCTGAGAGAGATTCAACCTGACAGAGGGAGGATGAGTTTCAAATGGAGCTGCCTAAAGTGTTCATTCCATCTGAAATTCATTCTCCTCCTGTGGAAGATATTGTCACAATTTTCCACAAGGGGAGTTTGGATTTTAAACAAAATAGCCCATTTGTATTACTGTAGAAAAACTTATGTTGGAAATGTTGAAACTACTAGAACAATATTTGTGACCGATCTTATCAGAAAGATGCATATGTCAGCACCAACATACAAATTTCATCATGTACGCATTCATTCTTATTTGCAGGTTAGAAGGTGATTGCATACAGTTGAACAGGGGTTTACTCACCTAAATTCTTGAATAAATTCATCAGGACTAGTCATAGTAGAATTGTTTGTTTTACACGACTAGTCCATTAAATTTCCACTTACATGCAGACATTTCGAAAACTGTCAATTTTCTTTTTCGTCTGCATGTAAGTGAAAATTGATTGGACTGTTCTATGAATTTATAACAACTCTTCCTAAAGTCTGTTTACTCTTACCTGATTCTGTGACCTTGGTTCAAAGAAGTCTTTTTCATGCACTCCTCTATTGCTATACACTGATGGGTTAATTAAACCATAGGCATCAGATTCATCACCATAATTAGTAGAATCACTTATTCTTTTCACTCTGGGACCAGGAACATCACTTCTTACTGTAGGTATTCCATAAGATCTATATCCTGTGGAAGAAGAAAATAATACATTTGATATAAGTAAGGGAATGGTGAGGGGGTGATAGAGTTACGCAATCTAATGTTCAGATATCGGTAGGCCTATATTTTTTGTTAGAGAATAAATTGGTATAGCTATATATTTTACCTTCATGCAAATGAATTGCTAAGTTTTAGGTTAAAAGAATATATGTTTTTGCTATGCCAAAAAATGCGTATACAGGTGGGTGTGAAGAAATTCCAACCAAAAGGCCATTTATTCCGTTTAGGAAAAAAGAGTTTCTCTATTTTTGAGAAACTAGAAAGCTATCGCAGGACGCATTTCGATTAATGGTGATCAAGACTTAGTTGATCTTTTTTTATGCCTAACTTTTGACATTGGCAATTTGGTCCATTTTTTGTGACAGTTTGTTTCTCTAGCACCCTCCTCACCAGTAGGGGAATTTTCTCTAAATTTTAAACTAATGTCAAATACAAACTAGAATTACACAGTTCATAATTAAGGTGGCTCCCACACAAAGGTGTGTTAACAGTGATGCCACTTTTCAGGTTTTATCCTGAATTCAGGTTTTTTGTGAGTCCAAATTCCTGGGGTTTTTTTATATTTATTTTCAGCCCATTTGGGGGCTTTTTGGCCTGCATTCACATGGTTTTTCAGGTTTTTCTCACCAGTTTCAGGTTTTTTAAATGAAACTGAGTAGCATCTCTGTGTTAACAACAAAGGTTTGTAAATACAAGTTATATGCAATATGCAGATAAGCTCATTAATATTCATAAATGTGAAAATAACATGACACAAAACCATACAGCACATCAGGCCACCATATATACTATCACCATACCAAGTTTGAAGTTGATCAGTTATTGCATTTAAGCTACAGTGTGGCTTAATGGATTTGCTTCCGCCCGGACGGACGAACAAACAAACAGGCAGGCAGGCATTAACATCGATTAAATGGATTGACGTTTTAAAATGAAAACCTAGACGATTCTAAATAAATCCATTTTATATGAAATTGTACGCATGTGTGCATTTTATGCAATTTTGCATTGTTTTTCTTCATTTTTTATATTCTGATTAACATTTTTTAAACATAATACCGTTAACATATGACATGAAGGAAACAGGTGAGTAATTTCACCGACCTGCAGCTAAAAAAAATAATGACAAGTCAATTAAATGGATTTATATTTTAAGCGAAACCTACCCTTCTAAATAACTCAACCTATCTATTCTCTGATTACCATTTCATTTATAAAACATAATACCGTTAATTTGACATATACGTAAGCCTGGTGTGTACTTTCATTGAGTTGTAGCTTGGCTCATAAAATGACATTAAAGATTGAGTCATATTATGCACTTTCCAAATCTATATATTTTATGTAGCTATTTTGTTAGAGTAGAAAAAATACTAGTAATGAGAATGATGGTCTAACAAACCGTTTGGTTAACATGTTTATTATTTGCAATATTCTTAATTGTGTGACCAATCGTGTAAAATATTCTTAGAAACAACAAGTTGTCCTTACGATATTTTTGAATTTTTGTGAAATTTTTTTTTTTAAACTTGTCGCCTGCAGTTGATGCCCCGTGGAGAGAGTAAAGGCAAATAAACCAAATGCAAACAAAGATGATAAGTCACTGGTTAGTACGTTTATTGATATGACTAGCGGGACATTTCATATATCTGAAACCTGACCCCCCCCCCCTTACATGTAGGCCTACATTTCCATTTTAGCTTCTTTCTTTCTTTTTAGTTTCTTCTACATGGGCCAATTTTGTTCCATTTTTTTATGTTTGCTACTAAGCTTGCAATTTTCTGTTTCCATCTTTTTTTTATTTATTTAATCCCGTTCCCGTTATTTTCTAAATCTGTCCTAAACATTTCCCTTTTAGCATCTTTTTTATTTTCTGCTTAGCTTGTGATTTCCTGTTTCCATGTTATTTATTTAATTCTGTTCTCAGTTTAATAGCTTTCCTGGTGTTATTTTAGCTTTTTTCCTTACAATTCCTGATTAGTTTCTTTCCTTCTTTAGCCTATTTTATGCCCGTTTTCATTTTCTTACTGTGACTAACTATAAGCAACATACCCGTACCTTTTTGTTGTTTGTACTTTTTAACAAACACATGATCTTTTCCCCGTAGGCCTATCATTTTATTACGTCCGCCTCTCATAGCGTGTCTACGGTCGTTCACCCGTAATTGTGCGTTGTTTACTCGCGCACAATGGCTACGCGCGAGCCTCTGCGTTTGATACGCCCTTGCGACGCGAGTGGCTAGAACAGCAACTGACTATTTTTCTTTATTTACCTAGGCAACCGACCACATTTTCACTGCTTTTGAGGCCAATTCTTGACCGTTTTCAACCAAATAAAGTGCATTACCGTCTCCGTATATTCATCGATATCCCGTATGAATTTGGCGATATTTGGATCAAATCTGACGGAGCCTTTCTTTACATGCTCACATAGATACAAACAACATTCGCCTATTTATAGTAAGATTGGGGCTTTGGGGGCGCCAGCCCCCGGGGTAAAAAGTAGGGGGAAGCGGAAGAAGAAGGGCGGCAAACGAAGAAGAGGCGGCAAAAAGATTGTACTATACATCAAAATGTGTTGCTTTTAGGGCGCTAGCGCTTATAATCCTTTTTTTTTTTTGCTCTTCACTTTTCAAACGACCGAAAAAAAATTGGGTCAATCTTTTCGGGCTGTTGAGGAAGGGGCGGCAAAATTGAATTTCCTTAAGGTTTTACCGTCGTCACCCGATTCGACTTGACTATTGCGCCTGTTTTCAACGCGTGCGTAGGCTGCGTCGTGCTTTCGGCGTTATGCGTTGCAGACATCGCGAGAGAACGATGCGTGTTGTGCGTGTCAATGCTATTTTTACTGCGCACCGGCGATAAATAGGGCCACAAAATAAAGAAAACAATGTTTGCTGTTTTATTAAATACAATATGTACACAAACCAAATCTTGCCAGCGCTTCCACTGATAACGAACCTGTCCTCCCCAAAGTAGGCCTACGACAGTAGGGTCCAATCACAGTTATAGGCCTACCCAACAAACACAGAATCAGGTTTAAAAAAAAACACATTAAGGCCTAAACGAGTGTTGGTTAAATTGGTTAATTCGTTTTAATAATCATATTTTGGCCTAAATGTTGGCTAACCACTAGGCCTATAGGCATATTAAAGGTTATATCGTTTGTAGAACGTTTCATAATGAAACGCACTACACAGTAACTTTTAAAAGTTTATAATCCAACATTTAGGCTAAATGTTTAAAGCATTTGTGTTTAATCATGGTTTATATTGGGTAAAGACCTAAGCCTACTAAGCTACATGCACTGAATTCAAAATGCATGCGATAGACAACACCATCAAAACTATTCAGTTTCAACATGTGTCATAGGCCTACATTTACAAAAATGACATGATATCATAATTGGCCAAACGTTTTTCTACAGCTATAGGCAACCCATTGTTTAACTTTGCTTTAATTGAACTGCTATTGATGACATGAATCCACCTCGAGATAATTCCGTATTATAGTGTTTGTGACCAAAAAATTTCCTCTAGGCAAACGGCACTAAGCATACTAAGTAGGCATATGCCTATAATAATTGTAGGCCTCTTATAGTCAAACACTTCCGCCCATGGTGACAAACGCTTCGCTTTAACATGTTTAATAAGTCCTCTTTTTGATCATTCGAGTCAGGTGAACATGGTGAAAGCTGAAAATTTCTCACTTTGTGAAACTTGATAACTCTTTGGTTAATATCTTTGCAGAATAGGAGTCTTTCTTACACCCGCTTATGACCAAAATACACCAAATTAGGATTAGGCTAAGAATTTTAAGGCTTCATTTAAGTCTTTTATAGTCGATATTATTATAATTGTTCCTATTCTGGACACTTCTTAGGTAACTTTTTTTTTACAGTGAAAATTTTCCTGCGTAAACAGACAATTCCTTTTTTGTGGCCATATGCGTAAACGAACGCTGATCCGCATCAGATCGCTGCGTGTATACCAGGGCGTTGGTACGCACGCAAAATATCCATGTACGCAATTAACTACGCATGGTGTCGCAGAAAAAGTGCATTTTGACCTATTTTGGTCAATTTACGCCAAAACCAGGTCCGCTAACCCCAATTTTTTTTGCGCGATTTTAAAGAGCTTCTTGTTTTTCATAACATATATAAAATTAAAAAAATTTTGTCTCGACAATTTTTTTATACAACGCAAAAGGTGGAATATTTTGGACAAATTGCTGATTTTGCCATTGAAGTGTACAGAGATTTTTGGAAATGTACACCTCTTTTAAAAATGCAGTAGCTCAAAAAGTGGGGTCCGGCATCCCCTAATTTTTTTTACAGATTTATTATCTACACATATCAATGTACAAAATATGTCAATTTAAAAAAATTTGGTCGATAGGTTTAGTAACGACGGTAAAACCTTAAGCCCCCCGGGTATGAGCGGCCACGGTACGCCACTGTAGTATCCCAAAATTTGTTGTCAAAGTGGCACCTAAAACACATGGAAAATGTAGAGAGTGTAATGGTGCACTGACTTGAGTAACTTTTTAGTGCAACTTTTAAATACATCTTTTTCATTCAAGGAGTCACCATGACTACAAAGTTTGAGCTATATCCAGACAATTAAGGTATCTTTCAGTTCTTAAATTTGATGCATAGATTTGGAGTGTTTGTCTCGTTATAAAGGGGGGCAATTACTTTTTGGTAAGTGTTTACATGGAATTGAATGATAAATTGAAATTCTTACCTCTAGTAGACACACCACCGACAGTTGCATTAATCATAGAAGCCGATGTCCTGTGTTTACCTATGGCGTTATCGATTTGTTTTTGTATGTTATCACTCTTAGCTGATTTCACCACCTCTGGTTCCAGACTAGCCGGACCTCCACCTTGCTGGTCCATTTTATCCTTCCAATTGAGGAAATTAGCAAACTCTTGGTAATCGATAGCACCGTCTCCATTGATGTCACAATAGTCTATGAGCTGTACTAGGAGTTCTGTGTCTATCGGCAGGTTGAATTGGACGCAGCATTCACGTAACTCGACAACGTCTATTTTACCATCGCCATTCTGTGTGAAGAAGAAATTGCAAAAGAAAAAAGTGATGTAATATTCATGAAATATTTATGTGGTTTCTACCAAGCAACTCACCAGTCAACCTGTGTGCAAGTGGCGTCACTGTCCTTTGTAAGAAGCATTTTAAAGGTATTTTGTTTTATACCGGAAGTGACCCCTTAATGACCTTGGACCCCAAATCTGTGTACACCCTATAGACACTGGTTAAATGAATGGTGGACACCAGGGTTGCCAAAAGATTGCAGCCCAAATCGCTGGTCAAATAGGTCTGGTGTACTTCAGCTCCCACAAAAAATACTGTGCAAACGCGTAAAATGTTTTTAATATCCGATCCCTTAATTAGGTTGGTTGTACAGTAATTAATTGTTGGCTTCTTAGTAGCATTTGATTTTAAAATTCAATGAAACATTTTCTCCAGGGAACTGGGAAAATGTTGTATCTTCTTGCCAACGATAACATATGTTCCATGCATGCGCATGAGATATATGGGGGAAAATCCTTTTAAGCCCCACCACCACCATTCTTACTATGTTGCTGATTGGCTGATTAATTCTTGTAACCAATCAGCAGGTAATACTCATGGGGTTAAGCCTCATCAGCCCTACCACCATTCTTACCATGTTGCTGATTGGCTCAATAAATCATCATAGTCTTCTTATAACCAATCAGCAGGTAGTACTCATGGGATTAAGGGTACATAACACAAAATAGCTTTCCATAGACTTTACGTGCAAAATAGGGGTTGCGTTTTAGGCCATAAGTCGAGTTACCTCTTACTTTAAAATATATATTTGATACCATCTTAATCAGAACAAAATTCTGCATAACATATCTGAAAATGACACAACATTTTCCGTCTACTTTTGAGAAAATTAGCGTTATATAAAAAGGCCAGATTTTCCCGTGTTTACATCCGACTGCTAACCGCGTTTTGACCTCGTGTGTTCATGCGCCCATAATCGTAAACATCACTCAAATTTTTGCAATTTCTTTTCAAATTTTCAGAGATCACATTCACAAAATCTAGTAAAACACGATTTTTAACACTAAAATTGTTAATATTGTACCGATTTTCTTCAATTTTTATGCAAAGTTGGGACTATAGTCGTGATAAACTTTTACCGGAAACCGCTTCACAGGCGGATTTAGTGGTATGAACCCTTAAGCCTCATCAGCCCTACCACCATTCTTACCAAGCTGCTGATTGGCTCAATAAGTCATAATAGTCTTCTTATAACCAATCAGCAGGTAGTACTCATGGGGTTAAGCCTCTTCAGCCCTACCACCATTCTTACCATGTTGCTGATTGGCTCAATAAATCATCATAGTCTTCTTATAACCAATCAGCAGGTAGTACTCATGGGGTTAAGCCTCTTCAGCTCTACGACCATTCTTACAATGCTGCTGATTGGCTAATTAAATCATAACAGCCTTCTCGTAACCAATCAGCAGGTACAACAGATTCATGTCTTACCTTATCATAATGATTAAACGCTGCTTGTAAATCATTAAAGTTATGGTAGTTGGACTTTTTCAGCTGCTGTCTGACAGCCGCTAGCAACCCTCTCTCCCTGTCCTTTCCTCTCAGATAACCACCAGGAATTCTCCCATGCATTAGATCACCTGCACCGTATTCATCCGGAGCGATGAGAACGCCAAAGGTGTGATCTGGAGGCACGCGCATTGTGTCCTTGATGGGGTCGTGAACTTGGCCAAGCTGGGGCTGCGTGCGTTCTCGGAAGTCATCGACACGTTTTGCCACAATCTTGGAGCCTTTATCGCTGTAACAAATGGAGAGATAAAACAATTGTTTGAAAATGTAATACATTATCATTTCTTCTATTATAGATGATCAAGTTATATACAACTAGATTTCACGGTTCTCGGGTTACCCATATAGGCCTACTTGCCCTGAATTTTTAAACTACTATGAAGTATGATATACGTCTCTCAATGATCAAGACCCAATTTGACACAATAATCAACTTAGTAGTTTTGTAGACTGTGGTACCCTGAAATTAGTATCTGGATGTAGGATGTTACAAAATATGATAAAGTAATAAAATCAATCGGGATAAATGTGAACGCAATTAGGCTGCTATAACAGGTTATAGGTTAGGGTTAGGATTTAACTACGGAAAAAAATATTGCACCCCGGAAATAGTCATGTTCTGCTACTAATAGGCCTCTGCACGTGTGCTGTATTGAAATATGTGTTGAAAATAGGCCTATTGATCCGATGAGATGTACCTGCACGATTAACCACACTGTAATGCTTTCCGATGCTCGCACTGCGCCCGTCGGTACTCCGCGCACTAAGCGATAGCGCATCACAATCACGCGTTAGCGAGCCACGCGACGGACGAACACGCCATGATTAGTATCATGATGTATAAATGGTTATATGTAGGTAACTAGTAACTACCCTCATCTAGCCATTATAATCTTACTATAAATAGGCTAATGTTGTATGTGTGTGTGTATGTATGTATGTGGTTTATGTAAAAGGCTCCGTCAGTTTCGATCCAAATGTCGCCAAATTCATACGGGAGATCGAGGAATATATGGGAAATTGCCTGGACTTTATTTGGTTGAAATCGGTCAAGAATTGGCTGCAAAAACATTGAAAATATGGTTAAAAACGGGTTTTTTGTTATGAAAAACTGCAGCTGGCAGGCAGCGCATTAGCGCCGCGTGCGTAATGCGCACTACGCCAATGCGCGCGTAAACAGCGCAGAGCCACGCGACTTCAAGAGCCAGAGACCAATAAACAACATGAAGCGGTACTATAAAGAAAAATGAAATTAAAATGACAAAAGAAGTACGAGTAGGCCCTAATAGGCCAACGGTTAAAGTAACTAAATGAAACGGGCACGAAACAATGAAGGAAAGAAACTAAGGGCGTGATCACATCAGGCACTTTTGATGTAGGGACGTGGAGTCGACCCTACATCGAAACCACTTCCCAGTGTAGTGTGAACACAAAGTAAGTGGATTCGACCCTACATCAACAATGTGGATCGAAACTACCTGGTTGAGGTAGTTTCGAGCCTAGGAGGTGGGTTAAATTTCGTAATGTGAACACGATAATGTGGAGTCGATCCACATATAGGCCTACCGGAAGTGGCTGTGGTCGTACGGGGCCGAAATGGTGAACGTCAATGGAACAAAACGAACTGAAGACGTCACCAGTCAATCGATATTGGGGTCCAGCATTCGAGTCATCCGCACCGAACGCAATTACAAGCGCCGGCGCTTGCAAGCGATCAACTTTATGCCACGCTAGGCGCCCTGCGCTGGAATTGCCAGCTCGCAGTACGCGGTAGTTCTTCACGGTGTAAAAAGTAAACAAAATTGTGAAACAAAACAAAGATTGAATTTTAAATAGCATCGCTGTTTTTCCGTATCTTTTGTATTTTATGGCATCAAAACAAACCGGAACAAAGGTAACTAGTATACAGTTCCCGTTTAAACAATTATTTTATGGAAGCTAAAGTGAAATGACAAAACAGAGGAGAAAATACGCTGTATTTGGTATTTTTACACCGTGGACACGTGAGAAACGCACGTGTTGTTTGTTTACATCTCAGACCCCAATATCGATTAGGTTACATCATCAGAAAAAGGTCTATAAATCGCTTCTGAGGTGATGGCTTTACGAAATTTGGTATCTATGCTGCGTGTGCGTGGTAGGCCTACTACATGTGAGTCGTTCTACATGTAACATCCGGGTATGTGGATTCGCTCCACTTACGTCATAACCCACTTTCGATGTAAATTAGCTTGCTAGTGTGAACATGAACTCAATGTGGATTCGATGTGGATCGACACCACTTCACTACCTAGGTACGAACCCACATTGTGTAATGTGAACACGCCCTAATATGGAAATGTAAGAAAAATTTAAGATGTAAGAAACTAACCAGGAAATAGTAAGATAAAATGTACCTTTTAATGATTCTACCTGTTCAGTAATTCTTCCTGTTATAGTGAACGCTCCCATTTACTCATCTGGCGGGAACCCGCGCGAAGCGCGGGTATCCTGCTAGTCTTTTATTAAAAAGCGCAGTGATTTACAGTGCGCTACGCACAGGCAAAATTCCTGCCCTAGACATTAATCCACAGGCCTCAACACACTTAACTAGTTGTCTCTGACCACTACGGCCCACATCATTCCATAAACTATTTAACAACAGGGACTTTGCTGCTTAGAAGCACACACCCTAGGCATTCCACAATTGACCTTCGAAGGCAGGATGTAGCTCTCCGTGTTTTGTACAGGTTACAACAAGACAATAAACAGTATGTTCCATGTCCAGTGGAATTTCAAGTTAACTCAATTTTTTCAGGAGAGCATAGTAAACCAATGAACCCGCAACCTCTCACACCAGATTTTGGAAATATCTTCCACAGAGGGAGTATGAATTTCAAATGGACTTAGCACATTATGCAGCTCCATTTGAATTTCATACACCCTCTGAGAACGATTCAACCTGAATCTTCCACAGAGGGAGGATGAGTTTCAAATGGAGCTGCCTAATATGCTATTCCTTTTGAAATCCATACTCCCCCTATGGCAGATATTTCCAAAATCTTCCACAGGGGGAGTGAGGATTTTAAATGCAATAATAGCCCAATTTAGGGCCTTATTCTCCTCTATAATTTTGTTGTGTACATGTGTATATACTTACAGTTCTTCATGACGCAGCCATCTGAGTGACTTCTCCGTGTGTTTTCCATCATTATCATGTGGTGTGTTGATGCCAAATGTACCATCTTTTTTGTATCTACTCCAGTCATAGTTTCTATCATAAGACTCTCCTACTTCAAATGCATGGTGTGTCAGTTTGTATAAGTCTCTGCCTTCGCTCGCTTCTTGTTCCACCTGCTCGTAGGATTTATCGGGATTCACAAGCTCTCCTGCAGTGCCATCTGGTGGTAAAATGAAAATGGAATTTATTAGGTCAGTTCTTGGCCCCAGTATGGAGCCCTGTGGCATACCAGTATCAATTTTCAGTAAGTAATTTATAAACCATTTATGATCAGAACCTTTAATTTCTAAATTGTACAATTTGGATAAAAGAATTTCATGATTGACAGTGTCCAATGCCTTTTTTAAGTCTAAAAATATTGCACCAGTTATAAGACCATTTTTCACGTTATTCAAAATGAAGTCAATTACATCAAATAATGTTCTAGATGTTGAATGTTTGGTACAGAAACTAGACTAAAGCTTAACCCTTTGGAAACTACTGGTCATCTAACATCATTTCTGATTGGTTGATAACTTGAAATGCTCATTTCAATTACCAATTATGACTAGGCTTTAAACTATTAATGGTCAAACTTGCATTTGCAGATGATCTTATTCATACCGTCCTTGATTGGTTCAAAATTGGACACAATATTCGTTTTGGCCAATCGGCAGGTAGTTCTCATGGGGTTAACCAGTAGCATAGACAGGACTTTTCTGGGGGAAAGGGGACAGGGCAACTTTCAAGGGGGCAAACTATGATGAAAATGGTCAAAAATGTGCTAAAAAGGCCTAAGAAAAACCCTTAAATATCAGGGCAGCCAGCATCCTACAGGGGGCAAGAGAGAGGCAAGACTTTTCATAGGTGGCAGTTTTTCCCCTTGGTTACACCACTGAGTATAGTATTTGATTCCTCTTGCATCTATGAACCAGGGGGTCTTTTTTGGTGACAAAGGCACACAACTGAGAAAAATGGGTCTTTGAATTAAGTAATTTGGCAAAAGTAGTGCTTGAAAAAAGGAGGTATTCAAGTGGCCAATAAAATCAGTGGGGCCACTGGACAGAGGTCTAAAAGCTGAAGGGAAAATTCAACAAATGTTATAATACATGACCAATTTGAGTATCCCCACCCATTTTGGAGTGAGGGGGCAAAGCCAAATTTGTGTCCCTATTTGCCAATTATTTGTCCCATTTTTAGTCATTTTAAGGACACTTAACTCTTTGCCACACCCAATTTTATCCCTGAAAAATTCTGGAGGGGAGACACTCTACCCCTGGCTATGCCACTACCCCACCCCATTATGAGAGCATTTGACCCATAATCTATTTCATCCAGGGATGTAACTTTGTATGGTTTGAGGAATAATCCTGAATTTTGAGGATTTTAGTAGTATTTTCCATAATTGTGATTTTCCATTGGCACCAGTGGCGTATCCAGGGGGCAAGGGGCAGCTTCCCCCTGTGAGAAGTCTTGCCCTCCCCCCTTGAGGCATTTTTTGACCATTTCGTCAAAGTTTGCCCCCCTGGAAATTTGCCTTGCCCACCTTGCCCCCCTAACTTATACCAAAGAAGTATACTTCACTCATCTTACCAAAGACATTTTGTGTTCCAAATCTGACATCATCAGGTTGTAAACCCACTGGTAGTCCAGGCTTCTGATCATGGGATATACCTAAAGGCGCCTTTTGTTTGCTGGCGATAGTGATTCCCTCTTGTCAGCGAGTCTTTGGTTGAAGCGTGTTTTGGGATCTGGATTTACCAAGCTCCCTGCCTGTAAAATGAAAATTGATCAAAACAGTTACACCTTGAAAATTTGTAATCGGTATTTTTGCTATAGACAGCGCACTGTCACAACCTAATGCTTTAGATGGAGAGTGCTCCAATAAAGGGCAAAATTAAATGTGTGGAAGATTTTGAAATTTAAAAAAAATTGTGTCAATTTTAATAAGCCAAATTGTGCACAAGAAAACTAGCTGGATTGATTAACCATAGAGGCAACGAATGGATTGGCAGTGTGTGGATGTTAATTAATAACCCACTTTACTATAGAAAATTTACTTAATTTGTGTACATCGTGGAACACACTCTTTACATGGCTGTGCGTAGTAAGCTGTTGTACGCAGATAACCTCGCAATATGGACGCGTAGAGTAGCGCTTTACGCTCGTGTATTATCATGATTATTTGCGGAGTAACAAGTGTAGTTGAATGTTCCACGATGTACACAAATTTAATAATTTTTTTATAATATGAATAATGAAGAGGGAAGAATGCACACCATACATTACACTGAATGGAAAGCATCAAATAAGATATAAAGTTATGAAACAGCAATTAAAGTTTCTATATTTCTCGCATTTAATCAAGCATGTTTTTCTACTGCTATCCTAAAAAATGCCTGACGTATACCAATGAAAGGTCATCTGAAGGGAGCGGTGTTCCCCGGCAAATGCAATGAATGTACTAGAAACCGTAACCAAATCAACATGCTACATTTTGCACTAAAATTTGTAGTTTCCTTAAACTGTCTTGTTCATCAGCATACATTGATAATAAAAGGAAAACCAACAGAAATAGGGCATTTATTAAACTAATTCAGACTGTTCACAGCGATCACACACTTACCGCAAGAGAATCTGATGTTAGAACTCCATGTGTAACCGTTGAGGCTACATCTGGATCAAGAGCTTTACCATGGAAGACTCGACGGGCTTGAGGCTCAGGTTGAGTATAATTGTGAAATTTCTTCACTTGATCTGGAGTCTGTACCTAAATTAACAAAACATTGTATTTGCAATGTATTTACATATTATTTAATTTTAAGGGGTGGTGCAATAATTATATGCACCACAGTACGCCTACACCACATGCAGGGAGGGGATGAATTATGGGGGATTTACAGGAAAATGCCTCAGAGAGAGGTAGGTCTCAAAGAATTGAAATTTCAAATTGGCCCTTCCATTGACATTTTACAGGGCTACCGGTATTTCAGAAAAAAAAAGGTGGTGATTAATCATCCTTTGCCCCATATTCAGAGGGAGGAAGTATGCATGTTTGACAGGTCAAGTAATTTTGGGTACAAATTGTGGAAAATTTAAACCAAAAAAAATGGATTTACCACATTGTAGCGTTACCATCAGCCATCACACTGGTCAATTTTAACCTGTGGCGGTGGGTATAATCTATGCTATCATATCAGATAGGCCTAGATCTTTAATCATTAATTATCATAATCAGGGAAAAAAGTTCATTTTGGCACAATTTGTGAAGGCAGCCAGGCAATTCTGCTAGTGCTAAGGCCTGCTAGCTAGGGCACCAAGGCAATCATGCTAAAGAATACGTCCAAAATTACACATTTTTTTCCCTGATCATTCATTCTGTTTTGAAAGAAGTGCAACCACTTTACTTTTAAGTTAATCATTCTCAAACTATCCCATTTGCCTCATGGATTGGATCATAACATGTTGTTCAAAAGATTCTTATTCTTGTTAAATTGAAAAGGGAATTATCATGCTCATCTATCACGGCACAGTTCTTTAACCCCAATACATTTGCTCATACATTGAATGACTTTTGAAAATTTGAGTACAAAAACACATTTTGCACTCTGGATGTTTAATTGAGGTTATTGAACTATGCCATTGGGATGAGGCTATTGTGGTCCATCCATAGTGTATTATAAACTTACCCTTGGGATATCTAAACAGTCTTTTGTTGTTTCACCTGGTGCTGTTATTAACTTCCCTGCCTGAATGCAATCAGATTACAAAGAAATATTTAGCATAACATAAAGTATCATTTATCAATAAAATAATCAGGCAAGGGAGGACTTTGTGACAAGGACAAAGTGTGTGTGTGTGTGGGGGGGGGTAATAACCTTTATCAAGTACATCCTGAGTACAGATGTAACTGTAGACAGCACGTCCGAAATAAGGAAAATATGGAGGTTGTCCTGAGGACAACTAAAGCTTAAATTCTGCTTGTCCTCCAAGCATTCTGGTTGTCCCCAAAAGGTGTCATATTTTTGGAGGTAAAATATAGTGGTTGTCCAGGGGATAAGTACATAGCTCAATTTGGTTATCCCCAGTGATTTTTGGACAAGCGGACAAGAGGATAAGTGCTTATTTCGAACACTGACTGTAGATGTTTCTTGCATTTTTAAATTGTAAGAGACAAAAACTTCCTGGCAGAATAGCCGTTTTCACTTGTTTTCAAAAAGTTGTTTTAACCTTGTTTTTTACCCCATAATTTCCCTCATTTATCGAAGCCCTGCCCTCCTTCCAATACATCTTGACTTCAAAGTGTTTGGCAACTGTTTAAACTTGAATGCAAAAGTAAACCTTGATGCAAAAGTAATAATTTAGTCCCTTTATATATTTTGGTTCACTTCAAGTTTGGTAGTGACGTATGTGCATGTTTTGCTCGCCGCAGTATCGTATCGCGCATGTAAAGTTTAATGCGCTGAGTGTGCACAGTCGCGTACAGAGGTGGCTTGTTGGCACGCTTGTGGCGCAACCCCAAAAAACCACTAACGTCACTACCGAACTTGAGGTGAACCAAATTATAGCGAGGGTGGTCTAAAGGAAAATATCGCCCCATTTTCCATGAAGCTGAAGCCTGATTGGAATATGTATGTAGTACCAGATGGTGCAGACTATATTTTGTAAGAACAAGCAGGAGGGCCCCTGAGGGGGCCCACTCAAGTATGATAGTGTAGTGTAATGAATCTACTTTTGCCCCTTTATTTTAAATGTATTCAAATTATCGTAGGCGTATTATATTGCTATATGATGTGTGGTATAAATGTGCTGGTTACCTAAATAATTCTTTAATATAAATGTAGGCCTTAAAAGTGCAGCATTAACGGCTTGACGTCCGCACTGCATTGGCGTGATCAGCATATGTCCATACGCCCTCTATATTATTGTGGGCGGAGCATTATCACGCCCATCAAACATTTCAGTTTGCTCCAAGCGCCGCGCTAAACCAATCAGTGAATTCTGAGGAGTTGCGCATGAGCAATTAGACAGACTTTTGGCGTCACTTTTTAAGACAAGAAATGTCATTCCGTTTGCAGCCTTGATTCATGTGAGACGCAGTTTTGTTTACTTAGGCCAATTTTAGATTCACTGTTTAGTACTTTAGTTTCAATTTTATCAGGCAGATCTGCAGGTGAGACATGTAAGAAGTGTTAGAAAAGCCACTGCCGGCATGGCAGTGGCCCCTGCCAAATCCGGTATTTGGCATTAAAATTTAGGCCTAATTTACAACTAAATCAACTAATCTCTAAATCTGGACATGAGTACATTTATTGTAAGTAAGACGGCTCGCTGATAATTTGGAGGCTGATAGGCCCCTGTGGTTCTAGATGGAGATGTGGTTACTGCAATGGCTGTGCAAAAGGTTGATTCTTTGCTGTATAATATCTGGTATCTCTAGCCGTGCGACCCATGTATGAGAGCTTTTGCTCCAAGGTGTCAATGCACATTTAAGATGACTGGTACTGCCAGATGAAGCAAAGGGTTTTTAGTAATTGGTTTAAGCTTAGCATAGACCGTTTGACCTAAGCAGTGTGCGTGCATCGGTTAAGCTTTAACCTCAGCCATTGTATAATATTTACAGTAATTTCATGGCCAAACTGGAACACTATAAATGCTAGTGGCTCCGCGTGACCGCGTTAAACACGCGGGAATATAACGCGGTACAGAAGAAAGCATACACGCGCCTTACATTGCGTACACGCTTAGTAAACCTTGATGCAAAAGTAATAATTTAGTCCCTTTATATATTTTGGTTCACTTCAAGTTTGGTAGTGACGTATGTGCATGTTTTGCTCGCCGCAGTATCGTATCGCCTGGTGCCTCATAATATGGTGTTAAAAATAACACACTCTCTTTTAAAGACTCCCTTTCTGTGTCTTGCTAGGTTGCACTAAACTTTAGGCCTAATTAAAAGAGAGGCATTTGGTGCGGTTCTTTGTAAGCTTATGTTATAAATGCCTTGTCATTTCTAGACTATATCACATTACAGCACGTAAATCCACACAAAAGCACTGTATTGACTTACTGTATTGACTACGACTATGTGTAGACCACTATTGCTGTTGATGAAATCCAGTGATGAAAAGAAATATAAATAGATGAACTGTGAACATTCTACATCTTGTGTTTCGTCTGCTTTACTATATGCCGTTCATTTACATGTTGGAACCCCAGCACGGGTCCGGCCCGTCCGTAAACTTGGTCTACCGCCCGCATAAATATTCTCATAATCCCCTCCCAGTTTTCCTGTTACAGTACGCATGCGTGACCAATATTTTTTAAACACCCCCAAATGAGTTTTACCCTACCAGCAAATTTAGGCCCGTAATAAGGTAATTTAATATAAAATTTACCCCTAATGAGTTTTTTGGCTAGTAAGATTAAGAATTAAAAAAATGTACCTTTTTGAACTCGTAATTTACCAAAAATTTGAAAAGGTAAAGTTGTTTTCTTTAAACTTCCGTGGTCCGGTATCGCTGGTGAATTGCGATCGCGTAGAAGTGACAAGGTCGCTTACTACTACCGCGCCCGAAGACCAATGGGTCAGCCGGCTTGTTGTCAAGTGCATTGATCAGCCAATCAGCGTGATTGTTTATTGCGGTTGTGTTTACGCTCGGGTACGCGATACGCACAGGCACGACCACGGAAGTTTAAAGAAAACAACTTTACCCTAATCCTAAACAACATGAAACAAGTTGTTCAGTTTCAGAAAACTACCCTTATTCTTGAAAATTGGTGGTTTTTAGACCCTAATGTGTCACTCGCGTAACTTACCTTGCCTAAAAAAAACACCCCCTTTTCCTTGTTTTTAACCAAACTTACCGTTGACATGTCAGGGTTTCTGTCCCTGAATTTGCCTTCATTGCTTGCTATGGTTGGTGCTGCAGAAACTTGTCTTGTGTTTGTTGTTCTTTCCGGAGTTGACAGGCCAATATTTGCCATTTTGATCAATTGTTCAATAATAAAATACTAGATTTTAAAGAGAGTAAATTAGTTAAGCTTAAAACTTTATTTTCAAAAATGCAAAGAAAAAAAGGTAACATCAAGCATTCAAGTCAAGTTCAACTCCGCGTTCCAAAATTTGTTTGAATGCCTGAATTGACAACAGTCCAGCATATAGGCAAAGCCAGCAGTGATTAAACACTCCACTTATTATAGCCTATAGCGACTTTCCATTGCAGGTGTTTTGCTGTGTGAATTGACAGTACAAATCAATCACATTCACACACATGCACGTTCATCCAGCTGGCTGGTTGTTTACATCTGCCAGCTGCATAGTTACTGTTGCTATGCAAATCTAATTATAAAATTTACAACAATGTTTTGCCTATGTAAAAACTAATTTGATGACAATTTTGACCTTTAAAAATATTTTTACACGATTATATTTTTTTTAATGTAAAATTGTTTGTTCAATTTGGCATATTATTATTATTATTAATTTTAAAAATTACTCTTTCATACACATTGACCCAAGTTCACCTTTGACATATATCGCGAGATCCCGTGCCCGATGACGTAATTCATACGGGTTTCCTAATTTCTCGAACAAGGCGTAACTTCCCTTTCTGGGTTTGTGTACGAGAACTGTTGGACCGTAAACTTTGCCGATTTATTTTATACCTAAGGGTAAGACAAGTAAGATTTTCAGTAGTAGAAATAAAATAAGCCCTGTCTCTTCTATCATGGCACGAAAGATCATAAAGATTGACCCTCTGGTTATTAAAATAGACACCCTGTAAGTGTCAAAACTTGCATACGGGAGACGCCATTTTTAGTTTGCGTATGTGGGAGGTCACGGGATTTGTTACGTTGTTTTGTGTTGAAGACCGGAATCAAGACCAGCCCGTGGGCAAAATAGTTTTAACAGGAAATGTCATGTCTGTGATTGGGCCGCAAAAGCAGAATTTTGTTTATGCCGTGGGCAGCATGCCAAAAAAGTTAATTTTAGGAGGATTACAGATTTAAGCTTACTGAATTCAATTCAGGGAAGTGAAGTCCAGCTGGGATGGGCCATTGTTTTTCTTTTTCAAGCTTTATTTTTGACTCTTCACAACAATGATAAAGACATTTTGGCCCTCTTTTTTGTTGCCACGTACCTTAAGTGTGTAAACACAAAAGTGCAGTGGGCATGGTGGTGGGTGTGCAACCCTTTCCTATTTGGTGAAGCATTTTGCCATTGTTATTTGGATGTCGAAGAGGGTAATTTTTGTCATCCTTAGCATGTTAGGCTTTGACCTTCACCTTGTCCTTGACCTTGACTTTGTCCATGTTAATTTACAAACACTAAACACATGAAACAGAGGTTTTATTATCTCTTGCAAAATTCCTTCACAGTTTTTATTTTGGTGAAGTTTATGGCGTAAACATGAACTTGGCCTTGGGTTCTGATTGACTAGTCTAGTTGAAACATGTCACACATGCATGCATGACGTTATCACCATCGGCATCGGCAATGTTCGGCTGCTTCGGTACCTCATTCAGTGATGATTCACCAATCGATCTGTGTAGCATGCCATTGGTTGCGTGACGTGAGCGGTTGGCCAGTCATGCCAATGCCAGTAATCAGTATGAAGATATTTTGCAAAATTAAAGACAACAGTCTAAAGACCTGTCAAAACTAAATCCAAACACTCAAAAAAGTCGAGCATACAAGTATCAGAAGGGAGGATAGTCTCAATAATATATATACTGATAAGGCCCTTTACAATTAATTCTTAGTTTCCTGTTTCCCGCGCGTCCAAAGTAGAGAATTGCAAAATATTTTATTATTTTATTTTTATTTTGGATTTTCTCTTTTAAAATAACTTTAAATGACTTCCATTTGCTACTTTCTGACTTTGCTTGTATCAACTATAATGATGAATAAACAAAGAACATAACTGTACCATTACTTATGCATGAAATCAAACATAGTTGTAAAATAATTAAATGCATGTTCCGATCAAAACAGGTTGATGTAGGATGCGAC
This sequence comes from Amphiura filiformis, assembly GCF_039555335.1. NCBI lineage: Eukaryota > Metazoa > Echinodermata > Ophiuroidea > Amphilepidida > Amphiuridae > Amphiura > Amphiura filiformis. The sequence goes on along the minus strand of NC_092633.1, from coordinate 49,919,263 downwards.
CACTTGTTTTAAAATAAAGAAAATAATAGATAATTAATAATTAAAAGTCGCCTCATCCCTTGTTTTCAACCATGAAACAGGAAACTAAGACTCAATTGTGAAGGGCCTAAGGCTGAATAAAAAATAAAACATGTTTCTCATCCCCTCCCGCTTCCTTTTTTGAGGCTGCTTCAAATTTATTTTTGTTTTTTTACATTCAGTCATAACTTTTATATAGGAAAGATGTCTTGGAAGTTGAGATGTTTTAGTCTTGCTAAATATGCAAGAAACACTTCTGGATGGTTCTGTGATCACTAGAGGCGGCGTACCTTCCAGAACAATAATAAAAAGGGCCTCCTCCTTTTTCAGGCATTATTCTATAGTTTATACGCTAATATGGGTGTTTATAAATATGGGTATTACACCTATTTTTCAATAGAAAATAAAAAGCCCCTCTTCCTCTGTTTTTTTTTAAAACTAGGACGAGATTGAACTAAAGTGATTCAATCAAGCAATTGGCCTTTCCATCGGGGCTTGAGATTGGAAGTCCAATTTCCTTTCTCACGAAGTATGGGCTAAGAGTAAAATTGTGTTTGGGAGTGGCCTTCTATCCTTTCTCCTTTTCCTTGCTATTTTCTTCCATTTCTTGCTTTGTTTATCAAAGCTATCTGGGCCAGGATGCATCCTGGTTTACATCAGGTGGTGTATGACGTGCAGTCCCTAAATTCAGTAAAATTTCATCGTCAACCGTGTAATTGAATGGGATTATTTTGAAATTTTAAAACGCTTGAAATATCACAAACAAATAGGCCTATGTTGATAAATAATATAATTACAAGCTAAAACCGGTGGGGTTCGATAATGAACCCCACAAAACTAACCGAGTACATGGAAAATGCCATACGGCCGGGCGGTTTCACGAGTTGCCGGCTCGATCATGTCATCCGCCGCCTGGTTTACATATTAGGTGATTTAAAGTGCACTACGATGATCCACAAGCCTCAGCACACTTTAAAGGTTGTCGCTGACCACTACGAAATAATCACATTCACAATACAGTTGAACAAAATTAATGTACGGTATTAATTGATTACAACAGCTTAATTAGTCCCAAGGGGTGGAGCCGGAAGCGGAGGAGCTTTGTGTAATTCCTATGGGAAGTTGGTTTTCATTTAATTTATGCACTTTGTTACCCTAGAAGTAAAAATGCTTTTGCATAATGTTAATCTTATTTTTTAACTTTCTATAACTATAAACTATTAAGGATAAAAACAGTTGTCAAACAATTTTTGGTGTCAAGGAAAGGATGGCAGGGCTTCGATAAGGCCAAGTAAAATAAATAACATGTGTAGGCCCCCTACCGTGCCTGCCCTTGCCGATTTTTGAAGATTTTCAAATATTTTTCTTATTTGCTTCCTTACTTTGTTTCTGAGATGGTTGTGATAAAAAGACATGTTAAGAAGTTATTGGTTATCATTTATAAGTGCATTACACTACAGACCTTGCCAGGTGAGCTGTAGGCGAGTGGTTTTAATCACTTGGATTATTATTACACCAAATGTAGGTGAGTGATAAAGCCCAAGACAAGGCCTGAATGCAAACACTTTTCTTCAAGCTAATGTAGGGGTAGGGCTTTGGGGAAATAGCGATAAAAACATGAATTTTGCAACAGTAGAATACATAGAATTTTCTAAACAGTTTGAAATTCAGGGAGGCCACCAAGGCCTTTAATTGGCCTTGGTTTTGGTGCCTCAGATATGTAAACTTCCCAGCCATTCTTCATCACTTGTTGGCCTTGGTACCCTTCTTTGTCTTTGCCTAGTGGCCTCCAATCAAACAGGGCAAGGATCTTGGCATTGCCATACTTGCCAAAAATGTTGTCCCCTGCAGAACATTTTGTGTCCTTCCAAAATAGGCTCTGAACTTAAGCTTGGAGTCATTTTGGCCCAAAGAGTCCCATCAACGGTTACTAATTGAAAACACACTTTACATGTTTATTGGACATTCATTTGAAATATGAAGTAAGTTACTAGTTAGATGTGTTACTGACATGTTTCTCCATTTTTAATACTGTTAATTCACTCTTACAACTTTAGTCATGGTTTAAAAGTGGTTAAAAAAAGGCCTCTCCAGATCAATCCGGTCCTTTAGCAGAGCCACAATTCACAGGTTTCAATAATGTATCAACACAGATGAACTTTCTTGTTTTCCTGTGAGTAAACTGACTGAACTTATTCTTTATTGTTTGACTTTCCAGGTTGCTGAATGCATGAACACCACGTTTTTTGTGAACCTTAGTTTTACTGAAGCTGCTGCGCCAGATGAATCATTGACCAGAAGTACCAGAAGACCAAGACGGATCTTCAGCATTAAGCCTGCTTTGCACTGGCTGAGTCATTCTGCAGCTTGACTCAGTTCAATATTGTACAAGTCTAGTAGAAGAGAACAATTAGAAAACTTGAAAAATAATTATGTCGAACAGACCCGGTGCACAACGGCCTAACGGCACACAGGGCAAAATATGCCAATTCAAACTTGTGTTGCTCGGTGAATCCGCCGTGGGAAAATCAAGTCTTGTACTCCGATTTGTAAAAGGACAATTCCACGAGTACCAAGAGAGCACCATAGGAGGTAAGGGTTCCAATTTAATGCTGAATGCAAAATAAAAATGACAACCTGGCAAAGTCAGAACAAAGGAATTACTGCTGCAGAGGTATGCTCTTAGTTACATCTGTTGGAGAATGAAGGTGATGTATACATGATATATAACTTAATAAAATGTACCGTATAATATCCTCGAATAGTTGCCCCCTTCTATTAAATGTCCCCACCATTTTTTTTCAATCAAGATGTTTCAAAACTGCTGATATTTCCATGCTATCTTGTGTAGTAGTAAGTTTACCAAGTTGCACACACGATCGCTAACTACTAATGGTAGCGCAAGTCTGATCGAGAACTGGAAGTCATCGCTCCTTAGTTCATAGTAACTGGAATTTATCGTTCTAAAAATTACCTCTAATAACCCCCCCATTTTGGGGAAATGCAATGCCCCTGGGAGGCAACTATTCAAGGATATCAGTAGTAGCGTTACAGCTGGTGGTATGTGTTGAAAGAAAAAATAATACTGCATACAAGTAACCTATAGACCTCTGCACAGGATTTGAAGGTTTGGGTGTGTAAATTCAAAAAAACTTGGTGTATAAATTTAAGATTTGTGTACAAATGATCTAGGACATGTGGGCAAAAACTGGGTGTTACAAATGTGGGTGTGTAAAACACTCCCTACATGGCTGGCTGCCTGCCTAAGCCCTTGCCTCTGCGGGGCAATCTGAAATTCCCTGAACCAGGGCCGGATTTACCTTTTTGGGGGCGCTGGGCCAGGCCAAAATTTGGAGGCTCCAAACTCGCCATGAGGAAGGCATGTGCTCTGAAGTGGCCAAGTTTTGGTTTCAGGGTCTGCATAAAAGCAATTTTATTTGTGTAGCAAAAATGCTCACCAAATTTGGGAGCGAATGCTTATGAATGGTACAAAATTGTGTAGCAAATGATGAAAATTATGTGGGACTTTGCTACTGCTAGGCACTTATAAGATCGACAGTGGTGGTGGGAGCATTGCAATTTTAATGAGACGAGCATAGATTTTACCAGGACATTTGTGCGCGAAGCGTGAGAAAAAAATTCAATTACAGACTAATTTGAGCCCAAATGAAGGCTAATATTGCCATATAAAAGCACTCAAAATTTAGCAATTTTACCCTATTTTGGTCCAAAACATGGGGTGTTTTTCGGGCTAAAAAGGAAGATGCACAGGGCAATTTTTTTTTTGGGGGGGCCTCAAAATTTGGGGCCCTGGGCCTGGGCCCATCTGGCCCAATGGTAAATCCGGCCTTACCCTGAACAGACAGCAGGTCAAACCTTACTGTTTCACAAAGTCTACGGGCTGGGGAGGATTGGAGAGTACATCGCCGAGTTCAGGTCAAGGTCATCAAGTAGCACAGATATCAGGGTTGTTTGATTTAAATCAGTGATTTAAATCACGATTTAAATCACTTGATTTTTTTTTTTAATCAACTTTTTTCATTTTTTACCATTTTTGATAAATATAACTTAATTTCTTTCTTAATTTGACTGTTTTACATCATTCCTGATGTTTCTACAACCTTTGGATACAATCAAAATACCTTTATGATGTCACTTTATCTTTTGTTAAAAATTCATCTCCAAGGTGCCGAATTCAACAGGTTTTTCCTCATGATATTTGCCAAATTTTTTCTTTGAAATTTTCACATGTAAAAACACGCTTTGAATTTTTGTAAATACCTGATAGTATTGTGCATATGTTTAGCATTCCACTGGTCTCTTTTGAACTTATTATGGGGTATAGCAGTTCTTAAAATTAAAAAAATAAAAAAAATCGATTTAAATCAAAAAAATCCGATTTTAAATCAAAAAAATCAACAACCCTGACAGATATGATGCGATCAAAATCAATACGGTACCGTACTCAGTTTTCAATTTCAATGCATGAGCTTTCTTTTACTGAAACCCCCATCATATTTAGCTTTAATTTTAAAGTTCCAGAGATATGGTCATTTTAGTGTTGCTTCTGTTGCTTAGAACAATAAAATAAAAAGGAAGTTGAATGATATCAAAGCCATTTTTATAACATTTTCATACAAAATAGATTAGCATTTCTTTGCCATAAAATGTTAGGTTTTATTTTCAGATATATCCCCTTTTAGTTTTGAGCCGAACAACCACGGCAAAGCAAAGAAAAATGGAATTTACTACCAGCGCATGGTACGACCCTTTG